>NC_135636.1:20912500-21537500 GCF_053574225.1 Canis aureus | reverse complement strand
TTCTCTGGGACAGTGGGGAGATTTGTGGAGGGAGGATACCAGGGAAGGTCAGGGCATGAAGGTAAAAAAAAAAAAAAAAAAGCTGAGCAGAAACGGGCTGTGCTTCAACTTGCTCCACAGTGAAGCAGAGCCTAGCCTCTGGGTGGTGTCCACCTTCTGCATGCTGGCTGTACTCTGAGTCTTAAAGGCATTGCTGTCACAGAGGTGTCCTCGCTCAGTGACTGTGGAAGGAGGGGACTCCATTTCAGTGCAGGAAACCTGGTAAGGATTGTGTGCGGGACTTGGGTCGAGACACCAGGACTCTCCCAGCTTCCCTTTCCTCACCTGAGAGGCAGATGGTGCTGGGAGAACCAGATTGAAACAATTGGGTGAATGGAGAGTTCTTTGAAGGGGTTAGGGAGCAGAATGGGGAGAGTCACTAGATGTACTTTCCTGGGTGTTGGTGGCTGGATCTTTTAAAGCAAAACCACTGATTTAAAAACCCTTAAGTAAGAAGTTCATGTATGGATATTCCCAATGATTCTGATGTGAGGTCTGGCGATTATGTCAGCCTGGGTGTCCTGGAAACAAAGTTGTCTTAGACTGTCTGCTCTTTGCAGTTTCTCTCTTCTGCTCCTGTGGCCACCTCTGTGCGTCTTCTCTGCCACAGCAGACTCCATAGCTTTGTCACCAGAGTCCCCAACCTGGCACTGCGTTTTACTCCCCCTTTTGTGCCCTCCCCCCCCCTTGGCTAGCAGGCCTCTGGGGACTGGAAGAAGGACTCCATGTAGGATGCAGAGAATGGAAGAAGCATCCCTGCTCATGGGAAAGCTAACCCGTAGGCCAGGATCAGGAGGCTGATGGGGTGGAGGAAGAAGGCTCCGTGGTAAGGAGGAGGATGGGGATGAAGGTGAGGAGGAGGATGGAGATGAAGGTGAGAAGGAGGATGGATATGAAGGTGAGAAGGAGGATGGATATGAAGGTGAGGAGGAGGATGGGGATGAAGGTGAGGAGGAAGATGGAGATAAAGGTGAGGAGGAGGATGGAGATGAAGGTGAGGAGAAGGATAGAGGTGAAGGTGAGAAGGATGGGGATGAAGGTGAGGGGACTAACATGGTTGCAGGCAAATGGGATGACCATGTTAACATTTACCAGGATGATCAGACAGCATGAAAGGAAAAGTTAAAGGAGACAGACAGACACAGAGAGAGAGACCTGCTTACCTATATTCACTTTCCACTTCCCATCTCAGAATCTCAATGTGGTCACCTTGGTGTAGGGTCTGCACCCCACCCTGCAGGCAGTGCCACCGCAAAGGTGAGTTGCTGCCCATCACCAAAAAAAAATCACCATGTGAATGTGGGACAGGGCAGGAGGAGACAACGGAAGTTCCAAGGACCTGCTTTTTTCCTTAAAAATACTTCGAAAAGGAATTCTTTTTAGTATTTTTAATTTAAATTTAATATTTTTAACATTAGAAAATATATGTAGCACTTTTTACTTACTAGCTTATTATTATTTTTTTTGACGTATACATATTTAACATCGCGTTAGGGTCAGCCACGCTTAATGACCTCCAGCAACCAAATAAGGCTTCAGAGTGCCTTCTGACCCACTTCTAACTTTACTTGTGGTGTGATCATGTTCATTACAATCTCAAGAGAAACACACACACACACACACACACACACACACACACCTTGTAAAAAGAGAAGCAAAACAACAAGAAGTCTTATCCCAAGCATTCCATGAACTTTTTTGTGTGTTTGTTGTAGAGGTCCATTTGAACCCCAGAATTAGCTTAAAGATTATTTTAAGCCTAAGACTTTTGAGATTCAACAGATGCAGAAAAAAGCCTCCTTGAGCTTCCCATATCTGAGGAAAAGCTGCAATTTCTGGGAAATGAGGCTACTATAAATCTCCTAGGAGGGAAGAGTTTTATGAAGATGGGAATACCATTCACACCTGTACAGACAAATGTTATCACAAAGTGCTTATTTCTCACCTGTTCTAAAAACTCATTCATCTTTCCTTTTTTTAAAAAAAGATTTTATTTATTCATTTATTTGAGAAAGAAAAAGTGCAAGCTGGGGAAGGGGCAGAAGGAAAAGGAGAAGCAGATTCCTCACTGAGTGGGGAGCCCCATGCAGGACTCCATCTCAGGAATCTGGGATCATGACTTGAGCAAAGGCAGATGCTTAACTGACTGAGCCAGCCATGTGCCCCCTCCTAAAGAAAAGAAGCTTTCCTAAAGACATCTGGAAGCCTTTCTCCTTCCTCCATTTCCTCTACTAAATTAGGTGCATAGGGATTTAACTTTAACCATTTGGTAAGTCAGCTACTTTTTCTGTTGGCTCCTATATGCGTGGGAGACAAACCTTTTTTCTCCTTTGTCAGTTTAGTTCACAGGCCTCTCAGGTACTGAGCATAAGAGGGTGGAAGAAAAGTTTTTCCTCCCCTACAATATCCTTAGCTGTCTTGTAAGTGGTTGGTTTGTACAAGATGGTTTAAAAGGTCAAAGACAAGATCTCTCCCACTTTTATTTGTCACTGAAGTTGCTATTTATTTGTTTGGCCTGTTTGATATATGTGTGAAACAATGTCTAACAATTAGTTGGATTCTTATTTTGCTGAATTGTTCTAACAATAACAGCAGTAGCAACAACAAAAAGTAATCATATTGGATAATAATTATAGTATACTCCCTAAATGCCAGGCATCATTCCAGGCCTGTTGATTCACTTATTCTTACAACTCCATGATGTATATAGATGCATTAAAAAAAAAAACAAAAAGGCACAGAGAGGTCAAGTAAATCACCCAAGGTCACCCACCCAGAGGGCATCTCTAATGGCCAGTTGGGAAATCCTGACCTTATCTAGAAGCATATCAGAAACTAGCCTTAAGGATATCAGATTCTAAAACCTTAGAAGCCTCTTCTCTTTTCCTTATGACCTTCCCAAATCGTAGATGTACAATCCTTTCTGTCGTTCTATTTTTGAAAACATTTTCTTCTTCTGGGTTTAAAGAGGAAGTGTTTTCTCTACCCCTTTGAATTCCAGGTTAGTCCCTTGTACTGTAGAATTTCCTGTCTCACTCCTCCTCATTCCTTTGTTTTGCTCTCCTCTTTTTAAGGGGGCCTATCTTTGTTTCTTTGTTCTGCCTGTATCTCCATACTGTTCTGGGAGTGGTTTACCTATGGTTTATCTTACCTCCAAGGCAAGAATGCCATGGAATAGACCAATACACAACTGTAATGTCATTTGGTTGTTGGAGTTGAATAATTTCATGCAGGCTGTAAACTGCTTAACGGTGTGGGTATCACCACACTTTTCTCCACCAGAGCACAAAAAATACTTATTGAATTGCACTGCAATGACAAAGCATGTGGGGAATGAAGTCACCAGAATAGGGCTGGCTCTTGGAGAGTCCTGGAGAAGGGGATGAGTAAGGCTCAGGTATCACAACAAATGATCACTGAGTTCACTCAAATTCCGGACTGGGCATTCAGCTACAACCTGGAATAATTCAACAATGCTAAAGTGTGAACTTTATTTATTCATGTATGAATGGACGCAGTCAGTCAACTTGTCATTCCATTCAATAAGCAGCCTTTTAGGTGTTTGGAATCACCTGGGATTTGGAGAAGAAAAGATAAAGAAGACTGTGGGCTTACCCTGAAGAATTTACAGCTGTAAAGGGAAGATCGATAAAGTAACAGGTAGGAAACACATGCAATAATCCAGGTGAAAATTCGATTCAAGAGTCTGAATCCTCCATGAAACCCAAGGACAATTCATAATCAAACAAACATTTGTTTTGTTCTTTAGTTTCATAATCCGTACCTAAAAGCCTTGGTTAAATGACTTTGCTGTTAATAAGCCATCATTCTTTGTTTCTTCATGAAGTGGTGGCCCAGTTGTCTTTCCCCCTTTATCTATATGTAGCACTATTTAGAAATAAGTGGGAAACTGGGAAACAAAGTGAAAGGGGGAGAGAGAGACACAGAGACAGAGTGAAGGTCTAATATCATAGCATACTGACCTGCAAGGTAACAGAGGTTCTTTCTCCAAGCTCCAGGACTTTTCCCATTATACAAAACCTTTATTGTTATATTCATGGTGATTTTATATTCACAGCAATACAGTTGCTGCCCTGAGTCTCTGGTAGATTTTCTAGCTGAGTGAGGAACTTCGTGCTGCAATAACCCCAAGCCAAGTCGAGCTTTCCCTGGGGAGCAAAGAGAATGAACTCCAGGAATGCCATACCACTGATGTTTCCATCACTTCAATCTGGAAACTTCATCATTGGTGATGATGGAAAGAAGATTCTCGTCTAAGCTGCACCTTCGACCGTGAAAGCAGCATGGAATCTTCCTTAAATGATTGTATGACTGTACTAAGCCAGAGCAAACCGCAAAGGATGAAGAGCATCCATCTAGATTAAGGGAGACTTAAAGGAGCCAAGGCCAATTTTTTTTTCACTTGCTTTGAGTGGAATTGTGTCAGTCTCCACTCTCTGGTTGTCAGGAAGAGGAAGCTTTTGCCACCAGATGTTTTCTCAGAAGAGAACGGGTTGAGTGCATAAGGAAACCGTAATGATAAAATGAATTTAAAGCTTTTTATCATTAAGCTATAGAAAAGAAGAGGTATAAAAGGACATTCAGTATGGCAAGATGAGTTACATTCCATGTAGCAAATGTTTTATGGTTGGTTTCAGGATGAAAGGAGTCAAGATACTCAAAGCCCTTAGTGCCAGCTCATAGGAAATATTATTACATATTAAGTATTTTTCTTTTTTTTAAGATTTTATTTATTTATTCATGAGAGACACAGAGAGAGGGAGAGGCAGAGACACAGGCAGAGGGAGAAGCAGGCTCCCTGCAGGGGGCCCCACGTGGGACTCCATCCCAGGTCCCCAGGATCACGATCTGAGCCAAAGGCAGATGCTCAACCACTGAGCCACCCAGGTGCCCCCTTGTATACCCTTCTATATTAGTTTTCTATGGCCACTGTGACAAATTATCACGAGATTAGTGGCTAAAACCAACACAATTTATCATTTTACAGTTCTGCAGGTCAGAAAAGATAACCTGAGGCATAATAAAAATTTTAAGAGTTGGAGCAAAAATGAGTTCAAATTGAGCAGTGCCAAACCAGAAGTGGGTAGAAGTGCTCTATCACAGGAATGAGGAGAAACATTATTTCTCTTTTGTAGAGAAAAAGTGGAAGCAAAGCAAGAACATTATTTGATTGGCAGTGGCTGCTGAAGCATTTGCCTCACTTGGGAGAGCCTAGTCAACTGTAATTGGTTTCAATTTCTTAACTTTGAGGCATGTATGGGTTTAGGGTTTGGCTTGTTTACATAGGCTAAGGTATTAGAACCACTTCATCTAATGGCCTCCTTGTTTAATTAATTTAAAAGAAGTTGACCATGGGTCAGCAGGGCTGTGTTCCTTCCACAGGCTCTAGGGGAGATCCTCCTACCTTGCCTTTTCCAGATCCTAGAGCCATATGCATTCTTTGGCTCCTGGCCCCACTACTTCCAAAATCACATTTCCTGTTTTGATTTTGACCCTCCTGCCTCCCTCTTATAAGGATCCTTGTAATGACATTGGAACCAACTGAACAATCCAAGATCATCTTTCCATTTCAAGATCTTTCATTTAATCACATCTGCAAAGTCCCTTTTTTCCCATGTGAGGTGATATATTGACAGGTTCTGAGGATTAGGATGTGGCCATCTTTGGAGAGGCAATTGTTTGGTTCACCATACTTCTCTCAGCTCCTGCCTCCACCTCCTGCCCCAACTGTAATGATAGTAATTTCTATAGGCTGCAGGGCCACTATGTGCAGGCCCTGTGAGGTGGGTTTTAGAGACAGCAGAAATGCAGCTGGGTAAAATGGTTACTGTCAGGGTCTGACTATATCCTCTCACATTTTACCATTTCTGGGGCCAGGGATAGATTATCAACTGCCCACATCTACAATTATTTGCCTGAGGGTCTGTCCTTCTCCTGTGGGAGCAAGGAGTAGGGGAGGTGGGACAGCCAGAAAGGCCAAGGAATTAATGCTCCCCCTGCCCACCCCAAGTAGCCCTCCATCAATAGCTGATAAAGAACCAACTCTTTTGCCCTGTGGTTGGGAAAATTCTTAGGTGCCTCAAGATCTGTTTCCAGGGAATCCAAACCAGGACACTGGAGCAATTTAAGTAACTTGCCCAATGCCTCATGGCTAGTAAGTACAGGGGTTGGACTTGAACCCAGATCTGCCTGCAAAACTCATGCTCTCAGTTATTTCTCTTAGCTGGCTTCTTGCTGTTATACCTGAGGAAGATGGCTGATTTGGGATGATCAAGATCAAGCTAGAAGGTATCCCCTTTCAGTTTCCTGATTTGGAAGAAGAGAAAATTCCCAGAAGGTGGGTAGAGGCTGCAATTCAGCCATTTGAGATCCAGAACGGTTGGGGGTTGTGAATCTCAGGCTGCAGCAACCTACTGAGCCCTAAGCACACTTGGGTACCACATACAGAATCATGGGCCAAGTGGGAGTCATTATTTTATTATTATATCCTTATTTTATTGTCATTTATTGTCACTGATTTCCAGTTCAACTGCAGGACATAGTAACAAGGAACTGGGCTTACAAAAATATGTACACACATGTACTTTATCAGTACTCACATGTGCTTAGGGTAGTACACATCAGGGCATGGACCATGACTCTAGCTGGAAGAGGTAAGTTTCTTAAATGTGGCTCGACTAGAATGTAGCGTTCCTGGAATATGCATTTCAGACCATAAGCTGCCTGCATTATTGAAGAACAAAATGAAATAGGTAAGATGTCTCTCTTTTTTTAGCCTTTAGGGCTGGTTCTGACGTAATTTGAAATGTGATTTCACAAGGACAGACACTCATGTGGGAGACTAAGACTGATTTCGCTGAAGTCTCTCTACTCCTAAGAGCTGTACCTTCTAAGAAAACCCTTGCCTGTGGGGCTTATGTGTTTTTTTTCTGTATTCAAACCCTGTAGTCTCTGGAGGAGAACTCTCTGGAACTCTCTGGTATTACGCTAAGTGAAATAAGTCAGACAAAGACAAATACTCTGTGATTTCACTTATATGTAGAATTAAAAAAACCAAATGAATAAACAAGCAAACAAAATGCAAAAACAGACCCATAAATACAGAAAACAAACTGGTGGTTGTGAGAAGAGAGGAGTGTGGGGAGATGGGCAAAATGAGTAAAGGAGGTGCCAGAGTTATCGGCTTTCAGTAATGGAATGAATAAATCACAAGGATGAAAGGTACAGTATAGGGAATGTAGTCAATGATATTAAAATACCATCGTGTGGTGACAGATGATTCTTAAAAAAGGGTCATATTCAGAATATTGCAAGGCTGCCAATTCACAGTAGATGTACCTGGCACATCCTGCTTAATGCTGGATGACACTTGGTTCTAATCCTGGTTTTGTTACCAACTCATGGTGTAAAACCGTAGGGGAATCTACTTAACCTCTCTATCAGTTACCCAATCAGTGAAACAAAGATAATATTACAGTTTTTGGCTGCACCCTTGATGGAAAGCCTGCAGAATAGTTCATGCTGGTATATTTTTGGTAAATTAATCTACCTCTACAGCTGGACTGTCTCAGGATGCCTAAAAAATATGAGGGTTTAAGAAATTGACTCATTACTGAGTTTTTCAGTCCTTGGAATCCTGTCATGCCTTAATTCTGGTTTTCTCTTCTATTATTGGTTTATAATCCTTGGGCTCTTGAATCTGCCATAACAACTTTATATTATATATCATGTGTTATAGTATATGTAATAATAGATATTATATTAGATACCATGTGTGGTTGCATAGCATTTATTACAAAATTATAATACAGATTTTATTTGAAGTATGGTTGAATCAATTTATTGTTAATAATACGGCAATACCAGTACTATTCAACAATAGCTAAGAGATATAGTCAATGTGACATTACCTGACCAAACTCTTCTTGACTTTTTATTTTTAATATTTTATTTTTAAGTAATCTCTACACACCACATGGGGCTTGAACCCACAACCCTGAGATCAAGAGACACATGCTCCACCAACTGAGCCAGCCAGGAGCCCTGATTTCTTTTAATCCTAAAGTGATTTGCATAGTGTAGCTAGTTCGAGAAATTATTTTCAGAAAAGATGATCCAATTTAACTTTATTCTGAATTCAGTAAAAAAATCTTGAACTATTGTTCGAAAAATGTTGACTTCATCTTGATCAAAGAGTTTGGGACCAAATGTTTTCCCCACCAGAATGATTTCAAAAGATTTATGTGGGGAAAGACAACCACACAGTTTCACAAAGATCCCTAAAACTGACTGTTTGGGCTTGGCTTAGGAAAACAGGGTGGCAGGGAATATTAGAAGATCGTGGGCAAGAGGGATCACTTATGTGCACTTAGAGCACAGTGGTGAAAGGCAAAGGGAGGGAAAGACTGTGAGGCAAATGGTCCCAAAACTGTCAAGGGAAGCTCTAGAAAACTTGGGAATTAGAGAATTCTACTCCCTTACGTGGTAAACTGCAAGAGTAGCCGACACCTTCCGGCTGTAGTTCCCCCTAGTCAGATGTTATTTGCCTGGAGCCAACTCAGTTACATTTAAAAAGGAAATGTGCACACTAATATAGCACATGCAAATTTTTTCAGGGTGGGGGGGGCATCTGTTGTACACAGGCTGGGATGTAGCTGCCTTTCTTGAAAACGGGTCTTTTTGGCTTTCCCATCATATGTTGTAGGTGTCCTTTTGTTGATCCACCCCACTGATGGAAGCAGATAAATCAGAATATAAGTAAGCCAATTGCTCAATTCTGTACAAGCAAAAGAATCCAAGTCATTCAGGTTAGCCTAAAACAGAACACCCCTGTAATGTGATCAACGTGGAAAAAAGCATGCATCAGAGAAGGGAGGACAGAATGAATAAGATACCCCTGGCTGGTAACCCTGCACAGACTTCCAGGAATAAGCAGGCAGCAGGCTCAGAAATGCCACTGATAGCTGGCAAGTCAGCTCTTCCCCAAAGCCCCGGAGATTCTGTGTTTCTTTTTGGCTTTTTGGGTCACTAAAAACAGACTCTTATAATAGCACAAGTTTCTGAAGAGAAATTGAATATAATTCCTTTAATGAATATGGGGATATGAATCTACAGGCTATGAACTCAGTGAAGGATTGGCAACAAGGGGAAAGAACAGGGTGCAAGGCCAGCCTGCCTGGGCACCCACAATTGCTTTGTCTGTTAGGCTACTCAGATGGTATTTAATTCTTTTGTTTATCATTGGTGATTGTGAATGGGTCTATCATTTATCTGATCTTCTGAGTTTTTCTTTTTTTAAAAATCTTATTTGTTTTTGTCTTCTATATTCCCAATAATGGATGTTAAATTTGACAAGAGTATATATAATGAGTCTGTGTCAAAGACAAGGCTCTCGCTTTTGGAAGAATGTTTAAACAAGTCAAACTGAATTTGCTAACTAATTTTTAGGTATTCCATCCTTACGGCTATAAAAATACTTTACTTCAAAAACAAAACAAAACAAAAAAAAAACTTGGGGTGCCTGGCTGGCTCAATCGGTAAAGCATGCAACTCTTGATCTTGGGGTCATGAGTTTGAGTTCCATTATGGAAATAGAGATTACTTTTAAAAAATAAAAATTAAAAAGTAGAAGACCTTTAAAAAATGATAAATAAATAAAACCAAATTTGATATTTTAAAAAAGATTTTATTTATTTATTCATGAGAGACACAGAGAGGCAGAGACATAAAGGCAGAAGCAGGCTCCTCGCAGGGAGCCCAATGCGGGACTCAATCCCTGGACTGAGTTCAGGCCCTCACCTGAAGGCAGATGCTCAACGGCTGAGCCAAGTCAGGTGTCCCCCAAACTTGAATGTATTTATTTATTTTTAAAGGTTTTATTTTATTTTTTAAGATTTTATTTATTTATTCATAGACACAGAGAGAGAGAGGCAGAGACACAGGCAGAGGGAGAAGCAGGCTCCATGCAGGGAGCCCGACGTGGGACTCGATCCCGGGGCCTCCAGGACCACACCCCAGGCTGCGCCACCAGGGCTGCCCCCAAACTTGAATTTAAAAGCTTAACTTTGTCGTTGCAGATCTGAAATCCATGAGCATCTAATCCCCATCATCCCACAAAAGCTCTTGTTTCTCTTTATATTTTAATTCCATATTTTTAGACCTTCTATGACATTATTATTTTTGTTTCTTATGTTGAATGTTTATTTGGACTTACACTGCTCTTCTTTCCTTACGCTGTCTCTAAGCTTTGACTTTTGTTCTCACCCTTTGACACTGTCAAAAATCACAGCTCAGTCCTCTAGCTGTTACTTTCAAATCAACAAATGATCTTAGGGCAAAAACAGTTCTGAGCACCATGCTCCTTTTCTGGATTATTGCCTTATCCTAGATTTTGGCTCAGTAATTCTTTATTCTGTTATCAACTCATCAATCATTTAGATATATATTTATGTATCAACCTGCTTTTATTTTTTTATTATTTTTTAAATATTTTATTTATTTATTCATGAGAGACACAGAAAGAGAAAGAGTGAGTCAGAGACACAGGCAGAGGGAGAAGCAGGCTCCATGCAGAGAGCCCGATGTGGGACTTGATCCCGGGACTCCAGGACCATGCCCTGGGCTGAAGGCACACACCAAACCGCTGAGCCACCCAGGGATCCTCAACCTGCTTTTAAATTGTATACAAGACTTAGCTTGTATTATCTGGCTACCCCTACCAGAAGTGAAGTCAAATAATTTTTTAGCACAGATCTTTACCAATGTGAGATTTTTGGAACTTAAATTTCTTTAAAAAAATTTTTTTAAAGATTTTTTTTATTTATTTGATATATAGAGAGAACACAAGCAGAGGCAGTGGCACAGGGAGAGGGAGAAGCAGACTCCCCAATGAGCAGGGAGCCTGAGGTAGGTAGGGCTCAATTCCAGGACCCTGGGATCATGACCTGAGCAAAGGCAGATGCATAACCAACTGAACCACCCCGGCACCCTGGAACTTACATTTCTATAAGAGAATTCTCACTGTACAGCTCTTATTTATATACAACTCTCTATCTATAGGTCCTGTTTCTCCCATATTTTCCTACTGCTAAATCCCCCATTACCTGCTTTGTGATTTCTTCATTCCACAGGCCATCCCTTTCCTGATTAGTCAATAGGAAGAGTGGAGGTGACAATAAATAATGTTTTTCAACTGCTTGAATGTTATGGTCCTTCTTTCTTCTAGAAGAAGGTAATATCTTTGATGAAGACTGGCAAAATAACTACGGACTCGGTGCAGAGATAAAAATATGGGAACACGGTAACAGCACATATGGCTTTTCTCTGTCTCTGACAGTGGGCAGGAGTAACTTAGGCCAGCTCACAAACATAGCTACAGGGCAGTATGTACTATTACCCCTCAACCCCACCCTCAACTCACTGTGATTTCCTGGGCTTTAATCTGCATCAAGGCCTTTGATGCTTTGAAACTACTTCTGCTGCCTTTGGTGCTGTTGCCATTGTTACCATGGCTACCGCCAAGATCAAGTGATACCTGGACCAGATTATACCTATGGAGATTTCCTTCCTGTTCCAACCCAGCCAAAGATACAACCTTTGAGGCGTATCCATGCCCTTTGTGAAGAATTGATATATGAGCCAAGGTTGCCAAAGAAGCAGGAAAACTTCCTTCCCTGCCTTTGTCTCACAGTCTATGACACTGATTCCAAAGAAGTTTATAAATGAAAATCACAACAAGACACTGTGTTCTACCTACGACGCTGGCAAGATCAAAATGTCTGATAAGATGTGTCAGAAAGGTGGTACAGAAGCAGACATTGCAGGCGGAATATAAATTGATATAATCTTTTGGGAGAATAATTTGGTCATATCAATCACAATTTACAATGCTCATGCCATTTGATTGTGCAAATTCATCCCTACTTTATTCTTTAATATTTGCAAAATGACCTATGTACGATGATAGTCAATGTGGCAGTGTTCCTCGGTCAAAGGTCAGAAACAATGGTAGAGCAGATTCTACGTGGCCTTTCCATATTCCCTTGGCTAACCTCTGAGTTCTCTGGCAGCCAGGGTGGAAAGTTCTGCACATACTAACAAAACTTCCCACCTCAAGCCACCTACAATGCCCTCAAGAGCAACCTTTACTCACTGGGAATGAAAGATAGTGCCTGCCTCAGTTTTCTTGGGCTGTCATAACAAAATACCACAGACGGTGTGGCTTAAAAAAACAGAAACTTTAGAGACAGGCACATCTATTTAAAAACAAAACAAAACAAAAATTCAAAAAATAAATCAATTACCTCACAGTTCTGAACACTGGAGGTTCAAGATCAAGTTCAAGATCAATTTAGTTTCTGGTGAGGGCTCTCTTTCTGACTTGCAGATGGCTGCATTGTGACTATGTCTTCACATGGCCTTTCCTCAGCAAGTATACACAGAGGGAGAGAGAGAAGGCAAGAGAGATAGAGAGAGAGCAGATAGGCACACTCTGGGGTCGCCTCTCAGAAGGACACTAATCCCATTAGAGCAGGGCCCTGCCTTTATGACTTCATCTCACCTTAATCACTTCCACAAGGGCCACATACCCATACATAGCCACACTCGGGGTTAGGGCTTCAACATGTGAATTTAGGAGGATATGGATGTTTGGTTTCTAACAGTGCATAAAACCCCGAGCTCCCTCACAGTGTCTTTTTTTGAGGCACGTTCTACAGTTTCTGAGCAGAGGGGTGTTCAAATTTGATTGTGCAAATTCATCCCTACTTTATTCTTTAATACTTGCAAAATGACCTATGTACGAGGATAGTCAATGCGGCAGTGTTCCTCAGTCAAAGGTCCACCCCCAGTGGAATTGAATCCAGTTTTGCCCAAAGTTATGATTTACATATTAATTTACTCTTTCACAGCTTTTCTCTCTCCCTTTTTTCACTGAGCTTCCTGGAGTCACCTCCTAAATAAATGACCAACATTCAAGACTGTCTTCTCACCAGACAGAGAACCGGTTCCAAACTCAGGGTCAGGTGCTTGCCACTCACGACCAATACTTGAGAGACAAGTCATGGTAGGAAAGGAAAGATTGCTTTATTCATGAAGCCAGCACCCTGGGAAGGTGGTGGACTAATGTCTCAAAGACCATCTTTCCCATCCAGGGGGAGCCAGAGGGCTTTAAAGGGGAAGGCATGAGGAAGGAGGGGGGCTGCGTGCAGGAGGAGGTGTTTGGGCAGTTAGTCCGATGTTGACATGACCCTGCACAGACTTGGTGGCATCCGGGGCAGCCTTGTTCGAATGTGGTCAGGCCTTACCTTCTGGGAAATCTGGGCCTTTGCTCCTCAAGGTCGGTGGTCTGCAAATCTCAGAGTAAGTTAGTCCTGCTACCGATCAAAGGACTTAGGTCAGCAACAGGGAGTGTGTACGCTTGAGGTTAGTTAACCCTTAACATGGGTTGGGGTGCTATTACAAGTAGAAGTGAAAGCATCGAACATTAAGTCTTTTTTTTTTAATATTTTATTTATTTATTCATGAGAGAGAGAGAGAGAGAGAGAGAGACAGAGAGAGAGAGAGAGGCAGAGACACAGGCAAAGGCAGAAGCAGGCTCCATGCAGGGAGCCCCATGTGGAACTCCATCCCGGGTCTCCAGGATCACACCCTGAGCCAAAGGCAGACACTCAACCGCTGAGCCACCCAGGAGTCCCTTAACTTTTTTTTTTTTTTTTTAAGATTTTAAAAATTTATTCATGAGAGACACACAGAGAAAGGCAGGGACATAGGCAGAGGGAGAAGCAGGCTTCCTGTGGGGAGCCCGATATGGAACTCTATCCCAGGACCCCAGGATCATGACCTGAGCCAATGGCAGATGCTCAACTGCTGAGCCACTAGGCGTCCCTATTCTTCAATTTTATATAAATAAAATAACTCGGCATGTCACCATTTTGCATCTGGCTTCTTTTACTCAATATGGTGCTTGTAAGGCTCATCCATGTTGTTGCGTATATACTGACTGTATATTAAGTAGCCTACTAAAAGCAATACAAAATTGATTACAAAGGCAAATCTTCATAATTTTATTCCTTTCATCTCTCATATCAAGGAAAAGAAATATAAGTAATCCAAATAGGATATGCCGTTTAAGGAAATATGATTTTCCACATAATTTTTAAATTATTTTAACATTATCAGAAATTCAAATTTCTATGGGAAATGAGTGCAGCTCCCCAAATCCCTCACCATTTATCTGATCTCTTGCTCAGGGAGAGAATTCTCTCTCCTGTGCCAGTTGCTCCACAAGGACTCCTTAAAAATTTGTTTCTTTATATGTTCCCTCCATGTTTCAATTTCGCAGGTCCTTCTCACCTCTTATAATCATGGATAATTGTCTATGTTTATATTGTCACCTTAGAAAAATTCTCTCGGTGTCTATGAGCCTGGCCCCTGAGATGAGAGGCAATTCAGTATTGCTTTTTGGTTAGATCTGCTATGGGTTCTACCCACTGATCAACCTTGCCATTTAGATATTTCTGTCCTTCAGTCATAAAGAAGCTGCACAGAAATTTAAGACCTTCTGTGCAGCAAAAAAGAAATCATCAACAAAATGAAAAGGCACTGGGAGAAAATATTTGCAAATCATATATCTGATAAGGGGGTTAATATCCAAAATATATAAAGAACTCATATAGCTCAATAAAAAACAAACAAACAATGCAGCTAATGAATGGACAGAGGATCTGAACAGACATATTTCCAAAGAAAAGAAACAGATTGCTAATAGGTACATGAAGAGGAAGCCAAAGGAAACATGGAAATCTAGGTCTTTAAGACTATATTTAAGCTGGGGAAAGGCCTACACATGATTTCAGTATTATATAAGTGCTTCTGGTTTACAGGAGACATCCTAATTTAAACACACATTCATACATTTTATATATATTATATATATATTCACATTTGTGTATTATTTATAAATGTATAATATATACATTTTATATATTTATGTATATACAAACATAATTATGGTCTATTCTTTAAGGTGGGCTTTAAAATTCAATAATCAGCCTTGATTCTTGTCTCCTTTCTCTTTGGGCTAGTTCCTCACCCTCTTTGCCTCTGTTTTCTCATTTGTAAAATGAGAGAACCACCACTTGTCTTTTAGAGTTGCTGGATTAAAAGAAGCAATCAGTCTTATGGTTCTTTGGGCAAACAGCACTTTTCAAAGATGGTTGAATAATACCTCCTGTCTTACTTATTTCTCTACAGTGGGACCTCACCACTACCTCATAAAGAGGTTCAGTCCAGTTACTTTCCCTGTGAATAGGGGAGTGGGAGGGTTGTGGCAGCTTCAACCAATGGCACACAAAAGTAATGATACTGTTTGACTTCTGAAGTTGGTTCATAAAAGACTATGCAGTTTCTGCCTTGTTAATTGGTAAAACTACTCTTAGAGTCTTGGGCTACCATGAAAGAATTCTGACAATGAAAGGCTGCCATGGGCAGCACATAACTAGGCCACACACAAGCCCTCTGGTTGGCAATCCCAGTCTTTTGAGTCAGCCTGGCCCAGAAGTCAGGCAGGTGAGTGAATAGAACTCCGGATGATTCCAGACCCAGCTATCCAGTCACACTACCCTTCAATCTTCCCGGTTGAGACTCCAGACCTCAGAGAGTAGAAACAAATCCCTCCCATTCTACCTGAAATCCTGACCCATGGTACCTGCAAACAGAATAAAATGGTTGTTTTGAACTGCTAAAATTGGAGATATTTTTTATGTAGCAATAGTAATTGCTAAAGCAAGGTATGACACATAGCTGTAGAAATTAGTTCTTTTCTTCTTTCCTTTCTTAGATAACTTATTAAGATACCAGAGAAAGCAACTGATAATGTTGGGGGTCTTTAAGAACAACAAGTTAGAAAGTAAGTAAAACAGATATTAAATCATATATATGCCACAGACAGAGGCGGAGTCAAGGGGCTGGATAGAGAGTCATTCCTGGCAAAGCTGCAGCACATTTCATGTCAGCAGGCAGGTGCCCAGAGTTCAGAGCTGGGCAAAGCTGACTCAGAAATGTATGGGTCAATATGCCACAATTTCGCAGGGAACTGGTCCCTGGTACTTGTCAGCCTCAATAGCATGACATACTTGGGTAAAGGGAAAGACTTCGTTTGGTTAAACCTGGGACATGGAGTATTGAGATGCAAGAGTGGGTAGTAAGGAAAGGGAGGAGGATGGGCTATAGGATTCAACCCAAGATGAAATAATACCCAGACTATTCATTATCCAAAGGAGCAGGGTTTACTCAGCTTGGTTAGCATGGCTGTTGGTATCCAAGATGATCAGAACCAAGGAGTGAGACCAGGCACATGTCTTTATAGATAGTGAGTCTTCCCTGAAATGGCTGTGTTGAAACTCCCAGTGTATTTCCCAGAAGGAAACTGATGTCACATATAAATGGGGTAATTGAGAAGAGTTTCATAGACTGTTTACAAATGTGGATGGTTAAGGGAAACCAAAATGCAAGATGTGGTGCAATGAGTCTAGCCAGAGTGGGGAGCCACACCTAGGCCTAAAGGGTAATAGGCAGTCGCAGCTTTAGTTAAAGAGAATGGGAGCCTCTTGGGAGAAGCTCTGGCTTTCAGCAGAAAAATTCAGCCAATCCACAGCCATCAGTGTGGAGGACTTCAGGACAGTAAGTTCTCCAATCTTACTCTCCCTCTGTCATTACTCTGCTTGGCTGAATCCAAAGGGAAGCCAGAGGAAGGGACCCATTGAAGCAGTCCACAAAGACTTCTAGCAGCCTTCTAGGGCACAGGACAGAGAAGAGAAAGGTAGAGATTGGTTGGAATCAGAGGGACAAATGTAAGATACCCTGTACATCGTTCTGTACATCCAATTGAGGGCAACACTCCTAGGCTGGAACAGAAGGAGGACAGTGAGGACCGTTGGAGGAGAGGTGGCTGGTAAGGGCTAAGCATGGGCTTCCAGTCCTGGCTCTGAACACCCCTTTCCATCTCCCTTCTCCCAGGGGAAGAAGGGGATGTGTAGGGGGCTATCACGTGCATTGTAGGATGCTTAGCAGTACCTTTGGCCTCTACCCTCAAGGTGCTAGTAGCAATACTCTATCCAGTTGTAACAACCAAAAGTGTCTCCAGACCTTTCCAGTTGTCCTCTTGGGGCAAAATCACCTTTGGGTAAGAATCACTGCATTCATCCATTCAAGAAATATTTGAGGAGATATTCATCATACGGTAGACATCATGCCTCTCCTCCTGGGGTAGGGAGACACTGTGTACCAGTGGATGTGGCCCTTGCTTTCTCAAACTTCGTAGTCTAGTGAGGGAGGCCAACATTAAATACACAGTTATACAAATGACTCACTTTTGAGGAAAGTTATATTTAATAGAAAATCTGAATGACCTTCAAGCAGGTGCCAGTTTTAGAATAAAAACCATAGACATAGAAATACCAGGCTGTAGGGGCAATTATTTTTATTGACCTTTAACTTTTTAAAAAGTTTTTCTTATACCTTGAATCTCCAAATACCACACACCTTGAAGCTGAAATTTAAATAACATCTGTTCAAATCCAAAAGTTATTGTGGTAGGTTGAAATGGCTGCAATTTCTTTGCCACTCTTTTTTTATTTTTAAGCAATCTCTACATCCAGTGTGGGACTCAAACTTACAATCCGGAGATCAAGAGTTGCATGCTCTACTGATCAAGAGTCACTCCTCTTTTCTCTCATCACCAAGAAGTGAGAATCTAATTTCCTCTCCTGGAAACCAGAATGACTTTGTGCCGGGCTTGACCAATGGAGTGCAGTGGAAGTGATGCTGTGTGGCTTCCAAGCCTGGGTCACAAGAAATTTAATCTTTGAGAACATGCTTGGGCAGCCCCGAGCCACCATGTAACTAGTCTAGCTATCCTGCTGGAAAGAGAAAACCTGTGGCCAAGCTGTGGATAGTGTGGAGATAAAGGCCAAGTAGAGATGCCTGAGATGCCAGTTGTGTAAGTTAGAAGCCATTTTGGATGTTCCAACTAACGGAGACTTTAGCCTTCAGATGACTCTGCCCCAACCACCATCTGACTATAGCCACATGAAAGTCCTCAAATGAAACCAGCAGAAGAACCACCCAGTTGATCCCAGTCAATCAACAGATCCATGAGTGGTGATAAAATCATGATTGTTTTCAGCTGCTAATTTGGGGGTGTCTTGTTATATAGCAGTAGATAACTAAGACATGGGACACCTGGGTGGTTCAGCGGTTGAGCATCTGCCTTTGGCTCAGGGCCTGATCCCAAGGTCCAGGATCAAGTCCCATGTCAGGCTCCTTGCAGGGAGCTTGCTTCTCCCTCTGCCTATGTCTCTGCCTCTTTCTGTGTCTGTCATGAATAAACAAATAAAATCTTTAAAAAACAAACTATCACTTCATCCTTAAAAAAAAAAAGAAAAAAAAGAAACTCAAGAAAGAGTTAACTTATCCAACTGCAGGAGTATTGGGAATGATATTTATTTTTTTATTTATATCTTTTTAAAGATTTTATTTATTCATGAGAGACACAGAAAGGCAGAGACATAGGCAGAGGGAGAAGCAGGCTCCCTGTGGAGAGCCCAGTGTGGGACTTGATCTCAGGACCCCGGGATCATGACCTGAGCCAAAGGCAGACACTCAACCACTGAGCCACCTAGGTGCCCCAGGAATGATGTTTAAGTATGGAAATGCCACCAAGGAATTTTCTCACCATCCCTCATTTCTACTTCTTTCTGTTGGTTTTATTCCTATCTACTGTGGACTAGCATTGTCTACCTAGTAGGAAACAGAGTTATGAACAAATCCCCAGTTTCACATCTTACAAATGACACTCTTGGAAAGAGACTACTTTTTTCATATGTGTTGTTTGAAAAATCTCAGGGATGAAATCCATTTGGCCAAACTTAGGTCCATCACCATTTCTAAGCCAATCAATGGTGGCTTGATGAAGAAAGGGAGGGAGGAAGGGAGAACCATGAAAGAAAAAGCAGTTTCCCACATAGCCATGTGGGAAGGTAAGGATGGGTGTCAGTCAATTTTGTTATAAGCCACCTCCAAACAGCAATCATTTTAGCTGCTCACATTTTTCTAGTCAAATTGGCATTTTGCCTGCTGAGCTAGGGCTGGATGGTCTAGGATTGCCTTACTTAATTATCTGGTGGTTGAGAGGCTGTTTGAGTTGGGAGTGGGGAAGTAGGGAGAGGCAGTTCACTCACATGTCTGGCACTTGGTTTGAGATCAGCTGGAGTGACAGGATGAACTGGCCACATGTCACTCATCATCTAACAGGCTAACCTGGGCTTGTTCACATGACAGCATAAGAGCCCCCAGCAATGAGTTAAGCCCCAATGTGATGTATTTTTCAAGCCTCTGTTTATATCCCATTTGCCAGCACCTTAATGGCTAAAGCAAGTTACATAGCCAAGTCCAGATTTGAGTCACACAAAACCTCCATCTATCTCTCTTTTTAAAGATTTATTTTTAAGTAATCTCTACACCCAGCATGGTGCTTGAATTTATAATCCTGAGATCAAGATTTACATGTTCTACTGACTGAGCCAGCCAGCAGGCACCCCTCTCCCACACCTCCCCTCAAGCCCTCTACCCCTTGATGGGAGAAATTGCAAAATATTGAGGCCTTTTCTTCTCCGAATCTATGACATTGTTGTGTGTGTGTGTGTGTGTGTGTGTGTGTGTGTGTGTGTGTGTAGGAGGGAGGCGGGTGGTGAGGGTGAGGTGAAGGTAAAGATTTTCACTGGAAGTGCTATAGACAAGGCAATTAATGTTGACAATATACATGAACTGAATTTACCCTATAATTATCTTGAACCTCCCACTTGGCCTTAGCAATAAATGTACAATCACAAAGATGGTGTTATGTAATTTTGTGAATAGAGATATGATGGAATGATATAACTGATCAATTAAGCCCTCCCAGTTTGCCTCAGATGTTCGTGAGAAGTTAGCCATTTCCTGCCCTCTACATATTTCTGGTGTGAACATTGCCCCAGGTTTTGTTTCAGAAGCCTTGGCAGCTTCTGAAAACAGACTGTGTCACTGGAAAATGTTGTGCAAACCAGATCCTGCTGTCTGCTAATCATAAACATGTCCTTTCCCAGAACGGATTCTCCAAAACAATATGTCCTAATGTTCTTTGGGTCAAAATTAACTACAAACGATTAGAATTATTGCTTCTGACTATTGATTAGCACATTAGGTGAGCCTAGAACAAAGACTAATTGATTATGCATCAAGCATCAGCAATTCGGACTCTTAGAATTTTTGTTGTGTAGTTCTTTTTATAATATATATAAATATTTTATTTATTTATTTGAGAAAGCAAGCACAAGCAGGCAGAGGGACAGAGGTACTCCAGCTGAGCAGGGAGCCCAACTCAGGGCTCACTTCCAGGACCCCAGGAGTATGACCTGAACTGAAGGTAGATGCTTAACCAACTAAGCCACCCAGGTGCTCCTTGTTTTTTCTTTTTAAATAAAGAGGGTTACAAACTCTCAATAGCATCACTGTGTAATGGCTAAGAGCATGGACTCTGGAATCAGAATTCAGACTTCAAATCCCGCCTTTCCCACTCATGATGACCTTGGGCAAGTTACTCAGCCTATATGTGCCTCAGTTTCTTTGTCTATCAAAATGGGGTGTTGTACTAGTATTGACCCTTAATAATTGTTACAAGGACTAAGTGGATGAATAATTCTGAAGTTCTGATCCCCGCTTGGGGTAGAACGAATGAGATACAATCTGAGGCATTCTTAGAAATGTCAGTGTGTCATGAGGATATTATTCATATCCCTAGTCATCATCAGAAAGGCCATCACCTTTTTCTTGCTAAATTACAGCAGCTGCAGCAGCTCAAGGAGAAGAGGGCAGTCACATAGCAATGAGACTATTTGCAAATTGCATTTGCGGTGCAAGGCTCAGGGAATGAGTGGGTCAATGTCAATACTGAGGTTTAGAGAATGTCAGAAGATTTCAATCATTCATGCTTTCTTAGCCTCCTCTTTCCATAAGTTGTGTTTTTAAGTGAAGTCAAGTGTTAACAAACTGTTATGAAAATCACAGTCTATATCTGTCAATCCACACATGCCAGCCAGCCTTGGCGTTCTTGAGCTATTCACCACAGAAAGCAGTGACATTCAAAAGAATAGTTGATGGTAAAGAATAAGTACCTGATGTAATTATTCAAGAGGCATGAAATAAGCCAATTTTCTCCTTCCCATTCTTTGAAAGAATCAAAGTACACAGGATACAGAGGAATAAGCAAACTCTTTGTTGTTGGCATTGGAGCACTTAATTAAATTACATGAGCTTTATTTTTAGGTTCATGAAAATATGTGTATGCCCCACCCCAAATGCCCATCTTAACCATCATTTCATCTTATTATCCCTCCTATCCACAGAGCCAACACAAATAATTGCTGAGTGAAATAATGAATAGCTTCCTCCTTATAGCTGATCTCACAAAACACTTTATCAGGAAACAATTACTCTCTAAACTCTGGGTCTACAGAAATTTCTGAAGGGTGGGCAGATATTTGAGGGGGACTGAGCCTATCAAAATAGATCTGAAAAAGGCTCCATGTGAGTAGATCTAGGACTGCTAATATTCTAAGAATGAAGAAACCACAAATAACTAAGAAATCGGATTTTTTTTTTCCTGATTGGATATCATCGTTTGCAACTTCATGCTCACCCTTTGTCATCTGATTCTGCCCTTCTTCCCTTAATACCATGCCACCTTCACCTCTCAAGAAAAGGGGTTTCCTCCCTGCTTTGTTGCCTTATTGATCGTATTTTATAAAAATTAATTTTAAGAACAAGGTGCGGTCTATCCTTTTAAATGGAATTTGTTTCTGCCTTCTATGAGGCCTCATGAAATCTCTAAAGCACTGAGTTCTGACCACATGAATAGTTTGGAAAAGATGAATTGCATTGGAGGGAGAAAAAAGGCCAGTTCTGGATTAGATTAATGCGGTTGACACATTTGTTTTTCTTCAGAAACAAGCTAGGGAAAAATGGTAAGATTCAGGCATCTTATTAAGGTTATAGGGTTTGCTGGCAAGAATGCCTGTGTCCTTTGACATTTGTACCAACCCAAATATTCCAGTTACTCTTGTGTGACATAGGCTGTGCCAAGCTTGGCATAAAACAACCACTATTTTATCAGGAATTCAGAAAGGGCACAGTGAAGACATCTTGTCTCTGCTCCTCAACAACTGAGGCCTCATTTGGGAAATCTCAAATAGCAGGGAGTGACTTGAGACTTGATGCTGACATCATCTGAAGGTCTGCTCACTCACACGTCTGGCAGTCCTTGCTGGCTGTTGGCTGGGAACTCAGCTAGGCTGTTGGCTGGAATGTCAACATTTGGCCTCTCTATGTCTCTGTTTGAGCTTCCTCACAGCAAGGTGGCTGGGTTCTAAGAGTGAGCATCCCAAGACAATGTGAGTGAACCTGTGCCATCATTTATGATCAAGCCTTGGAAGTCACACAGTGTCAATTCCACAATAGTCATAAACCCACCCAGATTAAAGGGGAGGGACTATAGGCTACATCTTTCTATGTCAGTTATACTGAGTATCAGTTAAGAAGAGAGGGAAGGGAAATGTTGTGGCCATCTTTGGTAAATACAAGGTGCCACGCTGGGCATAAAATATATTTTAACTTTTCTTATATTGTAGTGTGGAGGACAAAAATATCTCTAACCCTTGAATCTCTCTTAGCTTGAAAATAATTATTTAGTATCTTTTTTTTCTGTAGACCACTGAGGGGGAAAAATAACACAGACCAAGATAGAGAAAATGGGAATAATTGGTAAATATACAAACTTTGATAATAACAAGTCCTCCTTGAAATCTGAGAATATGCTAAAACTAAACAAAGAGGGTTAGAGTGAGTGGGAGAAAATGCTCCATCAGATCAACAGCACCCTCTGGGAGAAGCTGGAAAAAAGCCAAACTTGGTAAAGTCAAGTATCAATGAATCAAGACATCTTTCTGAAGAATCAGCCACAAGCTAATAAATGAAACCTTGGGTTTAATGTGGTGCTTATGCCTAACATCCTTTCTTCCCTTCCAGAACCAAATTTTGTGTTTCGAAGTCTCAAAGCAGACACTCTGCATCTAGGCCAAAGAAGTTTCTCTGCCCCAATTTCTCCTCCATATTTTTCTTCTTCTGCTTTCTCTGGCACCCAGTGTTATCCCAAGTTCAGCTTCAACTCCCCAAAGGCACATACTTCTGGTGAATTGCTGGGAGAGAATGCTTTTCCACTCCATTGCAGTTCTGTATTATAAATTTCTGCTGTATACTTGAGATTCTCCCCTGAGCACCAGGAGGTTCTTACCATGACTTGAAAATGTGTAAAGTTTAAAAAAAAAAAAAGTGTAGAGTGATAGAGATCCTCCTTCTTAATTAGATTGGGGTATTTATAAATTGTGGTACGAAGGGAATGATCCTAATAGCAGTAGTAGGCAGAATTATGGTTCCTCAAAGATATCTATGTCCTTAACCATGAGACCTCTGAGTATGTTACCTTACATGGCAAAAGGGACTCTGTAGAGGTGATTAAGTGAAAGATCTGGAAATGGAGAGATTATCCTGGATTACCTGGGTGGGACTGATGTAATTATAAGGGTACTTAGAAGAGTGAGGCAGGAGGGTCAGATTTTGGGGGGATGTGATGATGGATTAAGAAGTCAAAGAGAGAGAGGGACAGAGACAGAGACAGAGAGAGGGACAGGGAGAGAGAAGGAGACAGAGAGAAGGAGACAGAGAGAGAAAGAGAGAGAAAGTTGAAGATGCTAAACTGCCAGCTTTGAAGATGTAGGAAGGGGTCACAAAGGAATGCAGGCAGCCTCTTGAAACTAAAAAAAGCAAGGAAACTTATTCTTCCCTACAACCTTCAGAAGGAATCCAATCCTGTTGATCCATGTTGGATTTCTGACATCCAAAACTTAAAGATAATAAATGTGTTTGTTTTAAACCACTAAATTTTTTGTAATTTGTTACAGAAGTAGTAGGAAATTAATACAAACAACTTATTTTTCTTGTGGTTGCTTGTTTCAGAAATGACATGAGGCTTTTGGTTAAAGCTGCTTGGTAAAGAAATGTTTCTATAAATCTGTATGGATTGAGTTTGAATCAATACGAATGAAGTTTAAATGAAGCCCTGGACAGTGACTTCTGAAAGCTATACATGAAGATGTGGAGAAGAACAAAATCTGATATCACTGTTCTAAAAACAACTAACTTTCTTCTTGCTTAGGACATAACTACTCATGTGGAGCATAACATAAACATTATATTTGACACTTGAACTGATTAAGTTTGTTACAACAGGCCTGGTTCATATTTATGTAAATGAAAATATGTTTGAAATTTGTCCAGAAAATTATCGACACTTCCAACCCTAGGTTGTATGAAACAATGAGAAATGTCAAGTGTCAACAGACTATTCAAATCTCACGAGTAATACTATGAAATTAGACATGGCTACATGCTACAATTACTTATGACTAAAGAATGGAATTTTTTACTTTTTCATATCTGTGTTAGGGTATAGAAATAACACAATTCTTTTGAGAATCATCCAAATCATGTCTCCATTTGCCTCTTCAGATTTAACTTGGTTGCCTTCTCCACCCTGCTCTGTGCCCTGGAAGGCTGGCTTAACATGGTCCAATTCAATGGACTTTCTGGCCTTCCCTGCCTTCTGGCTTGAGACTTTGGCAGAGATTTCCAGCAGGTAGCCAAACGGAGTAAGAAGGGTGAGGTGGAAGTATATGTTCTTCCAATATCCTCCTAAATAGAGTAGTACTCAAATCCTTGATTCAGAGTCTGCTTTTGGAGATACAATCTAAGACAGCATGATATCTGGGAACTACCTCCTCCTTCAGGATGGACCCCTGGCAATCTTGCTTATATTTCCCACAGCTGGCTGGACTCAAGCTGCACCCATCAAATTCTCTTTCCCTGGAATCTTATATTAGAATAGAGAGGATATTGGTCAGTGTCTGCAGGAGGCTGCGGCTCTCACTTATGAACTCAGGAGCCTTTCAAGTGTACCAAAGGGTAAGAGAAGCAGAGAAAGCCAGTCTGCAAGACAGGGCAGGGGGGGTGGTACAAGGAGGCATGGGAGACAGAAAGAGAGAGAGAAAGAGAGGGAGAGAGAAGAGGAAAATGGCTCAGAGAAGAGACATGGCTTCTTGTTCCAGGCTCCCTCCTGTCCTAAAGTTCTCCTACACCCAGCTCTTGCTCTGTGAAGTATGCCAAATTAAGTACAATCTAGGTATAAATTCTCCATTGCCTCTCAAATAACTTCTATAACATGCCATCAAAGAATCAATTAACCCAGAAAATCATCTTAAAATTACACTCACACTCTCAGTGAGTCAGAAAGTTCTGCTCCACTACATTCCCTGTGAGAATTTCCTTCTTGAAGATTTGAAAGCACAATGATTGCTAATTTCCCCACAGGTGAATGAACAATTCTTCTACTACCCTCCGGCATTCATAAATCTGGCCTAAAGACCTGGTTGGCACATACAGGAAAGTGTTTGTGGTCCAAGGCAACCCAGAATGGAACAATTTATGCCCTAATGACCTAGCTGGAGCAGCACGAGCTCACCAAGCCACCCAGATGTAGAGATAGGTGGCAGTAGGAGGAAGTCAGAGAAAGTCAAATAAGCTTGAGCAAGAACAGACCATGTCAAGCTCCCCAGCTCCTCCTTACTGCCTGTCAGAGTTCTGAATCCCCAGCCTCCTGTGTTTACTACTGGGCCACTCGAATGTGTGGTTGGCATAGGCAGCTGCCCCTATAATGCTGCTACTGGGGAGCAGCAGTACCCTGACCAAAAGTATCCTCTTCCTACCCTCCTGGCAAAATTCATAAATTCTCATTATTGAGTTGTTCTTTCGGTTAAGATATTATTTCCAGAATGTCACTGCTACGGCACGGATGTACTATAAAAGTGCAGATAAAAGAATGGAAACATCACCATTACTTTGCTGTTCAGAGATACCAGAAAGGGATTGGAGAAGGAAGCATTAAAGGACCTTAAGCTCTGTTGGAATTAGATTCGTTTATTGAACAAATATCTGTTGAGTGGCTATACTACGCATTGGGAATATAAACAAATAGACTCCTGCTTTTATGAAACATAGAGATTAAGGAAAAGGATAGAGATCAAATTGTCACTCCAAGGTAGTGGTTCCCAACTAGGGGCCATCTGAGAATTTCTAGAAACATTTTTTATCACAACTGGAGGAGTTGCTCCGGGCATCTATTGAGTAGAGGCCAGAGATGCTGCTGAACATCTGTGCTAATGCACAGAACGACCTCTCCATGGTAAAGAATTATCTGATCCAAGATGTCAATAGAGCCTTAGTTGATAAACCCTGTACTAAGACATTGGTTCTCAGAGTACGGTCCCTGAGAGGCAGCATCAATGGCATTAAATGGGAACTCATTAGAGATGCAAATTCTTAGGCCCTACCCTAATCCTGATAAATCAGAAACTCTGGTGGTAAAAGGCAGTGTTCTGTGCTTTATTTAACAGGCCCTCCAGGGGACTTTGACGCGCACTAATGTTTGAGAACTGCTGAATTAAGGAATCTATCATTACAAGTGAAGACAAATACTCTGAAGGAAAAGAACTCTGTACCAATGCTACTCAAAAACTGGTTTACCCACTATTGGGAGCATCATCATAGGAGAGGTTGTTAATATAAATCCCAGGTCCCACCCTCGACCTGCTGAATCATGGAGAGATGTGTAGGGGCTAAATTGAGAAAAGCACTCGGGGCTATTCTAAGTAAGACTTCACATGACAGGAAATTGGAAATCTCTTGGCCCTGAGTGAGCCAAGTTGGACAATAAGCAGGATTTTGTTGGAGAAAAGATTAGCGGGAAACCAGATTGAAGGTTGTCAAGGTAGCTCCACGGGGGTGTGAATGAAGGCAGAGGCAGCAGAGATAGAATGAAGGAAGTACACGTGGGAAAACCTCAGAAGAAAGAGGGTACGGGATGTGATGACTGATTGGATTAGGGGATGAAGGTGTGCCAGGAATTCTTTTGACCAGAAGTAACCAAAAAAATGAAATTCCTATTTATTTATGTATTTATTTATTTTAAAATTCTTTTTTAAAATTTAAATTCAATTAATTAACATATACTGTATTACTAGTTTCAGAGGTAGATATCAGTGATTCATCAGTCTTATATAACACCCAGGGCTCATTACATCACGTGCCCTCCTTAATGTCCATCACCCAGTTACCCCTTTCCCTCACCCTCCTCCCCTCCAGCAACCCTTGGTTATTTCCTATGGTTAAGATTCTCTTATGGCTTGTTTCCCTCTCTGATTTCATCTTGTTTTATTTTTCCCTCTCTTCCCTTATGATCCTCTGTTTTGTTTCTTAAATTCCACATA
Source organism: Canis aureus (assembly GCF_053574225.1). Lineage (NCBI taxonomy): Eukaryota > Metazoa > Chordata > Mammalia > Carnivora > Canidae > Canis > Canis aureus. The sequence goes on along the minus strand of NC_135636.1, from coordinate 21,509,970 downwards.
CGAGTGAGATCATGTGATAATTGTCTTTCTCTGACTTATTTCACTTAGCATAATATCCTCTAGTTCCATCTACATCATTGCAAATGGCAAGATTTCCTTTTTTTCATGGCTCAGTAGAATTCCATTGTCCATTGTGTGTGTGTGTGTGTGTGTGTGTGTGTGTGTATACATATATATATACATACTCACATCGTCTTTATTCATTCATCTGTTGATGGATAGCTCTTTTCATAGTTTGGCTATTGTGGTCATTGCTGCTATAAACATCGGGGTAATCCCAATTTAGAGTGGCTTGAACAGAGATAAATTTATTTTTCCCCATAGCAAGAAGTCTTAGATGCAGGCAACTGCTGCCTTTGTTTCATGATTAAACAATATCAAGGCTGGTTTCTGATTCTCTTGGCCTTTTCTTAATACTTGTCCCCACATGGTCACATGGTAACCACTGCAGCTCCAGATGCCTTGTTTGTGTTCAGTGATGGAAGGACAAAATAAGAAAGAGAGGATCTATTCCTTCCTTCCTTCCTTTTCTCTCTCTTTTTTTCTAACTTTTGTTCTTTTTTAAGTAGGCTCCACACCCAGCATAAAGCCCAATGTGGGGCTTGAACTCACAACCCTGAGATCAAGACCTGAGCTGAGATCAAGAGTCCGACACTTAACCCATAGAGCTACTCAGGCCCGTAGGGTCTGTTCCTTTCAATAAAAAAGCAAATTTTTTGTAAAATCACTCACAGACTTCTACTTATTGACCAGAACCACATCACATGAAAGTGTATATAAGTGTATAGTTACAAAGTAATGTGAGAAAGTGTTTATCATTGGCATCTCCATGGTGGAGAAATAGATTAGAAATTGGTGTTAAGCCCTCCAATCTATAGCATCCACAAGGGAGGAAGGAGTAAACTAGACTTGCTCCAGCTTGAGCTAATAGGGAAACACTGGCACTATTTCTTAGGATGGGAAAGACACAGGAAGAAACAAGTTTGGAATGGGAAGAACATTATGGTAGATTGTCTACTGCAATAATTTCATCTACTGTTGTATATATAACCCTCTGCTGTGAGACTGCTACTCCTACTATCAAGAAGTAGAATTTATTTTTCCACCCTTTGCATTGGGGCTTTGCTGTGTGACTTGCTTTGGCAAATGAGGCATTAGCAAGGGTAATATAAGCAGAGCCCTAACAAGCCCTTGCACACGGAGGCTTGCTCTCCTTCAGCCAGAGTTGGAACACTGAGACAATGAGGTGGTTATGTAAGCCTGGTGAGCTCGATACGGGAGAACTGAAGTACCCCAGACAGGAGCCAGCACCAACCACCAGATACATGAGTGAGCCCATTTTAGACCATGGAGGTCAAGATGAATTACAAGATGACTGCAGCTGCATGATTGAACTCTACTGAGATCAATTAAACTGCCTAGCTGAGTCCAGCCCAAATGTTCCTCCCAGAAATGTAAGCAAATCAATATCCTTGAAAATGTCCCAGAAGCTGAACTTTTTGATCTGAAGCTGGAGTTAGAGATGTGGGAGTTATCAAGCTCATACGGAGCACATATTTGAAATGCTGAAAAGGGATGAGGTAGCCTTGGGGCAATCTTAGGAGCACCAGTGAGAGACTGAAAGAAAAATGGAAAAGAAATGGGCATAGAGCTCATAAGAGGCTGTAAGAGGAATTTCTAGAAGAAGTAAAGTATCAACAGTGCCATGGACCAAGGAAGTGTTAGGAAAGATGAAACCTGAAAAGAGAACATTGGATTTGACAATTAGTAGGTCATCAGAGATCTTGACCAGAGCAGTTTCAAGAGACAGTAGGGGCCAGAGGTCAGGCTGCAAGAGGATTACAATGAATTGAAGAGTGTCAGGTGGGAAGTAAACTGTTTATCCTGGGAGTTTGGGCTATGTAGGCAAATAGAGAAGGGGGAGGTAGCTTGATGGAAACACACAGGCAAAGGAGGCCTGAACCTTGCTTTTGTCTTTCAAGATAGGGGAGGCTTGAAAATGTTTACAAAGTGTTGGGACAGGGAAGATAGAAAGAAAAGCCATAATATCCACTGGGGCTTGTTTCCAGAGAGGCAAGATTTATCTTACTAAGGAGAAAAGGTGCCACAAAACAGAGAATGAAAGAAAACAAACACACAACTAGAAGGTAGGCAATTGTGGTGAATGAGAGAGATAGGTTGTAGATTTGGGGATGGGAAACTGAGTCACATGTTTGACAGCATGCATTTCCTCTGGGTTGTCAGAGATCAGAGAGGCTATAGAAGAGTGGGGAAGCTCTGGAACAGCCTCTACTTACGGGGAGGAGGGAGCTGACCAGGCACCAGCACTGGATTCACCCAGATGCCAGATCCATCTGAGGCTTGATCACTCAGCTGGCCACTATTATGCAAGGCGTGTAGCCTTGGCAGTCTGTGTGTAGGAACTAGAAATGTAAATACTGGTTCAATCCATGGATTTCCTCCTAACTTCATTCCCTACAACACAAACTCTTCTTTTAATTCTTCTGATTATTAGGTTTAACTGGGCACATGGCTTTCCTCATCAAAGACTACATTTCTGGGGACTTGGCTAGGTCATTCGGTAATGTGGCTCTTAATCTCAGGGTTTTGAGTTTGAGCCCTGCATTGGGTATGGAGGTTATTTAAAAATAAAATCTAAAAAAAAAAAAAAAAAAAAAAGATTGTATTTCCAAGCTTTTCTTGCAGGTAGATGTGGCCACGTGACTAAATACTGACCAGTGGAATAAGAGTGCCAACAAGGGTCCTTAACTCGCCATCTTTCTCTCTTCCTGTTCCTTCCTGGCTGCAATGCATATACAATGGCTTGAACCTGAGCAACTATTTTGGATTATGAGAGAGAAGTCACATATTTAAATGGCAAAGCAACAAGGTAGAAGGGATACTGGTACCAATGATCATGGAGCCAATATATCAGCACTGGACCAGCTACCACCGGAAGTCATTTACATGAAGAAAAATATTCTATTATGTTTAAGTCAATTTTCTGTTTTATATAAGTGAAGCTAATTCTAAACTTCTATATTTACTACTCTCTTGGAGACCCTCACCTACATTGATAGTCTGTCAATTCAGATGCCAATGTATTCCTCAACTTCCTGTTTATGCTTCCTGTAAGATCTTTTTGAACACCTACGTCATGGTTTGACCTGGCATGAGCCCTGCTTATTCAAATCTCTGGCCAAAGGCTTATCATATTTGGGACACTTCTGTTTATATTTTACTTCTGATTAAATTGAAGTGGAAATACCCTCAATTCTTCCTCGGCTATTTTTAGTATTGTATTATTTTCATTGTGCTATTGAAAATCATGCCATCAATAAAGAGGGCAGGTGATGTAATGAACTTGTGTGTAGTATGCAACTGATGAATAACTGAAATCTACATCTGAAACTAATGATATACTTACTATATGCTAATTAACCAAATTAATTAATTTATTTTTAAAGATTTTATTTATCTATTCATGAGAGATACAGAGAGAGAGACAGAGACATAGGCAAAGGGAGAAGCAGACTCCCTGCAGGGAGCCCCATGTAGGACTCGATTCCTGGACCTGGGATCACACCCTGAGCCAAAGGCAGACACTCAACCACTGAGCCACCCAGGTGTCCCTAATTAATTGAATTTAAATAAAACAATAAAAAAAGAAAAAATCATGCCATCGTATATTACAGATTAGTTAATTCATTTATTCAACTGATCACTTTCTGTGTGCTTTGAAGTGATGGACACTGTGGAGACACAAAAATCAGTAAGATATGGAGTATTCCATCAAGAACCTGATAATTCAGTGGAAGAGAAGAATATGAAAGCAACTGACATAATGAAAATAGAAGCGAGGCAGTCATATTCAACATGTTTTGGGGAAGTATGCAATATTTAACTCTTTTGCATTTACTGCTGCAGTTTATAAGACTGGAATTAGAACTAGGGTTTCCTGATCCCCACTATTCTGGTCATAGTATCAGACTCCACCCTAAGCCATCAACCCATGTTTCATAAAAACCTCTTCTTGAGGGATGCCTGGGTGGCTCAGCAGTTGAGTATCTGCCTTTGGCTCAGGGCGTGATCCCGGTCCTGGGATTGAGACCCACATCGGGCTCCCTGCGAGGAGCCTGCTTCTCCCTCTGTCTATGTCTCTGCCTCTCTCTCTGTGTCTTTCATGAATAAATAAATAAAAATTTAAAAAGCCCTCTTCTTGAAAAACAAAATCTTATTTATTTAAAAGTTTGAAACAAGGACCATGGAAGAAATAGAGGTTGACTTAAGTTTATTCATCTGTTTACCATTGTCAGCCCCAGAGGTAGATGTTGGGATAAAATTGAAACAAATGATTGATGTGGTCTTGTCCTCATGGATAGTAAAAATAAATCTCCCATGTAAACATTAAATGCTAACTGTGATGACAACATTTCTGAGGGGAGATACATGGGGCCCAGAGAAGATATAATGAGAGTGTTGGTCTTTGTTAAAAACAGCGTGGCAGGGGCTGGGCTGGGGAGAAGAGGTGGAACGGGAGCCTAGCAAAGGGAGCATGGTATAGGGAGATGGATGGGAGAGATAAGTAAATACCAGACTATGGAGGTCTTGAGGAGACATTACAACTTTGGCTTATTTTAAGAGCAACAGGAGGCAAGTGAAGTGGCTTGATTTCAAATCGATCCCTCTGAATATAGGGATGAGGAAGAATAGGAAGCAGGGAGACCAGTTTGGTGGCCATGGTAGGAATGCAGCTGTGAGTTGTGAATAGCCTGGATGAGGTGTGTTGTGGGGAGAAATAGGAGAAGTCATCAAGAGGACTTAGTACTTGTTTGAATCTGGGATGTGGGAGAAGAGGTGGCAAGAAGGACACTTGGGTTTTTGGGTTTCTTCACCTGATGGATGATGATATTATTTAGTGAGATGGGAAGAAAACAAACAAGATTTGGGGATGAGGGTAACATGAAATGGGTCTTTCTTGAGTCCAGTTTTGAACATGCTGACTTTAAGATGCCTTTGAAATATCCAAGTGAAAATGTCATCTAGATTCACTTAGAAGTTGGAACTGGGGGTGGGGGGTGCAGAGAGGGGTGGGTTTACCTGTGGATTGGTTTGAATGGAAGCTGCAGGCAGGAATGAGACCACTCAGCACCTAGGTGGTGTATGCAGGGGTGGGTGGGGGGCAGTAAGTGGGAGAACCACAGGCCTGGGTGGCCAGGTAGGGCAGCAGGACCCTGCATAGGAAACAGGGTCAGACTGGCTAAGGTAGAGGGAGGTAAAGCAGGAGATGGTTGAGACTTGCAGGCCAATCAGAATAGCATTGCAAGGAGTGTTCGACAATGTCAAAAGCTGCTAAGGGAACAAAACAGCCATTTGGAAATTCTAAAATTGGATGCAAATAATTCTGGAAGAAAACACATATGAATTCCTTGATACCTAGAGGGTGGGGAAAAGTTTTTGTTTTCAGTAGGGTTTTTTTATTTTTATTTTTTTTTTTTTGTAACCTCTACACCAAATGTGGAGCTTGAACTCACAATCCTGAGATCAAGAGTTGCATGCTCTTCTGACTGAGCCAGCCAGCCAGGCCTTTTACATATGTATGTATGTATGTATGTATTTAAGTAGTTAGTAAGGGAAAGGTATTTTTAACTCAAAATCCAGATGCAGTAAAAGAAAAGATTGACAAATGTTATTATTTAGAAACCTTTGCTTGCCCCCCCCAACCCCCACAAAAAAAACACAATAAGGAAGCAAACAAAAAACCATTGTACAAAGTTAAAAGACAAATGACAAACTTAGAGGAAACATTTGGGGCATTTATAATATATATTATGCATGCTACAGGTAAAGGAATGGATATATAGATATAGATATGGAGAACTAGTAGAGAGGGAACAACTGGGTAGAGAAGGGAGGGGAAAGGGAAGGAGGGGGAAGGAAGGAAAGGAGCAGAGATCAATAGTGTAAGTGTCCCGTGAACAGGCCAGGACAGATGATAGGGCATAGAAAAACACCAAGGGACTATCAGCAACTTCTGTGTTAAATGGACAGAAAGAGGGTCTGATTTGGGTTGGGTGTTTAATAGCATTAGGAAGCAAGGTAGCAGCTGAGAGGGAAAGGAAGAAAATGTAAAATAATCTTGGTGGAGGGAAGGAACCGGCACTGACCAGGGACTGTTGAGTGAGTGTAGGTGGTGAGGGCGAACTTACAAAAGACCATTGTGCCCCACGAGGGACTTTTCCCTGGCAGTCCTTGAGAGTGGAGTTATTTGACTCTTTATTGTCCTCTTGGGGCGAAGGAGTTCCTTCTAATTTGACTCTATCATCCTGGGAACTTTTTCCCTACAAATCCAGGAAGTGGGAGGAAATGTAGGGATGGTCAGCAAGAAACAGTTGAATTCATATTAAAAATAGTATTGACTGGAACACCTGGGTAGCTCAGTGGTTGTGTGTCTGCCTTTGGCTCAGGTCATGATCCCGGGGTCCTGGGATCGAGTCCCGTATCGGGACTCCCACAGGAAGCCTGCTTCTCCCTCTGCCTATGTCTCTGCCTATGTCTCTGCCTCTCTCTCTGTGTCTCTCATGAATAAGTAAATAAAATCTTAAAAAAAAAAAAAACATTATGACCAACTCATTAAGTTTGTCAGGAAACATAGGTGAACAATGTCAGACATGGAGAGAGCAGAAAAATCCCAAAGGTTCTGAGAGAAACATTAGGGATAGGTACTAGGAGAGGTTTAGGAGTTAAGTTTATCTTACCACCTTAATTCAGAGCTTGCTCTCACTGCATTTTGTTATGTGATTGAATGAGTCAACCCTTGCTCATGTCTCAAAGTCCTAACGCTTCCTAATGTTGTTAATCTTTGAGATGGTTCTCTGAAGGGGTTGGTACAGGGGGTGTATCTGTCTCCTGACTGACTGGAGGTGCCACAGACATGTCAACATTGGTCTTTTGTTAGTTTCTTCTTCCTTGCCTGCCGCTTCCTCTCCTTCCCTCACTCCAGTTCCATTCAGTCTGCAAATTAAATATACATTAATAGTTTTCAGTCATGAAAACCTCTTCATAGCCAGGGCTGGTGGGACTGACCAAAGCTTATTTTTATTTTTTTAAAGATTTTATCTATTTATTTATTCATGAGAGACACAGAGAGAGGCAGAGACATAGGCAGAGGGAGAGGCAGGTTCCCCACGGGGTGCACGATGTGGGACTCCATCCCAGGACCCTGGGATCACCACCCGAACCTAAGGTAGATGCTCAACCACTAAGCCACCCAGGTGCCCCTGACCCTTAGTTTAGTGTCGCTGGTGCTCAGGGGATGGTAGTTTATACAGTAAGAGAAAGAATGTGACTGGAGTGAGTTTCTTTTGCTGAGGGGGTGTGGTATTCCTGTTTAGGACCTCGAGATCCTTAATCAGAGCAGAATATGGACTCATTCTCCATGGAAAGGATTAGAAAAATCTGTGATGACAGTAAAAACATTTAAAAGCAAAAACAAACAAGCCAATCTCCTGCAGGTCAGGTGTCCTGCTTGGAAAGACACGTTAGCATCTAGGCACTGCCAGAGTCCAGCTCTGTGTCTGTAGGGCCTCAAAGCAGAAGAGGGAAAGAATACCAGTTTGTCACCAAGCACAAAGTCCAGCTACTTGCTGGAAAATTGCTGTTCCCAGGTGGAGAGAGAGGGAGGTGACGTCAGAGGGAACCCAGCCAAAGTTTGACGTATTTGTGCAGTTGGAGAGTAGATGACCAGCCAGGCTTTGTTTATGTGGGACATATTGACCTGGGAAAGACTAGAGCTCTTGGAGTCTTGGGGTTGGTCCAAAAGCTGGGAATAGTAACTCTGATTCCTTTTAGAATCATCGAGTTCTTTGCAGTTTATTTATTTTAACATCTTTTTGTGTCTTTCTCCTGGGCAGGCTCCTCATACCTCCTAACTCGAGGACTGATGGGGTTTCCAGGGGTTACTTCCAATGACCGAACTTTGAACTAACTGCCTATGTGGAAAGCTGATATGAAGATATTTTCATTCTGAAGAACGACTCTAACAATTCAAAGGAATTAATTTGTAACAGTGGGACTTCAAGTACCTAACGTGACCAAAGATGTTTTGGGGACAGGAGGTTCTACCCTGTGCTGTTCAAAGACTAAGTAGCCTCCTACTTTGCCCTCTTGAGACTTTGGCTCTGCCCTTTGGAACTTCAGAAACATCCAACTCATTGTCATTCTCAGAGGCTAGTGGATTTCAGTCCACTCCACGGACCAACTGATAATGGGTATTTATAACTTGATATTATCAGTAAAAACAGTAGGTAAGTGCTTTTCTCATCACTTTGATAGCAAAGGGAGAGTAGGCTTCACACATTGCCTTCATGTACTGAGGGGAGATAGATTTTATTGCCTCCTTTTTTTTTATTTATTTTTTATTGGTGTTCAATTTACCAACATACAGAATAACACCCAGTGCCCGTCACCCATTCACTCCCACCCCCCGCCCTCCTCCCCTTCTACCACCCCTAGTTCGTTTCCCAGAGTTAGCAGTCTTTACGTTCTGTCTCCCTTTCTGATATTTCCCACACATTTCATCTCCCTTCCCTTATATTCCCTTTCACTATTATTTATATTCCCCAAATGAATGAGAACATATAATGTTTGTCCTTCTCCGACTGACTTACTTCACTCAGCTATTGCCTCCTTTTTATAGAACAGGAACATTAGGAACCCCAGGAGCTAAAAGTGCTGACTCTTGGAGTGTCACTACAGACGTGAAGTGAGCACTCAGCCTCTCTCAACGAGTCTGTCTGGCTATCCACAACAAAGGAGGTAGCCAATTTAAGATAATAAGCCCATTGAACAGGATGTCTTCACATTTTTATTTTCTACATCAATCAGTTTGGAGCATCTGAGCTTTGTAATTACACATTTCTCCTTGTTTATGCTCTTTTGCTAAGTGATTTTCCCTCTTGGCCATTACACAAGCCAGTTTAGCAACAAGGCTCTCTGACATGGGGTTTTTATAGTACACACAAGGGATATTTCTAAAGCACACAAAGGACTTATGTCACAGATACCCAGCATGAGGCTATGTCTGCTCTACTGTAATAATGTTTTTTAAAATAATTTATGTGGGGCACCTGGGTGGCTCAGCCGGTTAAGCATCTGCCTTTGGCTCAGGTCATGATCCTGGGGTCCTGGGATGGAGCCCTGCTTTGGGCTCCCTGCTCAGCGGGGTGCCTGCTTCTCCTTCTCCCTCTGCTCCTCCCCCCTGCTTGTGCTCTCTCTCTCAAATAAATAAATGAAGTCTTTAAAGAAGAAGAAGAAGAATCATGAGCTCCATGTGCTCCAATTCACCTTTTAAAATTAAAATTTAAGTCATTTTCTAAATTATAAATTATTTTTAAATTATTTTCGGGAGCTAGGAATAGTGCCACTGATTCCTTTTAGGATAATCATATTCTTTGCAGTTTATATATATTTCAATATCATCTTAGCCAGCCATTTATGAGCTCTATCACAGGTTACCTGCATTCTGTGTGTCTCTGTTTTCTCATCTGTGAAAAACAGACATAAAAATAGTACCTTACTCACAGCTTTGTTCCAAAGACTATACGAAAAAATCCATGTCATTAATGCCCTTAGCACAGTCTAGAGTGCTGTACTAAACTTAGCTATTGTTAGCATATTATAACTGTTTTGAATTACAAAAGTAATATGTACTCGCTTTAAAAAAATCCAAATAATGTAGAGGTTTATAAAGTAAAAAATGATAGTGTCCACTCTTCACTTAGCCCCATCCAGTCCTACTTTCTAGAGATAGCCACTGTATATTGACTGCAATTTTTCTTTTCTTTTTTTTTTAAGATTTTATTTATTTATTTGAAAGAGAGAATGAGCATGAGCAAGGGAGAGGGGCAGAGCGAGAAGGAGAAGCAGACTCCCCACTGAGCAGCGAGCCTGATGTGGGGCTCGATCCCAGGACTCTTCAATCATGACCTGAGCCCAAGGCAGACCTTTAACCAACTAAGCCACCCAGGTACCCCTTGATTGCGATTTTACTATGCACATTCATGCAACCACCTTAGAACTTTGCTTGTCCCATCTAACAACTGATTATGGACATTCTTCCTGAGTAGGTCCCCGGAGCCCCCTTTTTATGCAATGTGGGCATTAGCTCCTCGTCTAATTCATCCTTGGTTCCAGTATGTGTTTAGAGCAGCTTTTCACATTTCTGTACAGTCAAATCCTTGATCTTTTCCTTACGCCTCTTGGGATATGTACAATGCATAGGAAGACCTTCTCAGGGACCCGCATTTAGAAACACACTTCCCAGGAATGGAAAACAAAGACTTGCACAATTCAAGGGAACTTTTGGAACATTCGTTAAAATCTGTGATTCATTAGCATGAGTGTATTTTACTTTTTACTGGAGAAGTTCAAAGACCGAAATACTTTTAGGTGTCGAGGGGAATGCTACCTTCAGTTAAAGACAAGAAAAGCAGGAGTGAAGACACCCCACAATCTACATAGGCCTCTTCATGGCACCCACAGGCTTTTTATAGGTCATGGTGTGGAGTGAGTGGGGAGTAGAAGTCAATAATCTGGTGCTCAAAGTTGAACCTGCAATTTAACCAGTGTGGAGTCTAAGAAGGTGGCTTTTTTTTTTTTTTAAGATTTTATGTATTTATTCATGAGAGACACAGAGACAGAGAGGCACAGACATAAGAAGAGGGAGAAGCAGGCTCTATACAGGGAGCCTGATGTGGGACTCCATCCTGGGACTCCAGGATCATGCCCTGAGCTGAAGGCAGGCACTTAACCACTGAGCCACCCAGGCGTCCCAAGGTGGCTTTATCTTACCTAATTTCAGGAGGTCATTGTCAAAGACTGTGACAGCAAAATCATGTAGAGAGATTGAAAAATTACCAAAAAAACAAGCTGAAGCCAGTAGTTCTTGACAAGTTCCATCAAGTCCTCTGCATACTTGCTCACACGTGGGTATTGAGACACTATCTTTGAAAACATCACTCAAAGGTATTTGCCAAAAAGACAAGTGGATATTTACAAAGAAAAAGATTGAGTGATTGTTATATCCTTGACAGTGAGGTATTTCTATAAACATCTTACTACTTATGCTTATGAAAAGTATACTTTTCTTTTTTCTCAGTAAATGCATACTATGTCTATATAAAATCAACACAACTGGCTGAAAAATAAATAATTAAAAAATCTTTTATATTTGACTTACAGAATGCCAAATAAGCAGATCAATTAAAAAAAGAAGGCCTATTTTGAGGCTTTATAGACACTACTATATATAGAGTATACTATCTATTTATATACACTTTTAAATATAAATATTATATATAACATGCAATAAATAATTATAAATTTTAATTATAAGTTTACTTTAAAATTTTAAACGTAATTACAAATTTATATATACAATTATAATTATAAATTTTATAAATATATAAATATTTATATCTATTTAATTCAACAAACCTTTACTTAATACCCACTATGTCACAATAATTTTGTTAGGAGTTGTGAGATTTTGAAGATAAAAAAGATAGTCTCTACTCACAATATAGTTGTTTATATTCTTTTATATTTTCTAGACCTTTCAGGGAATAATTTAGAAGAACACCAAGCAATTAGGAGCAGACTATTTTATATTTTATGGCAAGGACAATTCTGTGTGGTCTATCATGTTAATCAATTAGTATGCTCCTCAGACATATTATTTTTAAAGGCATTGTGTAGCAGTCAGCCACCAGAATATCCTCTGATGATCCCTACCTCTGGCTTAGCCCTCAAACCCTTGGGTAGTCCTTTCCTGGAATGAATCATCCCTAATTGACCAGTAGAATACAATGGAGGGGATAGTGCACCACTTGGCAGGCTAGGACTTTAAAGATATGGCAGGTTCCATCTTGGTCTCTTGGGTTGCTTACTCTAGGAGAAGGACTGGAATTTGGGTTAATGGGCAAAATCCAGCCTGCAGATTATTTTGTCTGTGGGCTAAGGTTGGTTTTCCTATTTTTAAAATATGTTGTTGTTGTTGCTGTTTTTAAAGAAGAAGAATATGTGACAGAGAGACTGGAGGTGGTCCACAAGGCTTAAAATATTTACTATCTAATCCTTTCAGAAAGAGTTTGCCACCCCTGCTCTCAGCAATGCAGGTACCTTGCTGTGAGGACATGTATACGGAGTGTCCTGGGCTTCAGCTGGCCCTGTGGAGAGACTAGTATGGAGAGAAACTGAGGCCTCCCACCCAGAGCCAATGTAAACTTGCTAGTCATGAGTGAATCAGCAGGAAAGTGGAGTCTCTAACTCCAGTGAAGCCTTCAGAAGATCGAAGCCTTACCTGCCATCAGCCCAAGTCCTCATGAGAGACACAGCCAGAACTATGTAGCCAAAGTAATAACTGAAGCACAGAAACCATAAGAGATAATAAATGATAATTGCTATTTGAAGCCTCAAAGTTTTGGGGTAATTTATTATGCAGCCATTGTAAATGGAATATATTATATATTGTCTAAAGTCCCCAAATATGGATGCCTGGGTGGCTTAGTGGTTGAGCGTCTGCCTTTGGCTAGGTCATGATCCCGGGGTCCTGGGATAGAGTCCTGCACTGGGCTCCCTGTGGGGAGCCTGCTTCTCCCCCTGCCTATGTCTCTGCCTCTGTGTGTGTGTGTGTGTGTGTGTGTGTGTGTGTGATGAACGAATAAATAAAATCTTTTTAAAAAGTTCCCAAATAAAATGCTCATTCACTTCCTTTAATAATTCTTGGAGATGGGCAGAACATAAACACAACAATCTTCATCACCATATTTATTGTATCTGATGATTTGCAGGCTTTGCAGTAACTACTAAGACCTCAGACATCACATCCCAGTAAATGTGTAAGAATCAAATTATTTTGGGGTACCTGGGTGGGTCAGTTGGCTGAGAATTCTACTCTTGATTTTGGCTCATGTCATGCAAAGCCCCACCTCAGGCTTTGCACTCAGCAGGGAGTCTGCTTGAGGATTCTCTTTCCCTATGTCCCTCTTCTTGTGTGTGCTCCCTCTCTTAAATAAATAAATAAATAAATAAATAAATAAATAAATAAATAAATACATACATAAATCTTTTAATAAAAGAATCAAATTATTTCTTTAGTATTCATAAGCATCATCAATGTTTAAATCTACAGCCTCTACAAGCCCCATTTGTTTTCTGCTGACACAATACTTTTATTATACCTGGCATTGTTCAAATCATTTATTTGAGAGGAAAGTGAATTTAGAATTGCTGGCCATCAGTCTGTCAATTATTCCATCAAACAGTTGCTTTTAGAATTTTTTTATATTTTTATTTAATTTTTATTTATTTTTTAAGTAGCCCTGGAAGGCAGTTATTGTTCCCTCTGTACAGATAAGAAAATTAAGGCTTCCAAAGAGTAAATGACTACAGTCACATAATTGGTTAATATGAGGGCTAAGACTGAAGCTCAGCCTCCTGACTCTACACTAAGGGCACTTGTTTCTTCACCTTTGAATGTGGCTAGTCCAGAGTGGCTCTGAATTATAGATAAGATGTGTCTGTCTGTCCCTATCATGAAATGGCATGTCATTTGTTAAGCTCTCACTGGTGTGGGGTGCCAGGAAATGGATCCTTTTCCCTAGTGTCATGTGATGTCCATCAAGCAATATTTTTTAAGTCTTTACCATTGCGCTGATACTGAATTTAGAAACTAAGGTCCAAGCTCTTGTTCATTATAAATATACAATGTCCAAATGCTGGGTATCCATTGGCACAGAAAATCCATACCTTCACTTTCATGGATCTTCCAGTCTAGTCTGGGAGCTTATAGTCTATCTGACACTTTTTTCCTTGGTTATCTACTTATTGCTTAATTATGGTTTTATAATATTGTATGAATGAAAAGCAATAAGATGCTTTGAGACTCATCAGCTACTTAACCTTTGAACTTTCGTAAGATTTTCTTTCTTTTTTCTTAAAGCTAAATCCCCAGATGGGTGAGTAATTAGGTCAAGGTTCAGAATGACAAAGACAGATAAGGTAACTGCAAACAACATCATCCCACTTTGAAAGAGCTATTTTGGTCTTTCACCTAAAGTGACTTCTTTCTGCTGAAAGAGATTTGGCAGCGGTAGCAGCTAGCTTAGCTGATGGCAGAAAAATCAACCATGAAATAGAAAGGTTTCATAAGATTGTGACATGACCCAGATTTTACAGCCATTATATAATCAATCAAAACAGCAGGGGAACAAAAATAACTTATACCTTACTTTTGGAATGCGATAAAATCTCTATTTTTCTAAAGTCTAAAGTCTCTATTTTGTCTTGATCACGACTTCAATTAGTTTTCATCTCTTATGCACTAACCAATTGAAAGTGGTAAGAAAGGATGGTCAGAGGCATGCTCTGTGGCAAAGAAAAGTCACTTGAGACTTCAGAAAGTTGCTCTAGGAAGCCCATCAGAAAGATAAAACTTCTCATGGAAAGGCCACAGTATTCTCCTAATAAAAATTAGTTTGTAAGCAAATGGTTTTTCAGGGGAAGGGTGACAATGGCAAAAGGTTTCAAGGTTTGTCTCACTGATTAACAGGTCAGAAGAAGTTATTTTTTTTAAGTTTTTATTTATTTATTTATTTGAGAGAGAGAGCACGCACGTGAGCATAAGCTGGAAGAGGGGCACAAGGAAAAGGAGAGAGAGAATCTCAAGCAGACTCCCCCTGAGCGCAGAGTCCTTTACCCCAGCTTGATCCCTTGAACCTAAGATCATGGCCTATGCCAAAATCAAGAGTCAGCCACTTAACTGACTGAGCCACACAGGTGCCCCAAGAAGTTATGTTTTTGAGACTTGTTGAATGGGTTGAATTGGATAGGAGTGGGGAATGGGGGATACCTGGGAAATAACCATTCATGCATATAAAAATGCGTCCTGGGGTACCTGGCTGGCTCTGTTGTGATGAAGTTCTGGAATATAAGTGACGTTTGGTGGGGTGAGGTTTGGAGCTGATGGCCAAGAAAGAATTCTTGAGATGTCTTTGGTGCAAAATGGTGGTTTTATTAAAGCACAGGGACAGGACCTGTGGGCAGGAACAACTGCTACCTGGGGTTTGTGAGGAGTGGCTGATTATATACCTGGGAGTTGGGGGAGGTAAGGAAAAGTGAGATTTCAAAAGGATTTTCACATGCTAAGGAGAACCTACAAGATAGTGGAGGCCTTGCCATTGACAAGTTAGATCGTTTTTTTCCCTCTAGCAAGGCATTAACAGGAAGACAACTGGAAGCTTCCTGAGGAAAGCCACACATATCCCACTGTGAGCGGGAGATCGTTTTGTGGGATATCAGCCTGTGCTTTGTCCTCAGCTAGACCTCTGTTCCTAATCGGTTGGAAGGGCATGCAACTCTTGATCCTGGGGCCATGAGTACGAGCCCTACATTGGGGGGTAGAGATTACTTAATTAAATAAAACTTTTTTGAAAATAAAAAAAATTTTAAATCCTTTCTGACCACTTGCTTATGTGTGAGTAACTGGGCTGAGATCTGGACTACAAGTAAATGTGAGATAGACATGGTCCTTGCCCTCCGAGCAGTTACAGTTAGTGAGAAACAGAAAAGGCAAAGGAATTTTTTTTAAAAAATTATTTATTTATTCATAAGAGACACAGAGACAGGCAGAGACATAGGCAGAGGGAGAAGCAGCCTCCGTGCAAGGAGCCGATGTGGGACTTGACCCCAGGATCCCAGGATCACACCCTAAGCAGAAGCCAGACGCTCAACCACTGAGCCACCCAGGCATCCCAAGGCAAAGGAATTTAATCAGGGTAGATAGAGGAATGGAGGGATTCCTGGAAGGGACAACTAACTCACATTTGAAAAGTCAAGACACTTCCTGGAAGAATTCCTCAAAGCTGAGATCTGACAGCTAAGAAAGACCAAAGAAGAGTGTCCCTAAGGAAGGAAATTCCTGGTAATTCCAGGTAAAAAGCTCAGAGGCAAAAGAGAGCAAGTACAGAGTATTTAGGGAAAGAAAATCCTGTATAGGTGGAAGGTTGGGGGACAGTGATAAGAGATAAGGCATAGGGGTCCTCTAAGTCTTGTTAAGAGGTTTGAGATTTAGCCTGAAATTCAGGGAGTGGTATACTTACTATTCATAAAAAACAAACAAACAAACAAACAAATAAGACAAAGCAAAACAAAAAAAATCCCAAAACCCCACCTGGTTGCAAGAGAGTTGGAAAGATGTCATCCGGGTGGCAGGTAATGGTGAGCTATACTCAGAAAGTTGCTGCGAGGATGGAGAGAATGAATAGTTTAGTGGATAGTTCTTTAAGTGAAAGAATCAGCAGGGGAGGATTCGATTATGGATGGATACAGGACATGCTGACAAAAGAAGAGAAAAAGTTCCTGGCTTTGGCAACTAAATAGTCCAACTCAACTGGGACAGGAGACTGCTCTTGGGGTAGGAGCAGGTTGATTGAGACATGGAGGAAGGTTGAGTTAAAGGTGGCTGGAGGATATGTTGATTTGACTCTCGGGAGGACACTAGACTTGGTGGTTTGGGAATCATCTGCATAGATAGGAGAAGAGAAGATTTAAGACAGAATCCTGAGAAAAGGCCCACAATGGAGAGAAAGAAAAGCTTGTAAAGGAAATTTGGATGAATTTTTGAGAGAGGAAAGAGAAAAACCAGAAGGTAATATTAGGGAACACAAGGACAAGAATTTTCCAGAGGGAAAGAGTGACCAACGGTATTCAATGTCATTGAAAACCCGGTAGAAACATCAGACAAATTAAATTTGCATCAGACATTTTAAAATGTCAACAGCAAGAAATACAGAGAAAAGGTGAGAAATGGAGAATAAAGGAGACCAAAGGAACATGAAAACTGAGAATGCAATGCAGGATCTAGGATTTTCTTCTGCTGTATCTTCTATCAATTTTAATGATTATATAATAATCCAGATGATTAAGTTCATTCAATTATATTTGAGTTTATCATTTTATGAAACAAACAGGAAAGTAACTTAGTATTGTTCCAGGCTTTCTCTGCTCACAATCTATGTTAGTTTAGAAGAATGTTTTTGTGAGATACATTACACGAAAAAAGGTGAAAAGTGCATCTATACACTTTAATTACCAATGCTGGAAGTCAAACTGAAATTTACAGTTGCTGGGTTAGACTTTTCTGAATATGTTTTTACTTCTGACTTTATCTTTAAATTCGCCTTCAAATTTGGCATATGGTTTGACCAAACCTCAGCTAGCATTATTTAAAATATTCATGTCAAGTGAAGGATTCCTTAAATTTATGGGATTCTATCCTAAGATAGGCATCCGTAGAAGATGTGAATGTACAGGATTCTTTCAAGAAGATCGTGAAATGGGAGAATAACCTTCAATCTCCTTTGTGTGGTCATGCAATTCTGTCAGTTGTGCACGGCTAAACTGCATGCAACCTACTAAAATACTTGCGTTGTCTTTGTTAATTTCTCTCTACTCTTCATGTTTTTTAAAACGTAGACATTTAAATTCTTAAAATTTAAATTTTTAAAAATTTAAATGTTTTCCCGTTTCCTTTAGCGTCCACCAAGAGCATTTATCAGTAAGCCTTCAGAAATTGTCCGAACTGTTTGTCAAGAGCGCAAAACTTCACTGGCTGGGCGAATGCCCTCAGTCAAGATGGCCGCGACTACATTCCAGTGCCCTTCCTTGCCCTCAACAAACGTGGCTACAATGACTTCCTTTCAAACTGGCTTTTCCCATAACAAACATGGCGCCTCTGCTTCCGGATTTCGATGCGCTGTTCTTGAGGGCCGGTGAGTGTTAATGGGGACTTTGCAGTTTTTCTCAATTAACTTGTCTCCGTGGGCTGAGGCGTGACCTGGGATCCGGAGTAGGCAGAAGGTCTGGGCAACGCATCAGATCGTTCTCTCATACTTGGGAAGTTATGGCGGCGTCTCTTGACACGGTTCCAATTTCCTGGTGTCCCCCCTCCCTCCTTAACCCAACAACACGTGGCCTCTGCGGCCAGCTCTTTGGGGGACATCACCTAAATTTGCAGGCAGTGTGACCGGATGCCCTTCCGTTCTTATTCTCCTTTTTTTAAAAACCAGCTTGTTATTTTTACATATTTATTTATTTAAAAAAACAGCTTTCTAAAGATATAATTCACATTCCGTAAGACTCATCTGTTTAAAATGTAAAATTCAGTGGCTTTCCAGATATTCCCAGAATTGTGCGGCCATCGCCACAACGTGATTTTAGAGAACATTTTCATCACCCCGAAGAAGTCTCCTGCACCCGTTCGTGGGTTCCATTCACCGTGATCTTCCAGTCTTAGACGTATTGTCTAAGTAGTAGACTAGTCTACTTTCTATAAATCGATCAATTTGGAATTTGATAGAAATAGACTCATACAGCATGTGGTCATCAGATAAACGGAAGCATATTTAAAGTTCTGAGTAAGTAATTCGAGCCAGAAGCGATTCAAATTGGGCAGTGGCCAGTCTAGCAGGTAGGAAGGACTCTCAGGAGCCGAGCAAAATGAAAGACTTAGGGCCTCAGGGAGCAGGAACAAGGAGTTACACTAGGCCAAAAAAGCAAGTTGGTTATCACAAGGTTACTCCTCTGTAGGGGATGGCAAGGATCTATCTGGCAGATTACCTAAGGAGGGCTGATCAGGCGATTCCTGATTGGTTGTGGAGTTTAGCACAAGTGACACCATTTTGGATCTGTTGCCTGTTTTCTAACACTGGCTTCTTATCACTAAGTATCATATTTTAAGTTTGTCCTTGTGGCATGTATTAGAACTTAATATTTTTATAAAGCTGAAAAATATTCTGTGTGGGCATATATCCCATTTTATTCATCCACTCGTGTTGACGGACATTTGGATTGTTTCTACTTCTTGCCTGTTATGGATAAAGCTGCTCCGAACACTTGTGTAAAGTTTGTGTGGACATGTATTTTTATTTCTCTTGAGCATATGCATAGGAGTGGAATTGCCAGGTTAAAGTGTAACCCCATTTAAGCTTTTGAAGCACTATTGAACTGTTTTTCTAAGTGCCAACGACTTTCTCTGTGTGGATATCCAGTTGTCCCAGTGTTGAAAAGACCATCCTTTCCTTCTCCTGCGTAATTGTTTTGGCACCCTGTGGAAAATCAATTGACCGCGACTGTAAGATTTTACTTCTGGACTCTCAGTTCTAGTCTGTTGGCCTATATGTCCATCCTTATGCCAGGACTGCACAGTCTTGAGTATTGTGACTTCTTAGTAAGTTTTGAAAGAAAAAACTTTGTTCTTTTTTCAAGATTGTTTTGGCTATTCTGGATCCCATGTATTTCTGTATGAATTTTTTAAGCACTTTTGTCAATGTCTGCAAAAAAGAAAAAAAAGCCAACCGGGATGCAGCTAAGAATTACATTGATATGTAGATCAATTTGAGCCATGTTGACATCTTAAAATATTGTCTTCCAATCCATAAATGTAGGATATATTTTCATTCGTTTAGATTTTTCATGTCTTTCAACATGTTTAAAAAGATTTTATTTTTAAGTAATCTCTACACCCAACATGGGACTTGATTTTTTAACCCCAAGATCAAGAGTCATATGTTCTACTGGCTGAACTAGCCAGGCACCTCCTTTCAAAAAAAAAAAAAAAAAAAAAAATTTATATATATATATATATATATATATATATATATATATATATATATAGTTTATATATATATAGTTTTTATTGTACATGCCTTACTCATTTTTATTAATTATATTTTAAATATTTTATTCTTTTTGATGCTATTGTAAATGGAATTATGTTCTCAATTGTAGGATTGTTTATTGCTAGTATATGTAAATATTTACATAATATTTTCACACATTTTTTTGCTAGTGTAAAATCATTTGCATATACTTTTACTATATTGATCTTATATCCAACAGTCTTGTGTGGTTTTTTTTTAAGATTTTATTTATGTATTCATGAGAGACACAGAGGCAGAGACATAGGCGGAGGGAGTGGGACTTGATCCAGGACCCCAGGATCACAACTTGAGCCAAAGGCAGACACTCAACCACTGAACCACCCAGGTACCTCTCCAACAATCTTGTTTAAGTTGTTTAATGGTTCTACTGGTTTCTAAAGAGGATGCCTTAGAATTTCCTATCCACAAGATCACATCTTCTGCTAATAGAAATAGTTTTACTTCTCTCATATATGAAAATCTTTATGGAAGACTTTTATCTGATTTTCTTGCCTAATTGTGCTGGCTAAAACTGCCAGTATAATGTTGAATAGAAGTGATTAGAGCAGACATCATTATCTTGTTCCTGAACTCAGAGGGAAAACATTTAGTCTTTTACCATGAAGTATGATGCTAGCTCTGCATTTTTTTTTTTTTTCAAAAAAATGCTCTTTATCAGATGGAGGAAGTTCCTTTCTATTTCTGGTTTGTTGGGTATTTTGATCATGAAAAAGTATTTGACTTTATCAAATGCTGTGTGTTGTGGTTTTTGTCTTTTATTCTAATATAGTGTATTACATTGATTGACTTTCAGACATTAAAACAACTTGAATTCCTAGGATAAGTTCCAGTTCCACTGGGTTATGGAGTAAAATCCTTTTTATGTTTTGCTGAGTTTGGTTTGCTGTATTCTGTCAAGGATTTTTGTTTCATAATATTGATCTGTAGTTTTTTGTGATATCTTTGTCCTGGACTTAAATTGGGACATGTTCCCTCCTCTTCCATTTTTTAGTAGAGTTATCTAGGCGTGGGAAAGATAAGTGCAGTAGGAGGAAATGGGGCTTGTTGGAGAACTTGAAGGAAAGCCATAATGCTTGAAGCCTGGAAAGCAGTGGAGTATCCAGGCTAGAGAGAAATTTTTGGATGGTGATTAATGTCTTAGAGGAGGAAAGAAGATAGAGCCTTGGACTAAACGTGGAGGAAGTCCAGTTGGGGATGGAGGATGAGCCACAGAGCAGGCAGGAAGGAACAAAGGCAAACAGATGGGAGGACAGTCAGGAGAGGGGCTCCCTGAAAAGCAAACAAAGGATGGCAGAGTTTCTAGAAGTTATACAAGAGTGATTGAGTTGGTGGAGCTCAGAAAATGAGCCAATTTAGATTCTTGAGAAGTTTGTGGAAGGGAGAGGAGACTTGCTGTGGGGAGGGCAGGTGCCAAAGATTTTCTTTTCACTTTTTTTCTTTCTTGGCAACTTTTAATGTTGATGTGATTTTATACCTTCAAAAAATTGCAAGATTAGTATAGAGAACTCCCAAATAATATTTTCCAGGTCTACCAATTGTCTCTACTTGCCCCATCCATTTACTTTATCATTCTCTTTCTCTTTCACACACACACTTAGAACTATTTTAGAGTATGTTGCACACATCATGTCCCCCTACCAATGAATATTTGAGTGGCATTTTCAAAGAACAAGGACATTCTCCTATATACCAGGTTTTGTTGAAAATGGGAGTGATTTGGGCATATTGAAAAATTTAAGTGTAGGTCCAGTGGAGCAGAAGTGGGAGAGGGGGGTCATTACTGAAGGCTTGATGAAGGGTCCAGAGAGTGTGATTTAAGGAGTAAGTGGAAGCATTGGACTCTGCCCCAGGAGGGACAGCTCTCCATGGTGAAGAGAACTGAAGTAGTGGACAAAAGTGGGAGTCTTGGCTCTGTTTGATAGGGGAGTGGAGGAGGTTCCTCTCTGCAGGATTCCGTTTCCTTTGTCAGGAAGTGAGCAGATCTACTGAAAAGAGCAGAAAGGTATGTGAGAGATGGGAAGGGTCTGACTTGAAGAAGACTGGAGAAAACATGAGAGTCAAGGGGTTATGAGATAAACACCTCAAGATTCATGTGGCCAGACAGCCCATTTCAAGCTGATGCTCATTCATTTTAGGGTGAGCCAGCTTGTTCTATGTAGTGACTCAGGGCTAGCGCCTGAGAGTGGGTAGGTAAGTTGAGTTCATCTAGGCTGGTGTTTTGTCAAAGGAGTGTGATAAAAGGACAGAATGGCTAGGGAAGGGAAGTTTAGGGTACTAACCAGATAATGAACTATAGAATACACTGGATAAGGATGAAAGAAGTAATATGGGTGCTGAATGGGAAATAGAAGGGCAAATAGATGGTGAGGGTAGGCTGGGAAGATAGGAGCCTGTAAATTGTTTTTTAATTATTACTATTTCACTTATTGGAGCTAGACATTACTGAGCATGCATTCTGTACTGAGTATTTTACATGCATTAACTTCATATAATTCCTATGACAACTATATGAGGTAAGCATAGTCATCAAGGCATTATTTTAAAAGGTTGTATTTATTTATTTATGTATTTAAAGAGAGGGCACATGCATGAGTGTGAGTGGCAGGGGGAGGGGTAGAGGAGAGGGAGAGAGAGAGAATCTTAAGCAGACTCCACGCTGGTTGGGGCTTGACCTCAGGGCCTTGAGATCATGACTTGAGCTGAAATCAAGAGTCAGGCATCACCCTAGGTCATTGTTATATATGAGGAAACTGAGAGTGACTTGCCCAAGGTGACACAGCTAAAAAGTGACAGCAGGGGTGCAAACCCGAGTCTCTCACTTCAAAGGCACTACGCATCTCTGGACCTTTCTGCAGAGCTCCCCAGTTGTGTTCCCTGCTTCACTTATACCCTCTTCCAACCCATGCTTCATTTAGCTGACAGCGTGAGCATTGGAAACACAGATTGATCATATCACACACTAACTCAGAAGCTTTCAGTACATTTAAACGGAAATATATACACAAAGATGAACAGGTGAATAGAGAGTTGGGTAGATGGATAGTTTTGTGTTAAGGAAAATCATAGTAGTATGATAGTAGTATGAATGTTAATTGTAAATTCTAGACAGCAGGTATGGAGATGGTCATTGGATGATTCTTTCCACTTTTCTTCATGTTCGAACATTTTCATGTAAAATGTTGGGAAGGAAGAGCCGTGATTGGGAAAAAAGTTGAAGTTAAATGGTTTTTTAGATGGGACCTTGACTGACTAGGATTTGTAGGTCTGTAAGGGTCTGTAGTCACGGAAAAATGGCTGTCTTTGCTCAGCAAGCAGCTTGTAACGTACTGAGAGACTTTTTGTGCCTCTACCTCTCCATTATTGGAAAAGAATGCTTACATTGTGTAATTAAAGTACTTTTAAGAGAGGATAATAAGCTCTTCTGGAGAAGGAAGTAGAACCACCCATTGAAAGTTGTAGCGCAAAGATAATCATTGCATTCTATTTGTCAGCTTAGGTGTTTGCAGACCATTGAAAGGGTCTCATCTGTCCCTAGTACTTGGCTTTCTCCTGTGCAAACTCAGACTTCCAGGTATTTTGCATTCACAGGCTCTGACTTTGTAATAAACAGGATTCTGCCTTTCAGTAGGCTGGCTTTCTTTCTTTCTTTCTTTTTCAAATGCCCAGTTTGGAACATATTTGGCGTTTAATACCAAATGCTTCTAAAAGAAAAGATGGATGTCACATCACCGTGCTACTTGTTTTCAAGAGGGATTTTTTCCATTTGTTTCACTAACAACACTCTTGCTTGAGGGTCAATATCAAAGTCTTCTTTTCAGGCAGGCAGGATATACTGCTGTCCTTCACTGACCTGTTTTTTCCCTCCCAGGAGCTTCCAGAGCAGTGTTTGGTCACATGACGGGAGAAGGAAAAGACACCAATGCCTGTGGCAGAGGTGTCTACTGATACTTCAGGCTTGATTGGCTGATATAACATGTGTGAAGAGACAGGATGTTCTTGCTTCTTTGGGAACCTTGATCCCTCTGCTTCTTTCAGAAGCAATCAGCTGCTATCTTGGCTCACTCTCTGCCTAAGTGAATGTTCACAGCAGCATGTGACCGGGTGTCCTCAAACAAGAAGAATCTTGCCAGGCCTCACTGTTGATTTGTTTTTATACACCCCTGCCTTTGCCTGATCAGGTGGTACTTTGGGCTGTGCAGATGCAAGAGCCTGGGAGGTCTTGGAGCTGGGTTCATCCTAGGTTGGTACTTCTTAGATGAATTTCTTTGGGCAAATTACCCTACCTCCCTCTGGGTCTGACTGTCTGCTTGTGGTCATAGGGTAATAGTAGGATGACATGCTTCATAGGGCTCTTAGCACAATGCTTGGCATCCAACAAACACTGGATAAATGTTATCTAGTCTTATTATTATACTATTCATGTTTTCTGAAATTGCTTGTTTCATTCAAACATGTGTCTTTGAGATCTTTCAAGTTCCAGATGTCATTTTTCACAGCTGCTCAGTGTTCCATAGTTTGGATTACTGCCTCCTCCTAAAACCATTCCTCCTCTAGTTTTCTCTAACTCAGTAGATAAAACAAACCCAGCTGTCGAAGCTCTCACTCCTTGTTGACTCTCACTTTCTCTTTAGCTCCTTTATCCATTCAGTTATTAAGTTCTATTCTCATTTTAGTTCCTAAATATGTTACTTAATCTGTCCCCTGCTCTTGTGTACCTTGTCCTCGTACACAGGCTCCTCCTCTCTTACCAGGATCATGGCAAGTGAAGGAATTCCTGTTGCTTCTCAGATTGCCTGCCACTGGACTGAAGCCCTGCAAATCCATCTCCTATCCAGCTGCCAGATCTGTAGATCTGACCATGTAGCTCCTCTGCATGGTGCATGGTGGCCCATGGCAGGCAAAATGCTCTAATATGATTTGTTGATGACAGTAATTTATGAAACACAGAGTTGCAGAGGGCTTAGGATCTCCCTAGGCCCATAGTTATTTGATAGGGGTGGGCAGGGCTGAGTTCATTGTAAAGAACCCTCCAGCAGAGAAACCAGCATCCACAAGTAAACGTGAACAGGGGAGGGAGGGTAAGGAACACCTAATTTTATTTTATTTTATTCTTTTAGGAGCACCTAATATTTTTTTTTAATATTTTATTTATTTATTTATGAGAGACACAGAGAGAGAGAGAGAGAGGCAGAGACACAGGCAGAGGGAGAAGCAGGCTCCCTGTGGGGAACTCGATGTGGGACTCAATCTCAGGACTCCGAGATCACGACCTGAGCCAAAGGCAGATGCTCAACTACTGAGCCACCCAGGTGCCCCGGGGAACACTTAATTTTTTTTTAAAGATTTTATTTATTTATTCATGAGAGACCAGAGAGAGAGAGAGAGAGAGAGAGAGAGAGAGAGGCAGAGACACAGGCAGAGGGAGAAGCAGGCCCCATGCAGGGAGCACTACGCGGAACTCGATCCCGGGTCCCCAGGATCATGCCCTGGGCCGAAGGCAGGCACTAGACCGCTGAGCCATCTGGGCTGCCCTACTTAATTTTTAACAAGGAATGTCCAAATGTGAACCCAGTAAGCCACCTTTGTAGTCTACAACTCAGCTGGAGAGTGTGTATATGCATGTTGCTGACAGCAGCCAGACCATGCTGCCTTCCCAGAGCTGAGGTAGGGATAGGGGAGAGCCCCACGGTCATCTAGCTGAAACCACAGGGTTGCCCTTCCCCAGTTGCCCACACACAACTGTCCTTTGACTCTCACTTTAAACTCCTGACACTCATGCCACTTGTGGTTGCCCAAGCTGGTTCTACTGGTATTTATGCTGTCTGCTGGTCATGGTCTGGCCTGCCCCTTGCTTGGGG
Source organism: Canis aureus (assembly GCF_053574225.1). NCBI lineage: Eukaryota > Metazoa > Chordata > Mammalia > Carnivora > Canidae > Canis > Canis aureus. Next base: position 21,484,331 of record NC_135636.1, on the reverse strand, counting down.
ATAACCCCGTCTAGAAAGCTCACTGTCCCTTTCTGAGTTCTTCTTTGTCTTGTCCTTCTGTTTACATGGTATGTCTCTGTTTTGGATTGGCCCAAACTGTGAGCAACTTGAAGAAGGGTTTATTACATTCACCTTTGTATATCCAGGACCTGGCATGTTAAATAATTGACTAAATGCATGTTTCAGTAGGCCACAGATAAAAATACAAGTCACCTACAATCTCAGTGTTCAGAAATTAAACCCCTGGGTAGCCTGGGTGGTTCAGCGGTTTAGTGCCGCCTTCGGCCCAGGGTGTGATCCTGGAGACCTGGGATCGAGTCCCACGTCGGGCTCCCTGCATGGAGCCTGCTTCTCCCTCTGTCTGTGTCTCTGCCTCTCTCTGTGTGTGTCTCTCATGAATAAATAAATAGAATCTTAAAAAAAAAAGAAAAAAATTAAACCCCCGAATTAATTACCATTGAAATTAATTTGGAATATACCCCTCCAGATGCTTTTTTTAAAAGCTATAGATCTGTAGATCTCTCTCTCTTGCTCTCTCTCTCTCTTTCTCACACATAAACACACACATGATATTGTATTTTATAAAATCTGGATCAAATTCTACCTATTGTTTAGAAATCTTTTTCCACATGATATGTCATAAACAGTTTCTTTTCTCATTAAGTATTCTTGTAGTTCTTGGATTATAGTGCCGCACAGTGTTTCATCATTATCAGACATGCAGCTTATTCTCCAGCTGAAATTATTTTATATATTTTTAAGATTTGTTTATTTTGGAGAGAGAGAGAGTGCATGAGCAGGAGGGGCAGAGGGAGAGGGAGAGAGAATCTGCAAATAGACCTCATAATCTCAGGACCCTGAGATCATGGCCTGAGCTGAAACTAAGAGTCTGATGCTTAACCCACTGAGCCACCCAGACGCCCCTCCAACTGAAATTATCAATGGTTTCTTTCTGTGCCAAGAGCATTTGTTTTTCCTGATGAAGAAACGTGGTAAGCACATAGTAGGTCTAAAGTAGGACAGGGAAGACTGTTAGGAAAGTAAAGCCTTCTGGGACTTTAAGTGGCAGAGGCTGGAACTTTTGCCCTTCAAGCTGTGGCCAAAATGGCGGCTCCTCTTGCGCCATGCCTTTTGTATAAAATTGTTTTTTTCCATAGCAGGACTATGGCGACCCAGGAAGCCACTCCAGGCAGCCAGTCAGAGGAGAGCAGTGTGTTGGACTTGCCATCGGTTTATGACATAAGAGATTACATTCTGCAGAGACCCCAGCAGGAGGCCGGCAGCGAGGCTTTCAGCTCAGAGGAAGCCCTTTCTATTCCTTGCTCCTCTGATGTGGATTCAGGTAAGAAGCAGGGTTTAAAACAAGCTAACATTGACACACACACAGAAACACCCTGATAAATATGGGTACGTTGTTCATTTGTCTCTCTCCCTTCCGATAGCACCTCTCTGAGGAACATTCATTGTCTCAGGTGGAAAACATCTTATCTAGCACAGCTGTGGGGAGAGATTTCGCAGGACAAACTCTCTGGTATAACTAGGACAAGGAACTGTTTTCTGGAGGCCTATTTATTTATTTATTTATTTATTTATTTATTTATTTATTTAAGACACACAGAGAGAGGCACAGACATAGGCAGAGGGAGAAGCAGGCTCCATGCAGGGAGCCCGATGCAGGACTTGATCCTGGAACCCTGGGATCATGCCTTGAGCTGAAGGCAGATGCCCAACCACTGAGCCACCCAGGTGCCCCTCTGGAGGCCTTTTGTGTCTGAGTCCCTTTTTAATCTCTGTCCGGCTGCATTCAGAGACTCAACAGGGAGAGGGTGGAATTGTTTCTTGTTTTGTTCTTTTGAAACTTGAGAAAGTAGCAATGTGAGCCTGTTACATGTTACAGAGCATGTAATGGGGACTTTAGTCTTCCTTGCATGGAAGTATACTCTGTATTTGGGAACAACTTTTCTACAAATTTCCATGACTGAATTGCTAAAAAGCCTATTATTTAAGCTTAATGATGATTTCTTGACATAGTTAGTGACCATCTCTGGTTGCAAAGCCCTTATCTTCTTCCCTATTCATTGCCCAGCCCAGACCCTGAGGTCCACAGACCTGGACTCAAAGCCCTGCCACTTACTGGCTGTGGGACTTGGGGCACGTTTCCTAACAGCTCTGAGCTCTGTGTATTTGACATCATCTCTTAGATTTCTGTTAGACTTCTTAAATTTGATATATCCTAAACCAAATTGCTAATTCCTCTACCTGTCCCCAGTTCCTCCCCACCTTGTATATGCACACCTATTCCTCAAGGCTTTCTCATCCCAAAAAGCACTTTTATCCATCTGTTCACTTAGGCCCAAACCTAGGAGTCATTCTCAACCTCTCTCACATCCAGCCCATCACTGTCAGCTCCACTGAATATCTAGAACCTAAACAGTTTGTTCGTCTCTATGACCACCACACTAGTCTGGGCCACTTTTGTGTGTCTTCTGGATTATGGTTGTCTCCTAACCAGCTCTTTCCATACCCACCCTTCTCCTTCTACAGTCTCTTCTCAACACAGCCACCAGAAGATCCTTCTAAAATATAAATCAGTTCATGTTAGTCCTTGGTACAGAACTCCCTTGGCTTCTCATCTGTCTCAGAGCAAAAGCTGAAGTCTTTACCTGGCACTCATGCTGTCTGGGCCCTGGGCCTGCTGCCTCTCTAACCTCACCTTCTACCATTCTCCTTGCCTTTACTGGGCTGGGCCGCTGTCACACCAAGTGTGCATTCACTCTTCACAAGGTCCATCCTTACCTCCCAAGTCTAAGAGCCAGCCACCCTCACCCTTACCTTCGAGTCTAAGAGCCAGCCACCCTCCCTCCTGCTGAGGTTTTTTTTGTCATACTCTTCCCAGGCTCTATTCTTCTCCACAGCACGAGTACCATTGGGCACCAGGTATGACTCTTAATTGGTCTCCCCTCACTGAAACATCAACTCCAAGATAGCAGGTACTCAATAAATACTTGTATGAGGAATGAATGATAAATGTTAATTGCTATTACTATTTCATTATGAGATATACCTAGATGGATTTAGGGCTGAACTTGATCCCAACATAAAACATCTCTCTTCCCCCACCACCTACACCCCCACACGTAGCTTAAGGCTGATGATGAGCAGTTTTGGAAAGTTCCATGTATAAGGAGTGGGAGTCATAGTCATAGTCACTGAATTAGGTGAAGCCTGAATTTAGCCCCATAGCACCATCAGTGTTGGAGGAGATTGTCCAACTGTATGTAACTGATGGAGACGTGGCCAAACTGTCAGCCATTAATGTGTGCGTAGCGAGTTATCAAGTCATGTGCAATGGTATAAATCCTGTGCTGTTTCTGTCAAGATAGAACACAAGAGGTGTGTAATGTGCACCCCACACCCAGGTGAGTCCCTCTAGGTCCGTGCCCTTCATGTTCCCAGCTCTCATTTCTCCTCCCTGCTTGAGCCTCTGCCCCAACCCTGGGTGCCCAGGGCCTCCACATGTCACCCATCAAAGCCTCCCAAAAAATAGTTTGAAACTTGGACTGAAAGATAAATGACTAATTGTAGCTTCAAGTGTTAGCTTTTCCAAGAGGGTCTTTGTTTAAGAGTACCTAGCCCTAAAAGAATGGTTTAATTTCAGGAATCAAGGACAGGTAGAAGAGAGATTTGGAGGCTCTGTCTCTCTTATGCTCCTAAAATGCATCCTATTCATGTTTTCTTTACCTACACATTCTCACACACACCTCCTCCCCCATGTACCCCAACTTGACCTTTCCAAACGAAACCCTTCCTAGCATCCAGTTTTATCTCCTGTTCTTCCCCGGGGCTATGTCTCATCATCATCTGCAGCTTGTGTTTAAAACACTCACATTGGTTTGCATGTACTACCCCAAGGAAGGTTCTACAATTACTTTTCTCTGTATAGCTAGATGCTGGAATGTCTTAGAATATGTGGATACTGATCAGTCCCATTTATGGTGAGCTTGCTCCCTGTCAGATTTTGTGTCATTGGGCTCCATGCTAAGTGTTTCACAAAGATTGCTACATTTAATTCTTACCACAAACCTGAGAAGTAGAAAGCAACCCTATTTTATAAATAAGGAAATGTAGGGGTGCCCCGGGTAGCTCAGTTGGTTAAGTGTCTGCCTTCAGCTCAGGTCATGATCCCAGGGTCCTGGGATCAAGTCCCACATTGGACGTCCTACTCCACAGGGAGCTTGCTTCTACCTCTCCCTCTGCCTGCCCCTCCCCCTGCTTGTGCTCATGTATTCCCTCTGTCAAATAAATAAATAAAACCTTTAAATAAATAAATAAATAAATAAATAAATAAATAAATAAATAAGGAAATGTAGACTTGGAGACTTTAGGAAGCTTGCCAGTGTCACTTAGTAAATGGGGTAGCTGGGCTGAACCCCAAAGGCACTGTTCTAAATCACATTTTTATTAGAAAAAAGTTGCTTTTTCTTTCTTCTTAAAGATTTTATTTATTTATGAGAGAAACAAAGAGAGAGGCAGAGACACAGGTAGAGGGAGAAACGGATCCCCATAGGGAACCAGATATGGGACTCGATCCTGGGACTTGGGGTTGTGCCCTGAGCCCAAGGCAGATGCTCAACCACTGAGCCACCCAGGTGTCCCAAAAGTTGCTTTTTCTAACAAAAATAACCAAGTAGAGGATATCACTGCAATAAGGAGCTGCCCAGAAATAAATTTAGGCAAGTTTGTTAGCTTGGTATTGCAAACAACTCATTTTGGGAGGGGGTAATTTTAGGGAGGAATGTTAAATTTTTAGTACTATTTTATTCAGACTTAAATATTTATTTATTTATTTTTAAAGATTTTATTTATTTATTTGAGGGAGTGGTGGGAGGAGCAGAGAGGGAAGGAGAGGGAGGGGGAAAGAATCTCAAGCAGACTTGGCACTGACTGAGTGAGCAGCCTAACATGGGGCTCGATGTTATGACCCCAAGATTATGACCTGAGACAAATCAAGAGCACCGACTCTTAACCAACTGAACTTAATGGATTGAGCCAGGTGCCCAGAATTAAATATTTAAAAGCAATTTTATTTTGCTATGCAGTCCACCATTCTGCAATACCTTTATATGCTATGCCATCTATTACTCAACAGTACATATTATGATTACTTAAAATTGGACCAGATCCACCTAAAGCTTCCTAAGAACTAGTGAAAATTATATCTTTCAGCCATGATGGGAGCAGGGTTTATGCTAGGATCAAATGGAAGGCAGCCACCTTTGTATTTAGTAGCTTCATAGCTGATAGTTTATGGTAAGTGGAAATAAATCCACTCAGCTTTCGCCACCAAAAGGGAACTTCATTCTAATATCACTAGGTAAAGTTTACACAGCTTGGAAGACTATTTATTTTGTTGTAATATTTTTGAGTTGTGAGAAAGAGATTTTTTAAAAAGATTTTATTTATTTATTTGACAGAGAGTACGAGCACAAGCAGGGGGATCAGCAGGGAGAGGGAGAGGGAGAAGTAGACTCTCCACTGAGCAGGGAGCCTGATGCGGGGCTTGATCCCAGGACCCCAGGATCATGACCGAGCTGAAGGCAGATGCTTAACCGACTGAGCCACCCAGGCGCTCCAGAAAGAGATGTTTTACAAAGTAAATTGAGGAAGGGTTGTCACTGGTAATCTGGCCATTACCAACCAATGAAATGGTTCAGGTGGACAATCCTAAACTCTGGGAGAAGTCACTGCCCTAATTGCCAAAACTGATTTGCTCTGGGCTGATCATCTTCCACCTCCATGTTCTCAAAATTGTCCAGGGTCTTTAGTTTTAATTTTCTGTTTGTAAGTAGGATCCACCTTCCTACCCTTTATCGTGTTCATGGGTGGTTTTAGTTGTAGGTTCCCTCCCCCATGCCTTTCAGCAGATTTTGCCCACAGTTTAATCTAGTTCTGATAACACTGGATCTATTTGCTCAGAGACAGAGCCTGCGTTTACATTAGTCTCTCTTGGTGCTCTGGTGGCTACCATTCTGTCTCAGACTTTTCACATATCTAGCTCCCAAGCCTACTGCATTTTTGGTTTGCTCGTTTGCTATTGTGTGTTATTAGGAAGTTGATCTTCTAGAGATTGGTAAATACAGTCAAAGGTTTCCAGCTGATAGTCACCATTGGGCTGTACCCACCCTAGTACTCTCTTGCTGTTGGCTACTCTCATGTAGCTTGTGCTTGGCTCACAATATAATTGACTAAGAACTGGTAGAGTATGGCAGGTTTACTTACAGTGCAATGGAGGTCTGAAGGTGAACCCAGGACCTGGAGCTCTAGCTGCTGGGTGAAATAGGAGCCAGGAGCTGACCACTAAGACTCAGTCAAATTAGCCCAGTTGTCAAAATCTGCAGTCAAAATTCAGACACACAGTTAGCAAGGGGGTGGAGCCACAGTGGTAGTATAGGGTACCCGCTGGTAGCAGAGCACAGCCCTCCAAGGGGTAATGCAGCAAGAGTACCCAGAAATCCCGGGCAGGTGGCAGGCAGTGTGCAGGTGGCTTATCAATGAGTGGCAAGGTCCCAACTTCAAGGTTGAAGTCAGCATCACAGTTGTAACCCCTTGAAGAAGAGCAGGTAAGGGACAAGTGGTCTTAGCTTTGGGAGATGGCAGGGACCACTGGAAAAGCCAGGTTGTAAGGATATGGACCCGAGCTTAAGCCTCACTTTTGTAAAGCATCCCCCATTTCACTGTGCGGCCTCTGGGTTTGGCTTATCACTGACCTGCTCTTCCTGGTGAAGCTTTTTGAAAGGGTTGCCTATATTCCATCCCATGTTCCTCTTAACGATTGTTCCTCACTCCTGAGCACATGTCCTCTACCCCCATAACTCACTAGACCAAGCCTGCCCTTGCTCAGATGCCAGTGATCTTCCCTAGGAGTTAAATCTAATGGATACTTCTTTCTCTCTCTCTCTTTTTTTTTTTAATTTAAAGATTTATTTATTTATTTGAGAGAAAGAGCATGCATGTGCCCGTGAGTGGGTGGGGAGGGGCAGAAGGAGAGAATCTCAGGCAGACTTCCTGATGAGTGTGGAGGCCAAGGAGGGGCTCAGTCCCAGGACCCTGAGATCGTGACCTGAGCCATAATCAAGAGTCAGACACTTAACTGACTGAGCCACCAAGGCACCCCCCCTTAATGGATATTTCTCAGCTCTTATCTTGTATACCCAACTGCCATATCACTGTTCATGCCCTGGAGGAGGATATTAGTGGCAAGAGACATGAGACTTAAGAGCACTTTCTAGAAAATAATGAGTTGATAGCAATCTGAGATATTAGTCAGAAAAACCTCAAAGCCTTGGTCATTTCAGCCTGGATACCCAAAGGCAGGAGAGGCTGAACTCTGTCCAAATAAACACAGCTCGTCTGTCTTTTTTGTTTTGTTTTGTTTTAGCTCGTCTGTCTTGAACTGGTGTCTTGAGCAAGTGTCGTCTAGCCACTCTTTATGAAGTGATGGTAGAACAAGCCACTTGTCGCCTAAGCCAGGTACAAGAGTAGGAAACTGCCCCCCTCTGCCCTTCCTGGTGAGATCCAGCAGAAGACCACACTGCTAAAAAGGTCTTCTTGAAACTGCATATCCATCATATTCCTCTGAGTCTCTTTGAGATGTCATTGTATATACTTTCCTTCCAATTCTCATCAAAGCTCCTGTGCCTCATTTTCAGGGCCATGTGTAATCGCATGCCCAGGGCATTTGTTCAAAATATTTAATGACCAATTCAGCAGTATTTTGCAATATTTTAATAACTGGCAAGGTACCAGGCAACATACAGGGGCATGCCAGCTGAATACAGGCTCCTGTTCATGGGTGTCTAACTACTCATTAGCATAGGCCTGCCACTCCTGTTGGGCTTGCTTTTATGCTGAGTCAGGCCGTAGTGTCTCAGCTGCGTTGTTCCCATCCTTGAAATGTGTTTTTTCCTCTCTGGTCAACTCCAGGCCACTTAAGAGACTGCTGAATTAAGTCTGTCAGTTAATCTGTAGTACACATTTATTGATAGGCTTAGACTCCCTGCCTCTTAGATACTTGCTTCCTTTCTCTCTTTTTTTAATTGGGCTTAAGAAAAGTGTAGAGTAAACAGAAGTACCAAGTGAGGTGGTCATTGGTCTTGGATAAACCCTTCAATAGCAAAGTCACCAAGGTTTCCTGGCGGTGAAGTCCTGTGTGTACTACTATAGCGTGAGGAAGTCTGCATAGTTTGTGTTGGTGATCTCATCAGGGCTCTCTGCAACCTTTGTTCTGGAGAGCACCCCAGATACATTCCAATACAGGACAAAGAGCTCTTCTGAAGTTTTTGCTTACACATTGCAGTATGGAGGTGGTGAGCCCTTTCCTTAAACTTTAACTTCTAAGAGCATCTGTTGAGAAATTGGTTGAATGTATACAGCAAATTGAATGCTAAGCGTAATAATTCTTTGATGACTAAAAACCCTAGCTGACAGCCCTAGCTATATGTCTAAAGTTAAATAGTGGTTTAATGTCCTCTTATTTTTCTTTTGCAATCTGTCAACATCCCAATCTTCAAAGGCCATTTTGTAACCTGGATATTTAGGCATTTCATCCAAGGAAGTTGCTATTTAAGAATAGATAAAAATGTCTTTTTTCCTTTCTATGATTCATATACCTATTTGTAATTCTGGAAAATCTTATTTCCATAAGAAATTTTAAGCTCTTAAACCTAAAATCTCAAAATAGAGTTTATGTAATAATTATAGAATTCCCAATGTGGTGGTGTCATTTTATATAGGAGTCAGGATTTATTTTAGACATGTAAATAATGTTAAAGATGTTTTCCTTATAGTGCATTAAATGATACCCAACCTAGTGGCTAGTGACCCAGCGACCTCTAAACTGGACCTAAGGTATAGGGAGGAAGGGAAAGAAGGAGATTGATGAACTAATTCTCTGAGAAATCTCAGAACAAAATCTTGTGCTTACTATCCCCTGTCCAGCTGATGGGTTTTATTTGGAAAGTTTGAGTGTGCCGTCTGGCAGAGCTCCCTCAGGTGGCATCTGCAGATTTAGCCACTTAGGCTTCATTTTAGGATCCTAAACAGGATTTTGAACTCTTTGCTTGCTACTGTTTTAAGGCGGCAGTGTGTTCTCATTGTGTGACCCAAGTAGTGAAGCATAGTAAGTGCAGAGGACGAAGGCCCACAGAGTAAGAGAAAACCACTGGGCCAGTGGTTTTCTTTCTTTTTTGCCTTCTTTATTCCTTCTTCCTTCCTTCCTTCTAAGATTTTATTTATTTATTCATGACAGAGACATGGCAGAGACGTAGGCAGAGGGAGAAGCAGGCTCCCTGTGGGAAGCCTGATGCAGCACTTGATCCCAGGACCCCGGGATCACGACTTGAGCCAAAGGCAGATGCTCAACCACTGAGCCACCCAGGTACCCCTGGCCAGTGGTTTTAAAACTCAGCTCCAGGCCACTCTTCAGGAGCTGTAAGGTCAGGACTGAACATCTGGGGGCCCTGGCCTCTCCACTCTTGCTCCCCATATCAACTTATTTGTGTTATAGGCTTCCAGATGAGCAGTCATTGAAAGAAAGGATATCAGGGCCAAAAAGAGTTTGAAAACCCCCCAGCTCACCTTGATATGTCATTTTCTGCAAGGGACAGTGGGGCTTGATGATGAAGAAGGTCACCCAAGGTCACATAGCAACCTGGCAACTCTATCTCTTCAGTGACTCTCTGTACAGATTTAACTGTGACTTTTCCATCCCTTTTCTAAAAAGAGAAGAATACAGCTCTCTATTTTAGGCTGCTAAAGTGTAGGTAACACTAAATAGTCATTAGAAGTACTAGTTTAAGAGGAGAATTGTTTTCAAAGGCTCAAGTATGCCAGTTGCCATCTGCAACATCTCTCATTGCTCCTCTCTTTTGAGTTTCAAAGACATCTGCTATGGGAGAAGCTTGTTTGCTTCTGTGTACTTTGCCCGCACTTAAAGTTTTAAAAAGAAATCCCCACTGATTTGAAAAACAGGTTGTGTTCCTGTTGAGAGCCACGCCTACGGGCATTTATCTTTGCAGTTCAGGTGTACAGGGTCTGACCTGAGAGCTCTCTCTCCAGGCTTCTACAAGTAAGCATTCAGTCATGACTTGTCACTCAGCTGTGTCTTCTTAAAATATCAGAAAACAACTTGATTGAAGTAGTCAAATGTCACCGTCATCAGTACAATTCACTTTTATGTATTTGTAGGACAAAGGAGACTATATTGAATTGAGAAGACAGAAAGATTAATAGTTTATTGTACACTTACATTCCAGATGCTGTGCTGTGCTATGCATGTTTTATCCACCATTTTTTCTGATTCTCACATCTGCCCCCGAGAAACAAGTACTATCATGATCTCCATGTTTCCCAGGAGGAAATAGTCTTATAGAGGTTCTATATTGATATGTTTTCCAAAGAATAGTGGAAAACCAAGACTCAAATCTGGGTCAGGCTGACTTCAAAGGCATAACTTTAAAGAAATGCAAACATTCAGGTATGAGTAAGTGCTAAGTAGTAAGTTTTAAGTATTTCTCCTTCAGTCTCTGCTAGCTTCTTCCTGCTAACCCTGCTAACCCCGAGTATATCTTCAGTATCAGCACCATCCTAGGAGTGACTAGAACTCTGGATCATTTTGACCAGAGTTATGTCCACTGCTCCCTGAGCTTGCCTTTCAACCTCTCCTCTTCCTTTCATTGAAGAAGCTCTAACCATTGGCAGACTATTCTCAACACGAGGTAGGATCCAACTTCTTATGTTAAACCTGAGGGAAGAAAATGAGTCTTCTCACTTTGCTTGCTGGAGTGAGTACAACCCTTCATAACTTTTCTGTCCAGAAGAAATTTTCTCATCTGGCCCAGGAACTATTCTTAAACTTGGCTCTTTGCCCATTGAAGTTATAAATCATGCTGTTTGCCAAGTGGCTGCCCTTTATTTACCTCCAGGCTCCCTAGAGTTTTTTGTGGAGCTGGGTTTTGCTAACATGCTTGAAGTTACAGAAACCCAGCTTATTGGAACATATCTTTTAAGGGTAAGCACTTTATCCATTTTGGGTCACCCATGCTAGCCTTTCGAGATTCACATTTTGTTCTTTGATTGTCTCATCACACAGTGTTTGCAGCTGCTGCCTTTTAAACCTAGACCCTGACGTGTGAGCAGAGAATAAGGGCATATAGTGCCTGGCACATGGCACATAGTAGGTGCTCAGTAAAGGCTGGTTGAATGAATGCCTGAAAAACATATATGAGTGTAATTTTGATAAGGTATGAAAATGATATAAAGTCTCACAGTCCCTTGATTGCCACGTTAGAGCTTTGTCATCAAATTTAGCTTGTGATTAATCTTATGTGGACTCTAGGATGAGAAAGCTTCTAAGTTGAATACCATCTACTCTTACCTAATCCCTGCAGATTTGCCTGGCTCTCATTTGGGAAGTCTTCAGACTAGCCCATACTGGCCTCTCTAAAGCCCTCGGCTTTTCTCCTGATGAGACTACAGCAGAGAAAAGAACATCTGTGAGGAGATAACGTGCTTCTGAGAGCAGAAAATTATCATTCCATTTCGAAGAAAGTATGTTCCAAGCAGAGTTGTTTCTTTAACTCATTTTTCTAGGGAATATTTCTCTAATTATAGTGCATGTGGCCGTGGCTTTAAGGATATCTCTAACGACTGCTTTTTATTTAATTTGATTTTAATTTTTTTGAAGGTTTTACATGTACTTTATTTCTTCAATCGTGCCATATTTTAATGGGTGCACAGTGCTTTCACTTGGCATCAATCAGGAGTCATTCCTGAGACAATACAGTATTACACCAGCTGGGACGATTACTGATCTCTCCATTCCTTTGGGGTAACTCTGCCAACAGGGGATAGGTCCCCTTCTATTCCAGTTTGTGTTGCTGTATATGCAACACAGAAAATGGTTTCTTTAGCTAATACAGCCTTACCATATGTGTCATGGAAATCAGGTGTCCGTTTCTGGTGCCTCCGCCTTGCTATTGTTTGCTGAATCCTTTGAACTTGAAGATGACTTAGAGCATTTTTTGTTTTGTTTTGTTTTGGCCATGGGAACATGGGAAGCTGCAAATAGAACAGAAAGGTGGTAACTCCAGCTGCTGTCTTGCTACAACTTCATGCCAAGTTCCCTTGCAAAGCACCCTCTAAAGACTGCGTTTTAAACTGTTTTCTTTTTTTTTAAGTTTATTTACTTAAGTAATTTGTACACCCAACATAGGACTTGAACTCATGACCTCAAGATCAAGAGCCACACACTCTTCCAGGCACCCCAAGAAAACTATTCTTATTACATCCTATAGCATTGTGACTTTGTTCCTGCTCACAAAATAATGCACTTGAGTGGAAAATTTAAATAAATTCTAAAAACAGACAAACAAGCCAAGAGATTTAGCTCCATTTCTTTACAATATATTCAGTTGATAGATCCAGAATTTTCTTCTATTAAGAACTCTTGGAAAATATGGGGAATATTGAAAATGCTGGGAATATTGGGCACAGTATAAGTAAAAGAATGAGGAAGTTACCCATGAGCCAGTGCCATTTTAGAAGTCAAGTTTGAGGAAGAATGGGTTAAAATAATATTCCATGTTTTTAGCCAGTAAAAACCTAAGCAGCTGTTCTCAGTCTACAATCTGGAGATGGTGCCCGGCAATTGCTTGCTTTGGGGCAGTGTTTGAGTCTGCTGCCCTCTAGTGACAACTTTTTACAGATTCCTGAACCTTACCAAGAACAAGAATTTAAGCCTTTTTATAATTCATTCTTTGCAGTTTTTGTGCCTACTAGAGATAAAGCTTCCAAATTATTAGAGATTATTTTCTCAGAATCTGAGAAGCTAACTTGTCTTAAGGCTACCAATGTTAAGTCTAGTGACCGTACATGTGTTGTGTAATTTGTGGACACGTTTTCATTTATCTTGCTTGATTGATAGGAGGCTAGAAAACAAAGGTAGAAAATGATATCTGATTTTTCTTTTGCATTTGGCAAGAAAAAGTTGTGCTTTTCTGCAAAGATAAGACCAAAGGATTTAAATTTGCCCTATTTGATGAAGTTATAGCAGCATGAAAGGGTAATGAGATTTTAAAAATCTATTGGGATTTCTAATCTGACATGATGGCCTAGCCATTACTTCCTACTAAATACAACTATAAACCATGGAAACGTGAGAGGCAGTCGAAGAATATTGAGCAATGGTAAGAAGATGAATTGCTTTTTGGGCTCTAGGACCAAAGAAGGAGCAGCAGAGGCAGGATGTCTTCTGTCCTCCCACCCAGCAGAAGGAGGTGCATTTCAGCCTGCAACTCAGCAGCTAGAAGGGGCCCAGGTAGGCTCATTTCTCCCCAGGACTGACCGGTTGGTCATCCTACATCACCAGGAGAGCCCAGCAACCAACAAGAGGGAATCTGTAGAAAATCTGTAAGAGTAAGTGGCCAGAGGAAGCCCTCTCCTCTCAGGCCTCTGCTAAGACAGGCCCAGGTGGCCGGGGCGTGAGCAGCGGGATTCTGTTAACACAATAAGTGACCTGGCTGGAGAAGCCCCTTTGTCTCTGTGGACCTGAGACTCCCCTTGCTCCCTGTCCTCTTACATTCACTGGGCCAGCTGGGCAGCAGCTAGTGGCACTGGAAAAGGGGGCCTGAGATCAGCCACCCCCAAGAGACACCCACAGGCTGGGCTGGTCCCTCGGGCAGCACTAGCGGGGGCCTGTGGGAGCCTTAACTGTACCCAATAAATCAAGGAGACCAAGGAAACAGCAAAGGCTCTGAAAATTAAACTGTCCTTAGAACCACAACCCATAAAAGCAGCCCATGGCCTGTGTGCTAAACCTAAACAGGATGGCTCTGTGCTAAAATAAAGGGTTTATTTTTTTTTAAACTTTTATTTTTAATTTTTTTAATTTATTTATGATAGTCACACAGAGAGAGAGAGAGAGGCAGAGACACAGGCAGAGGGAGAAGCAGGCTCCATGCACCGGGAGCCCGATGTGGGATTCGATCCTGGTCTCCAGGATCGCGCCCCGGGCCAAAGGCAGGCGCTAAACCGCTGCGCCACCCAGGGATCCTAAAGGGTTTAAATAGGACCAAGATCACTCGTCTGACCAAGAGCCAAAAGTCACGAGTTGAATGAGTCAAGTCACTGAGACAAAGTAGGCATTGGAATTAACTGCTAAGAATTTAAAAGCAATCACCATAAAAGCTCTTCAACAATCAATTACAAGTTCTGTTGAAACAAATGAAAAAATAGAAAATTTCAGTGAGGGAATCCAAGTTATAAAAAAAGCAAATGGAAATGATTGAAATGAAATCTACAGTAGCCAAAAATTTGATAAATTGGACCTCCTCAAAATTAAAAACTTTCTCACTCTCTGCAAGCCCACATTAAGAGGTTGAAAGGGCAAGGTACAGACCAGGAGAAAATATTTGCATATCTGCTGTCTAACAAAGGACTAGTGTCTCCAGTATATAAAAAACTGTCAAAACCCAACTGTAGAGGGGCACCTCGGTGGCTCAGTCGGTGAAGTGTCTGCCTGCAGCTCAGGTCATGATCCCAGGGGTGGGATCAAGGCCCCATAGGGGCTCCTTGCTCAGGAGGAGCCTGCCTCTCCCTCTGCCCCTCCCTCTGCCCCATCCCCTTGCTTGTGCTTTCTTTCTTGCTCTCTCAGATAAATAAATCTTTTTTTTTTTTTTTTTATAATCTGTTGGGCATCAAAAAAAATCCTGGCCCTTTTTTCTTTTCTTTATTTTTTTTAAAGTTTATTTAGCTTTTTTTTTTTTAAATAATCTTTACACCCAATGTGGGGCCTGAACTCATGACCCTGAAATCAAGAGTCACACGCTCCTCCAACCCAGTCAGCCAGGCACCCCAGGCCCTTTTTCTTTTAAGTGCTTGTGAGATCACCTTTTCCTTGTTTTCCTCTGCTTCCTTATGTTTCTCTGAAATAATTGTGTTTTTTTTTTCTCCTGAAACAACTTTAGAAATCATTATACAAATAAACAGTTGCCTATGTTTGATCATTTTCATTGTTTCTGAGGTTTTGCTTTTATAGAGGGCTGTGTTCAACATCCTTCTGGGTAAGCCCTTATATTTATCTTAAATTATTCTTCAAGCTAAATTTCTGTAAGAAAAATTGCTCTCGTTTGTCCTCTAGAAAAGGGATGCAAATCATTTTTTCCAAGACTCTTTTCAACACTAATATTATAATTTCTTGAAACCTTGCTAATTATAGGGGGGGGAATTTTCATGTTTTAATTTGCATTTCTATGATTATAGTGTAAAGAAATACTGTATTTTCTTGGACATTTTCTTTTCTATAGATTGCCTGTTTTCTATTGGAATTGTTGTCACCTTACTAATTCATAAGGGTACTTTATACATCAAGAATACTAAATCTTTAGCGTTTTTTGCCATAATTTTCCCAGTTTTGCCTTTTAATTTTTATATACTCTGATTAAAATGTTTTCTCTAAAATGACCCAATTAATGTGTACTTTATTTTTTAAATTTATTTATTTATTTATTAAAGATTTTATTTATTTATTCATAAGAGAGAGAGAGAGAGAGAGGCAGAGACACAGGCAGAGGGAGAAGCAGGCTTCATGTAGGGAGCCCAATGTCGGACTTGATCCCGGGTCTCCAGGATCAGGCCCTGGGCTGAAGACAAACGCTAAACCGCTGAGCCACCCGGGCTGCCCTAATGTGTACTTTAAAAAAAAGTAAAATATCAAAAGGAAGCAAAAGAGAACATTTTCTCTTCACACCCTCCCTTTCTCCTTCCTAGTGGTAACCAGTAGTGTTGTGTATATTCTTAGGGGAGTATACTATAAATATATCTATCTCCATGTTGATAAACCATATATGTAAATATATGTATTTTAGTACAGTTGATTATGCATAGCTTTTAACCTGTCAAAAATTGAGAAAAATACAACAAAACAAGTAAAACTAATGAATCCCTGAAGTAGTAATTAGTAAAAGTTTATTGTACGCACAATAAAAAGACAGTTTGCAAAAACTGAGAGTGCTCAAACCAAAATATGGAATGAGGCTCAGAAGTATATTGTTATAAAGCAGTGTATGTAATGTGGAGACTGGGACTATTCATTGCAATAATTGGTTACAGTGTTAGAATTTTCTTAAATGTAAAGGAATTGGTTAGTGGTTACCACCTGTCAGTTGCAGGGAACAATTTAAGTTTTGCTCATGATTTTCAGAGGCATAAGTAAGAAGTGACCCAGGTCACATTAGCCTTTCTCATCTTGTAAAATAAACTAAATTAAGCTTTGCATGTATGATTAACTGGCTGTGTCAGCTCAGGGAATTTTCAAGTCTGGTCACTGTTTGTGTTTGATTTTAGCAAACCAGAAATCTCCAACAAAAACATATTGTTCTGCAACTTGCTTTTTAAAATTCCACATTATATCACAACCATTCTTTAGCTGTTAATACCTCAGCCAGTTTAAGGTGTGCGTAATATTTTGGAGTACAAATACACTACAATCTTTTTAACTTTCTCCCTATTAATGGTCATTAGTCTGTCTCCCATTTTTGGCTACTATAAGTAAATGTGGGTTTTTTTGTTGTTGTACAGAGATTTTAGATTTTTATGTAGTAATTTTATCAATCAGTGCCTCTGCTTTGGTGCAATGTTTAGAAAATCATTCTAATTCCCAACATTATATAAATAGGTATCTCCTGGTAATTTTACAGTTAAAAAAATTTTTTTTTAACTTTAAAATGTATATCTTGGTATAAGGTGTGAGGCAGGGTGATAGCTTTATTATTTTCCCAATGGGAGCCGATTATCTTAATGCTATTTATTTATTTATTTTAAAGTTTTATTTACTTGAGGGGGAGAAAGAGAGTGCGAGTATGTGGGGGGAGGGACAGAGGAAGAGGATCTCAAACAGACACGCCAAGGAGCAGGAAACCCTACCTGGGACTTGATTCCTATGACCCATGAGATCATGAACCTGAGCTGAAACCAAGAGTCAGAGGCTCAAACAATGGAGCCACCCAGGCATCCCTTAATGAATGCTATTTATTAGTGTAGAAGCACCCCTCTGGTTTTAAGTGTTGCCCTTCCTCTCAAAAAACAGAAATCATATTCTGTATTCTTATTTTTGACTTTAGAGCCAGACTAGTTTGGATTTGACCTTGACTGTGACCTTGGGCAAGTTGCTACACATTGTCTTGTTCAATTTCATCATCTGTAGATGAAAATGATAATACTGCCTGCTTCCTAGGTTGTCATGATGATTGAGGGAGGCAACGGAGCTCAGAACACTTAGTAAAGGCCTGTGGTCATTACTATTGCTGCTGTCACAGTTAGTGGTGCTCCCACAGGTGTTTCTAGACCTCTAGTTATCTGTTGAGCTCCTTTCAGGAGGAGATTTCTCATCCTTTATGTTGCTCAGTACTGGGCAAAAAAGTGATTTGTACTGGCACAGAGCCTTTACAGGGAAGTTATTCTGATTAATAATGACTCAGAGTATCCATAGAATTACTTCCTAGCATTTGCTATTAGTATATATGTTTTCTCCTAACTTTGTGTATAATTTTAGGCAAATAATCTAATCCTGTTCTCTTCATTGAAGGTGCATATGTCAGCAGATGGCTTCTCATTTGCCAAGTGCTTTGATTTGTGTTTGGAGATGCTTCCATGTAGTCTCCACAAATCATCTTATGATGAAGGATCTCAGTTAATATGAGGTGTCTTTAAGCAAAACCACATTTGTGAGAATTATGTTGGTGAGAATGTATTCTCTGGCATGTAAGATTTAATTTTTAAGTTATCTCTGCACTCAATATGGGGCTTGAACTCATGACCCCAAGATCAAGAGTTGTATGCTCCTCCAATTGAGCTAGCCAGGTGCCCCTATATGTCATGTTTGTTAGAGGTCCACCTAACCAGTGGAGTGGTTAGGTGGACCTACCTAACCATTCCTAATGCCTGGAATGAAACTTTTTTGTTGCTGTTGTCCTCTTCGTATCCAGCACCATGCTCTAGGTTGAGAGTGACATAAAACAGTGGGAACACATGATTTCTGTATGCAAGGAGCTGGAGGTCTAGTTGTAAAAATATGATACATAAACTTAAAATCAGAGTCAAGGTCAAACCCAGACTAGTCTAGCTCTAAAGCCAAAACTAAGAATATAGAATATGATTTCTGTTTTTTTGAGAGTGAAGGCAACACTTAAAATCAGGCAATGTAGGTTTCATAGATGCATAGAACAAGTAGATGTGCATATACTCATTTAAGGAAAAAAACATCTATTCAGGATGAGCAAATATCTTTATGTCAGAATCCTCTATAAAAAGAGTAGCTGTTGAAGCTACTACATTCTGAGTGATGCTAGGAAGATACAGCTTAAGGAATAGAAATTGGCATGTTATTTTATACTTACCAATGCTCCAGAGAAGAGCAATAATACAAGATTTAATCAGATCTTGGAGGAAACATTTTTATAACCGTTTATTACTAGACCTCAAGAGTTTTCTTATTGTGGGTACTTTCAAAATTACCTGTAGAGTTTTAAGTTATTTTTTTTAAATTGCCTTATTGGCCATAGTTATTTTATTAATGTTATTGATATATTATTAATGAAGTATGGAGAAATAGTCATAATAAGAAACAGGTGATTGCTCAATTATGATTTAAGGTGGTACAGTAGAATTTTTACTTTCATTGTACATCCGAGACATGCCCTACAGGTTCCCACTGCTTTATGTCTGCTATAAATTTTCAGCTAATTCCCTAAATTTGAATTTGAGTTACTTTGTGAAGATGAGAAGATCATTGGTCTTTGTGCCAAGTCTGTGGCTAATCGTGTCTTCTTCCTTCAAAGAATTGAGTTGATTGAAATATGTTGTCTCTCAAATCTGGACCTGATGATTATGGATTATCTGGTAACTTCCAACAGCTCCAAGACATAGCAGCCTGAGCAAAAATAGGGATAGCAAGATTTAGAAATTGGGAAAAACAAATTTGGAATTATCTACATGATGCTGTAAGGGAGAATTTTTAAAAATGTGTTTATTTGATGGAGAAAGAATGAGAAAGAGAGTGGGAAGAGGATCAGAGGGAGAGGGACAAGCAGACTCTGCTGAGTGTGAGACATGGGGCTCAGTCCCATGAACCTGAGACCATGGCCTGAGCCAAAATCAAGAGTTGGGCGTTTAACTGCCTGAGCCTCCCAGGTGCCTGTAAATGAGAATTTTCTTTATGTATTCAGGTGAATTTTGTGGGGTCAGTATGAACCAATAATATCAGATAATCCTACTTTAGTTATTTTAGACAGTGAACACAGTTGCCTAATATTATTTGCACACATTCATATTGCTGTCTATTTAACGCTTTTTACTCATCCAGTAAGCATTGAATAAGTGCATACTCTGTACTGAACACTGTGCTTGCTATTGGCTATCCAGGTACCTTACAGGATGGTTGAAGGGAAATGTCTCTTCTACTGCTAGAGTGTTACCACAATGCTTGCCACTACCTGCAACCTTTACATCAGTCTAGACAGATTCTTCCTACTTGTGATCTATTTCCTGATTTCATCTACTGAGGAGGTGACATGGTGTTTACCCACGTGGTGGGCACTCAGCAAACACAGGCAGGGTGTTAGGACATGGGAGGTGAGCTCAAGGAGACTTGGTCTCTGCCAGTAGTAAACTATAAACCACATATCACTTTCCAAATATTAACTTAACCTTCAACAGGCATGAGAAGTTGATGTGTGCAACTAACCAGAAAACTAAGAAGGATACTGAATGTCTTTCAGCATATTAAAAACTGAGAAGAAAGAGACACAAAAAAGAATGACATCTTGTCATTTGCCACAACATGGATGGAGCTAGATAGTATAATGCTAGGCAAAATAAGTCAGTCGGAGAAAGACAAATACCACAATTTCACTCATCTGTGGAATTTAAGAAACAAGACTAATGAATGAAGAAAAAAAGAAATAAACAGACTTTTAATTATAGAGAACAAACATAGCTACCAGAAGGGAAAGGAGAGGGGGAGGGTGAAATAGGTGAAGGGGATCAAGAATGCATGTATCATGATGAGCACTGAGTAATGTAGAGAATTGCTGAACACTATATTGTACACCTAAAACTAATAAAGCACTGTACGTTAATTATACTGGAATTGAAGAAAGAAAGAACTGGGAATTAAAAAACAGCTCTGGATTCTATTTTTTTGCTCAAAGTTATAACAGGAAACTTTCTTGCATCTAACAATGTGTGATGTGATTTAGAAAAACAATTTTTTTGTAAAGATTTATTTATTTATTTATTTATTCCTTCCTTCCTTCCTTCCTTCCTTCCTTCCTTCCTTCCTTCCTTCCTTCCTTCCTTCCTTTATTCATTTATTTGATATAGAGAGAGCACGAGCAGGGTGACAGGCAGAGAGAGAAGCAAACTCTCCACTGAGCAGGGAGCCTGGTGTGGGGCTCCATGTGGGACTGGATCCCAGAACTCTGGGATCATGGCCTGAGCTGAAGGCAGACACCTAACCAACTGAGTCACACAGGCGCCCCTGATTTAGAAAAATTTTAATGTTTAAAATAATACTTAATGTGCTGTAGAAATTACATAAAGTTCTGTGTTCAAAATCATTGTGCCTAGTAGAGTGCCTGGTACACAGTATATGCTCAGCAAATACTAATCAAATTGAATGGCAGCACTAAACTTACCATAGAAAAAAAGCAAACACTATTGTTGATGATGATGGTAGTGATGATAATAATCCTAAATAATCCTAAATCATTATCAGCACTGACATCAACAACATCATCCTGTTGTTCTGTCCAATGGATAAGGTGGGTTTTGGGGACCAGTCAGCATCCTGACTCCTTATGAGGTCACTTTCAGGAATTTCTCTAGCAAGCTGCGAGGATCAAAATAAGACACATGTCCATCATGGGGATTTAGATCTTGACTTCCTTGTTTTCTAGCTGAGTTTTCATTTTCCCTTGCAACTTCCTTGACCCACCCACCATGCCTGGTTTCCTTACCCTCTCAGCTTTGTAAGAGGCCATCCCTGGTCATTCAGCCCTCCCATTGGTGGCCTGTCTTCATTGGGTCTCTGAAGACAGGTTAGGAGGGTGTTCTGGGGTCAGACCTCCTGCATCCAAATCTGCCACCCACTCAACTCTATGACTTTGAGCAAGTTACTTAAACTTTCTGGGCCTCCTTTGCAAGACTTGAATACTCATGCTATGTCATAGAGTACTGTGGTGAGTAGTAAATGAGGTGATACTCTTGAGGACGGCTTTATTTTTTATTTTTTATTTTTTATTGGAGTTCAATTTGCCAACATATAGCATAACACCCAGTGCTCATCCTGTCAAGTGCCCCCCTCAGTGCCCATCACCCAGTCACCCCAACCCCCTGACCACCTCCCCTATGACTACCCCTTGTTCATTTCCCAGAGTTAGGTGTCTCTCATGTTTTGTCACCCTCACTGATATTTCCACTCATTTTCTCTCCTTTCCCTTTATTCCCTTTCACTAATTTTTATATTCCCCAAATGAATGAGACCATATAATGTTTGTCCTTCTCCGATTGACTTATTTCACTCAGCATAATACCCTCCAGATCTATCCACGTTGAGGACGGCTTTTGAATGGTACCTGGCCCTTCCTAATAATACCTGATCTGTCGTATGGACCATCATTGTTGCTGTCAAGGGCATCTTTCCCCTAAGCTCTAGCCCATCCAGCTCCCAGGACTTCTCCCAGGAGGAGTCCCCATCTCTCTGACCCACTTTTGCTGAGCTGGATGTGGTCTTTTTGAATTGGTGTGTTTTGTTTTGAGTCCGTTTCCCAATACCTCAGAGTCCCAGGAAATCATTTGTAGGGCTGGCTTCATGTCAGCTTATTTCTTGCTTTTAACCCACATTGTTCAAAAAGCATTATGTGGCTCTGTGCCCTGGTTTCCTTCTCTGTGAAATAGAAATAGTGCCTTTTTCTTCTCTTTTCTCAGAGGTTTTGGTTTGCTTTCTTTCTTGTTTTTCTTTGACTCTACCTTTATTTCAGGCCAACTTGTCAACTTCTCTGTGTCCTTAAAGCCACCTTCAGTCCTTGGTGGGATAAGGTACAGGTATAAATAAATAAAGAAGCACATAAATAAAATAAGGAGTAGTTATGAAAGTGCTGGAAGAAGGTCAAAGCATCATAACACACAAGACATTTTTAGCCAGAAAGCATTATCCACGGTGGAGATTGGAAAATCCATTTTGTCATTTTGTTGGCCGAGCTTAGAAATGTTCAAATCATTGTAAATTTGACTTCATGTGATATTTACAGAAAATGGAATATAAGAAAAATGTGGGGGCAGCCCAGGTGGCTCAGTGGTTTAGTTCCGCCTTCAGCCCAGGGCCTGATCCTGGAGACCCAGGATCGAGGCCATGTCAGGCTCCCTTCATGGAACCTGCTTCTCCCTCTCCCTGTGTCTCTGCCTCTCTCTCTTTCTCTGTGTCTCTCATGAGTAAATAAAAAATAATAAAATAAAATAAAAACCTTAAAAAACAAGAAAAATGTGGAGGAGGTGCACTTGCTTTGGTCCTTTGAAGATAAAAGTTCTGAAATAGGCAGCAAAGCAAAGGATATGCTTTTAAAACATGTGGCTGCAAGTACTTAAAGGGGAAACAACATAAAGATAATAATAAATCTCATACCCTCAGGAAGTGTTCACTGCAAAGGTCACACAAGAAAATGATTACAAAAGGAGTATAAAGTCTCCTCTAAATAGTAATCATGATCCCTGACATTTATTGAGTGTTTACTTGGCCTTATCCCAATAGGCAAGGGGAGATGTACTATTTATATCCCCATTTGACAGTTGAGAAAACTGTTGCCCAGCTAGGTTATTTAGCCAAGGCCATGTGGAAGTAGGCAGCCATCTCCAGAGCTTGGTTGATCACTGCTTGCAACATTGTCTCCCCCCCTCCACACACACCTAACCAGGTGGTTCCTTCAGGCCACAGCCTTGTCATGCAACCAAGCTCTGGAGATGGTTGCCTACTTCTTGAGGTTATATCATAAAATTCTCTGTCATGCATACTCCGGGCTAGGGCCAATGCAAAGACAAAGTGAAATGGGTTACATTTTGTTCTGGTGCCCATCTGGCCTGATTACCAGCCCTGGCTGTCCCTTCTTACTGTCCTGGGCTTATTCCTGCCCTCAGTACATACTCAGTTAAGCCCATAGCACTTGTAATTCAAGAGGGGCCGTGTCTTAATACAACATTCTTGAAGGCTTGAAGACATTTGTATTTTACCTTGGTTTGATTGCAGATTGCTTTGAGAATCTGATAGAATAAAAAGCTTTCCCCAGGCAAAAAAAAAAAGAGGGGGCGGCTTCAAATGTGGCCTGTGGTTTCAGAGGTATTCCCTGAGAAGCTGAAGCCTTGGATTTAACATTTAAAGGGATAAAACAAAAATAATAAGAGTAGGTGGTGGTGGGCTTGCTATTCGGGTATTGGGAGCCTGTCTCCTCCCTCTTCAATCAAAAGAGGAAGCTTCTGGCTCCTATGCTAGATCAATAAAATTAATGTGAGGGGCCCCTGGGTGGCTCAATTGGTTAAGCACATCTGACTCTTGATCTTGGCTCAGATCATGATCTCAGGGTCCTGGGATCGAGCCCCACATCAGGCTCTGTACTCAGTGGGGAGTCTGTTTGAGATTCTCTCTCATCTCCCTTTCTCTCTCAAATAAATAAATAAATCTTTATAAAAATAAATATAGGGGCACCTGACTGGCTCAGTTGGTTAAGTGTTTGCCTTCCACTCAGGTCATGATCTCAGGTTCCTGGGATTGAGTCCTGCATCCTCACCAGGGAGTCTGCTTCTCCCACTCCCCATGTTCGTTCGTTCTTTCTTTCTTTCTTTCTTTCTTTCTTTCTTTCTTTCTCTCTCTCTCTCTCTCTCAAAATCTTTTAAAAAATGTAAAAAATTTAAATTAATGCAAAACATTAGGATAGAGCAAGAAAAAAGTAACTAGTCAATAGTGTCTCCTTTGTGTTTTTTTACGCAACGTTATCAGTTCCTGCAGGCCAGTTTTGTTTGCTCAGGGTCTGTGAATTTTCACTATCTTACCCTTGATCTGTGGCTACACAAGAACATCTCAGTCATGGCCTGGGGAGCCTGGGTGGATTAGTTGGTGCCTAATGCCTGGTTTCAGCCCAGATCATGAACTTGGGCCCCACATTGGGCTTTGTGCTCAGCGGAGAGTCTGCTTAAGATTCTCTCTCTTCCTCTGCCCCTCCCTGCCATGCTCTTTCTCTAAAATAAATAAAACCTTACAAAAAAAAAAAAAAAATCCCAATCACGGCCTGACATAAGGTATACCCAGGAATTTCATGGCAGAAGTTGCCTGAGAGGAAGGTGTCCATCTATCAGCCATCCCTGTCACCTGGGCATGTGTCCCAGTGCCGCTTGACACTTTGTGCCTACATGGAAATACATGCTGGTGCATCTACGGGGAATTTGTGAAGAAGCAGGATTTTGTTCACTTTTGCACAAGATGTTTCCTGTAGACTTTTGGAAAACAAGGTGTTTGAAGGCAAGGGGGAGAACAAGAGCAAACAACCTAAGAGACTCCACATATTCAAAGACTCCCTGGCAGTTTGTTTGCCTGAAAGAAGGCTGTGTGCTGGTAGTGGGATAGAGCCCGTGCTCTACCCTGGTGGTGCAGGGTATCCCGGTGGGGTCCAGGCAGCAGGAACCAGGCAAGGCTCTAGCGATCAGCTGAGAGGAAAATAAAATCTTACAGCATGAAGCCCAATTGCCCTTTTTCCCTCTAAGAAGATAGTATTGTCCCAACCTAGGCAGGCTGTACCTTTAGTCCTTCACTTTTGGTCATGAAGGGTCATGAAGCTTCAGTGATAGGATGGTGTTTCCCGTTCTTATTCTTTTTTTTTTTTTTTTTAAGATTTTTATTTATTTATTCATGAGAGACACAGTGAGAGAGGCAGAGACACAGAGGGAGAAGCAGGCTCCATGCAGGGAGCCGGATGTGGGACTCAATCCCAGAACCCTGGGATCACGCCCTGAGTCAAAGGCAGATGCTCAACCACTGAGCCACCCAGGCGTCCCTCCTGTTCTTACTCTTTGTCAATCAGTGCCCCCAAGTTCCCTTTTGGATTCTTTAAGAAATTAGGATTTTCGGTGCCTGGGTGCCTCAGTTGGTTAAAATATCTACCTTCAGCTCAGGTCATGATCCTGGGGTGCTGGGATCAAGTTCCATGTCCTCAGCAGGGAGTCTGCTTCTCCTGCTCCCTCTGCCCCTCCATATCCACTCATGCTTTGTGTGTCTCTCTCAAATAAATAAAATCTTAAAAAAAAAATTAGGCTTTTCTACAGCAGTACATTGTATCACTTGCTTTTTAAAATGTAATATCTTTTTAAAAATTGAGATATGATTGATATATAACATTAGTTTCAGATGTATGACATAATTCAGTATTTGAACGTGTTGCAAAAGGATCACACAAAGTCTAGTTAACATCCATTCAGTTCCTTAAAAAAGAGTGAAAGGTAGATTATTAGGGACAGACAACAAAACAGGAATGTAAGTACTTGAACTCAGCTAAGTTTATGATAGGACTGAGGTGGGCCTAATGTGATAGGACAGATGACTGGGCCTGGTGACTCCCTTTCTCTGTCAAATGGGGAGAAAGTACAGCCTTTGGGGTTTGAAGGGCTTTAACACTTTTTATTTGGTGTCCTTAGGTATGTTAAAGAACTTCCCGGGGATCCCTGGGTGGCTCAGTGATTTAGCGCCTGCCTTTGGCCCAGGGAGTGATACTGGAGACCTGGGATCGAGTTCCACATCAGGCTCCCTGCGAGGAGCCAGCTTCTCCCTCTGCCTGTGTCTCTGCCTCTCTCTCTCTTTCCCTCTCTCTCTCTCTCTCTCTCTCTCTCTCGGATAAATAAATAAAATATTTTTTAAAAAAGAACTTCCCTATAATTCAGTCTTTTCATCTGTTTTATGGGGATAATAATACCTACCCAATAGAGTAGGGCACACAAAGTGTCACAGATGGCAGTCCCATCTCACACTTTAAAATCTTCAGGTATCAGGCTCAGTGGTCTGTAATGAATGCACTTACAGATTGTATCTTCTTCCACCCCATTGAAAATGAGAACATTTGCCTGTCTCTTTCTTCCAGTTCCTATGTGCCATCCCTTGTAATAGTTAGGAAGCACTGATTCTTCCCTGTATTCGTGTGAGGAAGCAGATTCTCTGCAGTAAATGTGTTCATTTCCACTCTTGTCAGGCGTGCAGTTTTGATAAGCAGTTTCCTAAGTGTTGAAGGAATTAGGTTTAGGCTGAAAAGAAACCAATTACCTTGAAAGAAGTGGCACTGAGGCCTGTGGTGGTATCCCAGGGACTGTTGAGGTTCCTGGCATCTGCTACCAGCCATGGGCAGGGAGGTTTCAGCATCAACATGTCACTGTAGAATGATGGGAGAGTTAGTTTTCCTAGCCATCTGGCCTGCCCATGATAAGCGTATCAGGCAAGGTACCAACATTCCTTAGTACATCCTGTGTTTGGGATTTGGTGCACCTAGGGGTTATGAACTGAGTGACCTGGGGTGGGGGAGATGCGGGAACGGTAGCTGTGTTGGTTGCCACACATTGTATTTTTCTATTGCAACACTTGCTTTTAGTGTCTGAGAGTGAGTGGTCTTGTCACCATTACCCATAATCTTCTGCTTTGAGTTCTCTTTTGCTCCTGGACACACTGGCTTAGGAATCAGTGGGCTGGCAGCTGTGTGTCAGGGCAGTGCCTACTGCTTTCAGCTAGAGCCCCACAGAGAGGTGCATCTCCTCAGCCAGCCTTTGCCTCCTGTCCCTCTCCTCTGCAGGGCTGAGGGCAGCTCTTGGCCACATTTGATTGTGCTTGAACTGTGATTCAGAACTGGCCCAGTGATATCATCAGTTTAAAAAAAGATTATAATCCAGAAATATAACATAAACTCCTAACTTCCGAAAGTATTTCTATAATATCCATCCATATATATATATATATATAAAACACTGCATTATTCAAAGCAGTTTCATAAGTTAGAGTCCTATTTCTGTGGAATGTTCCACATTTGGCAAGTCAAATGCCCTAGAATTATTTTGACATTGCTGGAAAAGAGGCACCCCTTCAACTTCCTTTTTGAGGATATAGTCTTTCTTTGTCAGGCTTCAGGATTCCTGCTCCCTAGAATCCATCCGGGATTTCAGGCAATGAGCTACAGAGAATAAATCCAAACTGTATCTTTCTTTTTGTTGAATACTTACTACTACTTGTCTTTGGAGGATGGTCCCCATTTTGGTATACGTAGGATGGTTATAATACTTATGATGAAGGCCATAGTCATCCTTTAATTTTTTTTTTTTTTTTTTTTTTAAAGAAAAGTTAGGGACACCTGGGTGGCTCGATGGTTGAGCATCTGCCTTTGGCTCAGGTCATGATCCCGGTCCTGGGATCACCTATTTTGTTCACTGTCAAGCACAGGGCCTGGCACATAGTAGATGCTCAATAATCATTCCTTGAAAGGATGAACAAAAATCTCTCCACTAAAGGAAATGTAATCCACAGAAAAGAATAACCTTGCTATCTTACAGGAGGCCACCCATTCACTTAATCAGTGATACCAGAATTTTTAGAATTGGAAGGAAGGGCTCTTAAATTTCATTCAGCATAATCTCTAAGCAATAGCTATTAATCACACTACTACCATCTATCATTTTATTTAAATTCAGTAAGTTAACATATAATGTATTATTGATTTCAGAGGTAGAGGTTAGTGATTCGTCAGTCTCATATAATATAATACCCAGTGCTCATTACATCACGGGCCCTCCTTAATGTCCATCACCCAGTTACCCCATCCTCTAACCTTCCTCCCTCCAGCAACCCTCAGTTTGTTTCCAAAGTTTGTTGCTTTGTCTTCCTCTCTAATTTCATCTTATTTTATTTTTTCCTCTCTTCCCCTATGATCCTCTGTTTTGTTTCTTAAATTCCACATACAAGTGATATCATGTGATAATTGTCTTTCCTTGATTGACTTATTTCACTTAGAATAATGTCCTCTAGTCCCATCCATGTCATTGCAAATGGCAAGAATTCTTTTTTCTTTTTCTTTTTTTGATGGCTGATTAGTATTCTATTGTATACATACACTATATCTTCTTTATCCATTCATCTTTTGATGGACATCTGGGCTCTTTCCATGGTTTGGCTATTGTGGACATTGATTTTGTAAGCATTGGGGGTGCAGGTGTCCCTTCAGATCTTTGTGTCAAGAAAGGCTATTTTAATTTGCAAAATGGAAGGAAGGCCTAATCCCAAAATAAAGATCAGCCTTCGGTGGTTGCTAGTTTTCTCACTTGGCCACGGACTGGTGAGAATTTCATCATGGCCTACCATGAGTCTAGAGGCCAGTGCCTGGGACACTTTGATGGGCATAGGGCATAAAGCACTCCTTGCGCTGCTCTGGTGCTTAATAGGCAACTGGAAGTTGTAAAGTTTGTGGATTATATTTTTAGTAGATTATGCCAAGCTTCCACTCAGTTACATTGTCTGTCTCTCTGCCTTTCAGTGTAAATCGTTATGTTGATGAGAGGCAACGTTGTCATATGCATCACTCTCACAGGGTATCATGCCCCAACAATGTACTGAGTTCTTTTCAGCTTTTTCTGTGCTCTTCTGGGTTGTTTACCTGAACTCTTGATGATTGGATTCTTTAAAAGGTAGTGAAGACCTTGACTTCAAGGAGCTTTTATTCTGGTTATTGTGGTCATGGCTGGAGGGGGTAGAGAAGGGGTACAGAGACAACAAAACAAAGATAACATATCAGCTGGTACTCTGAGGAATGAGAATGCAACATAAGAGATGGGGATGTGATTTAAACACCATGGCCAGGAAAGGCCTCTCTGAGAGGTGATATGAGTAGAGTCTGGAAGAATTTTCATAGTAATGGAGTAAATTAATATATTTTTCTTTTGCTTATAAACTTTAATCATGTGATAAAGACCTTCTGTACTTTTCTATGGTGGAAGAAAATGCAAATATTATAAAAGAGCAGCTGGAGAAAGAATCATATATTTAAGCACTATTTCCTCAAATTATAAAGGCAAAGAGCAACAAACAAAAAGAACTGAGTTAAGTGGTTGTTTTGGACTTTATATGAAGAAATTAGCCAACTTTTCTCAAAACACATATAATAGCCTCTCTTCGATGGCATCTTGAGTTTGATCCAGAAAAGCATCTTTAAAGGTGTTAAATATTTATAAACACTGGAAAAAGTAAATCTCATCTGTGAAATTGTATGGGACCTGAGAATCTGGAAGAAAAGTACTGAACACTCAGTGGTGGTTTATTTAGGAATATCTGTATATTTTTTGTTCCATGTTCCTGAATTTAAAATGCTTCTGAGTTCAGCCCTATGTGTATTTAATTCCTTAACGTAAATCCAATGTCAAAACAGATTAATGAATTGTCTACTCTTAGCTACAAGTTTAACTTGAGGCTGAATTTGATAACATCTTTATAAATACATTCTGTGTTTCCAGGATTACTTTTTTTAATGGTCCATACCACCAGGGGACTGGAAACAGACATCAAGAACTAGCTCTAATAGTTGTATGGTAACAGATGGTAGCTACACTTGTGGTGAACATAGCATAAGGTATAGAATTATGGAATCATAATGTTGTACACCTGAAACTAATGTAACATTATGTGTCAACTATACCTCAAAAGAAAAAAAAAGGAATTAGATTTAATGTTCTTTTTCATGCTCCTTGGGATTTTCTGTGATTCTAGAATCTAATGGTCTCTGAGAGCAAGTGGGCCTGGTTGGGGTATTGGGTTGCTTTCTCTGCTAGCAGATGAGCTTGATGGTTGGTTTGACGGTACTAAGTGAGCCTCTTCAGCCTTGATTCTCAGCTGTAGCCACACATTAATATCACCTGGAGGGAGCTTTAATGATATTGATGCCTGGAATCCACCTCTAAAAGGTCTGATTTAATGGGTAAGGAAGGCAGCCTAGAAATCAGAATATTTTAAGATTCTGGGTTCTAATATGCAGCCAAGTCTTAAAAACCACTGTCTTAGTGCAGTGCTTTTCAAAATGAAATACGTTTATCAGTCACTCAGGGATCTGGTGAAAGTGTGGATTCTAACACAATAGAGTATGAAGTGGAAAGACCAGTGATGTCTAAGTAAGACTGTAGAGCAGACGTTGGCAGACTAAGGCCGCATGGACCAAATCTGACCCAAGGCCTGATTTTACACAGCTTTCTGGCCCTTTACAGAAAAAGATTGCCAATGCCTGCTCTAGAAGGACTCTTTATAAAGCTCCCTGTAACCATTGAAAATCCCTTAGTATTATCCCACTTTATGGATCCCATGCGCCACTTTTCTTCCTATACTTAGGAATTTGACTTTATATAAAAATAATGGTGTAACTGGTAGATTACTTGCTGGTTAGCTTGATCCTTTCAAGGCTTGTTTCTAAACTCGAGAGGGAGATTTTAGGGCAGCTTTATTAACTCTATAGCTAGCTTAGGTTCCTACCAAGGTGTGATCTTTCTGGGTCTCTACTGAATACACCAGCTGTTCAACAAAGGCTCTCCATTCCAGCTATCAGAGCATGCATGTCTCCCAGCCCTGTGTGAGGTCTGAGATGTGCGTGTCCAGCTCACAGCTCCCCTGGCTTTGCCTGGCTTTATGGACTTTTGCCCTAAATATGCACAGCTTAGTAATCAGTGAAAGACTCAAAAATAATAAACTCTATGCTGATTTCTGGGGTTTTATCTCTGTGCAACCCCTTTCTCTGCAGGAGTTGACTTCATAAATTTCAGGCATCTCAAATTCTAATCTCTGTGCCCTGCCTGGATCCTCCCTTCTTGCACTGTGGTCCAGAAAGTGCCTCCAGGCAGAAAGTTGGGGCAGCCATAGGCACATCTTACTTGTTTTCCTTCTCCTAAACTTCCTGTGTTCAGTATCTGAAAACAGTTGTTTTGTCCAGCTTTCTCATTTCCAGCAGAAGGGCAGGTCTGATGCCAGTTACTCTGTCATTGCTGGAGGCTATTTACTTGTGTTTTTTTTTTTTCCTTTAATATTTTTCTGTAGTAAGTAAAGACACCATTTTATAGATTAGATGACGCAAGGTTGCCAAGAGTGAGTAAGAGGCTTGAAATCACATATCTGAATTGATAGGATGGCAGAATCCTGATCACATGATCTGACCCACCTCACTAAGCTGGATCCCACCTGCAGACCTAAGCACACCAGTGGGTGTTACTGGCAGAGACAAAAGCTGTGGAGGAAAGAGAAGAAAGGGTAAAACAGGATGGTGATAGAAGAGTGGGGGAGGGGAGAGAGAGCTCTCTTCAGCTGTGTATCAGGAGAGACACAGGAGACCCCAAAAGTTGCATCAGATACCACTCCCTGTCACCCATGGGAATATAGAAATAATACCCACCATGACTCCACCCTTACACTGTGCTGAGAGCTTTCAATGTATATTGTCTCATTTAATCTTTATTCTCTACCTAGAAAGACACTATGATCCCTATTTTACAGAGAAGGAAGGGTAGGCTCAAGAGAGGCAAATTACCGGCCCAGAGGCACAGGTGACATTGTAACAGCGCTGAGATCTGAACCCAGATCTGCAGACTCCAAAGCTTGTGCTCTTCATCAGAGGCCATCTTTCCTGCACTTGCTGACTTGCCTGATCATTTCTCCCCTTCTGTCTCATTCTACTTAAGAGTACTTTTATTTCCTCTGACTTTATTTAAACTCATATATGCTAATTGGAGGAGGTCTGGGAAATACAGAACGTTAGAAAGAAAAAAAAATCAGATGATTTTTTTACCCATATTATACATTATTTCCAGTCCCAAACTTTGCTTATGAACTGTAATGCTCACCCTTGTAACTGCCTTGCCTTCATCAGATAAAGTGCCCATTGAATGCTTTCAGGTACCGCAGGAACTACGTAGAATATTTAAAATATCACGTAGCTTGCTAAGGAAATCACACCTTTGTGTTTATGTGTAAGAACTACTGAATTCCAGTGGATTCACAAGGAGGGTGTCATAGTCTTTTTTTAAAATCCTTCAAGTATGTATATGCTATCTTACGTTTCATGGTCCTCACAGCTCCTGGCACTGTACTATGCCCATAGCAACTCAACAGATACCCTTTGATTGATTGATTGATTGATTGATAGGCCTTCAGAGATGAGGATTAAATTCAAATATTCAGTGAGCACCTACTGTGTGCCAGGCGCTTAGCTAGCTCCTAGGAATAGAGTGTGAGCTAGATATGGTCCCCCCTTTCTTGGAACTTCCCCTCTAGTGATAGAAAATCCAAGAAATCAGCCTCTGAAATGTTCAGATTAGAAGACATTCTCCCACAGTGGTATTTCTACTAGGCAAGCTTGGAGTTGTTTGTGGTGGATAGGCTTAAAAAAGAATAGCTGTGAAAGACCAGGCTAAGTTCATAAAATAAAGAATGGAAAATGTTACTTGAGGCTGACATTCAGTGATCGCTTAGCCAGCTGCTGTACTTTCTCGCAGAGGAAAGGTTTTATTTATGTCTCTTTTAGTTTCTTCTTCTTTTCATCTCTAGGTTTGATGTATAAGCTTCAGCTGGGGCCTTTGATTTACAGTGTTCTAGAGAAAGAGACCGGGGATGACAAAGCCAACCAGGCGTACCTAAGAGCCGGTGTGTTGTCCTAGATCTGGAGCAGTCTGAGAGCCACATGGAGGATTTCAGCAGGTGCTCAGGAAAAGCCTGCTGGGAAGGCAGCTCCCCTAAAGCCTCATAAAATAAAGAGCTTTCCAATCCTTCCCTGAAATACACAATTTGCTTGAGTATTGGAGGTTATGGCAGTGATTTGTAGTCCTTTGAAAAATCTTTTACTATCTGAGTTCAATCAACTGAGAAAAATTTTAAAAATATGGATCCATCAATTATAAATATATTAAAGAGGCAGCTTTAAAAATTATGTGAAAGTCTGTGACCAACACCTTTTAACCTCTAAAATATACTTTAGTAAAACTATAGTTACTGTTATAACATGCTGGATATTGAGAGGTAGGGAGTTTAGTTATCTATTGGGAGTAATAAATTATCCCAAAACTCAGTGGCTTAGAACAACATATGTTTATTTTCTCAAGAGTTTCTGGGTCCAGAGGTCTACTGGAGGGTTCTGGTTCTGGGTCTCCCATGAGGTTACAATCAAGCTAAAGCCTCTACTGGAACCAGAGAATCTGCTTCCAAGAAGATTTACTCACATGGCTCTTGGCTAGAGTTTTTGATTCTCCACATGGGCCTCTCCACGGGGCTGCTGGATGTCCTTGTGATGTGACAGTTGACTTCTCCCCGAGTGAGTAAAGAGAGTGTTGGAGCAGGAGGGAGATTCAAAACAGAAGCCACCGTGCGCTTTGTAACCTAATCTTAGAAGCGACAAGACCATCACTTCTGCCTATTTTTTTGGGTCACACAGATCAACCCTGCCACCCATGGAAGGAGACTACACAGAAATGTGAACGTCGAGAGAGAGAGATCCTTGGGGGTCATCGTGGAGGCTGTTGGGCTATTGGCCAGGCAAAAGTTCACTGAAAAGTCTATGATGTTGGGGCACCTGGGTGGCTCAGTGGTTGAGCATCTGCCTTCGGCTCAGGGCATGATCCTGAAGTCCCAGGATTGAGTCCCACATCGGGCTCCCTCATGGAGCCTACTGTTCCCTCTGCCTATGTCTCTGCCAATCTCTCTCTCTCATGAATAAATAAATAAAATCTTTAAAAAAAAAGTCTATGATGTTGGCTCAGGTGCATTGATACTTACTGATTCCATTGTTTATCTTCTTGAGAGATGTAAAAGTGAAAACCCTGGGCAGCCCGGGTGGCTCAGCAGTTTAGCGCCACCTTCAGCCCAGGGCCTGATCCTGGAGTCCCTGGATCGAGTCCCATGTTGGGCTCCCTGCATAGAGCCTGCTTCTCCCTCTGCCTGTGTCTTTGCCTCTCTCTGTGTGTCTCATGAATAAATAAATGAAATCTTTAAAAGAAAAAAAAAAAAGTGAAACCCAGAGCTGTGGGGCTGTATGTGTGTCCATAAGTCTCAGCAATGAGGCCGATTGTATAATTCCTTGTCATATTATAGGGCCAAAGAGCTGACACCTGAGAGGCAGGGATTGGTTGCCAAGACTTTTGAGTTTGGATGAATAAATCTCAACCTGAGTAAGACTAGGGATACAGTACAAAGGAAAAGCCCCTGTCTGCTTTGTTCACTGAAGGAAGCACTGACCAGGCTTAAGTTGTGGGAAATCTGAGGAGGGAACCTTTTTTCGATGGAACATCTGGGAACACCTTCTTTAAACCACTGTCTGGGCTCCCTTTAGCTCTCATTTTCCAAGAGATGCAAAGGGATCTAATGCTGTCTTGCTAGTGGAGCATCTCTTTTATTCTCCCCCCTAGCAGACCTGGGGTCTGGTCTTGAGCAAGTCACATGCTTGCTCTGGACATTAAATTCCTTAACAGTAACAAAGCCGTTGGACTCAAAGGAAAGGTAATAAATACAGTACCTTCTGGCTAAGTCATGCCACAGCTGGCATTTCACCAGCTATTGTTCAATGAAGAATTACCTGGGCATTCAAGCATGAAAGCTACTGGTTCCCAAATGGCATTTTATTTCAACCCTAGGATGAGTCAGTCCTGTGGCACGCAAGGGGAGATACCTGACAATAGCACTTGCTCCAATAACAAGTAGTCAGAGGGAATTACCAGAGCCTCCCAGACATACTGAGCAATGTACAAGTGATCTGCCTGTTTGCATCAAGGCTGCTTTTTCCAAAGGCTTATGGTTGTTAAAAGGATAATCGGTTTTCATTGTAAATATAGAAAATCTTAAAGAAGAAAGCTCAGGAAGAAGAAATTCTAGAAGGAAAATGATGGAAAGAAGTTGGGATAGTGCTAAAATATATCTCATGATTTATTGTCTTAGAACTTCACATTAGTAAACTCTGATTGGTGGGTCCATTGAGGTTTGCTGTATTCGCTTTTGTATGTTTCCTGCCTATTTGAATATTTCATTTATTTTTAAAAAGCAGTGCTGAGAAGAACATAGTCTCCTTTTTAAAACCTGGAGGTAATCATTAATCATTGTTCCCATTTTTGTGATTTACTTGCACTTTTTATTGTTAACCAAAGAAGGATCCCACTCTCTGGTTAATTGTGCATGCTGCCTTTTTTCCCCTATGTAGAATAGGGCCCTAGAAGGGGAATTGCTACATTGAAGCTCATGCACAGCTCCAAATTTGGTAGATAACTACTGATAACATTCCAAAAGGCTGTGCCAAAAGTGCCCCAAAGTGCCTATTTTCCCACATCCTTGATGACACAGGTGAAAAACAACAGCTCATTTGCATTTCACTTATTAATAAGATTGACCATCACCCTATAGAATTTTATTAGACATCTTTATTCTCCTGTAAATGACCTGTTGGTATCATTGGCCCTTTTTTTTATTGGATTATTTGCTTTTCTAATTACAACCTCCATCCAGATTCTCCCATTGTAAACATTTTGCCATATTTGCTTCATCAGTCTCTGTATAGTATTATTTTCTTTTAATCAAATTGAGAGTGAGTATATATATACATGATGCTCCATTACCTGTAAATACTTTAGTGCAGTGTATATTTCCTGAAAAACAGGGATGCTTTCTTATATAAGTACAGTATAATTATAAAAATCAGGAAAACATATTTATGCAGAACTTTGATCTGATCCATAGGCCCAATTCCATTTTTGCTGACTGTCTCAGTTTTCTGTAAACATACTATGAGCCTTTTAAAAATATTACTTAAATTTTTAAAAATGTATATATTTTAATATATACATGAGTTCAGCACAGGGCTTGAACTCATGATCCTGAGATCAAGACCTAAGCAGAGATCAAGAGTTGGGCGCTTAAGTAACTGAGACATACAAAGCTCCCCCAAAATATAATTTTTAATGACTGAAAAACATTCTATTTTACAGCCATGCCATGATTTATTAAACTTCTTTTTTTTACTGGTTGTTACTAATATTTTTACTCTTACAAATAATGCTGCTATGAACATAAATGTCCCCTCTGTTTTGTGTGCACCCTGCTGACACACACACCGCAGCTGGCACTTTTGAGAAGATGCGTGGTTTTTGGTGTGTATTGAGGGGCACCTGGCTTAACTGTTTTAATCCCCCCCTTTTCTTTTTTAAAAGATTTTATTTATTTATTCATGAGAGACACACAGAGAGAGGTAGAGACATAGGCAGAGAGAGAAGCAGGCTTACTGCAGGGAGCCTGATGCGGGACTCGATCCCAGGACCCTGGGATCACAACCTGAGCAGAAGGCAGACGCTCAACCGCCGCGTCACCCAGGCGCCCTCTAATCCTTTTAAATGATCTCCAGCCAGACCTCCTCCCTGTCCTTTTCCCCACCCTTTCTCCTTCCAGCCCTGCCTGCTGCTGATTGTAGGGTCATGTCAGATTCCGGCTGGGAAACTCACTTTTTGTGAGCCATCTTCTTTCAGCTGGGTGGAGTGTGGTGCACAGCATCTTTGGGTTTCATGCTCTCTCTCTTGCCCACTGGGCTTTGTAGCTTCCAGACATTGTCCCCTGCAAGTTGTCCACTGGTGGCACCCTCCTGGCCTTCCAGCGTGTGGTGGATTGGTAGGTATGCACGTAGAGATTCTGAGCCTGGCTACTGATTCTTTCTGGAGAATATTCTCCTGACAGATAAGCTATGAGGTTAAAGTATTTGAGTCCCATGGCTCTCTGGGAAAATGACACCTGCTTATCCTTCATGTGGCAGGCTGGGGTGGGCCCCCTCTTCCCACATCCCCATAACATTCACCCCTTCTACAGGTATTGGTGCCTGCTGTGTGTCCTCACTGAGGTTACCCTATGGGTTCAAAATGTCATCTCATTGTTCGGATTTATTTGCCAATGAAATGTAATATTTAAAGAATTGTGGTAAAATACTCGTATCACATAAAACTCACCATATTAACTGTTTATAAGTGTACAGTTCAATAGCATTTAACTATATTTCCAGTATTGTGTAGGCATTGCCACCATCTATCTCCAGAACTTTTTTTTATCTTCCCATCCCAAAATTCTGTGCCCATCAGACACTAACTCCCCGTTCCCTTCTTTCCCCAGTCCCCGGCAACCACCATTCTATTTTCTGCTTCTGTGGATGAATTGCAATATTTTCATATTATTGGCCATTCACATTTCTTTACCTGTCAATTCTTTGTAAATGTCCTCATCCTATATTTTCTGTTGGGACATTAGTATTTTTCTCATGGAGTGGGAAGAGTTTACTAGGAAAATTGAGAGTGAATGGATTAAGGATTTTTCATTTTTTTAAGTGTTGTTTAAAGATTGGTGGGTTTTCTCTGCCTGTTCTTGATTCCTGAGAGATTTGCCACCTTTTGACCCTGTCTGGTCTCTCAACTGTTTTCTCTCCTTACAAATGGGCTCGGTACTATTTTACAGCTTCTTTGAAGAATAATTGACAAAATTTAAACTGTACATGATGATTTGATTATATATGTTGTGGAATAATTACCAAGATCAAAATAATTTACATTTGTCACTTCACATAGTTAACTCTGTGTGTGCATGAAGGGGGAGCGGGGGTGGTGAGAAGGTTTAAAAATAAGATCTTGGGATCCCTGGGTGGCTCAGCGGTTGAGCTCCTGCCTTTGGCCCAGGACATGATCCTGGAGTCCCAGGATCAAGTCCCACATCGGGCTCCCTGCATAGAGCCTGCTTCTCCCTCTGCCTGTGTCTCTGCCCACCCCCCTCATGAATAAATAAATAAATAAAATCTTTAAAAAAAAAAAACTTTTAAAAAAATGCCCTAGGCTTATGGTGCTTATACGGCTACAAAGACAAGACAGTGAACAACAAAATAATTAACAGCATTAATTTAATGTTACATATTACATTGTTTTGCTGAAACTAAGTCACATCTCACAACATGAATATGACCCTGCAGTGACAATATGTAGATAAATAAATTTTTAAAAAACAGAAAGAGAGAAGGGAAGAAAAAGAAGTGGCTCAGCAGTCCTGGGCTGGGAGCTGGGCTGCCCGGTGAGCTTTGGCGCCCCCACTGGTCCAGCCTGAGGCGGTGTTGCTGGGGTCTAGAGGAAACTGGGTTGTTTCTACCTCTTCTCTTTTTTTTGTTTTTTTTGTTTCTACCTCTTCTAAGGCTCACCCCCTGAGCTCCCAAACCTTGCTTCTTGCTTCTTCTTTTCCTGAGAAACTCAAACAACAGAAAAAGAACTTTGCCATTGCCCTGCCACCTGCTCCTGTCCCCGCAGGACCCTGTCTGTCGTCTGTTAGAGTGGGAATGTTATCTCTGCTCCTATTTAAAGCCCGTCCCTCCGAAGGTATGCTGTCCGGCGTCCTCTCTCCAGGTCACGGTCACATACATCACACCTCCACTTATCTCCTCTCTCCTGCATTATTGATTTTCCCCTCTTGGCTGGCTTATTCTTAGCAACCTAAAACTTGCTAAAATATCCCTCATCTTAAAAAAAAGAGAAGTCCTCCCTTGACCCTGTATTGCTCTTCGCCTCCTGCCTCACTTCCCTGTTTCTTTTTACAGCAGAGGGCCCTGAAAGACGGGTCTGATTTGTCTATACTCACTCTCTCCATTCTTCCCTTCTCGATTTCTCTCCAATCCACCCCAGCCAGGCCTGTGCCTCTCCTTTCACCCACCCCTCCACTCACCCCCGCCTCCTCCTGCCACATGCACTTCATCACTGCATTCTGGGTTTAGACCTATGGCCACACTCGGCAGCTAAGGAGGCTGGCAAATGCAGCCTACCTGTGTGCTCCAATAGGGGGAAATCAATCAGAAGTTGGGGGTCGGGGGCACAGGTAGAGCAATGAGAAGGGGAAAGAGGGACCACTTGCAGTAGAACGGAGTGGGATGTGAATGGGTCCTCTCCTCCATATGAACCTTAACTGAAGAATGTAAAGAACCACAAGCGGCTCTGAACAGTGCAGGCCCTGCCCACGGGAGCAGGGCTGCCCTTTGTAGAGTCGGAGCCCAGAGGAGCCAACCAAAAGCTCTCAGCAGTCAGCTTCCCGATCTTGACTTTAGAAGATGAAGATTGCTTTTTGTTTTTCATGTAAGGAACTGGATTCTTTATTTGTGATATCCATAAATGTTGCTATTCTGTATTTCTGTCTAGGAAGGCAATTTTCTCCTATATCATTTTTTTGTTTCTTATAAACAGCTTGAATCCTATCACGTGGAAGGGCTACAATTATCCATTTGTTAACCAAGCAGAACACACAGATATTTTGCTTTACAACTTGCGCCTAAGATAGCAGTACAGCTGGTTCATTAGCTGTCATGAAGGTTGCATTTTTAAGGGGGAAATGTGTCCAGCATCCAGGAACAATTTTCTGATGAAATCTCCAGTTTTCTTTAATGTGGATGGAAGCTTGTATCTTTTCCAATTTTAATTGAAGATCCTAAAATTTATATTGTCTTTTCCAAATCCTAATGTTCACATTGCATCTTTCTCTTCTCTTTCTTTCTTTCTTTCTTTCTTTCTTTTTTTTTTCTTTCTTTCTTTCTTTCTTTCTTTCTTTCTTTCTTTCTTTCTTTCTTTCTTTCTTTCTTTCTTTCGTTTTATTTATTTATTCATGAGAGGCACAGAGAAGGAGGCAGAGACACAGGCAGAGGGAGAAGCAGGCTCCCTGTAAGGAAGCCCAAAGCGGCACTCCGTCCCAGGACCCCGGAATCATGACCTGAGCTGAAGGCAGACACTCAACCACTGAGCCACCCAGGTGCCCGCCCCCCCCCCAAAAAAATTGTGTTTTTCAAACCTAAAATTGTGGATCAATTCCTATGGCCTATCTTGATCTTCACGGTCATCAGAGGCCTTAGCTTCCTTTCCAAAACCGCTGGATGGCTTAGCCTATTGTAAATGGGGGAGTAAGTCTCCCTTGTGGGGTCTTCAAGGATGATTCCAACACAGCCACAGAGAGACATATGAAATGAAAGGATCTATTATGCTCATGGGGCCTAGAGGAGGGAGGCCACCTGGGGGGGAACACCCAGGGAGCAGACTTAACCTAGCAGGTGGGGAGCCATGGGCAAGTGCCCATTTGGAGGTCAGGGTGAGATAGACA
Organism: Canis aureus; assembly: GCF_053574225.1. Lineage (NCBI taxonomy): Eukaryota > Metazoa > Chordata > Mammalia > Carnivora > Canidae > Canis > Canis aureus. Next base: position 21,444,055 of record NC_135636.1, on the reverse strand, counting down.
AGTAGAGGTGGGAGGAGATTTTACTGATGTGTTTGCCTGTCACTCAGTCACAGTCGGGGAGGGTAAGAAGAGGAACTGTAGCAAGGACCAGCATTATCATACTGGTGTACCTGGGTGGATGCTCACAGCCTGTTTGTGGGGATGTTGAGGACTCAGAAAAATAGGAAGTTTCTAATACCAGCAATACACTTAGCTAAACCAATCCCTTTCAAAGTACTTCATCAAATCTCTCCTGCCATACCCAAAAGAGAGGGTGCACTCCTTTACAACAGATCAGTCTGAAGCTGAAAGGATAAATATTTGCATTAATGCCAGCTTTTCTTGGCTTCCTTTGTTTGAATGTATGGAGCATCACTGATTAACAAATGTCACCTGCCGGCTACTCCCTTTTGCACGGAAAAGCTGAGGGTATGCATAATCACGGCAACCTGCCCTGGATGTTGAGTGAATGACTGTAGAAATGGACCATTTTCTGCAGCCCTGTCTTTACTGTGCATGGGACCCAGCAAGAGGATGTTCAGGAAGAACAGAATAAGGCAGAGGCTGGTCAGTACGATTGTAGCTATTACTAAACACCCACAGTGGGTAGGCCCCCAGCCGGCCTTTGTGCGAGCTTGTTATTGGATTCCTCATTACAGCCCCGGCTAAGCTGGCATGCTTGGCAGCCCACGGTGCAAATGAAAAATATATGAGTCTGACTCAGGGAGCATTTCCTTTCCTCCCTTTCTCCTGAAGGAAAGGAAAGTGATTGCTGTGGAAGCTATTTCTCATATTAATAGGAACATGATGGTTTGGCTTTGCTGGCCAAAGAAAGACAGTCTGAGTTAAGATGGTGAGGTGCCATTTAACGCAAGTAATGAGAGGGACGTGCTGTCGTTACCTGTTCCTGGTGCTCCTCATTTTCCCTGAGCACTGTTGTTTTCATGATCTTATCTGCCAGAGACCTTACGCAAACATAACTGATTGATATTTCCCTTATGGTGTCAGCTTTCATCTCAAGAACGGGTTATTATGCACCTGCCCATGTGGGAAGCATGGTTTGCATTTTCTGGACTGAGAGGGGTTGTGATTTAAGCTCCATCGGAGGGAGCCCTGGGCTTTTCTTTATTGTCAGTGAACTTGGTGTGAACTTGGCAGCAGGTTATTTTCCTGTGCTGTTCCATGTTCTTTTTTGTTTGTCTGTGATCAAGCCATTCATAATTTTCAGATGGCAAAAAATGGAATTAAACTCTCCATTATCAAAGCTCCTACAGGAAAAATTATTTAGTTTTATCCATTCTCTGTAACCATAACTCCCCTTCCCCCATATTTGAAATAACTATTTATATATGTTTTTTGATAATGTGAGGTTTCTTAGGATCATAGTTGTGGTTTATAACTACGATAAGTGACTGTCATTTATTTGGATATGGCCCTTTTTTTCCCTTTAGGATTTCTGCCATTCTGATGTCCAGACAGGATTCTGCATTGTCACTGAGGCAGGGCTTATGTAGGGTAGCAAGAGTTTCTCCAAGTAGCTTTATTTCAGCAGTCTACATAGATAGCTGTCCCAAGAATTTTGTCATCAGTGCCTTGCTTCCTGCAAAATCTTGAGCTCTGAAGTCCCCTTCTTTGTCCCAGCCAGAGTGGTCAGTCTGGCACAGAGGTTGAGAACATGACTCTGGGTTTGAATCTAAGCTTCACCACTTACTAGTTCAGGACCTTGAACAAATCCCTAGGCCTTTCTGTGCCTCAGTTTCCTGATTCATTGGTGGGATGCTATAAGAAAGCTATAGGAGTTCAGTGAATTATGTTCAAGCCTATGGAATAGTGCCTGGCATGCAGTAGGTTTCACATAAGCACGGTAGTCTATGGCTAGCCTGTCAGCCCATCTCTCCCATCATCCCCCCTTCACCATCACCATGACCTTCCATCCCTCAGGCCACCCCCTTCTCCCACAGGCATCTCTCTGTCTACATTTGCCTCTTAGGCCTTCACCAGCACCCACTCCCTGAGACCCTTGCTGTGTGACTGCTACAGATAACACTGTCCAAGCAGGTAATTTGAGGAAAGCTTAGTAAAGGGATTATTTACAAAGCTGTGAGCAGGTGTGAGGAAAGCACAAGGGGAAGCCCAGTACCCAGGCCTAGAAACCCTGAGAGAGCATGCCCACAGGAGTTGTGTGGAGAGGGCTGCCTGATAGGAGCCATGAGCTTGATGGAGGGTTGCCCCAATCCATGGCAGGTGCCCTGGAAGAGCCAGGTAAGTAAGGAATCTGAACTCACCTTTCTCCCTCCTTGCATCTCCTGCCAAATGCCACCTCCCTGGTTCCCAACTCCAAGACAGAGAGAGCAAAGGTGCTGATCCATGATGTAGTCCATGTAAGTCAGCCTTCCAGGGTAGAGCAGGGTAGAGCCAGGTGGAGAGTGGATCTATACCAGAGGGAAGGGGGGGAAATATGCACATAGGGCCCTGAGGACCCCTGGTCTGCAGCCCCCCCTCAGCTTGAGTTATAGCCCCATGTAGGGCTCTGTGCTTGGTGGAGAGTCTGGGGATTTTCTCCCTTTCCCTCTGCCCTTCCCCTCCCTCCTCCGCTAGAGCTCTCTCTCTATCTATCTCTCTTTCTGTCTCTCAAATAAATAAATAAATCTTTTACGAAAATTAATTGCATTGAAATGACTAGTGGAAAGATACAATAAATACTACTCTCCTGGCTAAAGACGGCATTAGTTATGAATAATGGATTCAACATAGTTAATACTGGCTAACTAGAGCACATATGGTCTATAACCAAGTCATCCACTGACCCCCCTATTTCCGCATCCAGGTTTTGTTGCTGTCATATTCTCTGGGGGCACCCTATATGTCACTTTTTGGAATTTATCTGTGTAGTCATTTGTTCCTTGTTTTACCTCCTCTTCTAGATCTTTAGCTCCATGAGGACAGAGACCGGATCTGTGTGTGCATCACAGAATCTCCAAACCTTAGAACCTTAGTCTATGGGACCCGATAGATCCTTCACAAATATTTGTTGAATGAATAAACATGTTGATCACCATACTCCATGACATGTCATAACCTCAGGAGTCCAGCAGATGGGGATTCTAGGTGCCATGGAAGGGCCAGTGAAGTTTCTTTCCATGCCCTTTAAGTCATTACTGCTGGAAAGGGTTATTTCTTTATGACCCTCCCTCCCTGCCATTATATCAGCCACCCTTTCCACTCATATGGGAGCAGGTCTTGGACCAAGAACAAATTTCCTTTCCCTGCAATCTTCATAGGGATTATGATATTGTGGGAATTATTTTTCTGAAAGTATTCCATTTCTCATTTCTCTCCCCTGATCATGTTTATTTGTGGTTTATTAATCTGATGGTGCCCAGAAAAATATATTTGATTGTTATTGGGACCATTTCAAACCTAGTCAACAATCTAGAAAGTGTGTCATGGGGCATTATCAGGTCTTATAATTGAAAATTGGCATCATTTTATGCTATTCCCTACTGTGATAGTCTAACCAAATTTTATTATGAATGAATGACTTCAGGGAGTTCTCTCTAAAGGTCACAAATGATGTTTAATATCCTCAAAAAAGATTACTTTTTGGGAACAGGAAGTAGCAACACAGCCTGGAAGCCTTAATTTATTTAAGCTCTATCATTGCTCAGTAATCTTTTTATCTGCCGTTTTTCTGACATTTAATATTCTGGAGAAAAAAAAGTTCTGGAGAGGAAATTAAATTTGAGGGTTGAGATAACAGGACTCTTATGAAGCTTATATACTGGAGATGTTAGAAAAAGATCCTAATCCAAAAAAAAAAAAAAAAAAAGCAAAAAGCGATCAGTTTTGAGAGATTAAGTAGGATTGTCAAAAGTGGAAGCCTCAAGAAAACTGGAGAATATTAACTCTGGTGCCATGTTGTAACAGGTTTTTACTGAGGCATCTGTTGCAAACTAATTGCCTTTTTTCTGCCTGATAACCAAAGTTTAAGTTTGGGGCTTTTGCAATAGGAGCAATTAAAAGCTCAATGCTGTTATATTTTTCATTAATTTACCAGTGAGTGACTGGGTTTATGTGATGAATTGATTCATTTTGAAGATAATTATAGTTCTAAGTTGTGTTTTACTAGTTGGCTTGTCTTTTGTAATATAATTTGCCCTTCACTACAATATAATTTCTTCTGCCCTTCTGGTTATCAGCCTTTTCTTTGGCGGGGGGAGGAAGCATAGGCAGTATCTATGAAGATAATATTCTTAAAATAGATGAAAATAGAATGGTTTGGGACCTCCCAGTCTCGGATGACAGGAGGTCAGATTTGGACCAGGCCTGATATAGGTAGGATGTCCTAGTCAGAGAGCCAGCAACAGGCAAAAGCAGAGATGGGTTCTTAATCCTCACATAAACTACTCCATCTATTTGCAGTACCTCCAAAAGCTGAACATTTCTATCCCCTGTAACCCAACATTTCTGCTCTCAGATACATACCCAACGGAAATGTATCCTTAAGTTCATGGAAAGACATGTATGGGAATAGAGCAGCACCAGTTATAACAGCCATGACTAGAAACTGCCCACATGCCCATCATCTGTAGAATGGGTTAAGTGGTTGTGTGTTCTTACAACCTGGATGAGTCTCACAACTAAAAGGCTGAGTGGGAAGCCATCTAGGAGTTAGAAGTCAAAATGACAGTAACCTCTTTGAAGGGTAGTAACTGGAAGGGGACACGAGAAGGGCTCCTGTTCTGTTTCTTAATCTGGGTGCTTGTTATACTGGGTATGTTCAGTTTGTGAAAATTAATAGAGCCATTATTTAGGCACTTCTATATGTGATGTTATAATTTAGTAAAAAGTTACAGGGGCACCTGGGTAGCTCAGTCAATTAAGCATCCAACTCTTGATCTCAGGGTTGTAGGTTCAAGCCCTGCATTGGACTCTACTCTGGGCATAGAGCCTACTTAAAAAAAAAAGTTACAGGCAGCCCGGGTGGCTCAGCATTTGGCGCCGCCTTCAGACCAGGGCGTGATCCTGGAGATCCAGGATCGAGTCCCATGTCGGGCTCCCTGCATGGAGCCTGCTTCTCCCTCTGCCCGTGTCTCTCTCTCTCTCTCTCTCTCTCTCTGTGTGTGTGTGTCTCATGAATAAATAAAAAAATAAAATAAAAATAAATAAATAAAAGTTACAAATATATCGGTTTGCAAATTAGACATAGCTATAATTTTAAATACTTTATTTGAGAGAGAGAGATTGAGCACAAGTCATGGATGGGGGGCAGAGGGAGAAGGAGAAGCCAACTCTTTGCTGAGCAGGACGCCCAATAGGGCACATACCAAGAAAGCACAAAATAGCTTTCTTGGTATTTTTGGTTTAATGGGCACATTATTTTGATTTGATTCCAGGACCCTGGGATCATGACCTGAGCCAAAGGCACACGCTAACTGCCTGAGCCACCCAGGCACCCCTGGCCATTGCTATAGTTTTCAAGCTGACTCATTGCAAAGTATATTTATAGTGACACTTTGACAAAGGTTCAAGGGTACACGAGTACTATAGTGCTTTGTCTTTAGGTAGAACCATATTATCTTCCAGATGGACCCACTAGGACACTTCGGCCTAGCCGTGATTTTTTTTGTGGAGAACCATGGGAGCTTATCCAAACCCCCATTTCCTTTAGGGGCCCCTCTAGTTTTCCAGCTGAGTGAAATCTTTGTGGCACCTCTGACCTCTGCTCTGTTATGAGCTCCGATGACAGCCATCAGAAGAAGAACTGGGCTAACAGTTAACAGTGCTTTAGTTGTTTGATTTCTTTTGATTCTTGACTGTGAGTTTGTCCAGGCCAACAGCTCCACCCTTCATTTCTCCATCCAGGGTCAGGCATTGGTGGACATTTGATAAATATTTGACACATGACTGTTGCTCTTAAAGAGGCAGGACAATGAACAGCAGAGCAAGCATTTGCTTTTCAGTGGCAATAGATGTATTGCTTAAAATTGTCTCAATTTGATTTCTTGAATCCCTCTGATATCTCTCTCTCTTTAAAATTTTCTTGTTTATGTGTTTATTGTGGAAGATTGGGAATTATGAAAAGACACACCGAAGTAAAAGAGAAACACCCATAATCCTTCCACCCAGAGGAAAAACTTACTATTTTGCTGGGATTTTGTTGGTTGGTTGGTTTTTGTTTGTTTGGTTTGTTTTTTTGGCTATAATGTCATTGCTTTTATGCTCCCTGCCCTCCCCTCCACTCTCTTTCCTTTCTGAAGACTAATGGGAATGAGTTGAGGAAAGAGACTGCTCAACTTTTTTTTTTTTTTTTTTTTTTTGTTACTGCTCCCCATTTCTAAAGCGTTCTTGGATTGGGTAGAAACTGTGCACGTTAGTTACTACCTCTGTTTTTCTTACTCTTCATATGCTAAGGTGTGACTTAGCTTATGAGCTAGGCTTTCATGCCTTACCTTGCCACAGAAGAGTCTTAAGATGTAACTCAGGCTTCTCTTAGCCCTGCTTAAAATTTTTAGATTAGCTTGGCCAGTGCATACATTATATTCCAAATCACTAAAAAGAATTTAGAGTTCTTCCAAGATAGAACTAATCTGTTTACTAATATTCTGTCCTCAATCTCATCCTGAGAGCAGGATGAGAGCTTTTAAATCTCTTAGACTTCAACATCTTTCAGACCCTGAGAATCTCATTAATCCTAATTCTCTGCCTGAGAATCTAAACAGAAGAGTTGCATCTCTAGGTAGAGATTTCTGGGGTTTTGTCCTAGGCTGTACTGTTCCTTCTGTTTCTGGAACCACAAGATGATGATCCCCTTCCCTCCACCAGCACTGTGTGGCTGATGCACCTGTCTTCTTTGTCATGACCTGGAGCTCCCCATCTGTCATCTGGAGCACTCATGTACACATGCCAGACAGTGTTTGCACTCTTGCTTTTTCCTCCTAAAATAGACTCCTGTGCTTCTCTCCTTGACTTTCTTCCATTTTTTTGCTCTCGACTCCTCAGAGCTTTGTCCCTAGTTTCTCTTTAGACTTCTGAAGTATTTCAGTGGTATGCCTTTATTTTTTAAAATATCTTATTTATTTATTTGAGAGAGAAAGAGCGCAGAAGGAGAGGAGGAGAGAGAGAAACAGATTCCCTGCTCAGCAGGGAGCCCAACACAGAGCTTGATCCCAGGACCCAAGATCATGACTTACACCGAAGGCAGATGCTTAATCTTCTGAGCCATGCAGGTGTCCCTAAATGATACTCATTTAAATGAGATTATTCATTGGTGAGAAGAAAAATCCCTCCTGTAACACTGATAGACTGTTTCTCTTGACCTTTAAAATACTTTAATGGGCACATTATTTTGTTTGCTCAGTTCCGCCCTGGTTGGGGCCTGTGTGACATTCTGCATTATCTCTAAGCCTGTGCCTAACAGTGTTACTGCAAATGATTGTCCCGAACAGAGTCCATCTAAAGTGAGACCCCTGCTGTATGGTGTGTATGTGCAGTGTACAGAGAGACAGAGACAGAGAAACAGAGAGAGAATAATTTTAGAAAATCTAGTTACCAGAGTAGTTAGAGAAAAGAGAAAAGAAATATACATAGTTTGAATTTGCACCTTTATCATTTCCTTCTTTTTTTTTAAAGATTATGTATGCATGTATTTATTTATTTATTTGACACAGAGAGAGAGAGAGCACACAAGCAGGGGGAAGCAGCAGAGGGAGAGGGAGTAACAGGCTATCATCCCTATGCCAGGACCCTGAGATCATATCCTGAGCTGAAGGCAGACACTTAACCAACTGAGCCATCCAAGGCGCCCCTATCATTTCCTTTTTGACTAACTCTTGGCCTCTGTTCAGTTACCTGAAGTGGCCCTATAATCCTCATATAAAATGCACCTGCTGTCCTTGGCTTTGAGGAAACAAGAGTTCAGGTACGTTTCCAGTGGATTCCTATCAACTTGGTGACCCTTGGAATGCAGATATATGCTGAGGGCAAATTCATAGCATGATGTTTATGTTATGATGCTCGATATTTGGGAAAGCAAATGGGCAGCTTCCCCTCATGTCTGAGAGGAGGGAGATGTATGTATGGTGGAGACTTTCTGCATCAGACTTTGGGTGAGTGGTTCCCCTATCCTGGGAGTCCTTTTCTTCAAACATGACTTTCCAAAGTTAAAAAAAAAAATTTTTTTTGACAGAGAAATTAGCAGTGTATAACTTTTATGCAGAGGAAGAACTGGGAACGGGATCATTTCTATCACGATACAGAAAAAAAATATATTACAAACTTAGCTGGGTTGCATGCTAATTGGACTAGTTCTTTGAGTAAAATAGCTTTCTTGGTATTTTTTGGTTTGTTTGGGTTTTTTTTTTTTTTTTTTTTTGCTTTCTTGTTTTTAAATTAAAAGTAATCTATAGACATTATGAAAAAAATCTGCTGTGTCCAGGTGGATGAGAAGAGTAACAATAATGAAAACAACAGTTGGCATTTGTTGAGCATTCTGTTGTGCTCCCTCATTTTGCTTCATTTCATCCTCCTCCAGTTCTGTGGGTGAAGTACTATGATAAAGCCAGTTAATGTTTTTAACCCTGCCATCTTGAACTTACTGGAAAACCAAGTCCCCCGTTGTCGTGGAACACCTGCTGCCACCTGTCAGGACGCAGGTGGTATTCTGCAGACACGGGTCGGAAAAGGAGAGGTTCAGAGGTCTCACTAGCAAGGGCAGGAGCTGGGACCAGACACAGCCACCTGCCTCTACAGCCACCTCCCTCTTCCACAGCCTGCCTTTAGGTTCTTCCTGCTAGTTGTATTGTTGGTGATTTGGGATTGTCCTTCTACATTAAAACCTAGAGCAATATAGTAATTCATTTTTTCTGGTTTGCTGAAACCCATTACCTCAGCCCTGGTGTCCTACTAGAAATAGGACAAGGACCGTCTCTATAGGAAGTCACAATCCTTTAAGAAACTGGCCACACACAAGCTTTGGGGAGAGGAGGGCAGAGACACTAAATACCATGTATGCTCACTGCAGGCCTGGGGGGAGGGACCAGCCAGCTCCACCTGGGGAGGCTCCACCTGGGGAAATGGGGAAGCTCCATACAGGAGGGGCCAGGACATAGGGTCCCCCAGGAGCAGCAGAGTCTCCAGGTGGAGAAGGCCTGTGAGGGGAGAGTCAAGACCATATTTGGCAGCATGCAAGTGGCAGGGCTTTGAGCAGGGTGCCCAGCGAGGAGCACAGATGGTGTTTAAAGTCAGCTCTGAGTCACTCTTCGAAATTGCAGAAATTCAAGGAGAAGGATTTGGAAGCCCTCCAGCCCTGCTATGTGACCTTCTAGTCTCTCAATAATCATTTGGTGTCTAGCTCATAAATGGGAGTTCTCTGTAAAATTGAGTGCTTTGGGAAAAGTGGCAGAATGATTTCAAGAGAAGAAGAGAATTCTTGTGCCTTTGCCTGAGAACCACTGGATTTACTCTCATTCCCCTAAAGGGTTTTTTCCTGGCAAGTTGCCTGCCTTCCAGCTTTGACCAAGGCACCAGTGGGTTCTCAACTCTTTTCTTTTTTTTAATAAATTTATTTTTTATTGGTGTTCAATTTGCCAACAAATAGAATAACACCCAGTGCTCATCCCATCAAGTGCCCCTCAGTGCCCGTCACCCAGTCACCCCCCCCCGCAAGCCCCCTGCCCACCTCCCCTTCCACCACCCCTAGTTCGTTTCCCAGAGTTAGGAGTCTCTCATGTTCTATCTCCCTCCCTGATATTTCCCAATCATTCTTTCTCCTTTCCCCTTTATTCCCTTTCACTATTTTATATATTCCCCGTATGAGTGTAACCATATAATGTTTGTCCTTCTCTGAATGACTTATTTCACTCAACATAATACCCTCCAGTTCCATCCACGTTGAAGCAAATGGTGGGTATTTGTCGTTTCTAATGGCTGAGTAATATTCCATTGTATACATAAACCACAGCTTCTTTATCCATTCATCTTTCGATGGACACCGAGGCTCCATCCACAGTTTGGCTATTGTGGCCATTGCTGCTAGAAACATCGGGGTGCAGGTGTCCCAGCATTTCACTGCACCTGTGTCTTTGGGGTAAATCCCCAGCAGTGCAATTGCTGGGTCGTAGGGCAGGTCTATTTGTAACTCTTTGAGGAACCTCCACACAGTTTTCCAGAGTGGCTGCACAAGTTCACATTCCCACCTACCGTGTAAGAGGGTTCCTCTTTCTCCACATCCTCTCCAACATTTGTGGTTTCCTGCCTTGTTAATTTTCCCCATTCTCACTGGTGTGAGGTGGTATCTCACTGTGGTTTTGATTTGTATTTCCCTGATGGCAAGTGATGAGGAGCATTTTCTCATGTGCTTGTTGGCCATGTCTGTCTTACTCTGTGAGATTTCTGTTCATCTCTTTTGCCCATTTCATGATTGGATTGTTTGTTTCTTTGCTGTTGAGTTTAATAAGTTCTTTATAGATCTTGGAAACTAGCCCTTTATCTGATACGTCATTTGCAAATATCTTCTCCCAGGTTCTCAACTCTTAACCTGTCTCCACAAATGACTGGATAAAGGTTACATAAAAATCCCAATGCAGAGCCAGAAGATACTTGGCTTCTCCATGTGAACGTGCTTGAGATGGAAACTATATTTTCTGTCAAATGATTTTCTTGTTGCCTTGGCAACTGGTTGGGTTTTTTTTTTTTTTAAGCTTTTGATTTTTCTCCACAATGTGAGCTGCTTCCTTTGACTTAGCTCAAACCTGTGTACAGATTTCCATCTTATTCAGAAAGTCTCTAGTGTGTTTATGAGGTATGGATTTTTAAATTTTTCACCATCTTTACAAGGTTGAACAGTAATAAATAATTTCACATAATTGTTAGCCTACCTGATTAAACCAAAGCTAAATCAGAGTGATTTTTTTGTTTGATGTCAAATACTGTAACAATGGTTCAGATCGATTTTTATAAGATATCACTAAATATTTTAATGTTACTCTTTTTAATGTCTCTGACAAGGTCTAGGTGGAAATTTTTAAAAATATTTTTATTTATTCATTTACTTAAAGTGATCTCTACATCCAGCATGAGGCTTGAATTCACAACTCTGAGACTAAGAGTCGCACACTCCAACTGAGCCAGCCCGGTGCCCCATAGGAAATTGTTTCCATACATTATAAATGCATATCGTTCCATTCTGTCTCTGCCTTGCTCATTGGGCTCTGCCACAGTGGCCTCTTGACTAGTTCTTAGCCTTGTTTAACTGTTCTCATCTCAGGAACTCGGCATTTTCCATTTTCTCTGTCTGGACCCTGCCACTCAGATATTTGCATCACTTCCTCCCTCCCTCATTGCATGTATGACTCTGGGTAAATGCCACCTCCTCCAAGAGGGCTTTCTGGACCTTCCTGTCTAAAAACAGCATCTTCATCCATCACTCTGGCCAGTTTGGAGATGAGAGGATCCATTTCTGGAAAACCTGAATGAATTATCAGTCCCACTATATGAAGCCCACCAATCTGTAAACAGTACCCATGGCAGGGGCTTCAAATTTGCTTTTTAATGCCACATCATTAAATTATGAACGCACAGCCAAAAATATTTGCAGGAATCTTCCATCACAACATATAGAGACCAAGACTAATAAGAAATAAAGGAATAAAGCCTTCCTTCTGTGCACATGTCTGACAGAGTTTGATCTACATTTGATTAATATGAGATTTAGTCCAGCATGTGGCCAATATCCTTGGCGGGCAGGGCCATTTGTTTAACCAAATCCATTTTCACTTGCACACAGAATAATTAACTCAGGCTCACTTTGTTGGAAGTCGTGCTAAAGACATTTATCATTTCCTTCTACACTGTGGAGACCAATCAGACTATGACTTGGGTTGTTGAAGCTGTATGCTTATCAAAAATGGAGTGGATGCACATGATACTAAATTGAACTTTTAATTACTGTGATTTAATGACATCTCTCTGCCATGCACTTAATCTTCAGCAAATATTTACCCTTCCCAAACTGACAGATTTGCACGTTATAACTTGTAATGTCAAACGAAGCATTTCTCTTTCCCCTGCCCCTAGAAGGATCTCTTTAAAAAATTATAGTCTTTAAAAAATAGCTGACATATTCTCCTTTATGAGGAACTTTCAACATTTCAACAATTCCGTCAACTGAATTTCAACATTCAGTCCTGTGATTTGGAACTGACCCTTCTCTCTCTCAACCTTAGTCTATATTTATTGACATATTTATTTTAGATACAGTTTAATATTTTTATTCTATTATCTGGGTCATTTGCATAGAGAGATGGGTAGGTGGGGGAATGGATGAATGGATGGATGGAGATAGACAGATGGACAGCCTGAACTGTACTAAGGATGTGTGGAAATACAGTTTCAGATAATAGGATACATCACAAGCTTTAGTCTCATGGTTTCCAGTTCATGAGAGCTATGTAATAGCTTTCCAAGCAGAGGCTAAATAACCATCATTCTATTACATCCAACATAGTTTCCCAAACTTTTTGATGAAAGTAGAATTAGCTAGATGTTCCTAAAAGCTAGAAAGTCCTAAAATAACTTCAGGATACTTGTAAATGTTTTTTTAATTTGTACCATGGAACTAGTGTGAGGAGCTGGAGTTGGAGGTACTTATTGAAGCCTGGGCATGGATGTTTTGGTCACTGTTCGGTGAAAGAACCCTTTCTACAACCCTCTCTGCCAACACCTGAGAACACTTTCCAAACCAAAAATAAAATGGCCAAGTGAATTAATATATTTCTGAATTATGAAGATGAGAAATTGTGAGACTTAAATTCTAGAGGTGATGTCAGGATTAATGAGTATAGTCAACATGAGCATGAAAGTTTGTCAAGACCTAGAGACCTCACACCCATGAGCTTGCCTGTGCACTGTATTATTCTCTTATATGGGGCCATACTTGAGTTTGAATCCTGACCTTGCCACTTGCTAGCTGTGTATCTTTGACCATTCTTAATCTCTATGCCTCAGGTTCATTGTCTGTGAGTCTATCAATGAGCGCACTCAATGCCTATTCCAACCTCCTCCTCTTACAGGGGATGGAAGTTCCCATTTTCAGAATCTCTTATAGCTACTGTTGTGGATGTGAGTTAGACCTGCTAATCAAATACAGTCCCATAAACATTTGGATTCAGACCTAGATTATGTGGGAAGAGAAATGGGACATGGGACATTCATTTTCAGCTAGAACCAGAAAATAATGGCTTCCTTGATTGAACAGGCAGCTTCCTTTTTGGGAATCTTCCAGATTGTAGCAGAAACGGTTTTAACTTGGAACAGCATCTATAGCAGCACCTTTCTAATTGTTCAGGTTTCAAATAATGATAGAGCCCCTTTGGCTGATTTGGGGAGTAATTCCTCAAAGCTCAGCCTGGAGTCTGTTTCTGCATCTCTCCCAACAGCATTCTGTACCATGGTATACTTATAACTACCTTTCTTTCTTCTTCAAGTAGCCAAAGTGATTTATGTTGGCTGCACCTAAAGATCACCTTGTAGAGTTGCTGATAGAGTTAAAAAGATAAAACATTACAGTGCTTAGAACATCTGGCCCTTTTTTTCTTTTTAAAAATATGCTTAGGGCTTTTTCTGGCCCTAGTCAATGGTATACCTACAACCATGAATAACACAGATATTTATTAGTTTGTTGGTTCATTCACTCATTCACTCATCCACTTATTCATTCATTCGTTCTACATTTTTTGAAACAAATACTTGCTGAATGTCTATTCTAATCAAGAGATGTTCTAACTGCCCTAGGATGATGGTTACAACCTAAGTGAATATTAGAACCATCTGGGAATCTTTTTTAATTTCCGTGCCCCATCTGGGACTTATTAAAGACAGGGAGTGTGTGTGTGTGTGTGTGTGTGTGTGTGTAGGCTTTCTCTCTCTTTCTTTCTTTCTCTCTCTTTCTTTCTTTCTTCTTCTTCTTCTTCTTCTTCTTCTTCTTCTTCTTCTTCTCCTTCCTTCCTTCCTTCCTTCCTTCCTTTCTTTCTTTCTTTCTTTCTTCCTTTCTTCCTTTCTTCTTTCAGAAAGAGAGAATATGCCTGCATGCCTGGGGAAGGGGAGGAGGGGCAGAGACAGGGAGAGGAAGAGAATCCTAAGCAGGCTGTGTGCTGGGCATGGAACCTGACATGAGAGTGATCCCACTATCCTGAGATCACAACCTAAGCCAGAATCAAGAGTCAGACACCCAACTGACTGAGCTACCCAGGTGCCCCTGTAGATATTTTTTTAATTGAGATACTATTTCATACACTGAAGTATACAAACTTTATGTGTTATGGGTTGGTGGATTTTTACATATGTATACACCCAATTAACCACTATGCAGATCAAGATATAGAGAAACAAAAAATGTGCATGAAAGATTTGTTGTGTGTATGGATTTGGGGCAGAGGGCTTTATTTTAGAAGCTTAAGTTTCAAATGCATTTGAGATTTTGCCACTCAGAGGTCAAAAAAAATTTGGTCCTCTGGAATAACCAGTAAAATCAGATCACTTTTTTCTTTTTCATAGTCCCTTACAAATTTGTGTTCCTTTCTAGATTTATGGAAGAAAATAATTTCATTTACAGGTGAAATGAAATTAGGGAGGACCTTAGATAACAGAAAAATTGTAAAATATCAATAAGGCACTAAAAGTTACCAGTAGTAACTTTGTGAGTCAAAATCGCTGTCTCTGTTTATCTTCTTATGATTGGCATAGTTTTTTGACTAAAAGAAAATTTAACTGCTTTCTTAAAACGAAGCTATACAGTTTCTTTCATGTGATCTTTTCAAAGAGAGTGAATATCATGAGAGCAAAAATAATTATTTTCCTTTTTTTCAAAAGTGTTTGGAGCCAATGACTGCATAATTGGTATTGCAAGGCTGAGGCCAGTAGAGCAGCAGGCATGAGCTGAGTTAAGAAGATAAAGTTGGTAATTATTTGAAAAGCAAATGGAAATAGTTGATTACAGAAAAAGAAAATGTCATCTGCAAAACAAAACATTGAGAGCATCTACATTTTTTTAATAAAACCAACTAGAACTTTGAAGTTGAATTATTTTGCATAATTGGCTCATTACAGAATGAAACTTTGAGAAACAATGGAAGGTGGACATGAATTATACTTTTAAGACAGCCACATGTGATTTGGGATCAAAGTCTAGCATCAGGACCCTGTTTTGAGGATAGCTAGACTGTATTAGTGAATTAAACAGACTCACATCACCAGAGGAATAGAAAACATGAACATTTCTCTGTAGCTCATTTCTCTGCCTTCAGATAAAATCTCCATAATTGACCGAGGTGATATGAATATTATCCATTTTGAGCATTCTTAAAGAATGAACTTTGGACAGGAAAGCAATCTGGGTATGACATTTATTATTCTGTTGATATGGCCAGGTAAGAGAATGATGTCATAATTTCCTCACCATTTCCTGAGTGGTCCTAGGTTGGCAGTTATATTCTATTAGAGCTTGAAGGTATTATTCCTCTGCCTTCTTGCTTCTACTGCTGTTGTGGAGACATCAGCTGTCAACTGAGTTGTCATTCATTTATGGATAATCAATCTTTTCTTTATTGGGTGGTTTTAGAATTTTTATTTTTGCCTTTGATAATCTGCAGTTTTATCTCATGCGTAGCAATAAGGGTTCTTTTTATTTATCCTGCTTGCAAAACATTGTGATTGCTAAATTTGAGAATGCATTCTTTGCTCAATTCTAGGAAATTTCCACCCATTCACTCATTGCACATTGCCTTTTCCCCATTGCCTCTATTATCTCTTTCTGAAATTTCAATTAGATGCATGTTGGACCATTTCACTTTGACTTACATATCTCTTAATTTTTTTGTTTTGTTTTCTCCATCTCTTTGTCTCTCTGTGCTAAATTCTGAGTAATATCTTCAACTCTTATTTCTATTCCCTAATTCTCTTTCCAGTGGCATTTAATCTTCTGTTTGATCCATCTACAGAGGTATAAATACCTATTACCCTAATTTTCCATTTTTCTAAGTTATTTTTGTTTATTTTTCTAATTTACCGACAAATTATTTGTAAGTCCCTTGTTCCTACCTAACTCAAACTATCTCCTAATTTATTTCTTTAACATCATCAACATACTTGTTTTATATTCTGCAACAATTAACTAACATCTCAAGTTTCTGTGAGTCTCATTCTGGAACTGGCTCCAGTGTATTTTGTGAGTATTGTTTTTATTGTGAGCTCCTGTTCAATGGAACCTTATATGCAGGGTTTCTTTTGACTTTTGAGTGAAGGTACATTCCTCTGAAGAGGATTTGCATTTGCTTTCTCTAAACATAGAAGGGCACATTATTCTGGAAGCATACTAAAATAAATTCCTGGCTGGGGGTTTTTAGACTACAAAAATAGTATCAGTTCAGGCCACAAACACATGTGAGGTCAGGCTTATAGTTAAATCTCCAGAGGAATTTTCTTCTTCTTCTTCTCTCTACCCAGGGCCAAAGCCAAGACAAACAAGTTTTTTTACTGGGACCCTTTGCAAGGCATTTTTTTCCCTAGTTCATTTTTTCTCCAAGGGTGTTACTTCAGGGCTCTCAGCTTCATGCAGTGACCTCCTTCCAAACACCCCATCTTGCTGTGACCCTAGACTTGGTGTCCTGAAACCTGAGTACCATTTAAGTTGATTTGCTAGATCAGGACACCAGCTCAGGGTTCATTCACCTCTCAGAATGTCCTCTGGGATTTTGCTTTTGGACTCTGAGGACTTCCCTTCCTTAATTCCAGCTTCCTTTATTCAGTCATGCATCTTAAAAGACTAAGAAAAAAATTTTACCCAGAATTTTTAGATATTTGGTAACAAGAAGGATTTTCGGGTGCCTGGGTGGCTCAATGTTAAGCATCTACCTTCAGCTCAAGCTGTAATCCCAGGGTCCTAGGATTGAGCCCCCATGTCAGGTTCCCTGCTTCGTGGGGGGTTCCTGTTCTCCTCTCCCTCTACCCCTTTCCCCTGCTTGTGCTCTGTTTCTCAAATAAATAAATAAAATCTTTTTTAAAAAAGGATTTTCATAATATCTGTGCATCACTTTTTTTTGGTCAAAAATACAGAACTATCTCTGCAATCCTATCAGAGGCGTCCTTGTAAAGCTAGAAACTCAATTCCATGTTTGCCCCCACGACTAGCCCTTAATAATCCATGTTGGACTCATTTCAACACAAATACATCCTAAACCTCTCATGTCTCATATTTTCTGCCACTCAGCCAGCTCCAACTTTTATTTCTCTGCTGTCTCCAAGGCCTTTTCTGAATAGGTTGTATTATATTATGCTGTTTTTTAAATGTTTATGGCTTTTCCCCAGTTTCTGAGCTTTTTATGTTTCTGATGTTTGCTCTGGGAGAGAAGGCTCACAGCTTTGCCCTTCTTCAGATTCACCTGTAAATGCGGGAAGCAGGGGCAGGGTGGGTGTGTGAGGAAGGATTAACTCCTAGGACCATTCTCATTGCCTTTCTCAGTCTTGTCTTGCCTTTTAAAATTTAACTACAATTCTGACTCCGCCAGCAGCCATTCTATGAACAGAGATCTTTTCTGCCCAGTTTCCCGATCTCTTTTTTGTTGTTGTTTGATGCAATCTGTCTCCTTCTTCAGTGTATTTACTAACCTTGACTTTTCCCTGAAACTCTTCCCTTGATTCATAGTTTCCATCAACCATGAAACCATCACCACCATGAGGCTCCTGGAGGTTAGTCATTGCAGTCCCACCCACAACTACTGGTCCCCCTCCCCCGCACCCCCTGGGAGATGTTTGGGGGACAGCTGGAGGGCCCCACAAGCCTGGGCTTCTGTGTTTGACACTCCCACATGCTGAGGAACCTGCTGTTTCCACCCACACTGGGATCATGTTTGTTCTGCAGAGCATGCACTGGGGACCTCTCTGTAGTCAGTCCTAATGGTGAGATGGGTGATGTTTGCCTTGATTTATCCCATCAACACTGAGGCCAGGGTGGGGCACTAGCTGTTGGTAAAGGCGACGTTTCTTCCAGTTGGGAGAATGAACACTTGTTCATCTGGACTTCCTTTGTGATACGTGTCTATCACTGCATGTAGATATACAAGAGCATTTACAATTCACTTTTAAAAATCTCTGGTGTTAAATGACCAATACCTTAATATTTATATCACTGCTGCTGGTGTTGCTCTTGTCACCGTGATAGTAATTACAGAGTAGCTTTTATTTATTGGGTGTGAACTGTGTGCTAGGCTTTATGCTAATAAATCATTTCATTCTTACAACTGTCCTATGGGGTATGGATCATTATTATTATCATCCTCATTTTACAGATGAGAACGTGAAGATTCAGAAATGTCAAGTAACTTGCCCAAGGTCACATAGCCAATAAGTGGCCGTGCTGGCACTCAAAACTCAAGCCTTCTAAACCCAGTCCATGCTCACAAGCCTTTCATCTATCAGGATAGAAATATTCAGATTTCTGATCTATGACTATGAGCTGTTTACAGAAGCTAGAACTTAAATTCACGTTCATTCTGCCCTTTAAAGTAACACATCTGTAAGTATATAATACTATGCTACCTGCCATCATGCAGAATTGGTTTTGGAATTCCTTTGTAAGAACTGCTTTCAGAACCAGTGTGTGTAATGTAAGAAAAGCAATTTATTTTTGCTTGATCACCTACATTATTTCTCAGATTTTATTCTTAATGCCTTTTAACAATTTCCAAAATGGTAATTCTGTCCTCTGAGGATGGAGATTTGCCACCCATGAGGACATCCAGAAGAAGCTTCCAGGGGGAGTGGAGACACTTCCTAAGAGGCTCCAGCATGTTCTCAGCAATGTCAGCATTTTGAAAATTAGAGCTTGGCCTCCCAGGGTGATCACTTTGCAGGGGAAGCACTCAGCTATACATTTGCATTCTGGTGTATTTGTTTACAATTCAACCTGTTACTTCACAGATATACTTAAAGTTGATTTTGATGTGGAATGAAGTCTGTTTACACAAATATGCATCTAACAAAAATCCTTTTGCCTACTGCATAAAGGAAAACATCAGATTTTCCTTGTCTGCTGGTCTCAGAAAGTCTGCTGATGTCAACAGTGAAATTGGCTCTGTTTTGATAAGAATTCTGTTCTGTTCCTCTTTATATCTTAAAATTAGGAAATATTGACTTGTGGAATTGGACAGATGGTGAGTAGGCCCCCATTCCTCTTCAAGGAAAAAATAATCAGTTTTCTGCTTCCCCAACAAAGGGTGATGATCCCTCTGCTAAATACATCTCCAGCAACACTTCAAGCATCATTTTTAAAATGCTTATTCTTTTTTCTTTTCTTACAGTGAAGGTTAAGGTTAAAGCTTCAAGCCTCATCTTAATTAGCTGCTCACACTGAACTTAATTCTGCTGAAGTAAACAATCGTATTCAAAATAGCAGTGTTGCCATGGCAACCTAGATCCGGAATCATTTGATTTTCTTTTCTGCTCTTGATAGTGCCTTACTATCTAGGCCATGATATGAAATAAATCTGCTGAAACATCCCATGTAAAATGAGATTGAAAAAAAACATTTGTCAGCGGAGGGGGACTTTTTAAAAAAATATTTTATTTATTTATTCTTGAGAGACAGAGGCGGGGGGGGGGGGGGGGGTTGGCGAGGGGGGGCAGAGACACAGGCAGAGGGAGAAGCAGGCTCCATGCAGGGAGCCCGACATGGGATTCGATCCTGGAGACGCCTGGAGGGGGACATTTTTAAATGATTGCTTTAAGTGTTGCAGGAAAGCTCCTCATTCCCAATGGCTCCTGAGGGAGATACGTCTCCGGTACCCTGGTCTGACAGCCTTGCCTCTTAGTACCCTCTCAGGGCTCGAGGTGCCAAAGCACCCATGAGCTGTGCCCCAAAACCTGGACAGGGTCAGGGGATCCAAGGTCTTGGTCCAGCTCTAGCTATCATAGTCTGGTCCTGAAAGTGCAAGAGAGTTGAATCAGATCATTCCCCCTGGCTTTTCTAGCTGTAAAGGGGTCAGGTTCTGATCTTTTAATTTGGCTTTTACTTAACAAAATGCAAAACGAAGCTGTTTTAAATCGAGCCTCAGGCTAAACCTTCATCTCCTACTAAAGAAGAGAATTGTTAAGCATTTTTAGGATCTGGGCCTGTGATTCCTAAACTTGTATTACCAGAATCATCTAGGGAGAACCCCCTTGCCTGGCTTTTCCACAGCCAATGTGGAAAGCTATCATTGGTCCTAATTATGGCATATGTTAGATGTTAGCCACAGGAAGATCACTTTAGTTAAGAAAGTTAATTAGACTTTTCTGTGGTCTCTTCACCAACCCTCTCGTGAGGTGATTCTGGAGACTCGGTCTTTGTCTCAATTTTCTTGCCTGGAAAATGTGGCTCTGGTAAGCCGGCTGGTTTCCTTGCCCCTGGATCTGGCTTAGTGCGTGACTTTTTTACTAAATGGAGCAGAGACACAGCGGCGTCACTTTTTGGAAGCCATAAACTGACACTGTGAAGGTTGTCTTCCTTGAGAAGATTTGCCATTAAAACAAAAACAAACCTGGAGCTCTTTTGCCCAGCCTCAGACTGGGATATTCTAGTCATGAGATCAAGTGGAGAAAAGTCACAAAGATACTGTTTTTCTCTGTGATTCATCTTGCATGCCATTAAAAAGAAGATAGAAAAGAGACAAACCCCGTAGAAGAATGGTAAAGAATGTGAATTTTTCACAGTACAGGAAATCCATGTGGCCTCTAAGTATCAGAAGAGCAGCAGTTCAGCCATTTTGAGTGTGGAGGGAAATGTGACCCCGAGTAAGGAGATGGGATTGGAAATGCCCAACCAGATCAGAGTTTAGCAAAGTTACAGAGAAATAGGGAAACCGAGGTCCTGCTGGTGGGAGTGCCACGGCCACTTTGGAGAGCGATTTGGCAGGTTCTGGTGAAATTGAAAACTCATATTCCTTTCGACTCAGCCCTTCTGCTACTGGTCCAGAGAAAGTCTGCATGTCCACCAGGAAGTGGGTACTGGGGCTTCACTGAGGCCTTGTTTGTGATGGGAAGAATTAGACACAACCTCCATGTCCATCAGCAAGAGAATGAAATGGATGAAAAATAATGCCGTATGTTCTTATATTAGAATACTATAAAGCAGATTCACATGTATTATCAACAATGGCTGGAAGTAAAACTTCATAAAGTGGAGGGGAAAAAAGCAAAACTTTGTATATGGAAAATAAAATGACCATCACACAAAGCAACACTATAATATATGCAAAGTATAAAAATGAGCTGGAAAGTGTGCTTGGCTGGCTCCGTAAGTAGAGCCTGTGACACTTAGATCTCTGAGTTGTGAGTTCCAGTCCCATGCTGGGTGTAGAAATTACTTAAAAATAAAATCTTTAAAAACAAATAGTAAAAAATAAATAAAAATGACCTGGAAAGAATGAATTTCCATGTGGAAGTGGGCAACTTTGATTAAAATATTTCATTTTTTGTTGTTTTATTTTTATTTTTATTTCAGTGTAGTTAACAGTGTTATATTAATTTCAGGTGTATAATATAGTGATTCAACACTTTAACAACACCCGGTGTTCATCAAGACAAGTGCACTGCTTAATCCCCATCACCTGTTTCACCCATCCCTAAAATGTTTACTTCTTTAATAAGAAAAAAGTCTTGAAGCAAATATGACAATATGGCAGTTGTCATTTTGGAGTGGTGTGAACTTGGATATTCTAGTTCTCTGTAATTTTCAGAACACTTTAATTGCTTAAGAAAATATAAAATGCCAAGGTAAAAGTGAGATCGTTTACAAATCAGACGGCA
Source organism: Canis aureus (assembly GCF_053574225.1). Taxonomy (NCBI): domain Eukaryota; kingdom Metazoa; phylum Chordata; class Mammalia; order Carnivora; family Canidae; genus Canis; species Canis aureus. The sequence goes on along the minus strand of NC_135636.1, from coordinate 21,422,239 downwards.
GAGATGAGCCTTATTAATTTCCCTGGGCACTTAATTTTAGGGCTCTTCACCCATCACACATATTTTTGGGGTTTTCCAGCCCTCATTTTCTTTCTCAGCAGTTGCCTTTTAGAGGACCCTAGCTTCTGCCCGTTGCTTATGTTCACAATTAGGATGAAGGGTGACAGCATATGCCACCTCCCCTCTGGGTGATTCATCAGGATTAGCTTTCAGATGTAAACAAGTACAGGCTCCGACTGAGGTTTCAAAAGCACCTGAGCAGACCATCCATCCTTTGAAGTGTTAATTTGGATTAAATATCTTGCTAATCACATCCTGCCACCACCCCTCTGTCAGTCTGTGGGTTTTGTCCTTTAAAGGAATAGTTGAAAATTCTAAAATGTACAAGTTGCAGATGGCAGGGTTGCTATCAGGCAAAAGAAGGCAGTAAGCTTATTGATTTTTCTTTGTCATTAATTTTATGTTATTAAAGAGACAGAGAGTAAAGTATCTTAGAACGCTAATGCTGGTGTTATTATTTTTTTCTTTTTTTGAAGATTTTATTTATTTATTCATGAGAGACAGAAAGAGAGAGAGGCAGAGACACAGGCAGCGGGAGAAGCAGGCTCCACGCAAGGAAGCCCGATGTGGGACTCAATCCCGGGACTCCAGGATTGCGCCCTGGGACGAAGGCAGGCGCTAAACCACTGAGCCACCCAGGTGCCCCCAATGTGGGGGTTATTACACAGTGGTGGAAAACCACATGAAACCAGAAAGAGGAATCAGAGTAAGTTGGTATAGTGAATTGAGGCCCTTTCCTTGCAGAGCAGAAACTAAATAGTTCTCGGACAGCTGGCAGATAGGAGAAAAGACTGCTGTGAGCACAAAGAGTAAGGAAAGGAGGATTGTCTTGGAGTACAGTAGGAAGTTTAGGGGAGAAAAAAAAGTGTGTAGATACCATATTATTTAGCCCACAGCCTGGAATTATCTCTGGCACCAAAACTTGCCCCTCCCCCTCACAAGACATAGGGATGTAGGACAGGGGCTTAAATGTGATGGCTGTGTCATGAGACATGTATACATGTAATGAGTCGTGTGATCCAGGGCCCTTTTGAGAGTGAAAGAAGGTGCTATGAACAATTAATTGAGATAACAGGCATAAACTGGGATTGTCCTGGGCAAACCTAGTCACCGTAGTGAGTACTGCTCACCCTAGTAATCATGTGGGTTTACATCTTTATTTGAGAATGAAATTCATCAAGTAAATCAAAACATGAAACGTTTTAAATATCTGCCTTGTGCTAGCCCTGCTCTAGGCCATGGGGGTGCAGCAGGTATCAAGAGAAACAAATTCCATGAGCAAACAAATCATACATTATTAGATGCTACTATGTTTATATAGAAATATAGGGCAGATAAGGGATATGGGGACAGCCAGGGCCTGGAGGAGTGAGGGCAATATGATTTTATTTTTATTTTTTTATTTTTTATTTTTTTGCAATGTGATTTTAAATAGCGAGCTCCGGTAAGGTATGGAAGACTGAATTGTTGGTCACCAGTGCTCTCTACCTCCCCCTACAGGAGAAGTGTTCATCCTCGTTCCTTTGAAATCAGGCTTGGTGGTAGGAATGAACATTGGCCAATGACATGTGAACAGAAGTGACAGGGCTTTCCCGGTCACTGCCTGCTCCCCCATGCTCTTTGCCCTCTGCCGCGTCACGAAGCAGTGTGGAGGTAGTGGCTGCCCCGTTGGGACCTGAGGAGGTGACCGAAACGATCGCACGGATGTGTGGAGAAAGCACAGCAGGTGCAGAGGTTCTGAAGAAGGAGCTTGCAGGGATCAGAAAAGAAGCCAGCTTTCTGGAGGCAATGATGCAGGGGTGTTGCTCCAGTCAGACGTTCATGCGGCCCGTGGGGCTGGAGTTAGGACTTAATCCTGTTCATCCAGTGAACCTGATCACTCCTCTTTTCCTCTGCAGGGTATGGAGTGGGATGGCAGGAGTGAGAGGAACAGAAGAGGGTAGGAAGGAAAAGCAGATCTGGACAGGGAGGTGCAGACTGCAGATCAGGGCTCCAGATCCATGGGCAATAGACCCTACTGTAAAAAAAAAAAAAAAAGATAATGTCACCATGTAGAGATCGTGTGGGGCCTTTGAAGTCTGATAGCTGTCATAAAGGAGAGGAGTCAGTGCATCCAAAGTATGCTCCTCAGGGACTGTTGATCAGGACATGCCCCCACCCCCCACTTTGTTCTTTTACACCCATGACGTTCTTAGAGGCACACAGAACCCAAGGGGCCCCCAACAGATAAACCAAGGCAGCAGGGCCACACTTAGGAATGTACCGGGCACTGGCCTGCAAAAGGGGTAACGTTCCCTTTGAGCACCATAAAAGATGACCGTATCAGCCACAAGTTCTTTCTCTCCTTAAATCCTGATAATTCTCTATTCTTTTTTATTAAGTCTTTGATTTCTTTCAGCTCTATGCAGCCTGGAAACCACAGATCCTCCCAACTAGCAGTTGCTAGTAAAAGAGAGTCTGAACAACTAAGGCAGAGTGGGCAGCTATTGAGACTGATGCAGGAGGGAGACGGGATTCTAAATATCAAATCCTTTTAGGAAAAACGTGGTAAAAGTTGAAAGCTAAAATGTTCCATGGTGATAAAATGCTACTACGCGTTCATCAACCCCAGAAGTGGCCATGAAAGATTCTTTAGAGGAAACTCCCATTAAACATTTGGGTTTCTAAAGGCTAATGGCCTCTTTTGGAATGCAACTATTAATCTCAAATCCTCCATGCAAATTGATTGCCTGGATTACTGAACAAACTACCATCTATCACTCCTAAAGATAGAAAAATACTTTCAGGTTTGTAAGAATCTCAAACATCTGTATGTTAGCTGTTTTCTCTCTGGTTAAGAGAAAATTTAACAAACAATTGCTCTGGTAGATAGGTGACCCTGAAACAATGCATGCAAAAGCATGGCCATCCTCCTCACTTCTTGTCAATTCCTAAAGAAATTCTATTCATGATGGAAGCAAATTGGAATAAAAAGGGAAATTCTCCTCAATTTAGATATTGCCAAAATCATTGGGACTGGGGCCCTTGCTGAGAACAATGAAATGGTCTCAAGGTCTGAGAAGGGAGGAATGCATGGTATCAATAGGTGCCAGTAAGAAAGGCATTGTGGGGGTGTCTGGGTAGCTCAGTTGGTTGAGTGGCTGCCTTTGGCTCAGATCATGAACCCGGGGTACTGGGATCGAGCCCCACATTGGGCTACCTGCTCAGCTGGGAGCCTGTTTCTCCCTCTTTCTGCTTGTCTTCTCTATCTCTGTCAAATGAATAAATAAAATCTTAAAAAAAAAAAAAAAAAAGGAAAGAAGGAAGGAAGGAAGGCAGGCAGGCATTGTGCAGGGATCAACAGCAAAGGTGTCTTGGAAGTCCAAGGCAACTCAATATATTACAATGCAGTGGGACTCAGCATTTACCTCCTACTCTTTCCAGAATCCACCCTTTGAGCCACTGTTCCTCCCAGGGGTAAGAGGCATTATTGGCATTTGGGGGAGGATGATTCTTTGTTGTATGGGATTGTCCTATGCATTATAGGATGTTTACGCCCTTGACCTCACTCACTAAATACAAGTAGCACTTTCCAATCACTGACACAGAAACATCCCCAGACTCTCCCTAGAGTAGACATTACTGTCCCAAGTGAGAGCCCTATGAGTCTGGACTATATTAATACAAGAATAAGGTGCCATTTGAACATAGCTGTGAGGATGTACCCCTGCAGGAGCTGACTGAATCATCAAAGATGGCCATTCTGTCCACATGTAGGACAGGAAAAGGAAAGCAATTAGCTCTATTTGCTGGCAAAGAAATCCCAGATAATCAGAAAGGCTGCAACAGCCATACGATCAGAGAGATGGCTTTGTTGTTGGTAATAAAGTGAGTTTTAAAAGAAAATCAAAGACTGAAATGAGCTGGAGACAGTGTTCAAAAGAACTGATCTGTAGTAAATAACCCATGTTGTCATTGCTCTTCTGGAAAGGGGCAGGAGTGTTTCTTTGAAGATGAGTTGCAATCTGCCTGATATTTTCATGAAAAACAGAGGGGACATGCTCAGGTTTTAGGCTCATTAGGTTCAAATCAAAGTTATTGACCAGTTCCTTACTAAGTACATGCTGTGCTACTTAGAGGGTTCTGTGTGGACGGCTGCCTCGGGTGGCAGTTTCAGGAACTCCCCAGCGTTCTCTGTTACTGCTGAGGATCTTTCTCTCTTCCACTCTTCCCATTGACCCTTCTCAGCCCCTGACTTCCTGCCTTATGTCTCTGGGCCCAGATCATCTTTGGGGAGGGTGGGAAGCGACACCTCATCCTGCCATTGTGGGACCCCTTGCCTGCCCCTTCTTCCCTTGGCTCTATAATAGCCACAAAGACTGTTTGCCAAGCCCTGGGCTAGGGCTTTTTTTGTTTCTGTTAATATTAAAGTAGGTCACCAAAGGAAGTTTTAACAATTATTCCTCCAGAAGATTGTTTTCATTATTTTTTTTAAAGAATCTCAAACTCATAGAAAACTTACAAGTACAATACAAAGAACCTCTTTCTCCATTATTATTTGAGAGTAAGCTGTCAGCCTGATGCCCACCACTTCTGATTTTCCTATAAACGAGGACATTCAGCTACACAACCCAATGGAACTCTCAAAATCCGAACATTTAAATGGGTACATTATTACCGTCTAATCTCCAGACCCCATTCAGGCAATCCCAGGAATGTCCTTTTTTTTTTTTAGACTAATTTATTCATGAGAGACACAGAAAGAGGCAGAGACATAGGCAGAGGGAGAAGCAGGCTTTCTGCAGGGAGCCTGGGGTCACGACCTGAGCCAAAGGCAAATGGTCAACCACTGACCCACCCAGGTGCCCCCCAGGAATGTTCTTTATAGCAAAAAGATCCAGTTGAAAATCATGTGCTGTGTTTAGTTCTGTCTCTTTAGTGTTCTTCAGCGTAGAGCAGTCTTGTTCACTCTTACCTTGGTTCTCATGACCTTGGTACTTCTGAAGAGGACAGGCTAGTCATTTTGCAAAATGTCCCTCAATTTGGTTTTATCTGCTGCTTCCTCATAATCAGGGTCGGGTGATGTACCTTTGGCAGGACTACCAGAGAATTTGTGCGGGGTCTTCTTGTTGCCTCTGGTCAGGTGGCAACAGGATTTCAATTAGTCCCATCACTTAGGTCACTTGATTAAGGTGACATGTGCCAGATTTCTCCACCATGAAGCTATTCTTTTTCCATTTGTAACTAATAAGTATTTTATGGGGAAGTACTCTGAGACTATAAATAGCCTGTTCCTCAGCCAATTTTCAATTATTTTATGGATTTGTTGTTTTATATTTTCATAAATGGGCTATCATCAGTTACTATCATTATTTATTTTGATGCTCTATTTGTTCCAGATGTGGCCAGATGATCCCTTTCCAGCTGGCCTCTATTCCTCCTTGACAAGCCCCTATCACAATTTGAGCATTCTAGAACAATAAGATATACCAGTCCCATCATGTACTTTCCTATAACCACCCTGGAATCAGCCATTCTTCAAGGTGGCCAAGTGCTCTGGGTTGTTGGGCTACTTGAATGGTGGACCAGTGGATGTCTGTCCATGTGTGGGGCTACCTGTGTCTCATACTACATGTGTCCACATCCTTCTTGGATGCTTTGGATTATCTACTTCTCTGTTCCTTGTTTTACCAGAGAAATTCTAGAAGACAGACCATTTACTAAAAGTCTTGTAGATGGGGAAACTAAAGCTCAGCAATGTAGTATGATATCTAGCTGGTAGCAAAATTAGAGTCAAAACTCCAGATCCCTTCTCCTTTTCTAAAACCACCCACTGTATCATACAACTTTCTTCATCATTAGCAAGTACAAATATTTTTTATTATAGCTACTAATTGAGTTACTGGAGGGTGTGTGTGTGTGGAATTAAAGCTAGTAATTTATTAAAGCTTACATCAGAGCAGAAGAGGAAAATATAATATTTTGATTTAAAGCATAAAATTTTAAAGAATAAAACTGGTTGGTGTCTAGGGAATTCTTTAGATTCTTGGTGTGGAATCTTTTCTAGAACACATTGATAGGAAAGTCCTTTGTTTCAGAAGAGCTAAGAGATTCCTATATTAAGAATTCGAGTTCCCAGAGAGGTACAGAAGTGAGATCAATTCTGGCTTCAGGGATCCCTGGGTGGCGCAGGGGTTTGGCGCCTGTCTTTGGCCCAGGGCACGATCCTGGAGACCCGGGATCGAATCCCACATCGGGCTCCCGGTGCATGGAGCCTGCTTCTCCCTCTGCCTGTGTCTCTGCCTCTCTCTCTCTGTGACTATCATAAATAAATAAAAAATTAAAAAAAAATTCTGGCTTCATATTGTCTATTATTAAATCGCTCAGTTTATTTGCTACTCCTTTAAAAACACAAAGGTGGAGATTTTAATTAGAGATAAATAGTCTATAGGATTACTATAGGGAATAGAGAAAGACAGTGTCTGAACTGTGTAAATGCCCAGCACTGTCTACATTAAGGGGTCTTTACTACACTTGTGCCATGGATCCTATTAGCATATGCTGAAGCCTACCGACCTTTTCTCAGAATAATGTTTTTAAATGCAAAAATGAAAATATGTAGGATTGCCAAGGAAAAAAGTACTGAAATGTAGTTATTAAAATAGTTAAAGAACAAATGCAAAAAAAAAAAAGAACAAATGCATGATATTATAATGAATATATGCTTTTAAACTTTACTTTTTTAAAGATTTTATTTAAATTCAAGTTGGTTAATATATATTATTAGTTGCAGGGGTAGAATTTAGTGATTCATCACTTGTATTTAACACCCAGTGCTCATTCCATCAAGTGCCCTCCTTAAATGCCCGTCACCCAATTACCCCATCCCCCCACCACCTCCCCTCCAGCAATCCTTAGTTTGTTCCCTATGGTTAAGAGTCTCTAATATATATGTATATAAAAAAAAAGAGTCTCTAATATATGTTTTGTAAATTAATACTTAAATTATAAGATTAATCTAATAAATTAATACTTAAATAATAGTATCTAGTATCTAGAACTAATAACTGTGGTAATTTCAAAGCGCTGTGTATTAGTCTCCTTGGGTCGCCATAACAAAATACCATAGACTGGGTGGCCTACACAACAGAAATGTATTTTCTCAGCATTCTGGAGACCAGAAGTCTGAGATCACAGTGCCTGTATGGTTGGGTTCTGGGGAGGGCTCCCTGACTTAGAGAAGGCCACCTTCTCATCGTGTCCTCTCGTGGCCCTTCCCCAGTTCCTGCACATGGACAGACAGAGAGAAAGAAAGATCTTGTCCTCTTTTTTTTTTTTTTTTTTAATTTTATTTATTCATGATAGTCACACAGAGAGAGAGAGAGAGGCAGAGACACAGGCAGAGGGAGAAGCAGGCTCCAAGCACCGGGAGCCCGATGTGGGATTCGATCCCGAGTCTCCAGGATCACGCCCTGGGCCAAAGGCAGGCGCCAAACCGCTGCGCCACCCAGGGATCCCTTGTCCTCTTTTTATAAAGCCACCACTCCTATCAGAATGGCTCCCACTCTTACAATCCTAATAACCTCCTAAAAACCCTATTTCCAAATACAGTCATGTTAGGGATTGGGGCTATCACTTGTGAATTTTGGAGGGCCACACTTTAGTCCATAGCATAGTGATAGGCATAAATGATATTTTAAAACATCTTTTGCAGACTATCATGTGATATGAAAATAGCTGTGAGCTATTGGTAACAAAGTCATAGGTACCACTACTAATAGGTTTGTTGACTAAATTTATTATGAAAGAAAACGCTTAATTTCCGGTTGAGGTTAGAGAAAATAAATATGATTTTCCCCCCATCCAGATACACAGCCACCCTGAACTTTTATGCAAAGACCATAGATGAAGAACTCCTGAAACATACAAATAAGATATTTTTGTTTTGAGCTAACAGGTCGCATAACCCCAGCATGGTGGGAATCAGTTCTGAAATCAGCTAATTCTGACCATTACCAGTCACCTAAGAACAGTCAGTGTGGTGAATAGAAGAGACATCACCTGCTTTTGGCTTTTTGGAATATGTGTCCAAGTACTGGAATGTGTTTTGTCTTACAGACACCAGTAACCTCAATACTGAACAACATGATTCCGGGACCTCTGAGAACTTCTGGCTTGACCCTTCTGTGCAGGGCCAAACGGAGACCAAGGCAGAGGATGACGGGCTTCGGAAATCCCTGGATAGATTCTATGAAATGTTTGACCATCCACACCCAGCTGCTAGAAACCCACTCTCCACATCGGTCTGCCAGTGCCTGTCTCAGAAAATCAACGAACTGAAGGGCCAGGAGAGCCAAAAGTATGCCCTTCGCAGTTTTCAGATGGCCAGGGTCGTCTTCAGCCGGGATGGCTGCTCAGTCTTACAGAGGCATTCCAAGGACGCCCACTTCTACCCAGTGGGAGAAGGAAGTGTGCTTCTGGAGGACGAAAAGCCCACCCCGGGACTTTCAAAAGACATCATTCATTTCCTCTTGCAGCAGAACGTGATGAAAGACCTCTAAGTAGCTTCCCCCCGCCCGCCCCCCCGCCCCCCCCGCCCCCCCCCTGTGGTAAGAGCAGGAAGTGTGGAGGGTGCCCTGTGGCCGATGCTATGGGTGCACCACTCATATCCCCTAGGGCCTCTCCAGCCAGCCCTGTGTGTCCAGCCCCTGGGAGCCAGTTGGGCCAGTAGCGTTTGTGGACTTTATAGATCCTATGTCCACACTACCTCCCACCCCACCCTACCCGTCCCTTTGACTTCAGGCCAGTGACTGGCTGGGGAGCCCAAAAGCACAGCTTCCTTGCCCCAAGGAAGGAAGGAGGTGCTCTGAGGCATAATTTACTCTCCAGAGCTCCCCTCTGGATCAGGCCAAGACTGAGACTTCCCACGATATCACACCTGGCTCAGCCTCTTCTGTCTCCCTGTCCTCCTTCTTCTGCTCACCTACTGGTGTCTCCTGGAAGCCTTTCCTTAATAAAGTTCTTGTACCTGAATCCTTGACTCAGAGTCTACTTCTTGGGAGAACCCAACCTATGAGAACAGGCTTTCTCATTAGATGAGCTTTTTGAAGGATTTAAAGCTCTATGCCAAATCAAGTAGAAGAGTCATACCAAGTTGTAAAACTGAGACCATGTGATTGGGAATGTATCTCCCAAAATAATCTAAAGATTTAAATACAGTTTAAAATGCATCACATGTTAATCATACCCTTGCCTCTCCAAAGCCAGAATTCCCTGTTTTATAATCCTAGCAGGGTGTGGAAGGAACATTTGGACCCTTTAAAATAAAAGCTAAAATTTGCAAATTAAAAAAAAAAAAAAGAAGAAGAAAGAAAGCCTCTTTGTCTCCACCAGATTGCAAATGTGAAAGGTGTGAAGAAAACAAATATGCGCCACCGCCCAAAGTCTTGGAGGCTCAATCATGCCATGCTAGGCTGAGGAGACACGGCCTTGGCAGGCCTGGAGGAAGAGAAAGAGGATCCTTTGCCCAAGTGGGCTCCTTCCTATCATTTTTGCCTTCTTCCTGCCTGCTGCCAGCACCCTCTGTCACCCTCTGAACAGGTGGCCCCTCACCCCTGTTCTGTCCTTGCTTGGCCGGGCAGTGGCTTTAAATAGCTGGGAAACGAACAGGGGTGGTGGAAAGGGAGGTGGGCAGGGGGTGGGGATGACTGGGTGACGGGCACTGAGGGGGGCACTTGATGGGATGAGCACTGGGTGTTATGCTATATGTTGGCAAATTGAACTGCAATAAAAAAAATTTTTTTTAAATAAATAAATAAATAAATAAATAAATAAATAAATAAATAAATAAATAAATAGCTGGCACCGGCTTGCACTGGCAGATGCTTTGCTCCACGGCCGTGTCCTGAACCCCGGTTTGAGACTCAGGTGGTAGAATGACATCACCTGGCACCAAGCTCTCTCAAGCTGTAGTTGGAGGGCTCCTACTAATCCTTGCCTTGACAGCCCTGGGACTAAATTACACTGATGGAAAGAGTTATATCATTTGGGGGAACAAGAGAAGCTGGCAACCCTGTGCAGTTAGATTTTGAGAAACTTTAGGTGAAATTTGATTGGCCTAAGGCCCCATAAGTTTGCCAGAAAGCAGATTTTGCACTAGATCATCCTCAGAGTGTACATTAAGAGTGAGTGAGCCTTTTAAGGCAGAGCTCTTGGGGACTCTCAGGTAGAGAAAGGAGACTTTTAAAAATCAGGAATTACATAGTAAGTAAGGCTTCCAGTTCTGAGACGATCAGAGAAAGAACAGTATTTCACACTGAAGTGCAGAAGCACCGCTGGAAGGCAGTGCTTTTTTTCCTAAATGGTAGGAAATAGGAAATGAGTAAGTCTTTGAGAGATACTTGAGGAAACAAGCCTCCAGGTTTTTCTCTGATGAACAATCTTGTGACTCTCTCCCCAGGGGCTTCTCCTAGTCCCCTGGCCCCCAAATACTCGAAACCCGCAGGACTTGTTGAAAACGTGCAGGTTGAATTTTAAGGTAGGTAGTTTTATTGTTTTTTAGCATGAAACAAATTAATGGATGCCTCTGAAGGATGCTGTACTTTTTGCTATTATTCAGGCGCTGAAAGAAATATTGGAGATTAGTTTCCATGGCCACCAACAGAGGGAAACTGGGTTATTTTCTTCTGTTCTTACAGGACAGAAGATGGAAGCCACTTGAATCTCCATGCAGGAAAACAGCAGCTTTGGTTTGGCAGTGAGATTTTAGTATCAGTAATTTTTGTGACCTTTATTATTATGGGTGCTGAGGGTGCTCAGCAAGAGGTAGACTCTGAAGTGGGAGATTTCAGAAATCTAAAAGCCAGAATCACCTTAGCGTATAAAAAAAAAAAAAAAAAAAAAAAAAAGGGATCCCTGGGTGGCGCAGCGGTTTGGCGCCTGCCTTTGGCCCAGGGCGCGATCCTGGAGACCCGGGATCGAATCCCACGTCGGGCTCCCGGTGCATGGAGCCTGCTTCTCCCTCTGCCTCTCTCTCTCTCTCTCTCTCTCTGTGACTATCATAAATTAAAAAAAAAAAAAAAAAAAAAAGAAAAGGAAAAAGAAAAAAGAGTGTGCTGTGTGTTTGCTGGTATCTGAGTAAGTGCTTGTGACAGGTCAGTACAAGATATTTGATTCCCTGCAATCTCACTCTCTAATTTGATCTTCGTGAGGGTAGGATGGCATTTTTCCATTTATCTCTGTTTACCTTTAATAAAGACTAAGAGATAAGGATATTAAGGCTCTGGCCTTTGGTATAATCATCTATTTCTGCCCTACAGATCGCTTCACCGAGGTCTTATCATCCCATGAACATTCTGATTGGCCTACAATATCCTCTGTGGCCCTTTCCAGAGATCTGTGTGAGGGTATATTTGCTTGCAGGAACATCAGAACTCTGAAGAGAAACTGCTATCAATGTTTTACATTTGTGTGACTGCTACTCACTTCATTAGTCATTTCTTTGCATGACCTGTGTAAGAGTACATGCCATAGATCTTATTACCAGTAATTAGCACAAACAATATGGAGATACTTTTCAAACCTTTTGCTGAATTATCCTAGTCACACAGAAAAGAGTTTCTAAGTGAACACTTGATGATTTTCACAAACTGAACCCACTTATGCACCCAGCATCCAGCTCAAGCAACAGAGATCACCAGCTAACCCAGGTGGCTCCCTTCTGAGTGAGGAGTTTCATCTGGAGAACAGATGAGAATTGTTTGCTCAGACCATTTGTTTCTCAAACTGCTGGCAGTATGCTGTAGGTACTACGTGGACAATGTTTATTTTCATTGTTAGCTATAACATTTAATATGTTATAACTACTGCATTGAATCTGTGCTTTTACAGATAGCATGTAGGATAAGACCAATATAAATACTTAAAATTTAAAAGTGAATTGAATTAGGGGCACCTGAGTGGCTCAGTTGCTTAATCTGACTCTTGATTTTGGCTCAGGTCATCATTTCACAGGGATTGGGAGATCAAGCCCTGTGTAGGGCTCTGGGCTCAGCAGAATCTGCTTGAGATTCTCTCTTCCTTACCTTCTCCCCCACCACCCCCCACCCCCACTTGCACTTTCTCTCTAAAAAAAAAATACCCTTTTTAAAAAAAAGTAAATTGAATTTGCAAAAAAGTAATAGTGCAGACAACATATAGATATGTCAAAAATTATACAGGCATTATACCAGAAAATGATGGAAATTTGGAAGACAATCAGATAATCTATCCTACATTATAGTATCCCACCATCTCTCTCCTGGAACACTGCAAGAAACTTCCATCAGGTCAAGCTACATCTTCCTTTGCCTGTCTTTACCTGCAGACATGTTGCAAATCCTTTTAGAAAGCAAAACATATGTGAATTGCCAGCAAATTAAAGAGAAGGGACTAGCCTTGTCGAATATGAAAACATTTTTAACTCTACAGTAACTAGAGCAACAACAAAAGTAGACCAAAGAAAAAGAGTTCAGCCCATAGATATAAATGCACATATAAGTTGAGAGTTTGATGAAGGTAACATTTCAGATTTGTAAGAAGGTAGAATTTTTAGCAGATGGTTTTAGAATAATTGGCTCCCCAACTAGGGGACAAGAGTAAGAAAGGCTAAATTCTTCACCTCAGTCTTGATATCAAAATGAATTTGAGATGGATTAAAAATGAAAAGTAAAAAAGATAAAATAATAAAAATGCTAGAATAAAAAATGCATGATATACATACATCTGCACTAGCAGTGCCAGCAGGCCCAGCGTCTCCCAGCCCATGCAATGGCCAATGGTGACCTAGGGCATTCCCCTACATCTGCCCGATGATATCCATGTGGGCACATCACATGCAGGGATCCAGTGGGAGCTTACGCAAAACCAGAACAAAGTAGACCAGAACAGCATTGCAAGGGCTCAAAAAACTGTCATTGAAACTATAGACTACAAAAGGAAACCTTAAAAAACAACCCCAAAACTTAAACAGAGTGGCTGCCTACTAAAATAGAAGATTTATATAAGATTAAGAGTATCCTAACATAATTTGCAAAATGTCCAGGATACAGTGAAAAAAAAAAAAAAGTAACTTGTCATACCAAGAACCTGGAAAATCACAACATGAGTGAGAAAAGATAGTCAACTGACACCAATAGTGAGATGAATCAGATGTTGGAACTATCTGGCAGAGATTTTTAAAGCAGTTACCATAAAATGGTTTCAGCAAGTAATTATGAAATCCCTTGAAACATATGAAAAAATATAAAACCTCATCAAAGAAATAGCAGTTACAAAAAAGAACCAAGTGGAAATTATAGAACTGAAAAGCACAGCAACCAAAATTAAAAAAAAAAAAAAAACTCATTGGATGGGCTCAATGGTAGAGTACAGATGACAAAAGATGGCATCACTGAATTGAGAACAGTTCAATCAAATTTATTCGATCTAACAAACAAGAGAAAAGAGACTGGGGGAAGAAAAGGAATCTGTGGAACAGTAACAAAAGATATTAACATGGATATCAGAATCCCAGAAGGAGATGAGAAGGATTGTGGTGCTAAACAAATACTCAAGGAAATAATGACTGAAAACTTCCATTTGGTGAAAGACAAAACCTACAGTTGCAAGAGCTATGTGAACCTGAACTAGGATAAATTTAAAGAAATCCTCATCAAAACACAGCATAATTAAACTTCTGGAAACTTAAGGAAAAAAAAAAAACTTTTTTTTTTTTTTAAGATTTTATTTATTTATTTATGAGAGACACAGAAAGAGAGGCAGAGAGAGAAGCAGGCTCCATACAGGGAGCCCAATGCGGGACTCAATTCTGGGACTCCAGGATCATGCCCTGGGCCAAAGGCAGGCGCCAAACCGCTGAGCCACCCAGGGATCCCAGAAAAAAAAAAATCTTAAGAGCAACCAGAGGAAATGATGCATGCCTTAGTTCTACACAAGTACCAATTCAAATGACAGCAAATTTCTCATTCAAAATCATAGAGGCCAGAGGAAAATGACACATTTTTCAAGGGTTGAAAAAAAAATTGGCAACCATGTCTTTACCAGGCTCGTCCTGTAGTTCTAATTTTCCATGGGACATTCTACTCAGATGTGTCCTTGTCACCTTAAACAAAATGTATAAAAAGTCAAGTGTATCCTCTTTCCCACAGGCTAATAATACCCCCATTTGATGTATGTCATCCATCAGTGGCATTAACATTTGCTAAGTCACCCAGGCTTGAAGAAATTTGGACTCATCATGACTTTTACTTCTGAACAGTCCACAATAGCCCGTAGTGGTCATTAAGAGCTGAGACCTAGGAGCCCCCCTGCCTGGATATGAATCTTGACTTTAATCATTTATTAGCATGCGTCCTTGGGCATGTTACTTGAACTTACTATGCCTCAGTTTCCTCATCTGTAAAACAAATAGCAATTGTACCTAATTCAGGATGCTCAAATGAGTTCGGATTTGTATGGTATTTAGAATAGCACTTGGTAGGCAGTGTTGGTTTTTGAAGTTTTTTGGTAGGGGTGTGTGTGGTTGCTTAAAAATTGAAATTCTTAACTTCTGCTTCTTCTTTCTCTTCCTACTGCTATCACCTGTTCCAAGCTTTTATCTCCTTAAGGCCCTCTCAAGGTTCCTGTTTCCAGCTATTCCCACGCACTATTGCTGCCATATTGGTCTTCCTAAATCTAGTCAGTACTGGATCCCATCCCACCCCCCACAGAAAGTCCCCAAGATCCTTAACACTGCAAGGTGAAGCACAGACCCAGGCCCATGCTATTCTAACCTGAGTGTTCTTCCCTCTTCTCAGTCGTCAGACCTTATGCCCAAGCTCCATGGCCTCCAAACCATTCCATTCCTTCTCTAGCCCCCGTGACTCTCCCCATCACTCATGCTGTAATCTCAGGGCCTCCCTGTAGCTATTAACATGTGTAAATCTTCTTTCCCCAAAGAGATGGAAAGTTCCCAAAAGCTAGGGAGCTTATCTTAGCCAGGGTGGGCACAGACGAGTCCTGGGTAAATACTGATTATGACATGAGCTTGTTCTGTAGTCCCATCTTCTGTTCAGTCTCCTGGTAGAGCCAGCCTGACAATTCTTTCCTCTTCCTGCAACTGAAACCATATAATTTTAAACCAGGAGTAAGGAGGAGGGGGAAGTAGGTGGCTTTGTCCCTTCTGAGAAACTTCATGGCAGAAGGAGGAGTCCAACTGTAGGCGGCAGAGGCAACAATGCTGCCATTAACAAGCAGGATGTCCAGTGAGGCTCATCTAACTCCTCCAGGCCTCGTTTCCATCTGCAAAATGAGGCCATTAGCAAAGCTCCAAGTCCCCCTCAGGCTCAGACATTCTGTGACAAACCTCCACGAGGGTGGATTCGGGAAACTGATTTTGAAATTGATTGAGCGGTGTGGTGTTACTGCATGGAGAATTAAACTACGGTTCAGAGCAATTCATTTCCTGAGTTTCGCCGATCAGCCAGTATTTATTAGGCACCATTTACTCTGCAGTACCCAGCGTTGGGTCCTGTGGAGACATAGAAGTGGTATCTCACAGGAGCCGTGGCTTCAAGGAGTTTATTACATAATAGGAATTTATTATATAATAAAAGCTCACCAAGCTCGTGATCCAGGAAATTACTTTCTGTTTGTTTACCCACAATTTCTTCTGTAAAATAAAGTTTTATCTGAACCATCACATATAATCCCTATGTGCACCATGTGTGATTCAGTCATTTCTACACTGGTTTATTTGAAACACACACATATTACATATATGCTCTATGTGTAGACATAAGTAGATGAAGTATATTGAAAACCTACGTATTTAAAATATCTCCCTTGACAGACTAGATTTTCTTCTTAACTTTTTAGTAAACCAAATGATGTAGATTTTCAAACTGTCACGAGCGTACAGAGAACTGTGCTATGTGTCCATCACCTGCCTTCAGCAGCTGCCAGCTTCCTGCCCTTTTTTATCCACCTCCCCCACCCCCTCTGTGTGTGTGCTAGAGTGTTCTTAGGTTATCAATGGTGAAGGCCCTTTTTGTTTCATGCCCAGTTTGCCACGGCCCACTCCGGGACAGAGCTCACGCTCATGAGACGGGCAGCTCACTGTGCAATTCGACGACACCCAGACTGGGCTCTACCCTGGCCAGTGGGACACTAATCCCTCCTTGGATGCCATGACAGAGCAGTTTCTAAACACTTACTGTCAATACCTGCACTTAGCACAGACCAACAGCTCACAATTTGTAACCTGGCATCGATCCACAGACCACACTTGGAGGATTGCTATGCCAGAGTATTTTAAAGCAAATCAGGCATTCTTTTACCTCACCTGTGAATTGAGTATCTATCGCTGATGGATTAAGGACTCAACAGAACAAAACAAAGCAAATGACCCTGACCATTAATACCTGAAGATAATTGTCAGTAATTCCTTAATGTTATCTAATACTTAGCCCATGTTTAATTTTTCCCCATTTGTCTCAAAAACAACTTCTTACAGTTGTTTTGTTTGAATTAGGATTTAAACAAGGATCTACCATTGCATTTGTAGCTCTTAAACCTCTTTCAATCTGCACTAGCCTCCCTCTCCTGTAAAAACTATTTGGAACTACTCTCCAAATAAATTGATTTATCATTAAACTGCAAAAGTTTTCCTGACTCATTGTGATTCCAGTAGGTTTTTTCCTGCATCTGTTATAGTGTGACCATGGGAAGCGCTTCATGACAAATGGCCTTTACTCTTCCCCTAAAAATCCATGACCTATGCATGTTTCGACCACATTTCCCATTCTCCAGACTTGTTTTCATGGCTACAAAATTATTTATATTACCACATACATAAAAGTGCCAGTCACTCTGACCGTCTGATCTCTGATTGTCTTTGTCTCCCATGGGACCACTCATATAGCAGGCACTTGTGGACACTATTAAATGAACCATAGATGTTCTTGGCTGTAACATGCCCAAGGCAGTGTTTATCATGTACATTCACCCCTTTGGGGACCTATGCACACATAAAGTGGCTTGAGACATTCTTTGATTTTTTTTTAAAAGATTTTACTTATTTATTCATGAGAGACACACAGAGAGAGGCAGAGACACAGGCAGAGGGAGAAGCAGGCTCCATGCAGGAAACATGATGTGGGACTCAGTCCCGGGCTCCAGGATCACACCCTGAGCCAAAGGCAGATGCTCAACTCCTGAGCCACCCAGGTGTCCCTGATTATTTGATTTAGACCAGATCTATCTGTGGGCTTCACACGATGACATCTTTTTCCAGACACTCCTTCCCTATCACTAAGGATGCAGAAACCCAAGTAGCTTTGGGTCTTCACTGACCAGCACTTCATGTAGAATCATAGACTTTGAACAGTAAGGGAAACTTAGCAATTATGTAGTCAAGCCCTCTGTGGGGAAGGAGATAAAGACCCCTTTGTCTAGTTATCTAGATGCTCCCTGGACAAGATCCCAGGTCTCTGACTTCCAGGGTGATTCTGGTGTATACTAGGGGATGTCACTTTCTGTGCCAGAGTTCTGAATTGTACACAACAGAAGTGGACTCTAGCTTTTAGTAGAAGGCTAATGGGTGGCAAACAGAATTGACCAGAAGTCTGGATAATCAGGTTTTGAAAACAGGCAGGATCTGAAGGAGGCTGGACAGCAGGAACACAGCTGAGGTCATGCTGCAGGGATAGTCTGGTTGGAATGTTCCTAACTCTGGCCCTGCTGCACTCTGGCTGTTGAACACCACTGCAGCAATGGCCAGGAGCCTAGGTGCCACTGCTGCACTAAATTCTAAACTATCCCTGTGTCTAAATTAAGTCCTATGTGGGGATGTCTGATTTGCTGAGGCTAGATCATGTGACTGTCCTCTAGCAGCCAGGGGTCAGGGAAAGATCCATCTGGTCTGGCTTCCTTCTATAGTAAAAGGTGAATCCTGCTTCTCACCATTTCCCACATCATAGAGGAAAAGGAATTAGGATGCTAAGCATTCCCCATAACAGCAAAAGACCTGCCCGTCTCCCCACTTGAACTTCTGTTACTGTATAGAGACATAGACAACAGTAGTTATTTTATTTCAACAAAATATAGAGTTATTTCCTACCTACCCCCAAAATGAATTTCATCAACAGAAAAGCACTATAATTTTTTAAAGATTTATTTATTTATTTTAGAGAGAGAGCAGGGGGAAAGAGAGAGCAGGGGAATGGGCAAAGGAAGAGGGACAGAGTCCTCAAGCAGACTCCCCGCTGAGCATGGAGCCCAGCACAGGACTCAGTCCCAGGACTCTGAGATCATGACCTCAGCCGAAACCACAGGTCCACCACTTAACCAACTGAGCCACCCAGGTGCCCCTAAACAGCTTTTAAACAAGAAGTGTACAAAGGCTTTAATCTCATTGAAGAGGTAACAGTTTCTTCTGTGTCTTAGTGTTTCAGTGATTGTTTCCTGGCCTAATCTCTGGGGAGAAAAACCAAAGATCAATCTGTCTACTTGACTTTTACTCAGATGCTCCGTGTAAGCACAATGGCTTCCAGGGCCATTAAAACTTCTTCTCCAAGGGTTCCATTAGTGATTGGACTTGCACTTGAAAGTCTTCCATTGCTGCTGTGTATCAGGCTGGGGCAGAGATGAACCGAGACCTAGGAGATTTGTTGAGGCAACAGCCTCTGTTCCCTCGGTGTATTTCTGATGGCTCTCAAATTCCAAAATGGGAGGTGGTGGTGCGTGGTTAAGTAATATGAAGCCAGAGCTGACACTGTGACAGCTGTTCCCAAAGGCACAGAATTTCTTTGTTACTAGGAAAAGATGCCCTTGAGTTTTCTGGGCTGAGGTAAGAGTGTTTGGCAGGCCCTGTCTTCTCTGCTTTCTGATTGCCTTCATGGATTACAAGATGGAAAATAATGAGCCAGAGGGATCTTCAGAGCATTTGTCCACTGCCTGTGTTTAGGCACAGGCTGAGTTTAGGTTCCCTCAGCAACAGACCCTGGGGCACATAATTCAAGTGCAAGTAGTTCATTTGAGTGGGGGAGTGAGATGGAGTGAGAAAAGGAGGCCAGTAGGGGTGCATCATCAAGCAAGCTGCTACTGTGGAAACTGGAACTCAGCCCCACTGCAGAACTCGGGGGTCGGGGCAGAACATAAGCCTCAGAGTTGTCCTGCACAACAAGTGAGAGAGCGAGGGTAATGCGAGTACCAGTTCCCATCAGTCTTTTGTCAAAGGCTGCAACCGGGAAGGCACTAATACTGCAGCATGTCTGGTGTGCAGTGTGTATGGGCAGAGCGGACCCCAGCCACCACACAAAGCCCTCAGGCAGATGCTGGTGGTTGGAAGTCACGGTATACATGCAATGTCGAGGCCCAAGGAGATCCAGGCTGGGCATCTACAGCATCTGCTACTCTGTGTTCTCTCATCCTCTAGACTTGTGGACAGACTTTCTGTTCCCCACCCATCTGTGCCACCCCCAGACCAAATTTCTAATTGGTATTCACTACTTCTATTCGCTATTTACTATTCAGTAGCTCTCCACCCATGTCACAGTGTCGCTCCATATCTAGTCCTCTTTAGCTCTGCCTGGTAACATGTTGGCAGCTCAGACTGACCATAGCCCTCTAAAAACTCAATAAACTTGACAGATTGACACTCCCTTCCATTTAGTAAATGTCTTATAGGATATTTGGAAATGCTGCAGTCCATAGCCAAGGTACTTCCAGCAGGTTCTTGTCAGCTTTGATGTTTGGAGAGATTTATAATTTACTAAACGTAATGAGTTTGGGGGTATGTAGAGAACTGTGATTCTGAAGAATACAGTATTGCTCATTTCTAGGGACGAGATCAGGTTCCTCAGGACTATGAATAGCATTTGCTTAAACGGTGGATCAGCCAGCTGCGAGTTGACAATTTGGCCATGTCTGTGAGAAAGGCTAGGACCTCAGTGAAAGCAGAAACATTTACTCAGTTGTTGTCTTGCATATGAACATCCTACCAAGATTTACTGAAGAGGGTGCCTGGTTGGCTCAGTCCGTTAAGCGACAGCCTCTTGTTTTCAGCTCAGATCATGATCTCAGGGTTGTGGGATCAAGCCCTGTGTCGAGCCCCACATGGAGCTGCAGGCTCAGCATGGAGTCTGCTTGAGAGATTATCTCTCCCTTTGCCCCTCGTCCCCGCTCGTGCTCTCTCTCCCTCTCAAATAAATAAATAAGTGAAGTCTTAAAAAAAAAAAAAAAGCTTTACTGAATGAGTTGAGAAACCATCTGAGGCTTGTCATGTGATCTTATACTAATGAATCTATCTATTATCTTGAAGTCTAATGTCTTTCTGGTTTTGTCATTTATTTTTTTTTTCTTTCTTCAGTCTGAGTATCAGTCTTTAGTCAAAAATGAGAGACCTCAGAATCAGATGGCTCTATCAAAAAGGACCTTCATAGATCTCAGGGCAGTTTCTCTGCCTTCAGGCAACACCACACTGAAAACCATTCCTGACAGGAGCTGCTTACCTGTGGTTTGAAAACTCTCCCAAAGGAGAAGTGAGAGAAACGCACAGCCTGCGTGTTTTCAGTGCCTCTCCTCAATAAACTTTGGGCTTATCCTTGCTTAATTTCAGCTTCAAATTTTTAACAAATGTCATGATGATCTACAAAGGTTTATTCTGCAAAACATCTCAGGTGTCCTATGACCATCCTAGGCAAGATGATAGTATATAGTTATAGGAAGTCAAAAGTAGTATGTGGGGGAATTTAGTTTCCCAGGGAATCAGTGAAAAACACATGGAGGACTTACTCTGAAATGCATCAACAAATAAGATGGAATAACGGATGGAGAGGTACATAGATGTGAGTTAAACAAGTATATAATATTGTAGTAAAGGTAAAGTAAATGTTTTATAGTAGAGTAAGTTAAAGATAAAGTCTAAGTGGTGGGTATATGTGGGTCTTATTTGTACATTTTTTTCAAGTCTTCCGTATGTTTGAAATTTTTCATAACAAAATGTTGGGGAAATATATGCAGGATATGTTTTGAGTATTTAAATGTCTATCCAGGGATCCCTGGGTGGCGCAGCGGTTTAGCGCCTGCCTTTGGCCCAGGGCGCGATCCTGGAGACCCGGGATCGAATCCCACGTCGGGCTCCCGGTGCATGGAGCCTGCTTCTCCCTCTGCCTGTGTCTCTGCCTCTCTCTCTCTCTCTCTCTCTCTCTCTCTCTCTCTGTGACTATCATAAATAAATAAAAAAAAATTTTTAAAAATGTCTATCCACATACGTTTATTTATAACTTGGAGTTTTAAATAACCACAAACTTTCCTGAAGACAATATGTTTTCTTAATTGAAAACATACTTGAATATAAGAGATAACTCTATTGGCTCTTAGAGAGTAGAACTAATTAAACAATCAACAGATCATTAATGAGTACCTCCAAATTGCTCTGGGAGATATGAATATATATATATATGATCCCCATCTTCAAAAAACTTAGATTCACATTGGGAAAATTCTTTTTATATTGATCTATCTAGATATCTATCTCCTATACCTGAACTCTCGTTATACCTAAACTATATCATCTACATCATCAACACCAGTATTTTTCTGCCCAGATCATAAAACTTACCTTTATACCATCAACACAAGCCACGTCACATATGTTATCTACACCTATGTTTAGAAAAATAGCATTTACATCTCGACCCACATCATCTCCTCCATTTGTATTTAGATATTCTTTACCAACATCTACATTTGTATCTATATTACCTACAACTATGCTTTCTTGTTTATCATCTGCATTGTCTACATCTATGCTCACATTCACATCAATGTCTACCTGACATTTACATCCATCTACACTGTGTAAATCGGTAGTTCCCAAGTAGGGCAACTTTGTACCCAGGAGACATTTGGCAACATCCAGAAACATTTTTGATTGTCACAACTCAGGGCGGGGAAAGGCATGCCCTTGGAATCTAGTGAGTAGAGGCCGGAGATGCTGCTAACCATTCTACAATGCACAGGACAGCCCCTGAAAATAAAGTATTATTCAGCCCAAAATGTCAATAGTGCTGACATTGAGAAACTCTGATCTACATGTTTGCAGCTATGCCAATCACATCTACATCTATATTGGCATCTACTCTATGTACATCTATATTTATGTCAATATCAGCTACATCTGCATTTACATCTATGTCATTGACAGCCTCATCACAGCATATACAATATCTATATCAACATCACTGACTTCACCATATACAACATCTGTATCTATATAATGTGCATCTTTTACTTCTACATCTACCTGTATATCGAATTAGCAGCTCAGAGCCTATTTATTATATCAGAGTGAGAATTTTAATTCTCCCCCCCCCCAGCCACATAAAAAATGTGAGTGGGGCAGAGGTCAACCATGGTCTATCACATTCCTTCAAGTGTAAAAGGCATGAACTCTTTGCTGGCTTTGTCCTGGCTTCAAAGGACAACTGGTTCCTGCTAGTGGAAGCCAAAGAGGCTTCCATTTTGAGTGGGATTGAAATGAGAAGTGAAGGATGTGCTTGCTGAATTTCATTCATGCCCTCTCTTTGGTTGCCAGTCTCCCAGGACTAGAGGGCATCTGGTTCAAGCACCATTATATCTAATAGGGTGATACAGAATAATTTCTTCTCAAAAGAACAATTAAGCTGAGGACTTGACATGGTTTGATCACATCTAGTTCCACCTGAACTCATCTGGGCTGGAACACATGCAGTTGGCATAAGGGAAACTGCAGATCCTGCTATCTGACTGAGTGTTTCGGGCCACAGAGTAGTTAAAAGACCTCAGTTTCTGGACCAAACAGCATCTCAGTTACCACGTTCATTTAAGCCTCCTTAGGCATATAAGCTGACTTGTCAGCCAAGACAAAAGTGAAATGATGTTTCTAGGTGAAATTGAGAACATGACAGATAAGACAAATAAGAGCAAATCCCTGTGGCTTCTGTAGCCTGTGACATCTACCAAATACCTTTGCTTCCCTGCAGAAAACTGTGCCTCCTAGAGACCATTATTTTTCCTCCAGGAATAAGATTGGCCCTAGGCAAAATTTCAAAACAAATTCCCACCACCCTTTTAAATCCTTATCCATTCTCAAACACATATTAATCATTGAGATTTGTTATTAAAATATCAGGAATTCTTTATTTATTATTGTGGATTTATGTTTTTTAAAGATTGATTTATTTAAAAGAGAGAGATTGTGTGTGTGTGTGTGTGTGTGTGTGTGTGTGTGTGTGTGCACAAGTGAGGAAGAGGCAGAGGGAGAGGGAGAGGGAGAGGGAGAGAGAATCTTGTGAAGACTCCAAGTTGAGCACAGAACCTGATAGGGGTGAGGAGTCTTGATCCCAGGACCCAGAGATCAAGATCTGAGTTGAAACCAAGAATTGGATACTCAACCAACTGAGCCACCCAGGCATACCTCTATGGATTTTTTAAAAAATATATTGTTTAAGTAAGCTCTATGCCCAACATAGGGCTAGAACTCGTGACCTTGAGATTAAGAGTCACATGCTTTACTGACTGAGCCAGCCAGCCTCTATTTCTTAAAGTATTTTTACTAAATGAGAAATACACAAAAACATTGTAGCTTATAGCAAATATCCAAACACTATAAAAGTATAAAGGTATTCATATTTATTTTGTTTGCAAGTGTCTCTAGGTTAGCAGCCAGTAGGACCACACGTATGTAGGAACACAACACAGTAACAGCTACACACAAGCAGGCAGATCAAACCATGACAACTCTGAAATGCTCTAGAAATATTTACCTGAATCTTCAATGCCAAGCCTAGTGCTTCCTGTTCTTTCAGTGGATACCCTCAATAGATCCCTTCAGACAGTATCTCTCTGCTTATGGTTAAGCTTTAATTCTCACAGGAGAATTGTAATACCTTCTCCTGTTTTCCCAATTTCTCAATTTGTTTCAGAATTTGATATCTAGAAAGTACATAAATTGTAAGAAGGGATGCCTGGGTGGCTCAGTGGTTGAGCATCTGCTTTCGGCTCAAATCATGATCCTGGGATTCTGGGATTGAGTCCTGCATCAGGCTCCCCACGGGGAGCGTGCTTCTCCTTCTGCCTATGTCTCTGCCTCTCTCTCTCTCTCTCTCTCTCTCTCTCTCTGTGTGTGTGTGTGTCTTTCATGAATAAATAAATAGAACCTTAAAAAAGTTGTATAAGAGATGCTGGGAAGGAATTCCCTCATGCAAACACTCCACAGCAGCTCCTTAGTGCATACCACCTCTTATGCCCTCAGACTGCCCAAAGTCCCTTTCTATCTGGTCCCACTAAACCTGCCCTTTCAAGCTTTAGAGAGACACACTCCCTACTAGCAAAACTCCAGTTCTCTCTGGGTTGACTTTAGGCTTCAGGATGGAAGCAATCGGATTGAAGGATTTCATCCTGAGATGTGAAGAACTATTATGACTCCCGTGGGGAACAGAAGCATAATTAAGAGAGTGGAGGCATTTCTACAAGTGTGGGAAAAATTGTCCAAGGCATTCCTTCCAAGGATCGTAGAGGCAAATGTTTCCAAGGGCCACATACATGACAAATGGTGGGAATTGGGCGAAATGTAAAGATTACAAAAGTGGTAGAGAC
The DNA here is from genome assembly GCF_053574225.1 of Canis aureus. NCBI lineage: Eukaryota > Metazoa > Chordata > Mammalia > Carnivora > Canidae > Canis > Canis aureus. The sequence continues at coordinate 21,397,543 of NC_135636.1, read as the reverse complement.
TGAATGTGGCCAAACAGGAGAGTGCAAACCTCAATGAAAACTATTCAAATTCAAATATTTAAAACAACCAACCAGTAGAAGCCAAACCACCACTGAGGGCCATGGTGGGCCAGGTTGGGATCTCTGCACTGAATGCTGTGGTGAGGCCTAGACTGCTTGGGGTAGGTGCACCCTGCACTTGCAGTCACACCTCAAAACAAAATTGAGGATAGTATTTTCTCAAAGGCTAGAATATAGTCAGTGAAATATAGGCATAGCCTTTTATTTGATATACCTAATGGAAACCAATTCCAGTTGCTAGGCCAAATTCAGACTCCTAACAGTTAAAATCACAGATTAAAAGATTCTAACCAACCACAATTTAGAAGAAATAATAATAATTTTTAAAAATGAAGAATGCAGGAGCATTTGGTGCCTAAGTTGGTTAAGTGTCCTACTCTTTATTTTGGCTTGGGTAGTGATCTCAGGGTCGTGACACTGAGCCCCAAATCAGACTCTGCCCTGAGAATGGAGCCCTGCTTAAGATTCTCTCTTTCCCTTTGTCCACCCCACCATGGGTGCTTTGTTGTATAGGACTCATTATATTCCCTACCATTCAATTATTGCACTTATGTTAGGAATGTTCCTTTTTATTAGATAATTGGTTGATTATCCTTATCAGTATAAAAATTCAAACACAATCCTATTATTTCAACTTCAGGCTAGGATGCCAAATAAAAGGCAGGTGTGTGTGTGTGGGGGGAGGGGTAAGAGATTCTAACCATCATGGATCTCTTCTGATTGTGATGGTGGTTTCCTTCCATATAAAGCATCTCAGTGCTTTATAGCATTTTTCTTAGTATGTCTGTGGGTATTTAAAATTCTATTTTTTAAAAAGATTTTATTTATTTATTCATGAGAGACACATGCAGAGAGAGGCAGAGACACAGGCAGAGGGAGAAGCAGGCTCCGCGTGGGGAGCCCAACTCGGAACTTGATCCCGGGACCTGGGGATCACCACTTGAGCCCAAGGCTGATGCTCAACCACTGAGCCACTGAGGCATTCTAAAATTCTAAAATTCTATTTTTTAATGACATCTGAATCTTTCTACCAAATCGAGGTGATCTTTGCAGTGCAAAAGGTATTGAACTCTACTTGGATCCTAAAATATCCTTGCCCTGCTTCCTTGATATAAATATTGAGGATTTTAATATCACTGACTCTATCATTTGAGATGTTGAGATGGCTCTTGCCCACCTGAGAGAGAACGTCAAAGAGGTAGAGTGTCACAGGGGAAGGGAGATGAGAGTTAAAAGCCAGACAAGTTTGTTTTTTAGGTTATTAATAGCTATGTGTCCTGGAGTAAGTCACTTAACTTCTCTGAACTTTGATGTTCTTATCTTCAAAATGAGGATAATGAACCAAAAATGATCCCTACCTCATAGGATTGTTTTAAGGATGAACAGAAATGAGGATGCCTGGGTGGCTCAGTTAAGTAAGCATCTTCCTTTGGCTCAGGTCATAATCCCAGGGTCCTGGAATCGAGCCCTGCAGCTGGCTTCCTGCTCAGATGGGAGCCTGCTTCTCCCTCTGCCTCTGCCCCTTTCCTTGCTCCCCCGCTCTCTCAAATAAATAAATAAAATCTTTTTTAAAAAAAGGATGAACAGAAATGATGCTGACCATGCAGCAAGCACATGATAGGAATGGAGGAGGCATATAAAGGTCCTCAATAAGTGAATGACGATAGTTCCTATTTTTCCTCTCCTTTAATCTTATGCACAGCCCTACCTTATTCTCTTCGTTCATGTAGTTCTGTATTAGTTTCCCAATATGGTAACCTAGCTCCTAATATGGTAACAAATTACCATAACCTGGGGGGCTTAAAACAGCAGACATTTATTGTCTCACAGTTCTGGAACTAGAAATCCAAAGTTAAGATGTCAGTAGGGCCATGCTCCCTCTGAATCCTATTGGGAAGAATTTTTCCTTGCCTCTTCCTACTTTCCGGTGGCTGACAACAGTCCTTGGCATTCCTTGGCATTCCTTCAATCTCTGTGTCTCTCATCACATGCCTTCTTCCTGGGTCTCCTTTGTCTCTGTATCCAAATCTCCCTCTCCTTTTTATTTTTTTAAAATTAAAACAAATTTTTAAAAAATATTTTATGTATTTATTCATGAAAGACACACAGAGAGAGGCAAAGACATAGGCAGAGAGAGAAGCAGGCTCCATGCAGGGAGCCCGATGTGGAACTCGATCCAGGGACTCCAGGGTCATGCCCTGGCCGAAGGCAGATGCTCAACCTCTGAGCCACCCAGGTGTCCCTCCCTCTCCTTTCTCTTATAAAGAAACCAGTCGGGGATCAAGTCCCATGTCAGGCTTCCTGCATGGAGCCTGCTTCTCCCTCTGCCTGTGTCTCTGCCTCTCTCTCTCTCCTCTTTGTGTATTCTCATGAATAAATAAATAAAATCTTAAAAAAAAAAAAAGGAATAGAGTATAGAATGAAAAAGGCAAATAAGCCCCTGCTCTCATGGAGCTTGCACTCTAGTAGAAGAGGTAGGCAACGAACAAATAAGTAAAATACATATGTTGTTTTACTAGTGGTGATAGGTGCTTTGGAGAACAATAATACAGGAGGAAGAATAAGGGAATGTCTGCAACAGGGGAGGGAGAAGGTTTGGGAAGCCCTCACTGAGAAGGTGGCATTGAAGCAAAGCTCTCAAGGAAGGAGGGGATGTGTGGATCTCTGGCTCTGTATATAGACACAGCAAGTGCAAGGGACCTACGGCAGAAGGATGCTTGGCATGTTTTAGAAACAGCACATAAACTAGCATGGCTGGAGCACAGTGTGCAGGGGAGTGTGGCAGGAGAAGTGAGAGAGGTAAAGGGAGCCAAATCCTAAATGGCTGGTATTCAGTGTAAGGATTCTGGTTTTGTGCATGAGATGGGAGACATTGGAGCACTTTGAACAGAGTAATAGCATGGGCTGAATAGACATTGTAGTGTGCTCTGTGTGGCTGCACTATGTAGGATGGATTATCAAGAGACAAGGGGAGAAGCAGGGAGACCAGTGAGGAAGCCATTCATTTAAATAGCTGAGAGAAGATGGTGACTTGCAGCAGTGGCAGTAGGAGTTAGAGTTGGAAATAAGCAGCCAGATTCTGGACATATTTTAAAGCCTGAGTCTTCAGGATTTGCCAAATCCCGATCAAATGTTGGATGTGAGAGGAAGAGGAGTTAAGGGTGACTCTGAGGTTTGTGGCCGAGCACCCAAAAGTACAAAGAGACATCCTTTACTGGGATGAGGTCTCAAATTCTTATCACACATTATGTAACCTTGGGCTATAGTAGAGGTGGCTCAGGAAGGTCAGAGATGGATCAGAAACAAGACTAGTCACAGGAAGTCAGATTCCAGATTGGGCCTGACCAGTAAGAAATATGTGGCCTAATGCTGAACTCTGTGTATCTCTCCTCACAGAGGTTGAGTGAGACCCAAAGACTCAGGCAAGGTTGATTCCACAGGCACAGGGTAAAGAGTGTGAGTTGTGGACAGAGGAGAAGGACAGAGGCAGTCAAAAGACATCTTCCAGATCCTACCTCAGTGGAGGGTGGGCCAAATGCTATCAGGGTTACCAGAGATTAAAACAAATAAAAAAGACTTGTACCCTCTTTCCAGGAGTTCTGGAAGGTCTTCCAAACCATCATCCACTCTGCAGTGTTCACATAAATGTCCACTTCAGCAGCAGTCCCCAACTCCAAAAATGTTACCATGGGAGCTATTGCTTTTATGTGCACCAAGCAGAGTTGGTTCACTGAGTGGGCCATGGCTCTCAGGTAATGTGTGAGCTGAGAGATCCTGAGAAGGTTCTTAACTGAAGTGGGTTTCTGGGGGACCTCTGCACTGTGCTGAAATTCTACTCATAGATTTCCACCCCTCAGAAATCTTTAGGGACAAGTTATTCTGAAATGGTTCCAGGAGTAATATTGGTTTGGAGTCCCCCACCATTCATTAGCACCTTGTAACAGTATATTTTGTATAAGTTACCTCTTCACTCTTAGATCTGACATGGTGGGATGTTAATCATCCTGGAAAGAGAAGTAGATGATGGAAGCTGGCACATTTGGTTGCTTACTCTAGAGGGGAATAACAAGAAGACAGAGCATGGTGCCTTATCTCCCCAAGTTCTTTTGATTTCTCTCTTTTATCTGGAGGGACAAGGATAAATGGAAAAGGGTATGGTAAGGGGAGGATTGGGACCATTGACTGACTTGACATTTTGATGCCTGCTCTGAGGCTTCTGTTACCTCCTTTCCCCCAAATCAAGAAGTAGCAGCATCCAAGAATACCAATGTGGGCTTACCCAGAGAGCAGAGAATAGGAACTTGTGTGTATGATACTCTGTTTCTTATATACTCTTCCTGGTTTTTTTCTCCCTCCACATTCCTATTTTCAAAAAAATGTCCAGAGTATCATAATAAAACTGAATTATTATGCAAATAAATCATTGCTCTAGATTTTGAAGAATGTTGTCTATCCATTTCATGCAGTCCCTGGGTGAATTCAGGAATTGAAGGATTCAGGTTCACTTTTCAGTGACTAAACCATCTCCCTTGAGGTAATTCCTATGCTGCTCTTACCTATCTCCAACATTTCCTTTGACTATAGATTCAGTGAAGTCTTTTGGATGCCCTTTTGCTTCCTCTTCCACCTCTGGGCTGGAAACTGGCCCATGTTCCAGAAGATTCAGGCTCAATGAACCTTGAGGCTTCTGCTTTAGTCTGCAGGACGTAGGGTACCACTTTGCCTCTTGGGTCATATTCCAGCAAAGGTTCTTTCTCTTTTCTTAAGTTAGCTATGAGGTGTGCCTCCATTATACTCCTAGGGGGAAAGGACCAAATTAGGTAAGTGTTCCAATGCTTATTTTCATGCCTGATTGGATCAAATGCCTTCCAAAAGACGAAAATATTGAGTTGAGAATAGTTCATCCATTGGTAATTTATAGTTTCAGAGAGTACCATGTTTATATGGCAGTATAATATCTTTTGGTGCTCTTACCTCAACCTTGTGAGTACAAAAGAGAGAAAAGGCACCTAGAGGAGAGTAAGAAAGAGATGGAGAGCAATCTTTTAATAAAACTTATGAGAAGTAGCCCACCACACACACACACACACATATGTATATACACATATATATATTTGTTACCCAGTACAAAAATATGGGCAATTACATCTTAGGAGGTTTGGGACTGTATGTATTTACTTAATAGTAATGGCTCCTCAAGGACCATTATGAATGATTGGGAAATAAAATATTCATAGGTGTAAAACCAAAATTAGCCTACATGGAGTTTTCCCAGAGTTTACATCCACAGAATACATTTTTGTAGAGAAGAAGCCTGCCTGGGAGCTGATATGCTCTAATATTCACCATAAATAATTAAAAATTCTGCATCAGCAGAAGAATGCCTCCTCCCAGAGCAAAAACAGTTTTAAGTTTGCCAGATCTCTCAGAATCACAGAGGCAGAAACAACTTACCTTTCATGACTCCTGAGGATGAGTGCAGAGAGGAGAACCAGGGGAATTCAGCAGACAGCACAAGAGGGAGATCTCAGAATGGCCTGCAGAGGACTGGTCCGGTAACAGCCATGCTGGCCTGAAGGTGGTGTGACTTCAAGGTTATGACCACCGTTCCTAGCTTGGTGCTGGAAATTCCACAAATTGAGCTACATATTTTGGAATGAGACCAAATTTCAAAAAATCTCTATGAAGAGTGCCATAGAGAGAAGGCTTTTTAATGGGAAAAAGAAAAAGAAGCTGCAGGAATCAAGGTATCAGAGGTGGAGGGAAGTTGCTACTAAGAGATGAGAAGAACCCAACAGCACAGGGCGCAGGTCTGGGCATCTCTGCTACCTACTGCTGGGCCCAAGTGCTGGAGGAAGGGAGGGCCATATATCCCAAGCACTTCCACCAGATACCCCATACCCCTCAACAGTTGCCCACAGATTCCCTCCTGCTTCTGGGCTTGGAGGAACTCCAAAATTCATCTGACCTTTTGCATTAGTTCTATCTTATTACAGGCTGTGAATTTTCTCTTTCACTCTGAAACCATCTGCTTTTATCTTTTGGGGACTCCTCAGGATTTCTGGTCCAATTGGAGCATTCCCTCTTATTACTATAACACTCATGTATGTAAACAATGTGGAAGCATTTTTCAATCTTATATTACACATATATCATTTTGAACATACTGAAGTTGGAAGGTACACTCAGGAAAACAGCTTCAATCTTCTCCTACAACTGCCTCTGTCAAATCTCCTTTCCTGATCCTTGAACAATATCTCAGGCAGTAACGACAGCTTTTCATTAACTCTGGACCCTTACAACAGTCCAGACTTCTATTTTTCACCCACTTCAAAGCTCCTCCAGCACCCAGCTGCTGCCTGACTCAGAACCAATCATGGAAAAGAGGGTAAGTCTGGCTCATTCTTTTGTTCTCCTTGTTTCTTTCTTTCCTATCATAACCACCCCCTCCCACAGTCCCCTCCACCCAGCTCCTTCTGGTTTGGAACAAGGCAGCAGATCAAAGAAGACTGAGAAGGGATCAGAGGTCACCAGTGTCCTCTGTAGTTCCCCCAGGGAACCTCTAGATGCTGGCTTGCCCTTTCATAAGAGACCTTTCTCGATTCTTTAGAGTCCTCTATGGTAATCCTCAACCCACGAACCCCTGACAGGGGTGATGCTCCCTGTCTGATCTTTTACAACACCTCTAAGCTACTATCATCAGTACATCCCTGGGTCCCCTTGCTTCATCAAGCAGGGGACTTTTTTTGGGTGGCTTATGACCAGTAACAATCCATGCAGTCCATTTGGCCCAAGGAAAAACTCCAGATGCACAGATGCTCCAGCCACTGTCCTCCCCGGTTTGCAAGCTGCTCCAGCTGACCTCCCACTGCCTCCATCTTCACTTAGCTCTTGAACTCTCAAATAAAATTGCCCTATGGTCTCCTTCCCACTTTCCTCTTCTCCTCTAGTAGCATTATAGGAAATCTTTGGGAGCCTGCAGCTCAGCAAGCATCCAGCTGGGAAATGAGATGTCAGTCTTCCTTCCTGCAAGCAGCCCCACTTTTTGTGAACTGTTCTCTAGGGGCCTCTCACTTGGCTGAGATAGGAAGAAGAATCATGAAACAGTACAGGGCTCCCTATCAAACATATTCTTTCTCCAATCAGTCCCCTTTGCATTTTTAGTTCTCCCTCACAGATGTTGTGATAGTCACTGTGCCAGTTCACTGTGCCTGTTAGTGAGTCCCGAAGAGATGTACCTGACTCCTCCTTGGAAGAGGTGGACACTTAAAGCCCATGTTCCCTAGTTATGAGGCTTCAACCAAAAGTCAGACATAATAAGAAAAATTATATTTAATGGTCTGTAATAGGTTTGTGAATATATGTGTCATCATTCAATTTCCTCCAGAAGTTGACCCTGAGATAAAGAATTTGACTGGAAAGAATTTATTTTGGAGATATTTCTAAGAAACAGAGTCAAGCAGTGGAGAAGCAAAATAGGGAAGGAAAGGCAGCCCCAAAGAGCTTGCTATCAGGAAAGTTCCATTGTGGATAACTAAAGCTTAGTCCCACTGAGAAACTCTTAGAGCCTATGTGAAATACACACCTCAGAGGGATCTGGGAATCTGGGGGAAATCTCAGCATTCTGTAGATGTACATTTGCAGGGCAGCAGTTTCCATGGTACTGCCATTTTCCTGACATGCCTTGCTTTCTCACCCTCCTCTGCAGACCTGGAGTCTACCCTTCACCACTCCCACCTCTTCTCCCTGACTGGCTGATGAACTCTGCTAGAGTAGATGGAGCACATTTCCTTTTGCCACTAATGTTGGGATTAACCATGTAATTTGTTGTAGGCAAATATGCATGTACTACACAGAGTGCTTGACACGTAGTAAATATTTATATATGTTAATGAAATTAATTAATGCGTTTGGAGAGAAAACCAAAATTTAGTACCTGTATTGCTAGGTGATTCTGACCTATATGCCATTCACTTGTTTGTTTTCTGGTTCCTTGCACTATTCTGTATCATTGGAGGAATTGTTCCTTGCAAACTACATTGCTCAGGCTTCCCTGTCAGTCTTACCCAGTTATGTTCAGCCAATAAGAGGCACGGGTGCTGAAAGAAAAGGGAAGCCAAGATAATTCTCCCCCTTTCTCTCCTTGGGAAGAGGATGATGCATTGGTAGCAGTGGCTGCTTCTCTTCTTTGTTTCCAGCTCCTACCAGACAATCTTTCCTCCATGGCCCCAGAATCTGCCTTCCTAGCCTGCAGAATTTCCCACTTTTTACCAAATGGCCCATGTTTCTGGGCTCCAGTGAGGACACAGCATTTCTTTATCCTTCCATTCCCTAGGGATGTAGCAGCTGCCTGCATTTACTAATCTCTGGGATTCCTCTTGTTCCCCTATTTGCTCTTTCAGCTTTCTTAATCTCTATGTATTTTTTCCTTATTAAATTCCTTCTAAGGGTTTCATTTTCCTGGCCAGACCCTCATGGATAACCTATTTCAGGAGCCATGTACAAAACGATGGTTTATTCTAGACCCTGGTTCCTAAGGGAGATATGTTTTCCTCCTTAATTTTTCTTTGAAAGCATTCCTGACAAATGGCTTCTTTTCTTCTCCTGTGGTAATAGTATTTTATGCTACTTAAGATTATATCCAAAGTATTATCAGTAATGAAAAAGCTAAGCCTGCCCAATATCGTGAAGATATCAGCTGCTTCCAAATTGATCCATACATTTGATTCAACTCTTATCAAAATCCTAACAGATTTCTCACATGGCAATTGGCGACTGATTCTAAAATTTGTATGAAAATATAAAGGCCAAGACTAATCAATGCCCTCCAGAAGAAAAAACAGGGTGGGAAGACCTTTTACATCAAATAGCAAGACTTATTAAAAAGCTGTGGTGGGGACGTCTGGGTTGTTTAGTCGGTGAAGTGTCTGCTTTTGGCTCAGGTCATGATCCCAGGGTCCTGGGATGGAGTCCCACATCAGGCTCCCTGCTCAGCAGGGAGTCTGATCCTCCCTCTCCCTCTGCCTGCCACTCTCCCTGCTTGTGCTCACTCTCTTGCTCTCTCTCTCTCTGTCAAATAAATAAATAAAATCTTAAAAAAAAAAAAAAAAGCTATGGTGATAGAGAAAGTGTGATACTGCTTCAAGGATAAATAGAAAAATGAGACAGAATGGATCAGTATTCTGGAAGAGTCTAGAAACATACCTATGCACATATGAACTCTAGGCTTTGTTTCTTGTTTTTGTTGTTGTTGTTGTTTCAGTGACACTACACAGAAGGTGAGAAAGGATGGTAATTTCAATAAAAAATTCTCAGGACACTGAGAATTAAGTGCACGTTAAGTGGCAACGTGGTAAAAAGTGTGACTATATCTCTAACTCATGCCAGGTTTATTCTAAGCTCTGGTTCCCGAGGAAAATATTGGTTTTCCCCTGTCATTCCGCTTTGAAAGAATTCCTTGGAAATGCTCTTTCCAAAAGCTTTTCTTCCCCCCTAGTACGTGGTGATCTAAATGCAAAAGGCAAAATAATAAAAAGTTTGTAAAATAATGAGAATGAAAAAAAGTAAGCCTGAATATAGGAACTGGCTGTGGGCCAATTCACAATAATGAAAAGACTGTTCTTGATGGGTAATAAACTCAGCCCAAGCCCTGTCTGAGAAGCTACAGAATGACGTTAACGTTTTTAACCCTGTGTTTTACAAGAGAGCAAGTCAAAAGGGAAATTGCTGAAACATTGGAATGTAGATGCTCCTGGAAGGTGCCAATTTCTAGGTACTATTGGCAATTGGTGCCTTTTAAACAGCAGTTGGAACCCTTATACAATTTTAATAATAGCCAAAGAATTTCCCCTAGATCAGCACCCAAGGAAGGGCCTTCCCTCATTTTTTTTTGTATCCACTTCTTTCCAGAGGTTTTATATAGACTCTCTTGTGCCAAGAATATTATTTTCTGTTTGTTTTAAAACAATATCAGATTTCAGAAAAATGAGAAATAGTATTAAAAATTCCTATATACCTTTCACCCCAATTTCCCAAATGTTGCCCTTAGTGTTCCCTCTTTTCCTCTCCCTAAATTTTTCTAAAACATTTAGGGGTAAGTTGTACATATGACACCACTTTATCTCTAGCTATTTAAACATGCATTTCCTAAAAAACAAAGACATTCTCTTACATATCCATAGTACAATTCTCAAGATCAAGAAATTAATATTGATACAATATTTATCATGCAATCTACAGATCTTATTCAAATTCTACCAGTTGTCCCACTAATATCCTTTTCAGGACTATTCTTTTAAATATTCTGTGGCCATGGTCTCAGGGAAATCATTCCCAGCTTTTCAAGATGTAGTGCATGCATAAAGAATTTGAGCGTCATTGATTTTCAGGAAAAAAGACACTGAAACTTCCGTTAGCTGTGCATGCAGACATCTGCCTTCCCTAAAAAAAAAAAAAACCTCAAATGAAGGTTCACTCTATTGCCCAAAGCCTGTGTTATCAGAGAAGATTCTGGATTGTTTCATTTCGTGTTTCATTTGCCTGCTTCTTTTTCCTGATTCCTCATTAGGCCGAAAGAACTCATTTAAAAAATATCCTGGAAGATGTTTTCACCTTCTTTTCGCACATAATAATGAAATACCTTCCTATTTTGTTTTTAAAGCGAGAAAGGATGCACAGTGCTTATGGGATGTACTAGACTAGAGTCTACAAGCAGTAGACTCTAGTATTTCATTACCCACTCCTGTCCCTAGGCCTCTGTTATAAAGGAGTAATTAAAGGCCAAAGGGTGACTACCTAAATAAATGTCCATCAGAAAGGGGACTAGTTAAATAAATTCTAGCTAATACAGTCAATGTAATATAATGCAGCCATTCAAAAAAAAAAAAAGATAAAGCTGTGTATGTTTCAAAATAAATTAATGCTAAACAACAGAAAGTGGTTAAGTAGTATAGACTCTGCAGAGGATAATTAGGGAACCTGGGGAAATAGAGGTAGAAGGGAGACATTTATATTAAACCCTATGTTATGTGTTCAGAGGGAGAGAAAGACAAAGAATCACAAATAGTACATAGGTAGGTAGGTAGGTAGGTAGGTAGGTAGGTAGGCAGACACAGAATAATGGGTAGGTAGACAGATTTAAAACTAAAAATGTGAAGGAACAGCAGGCTTCATATTTTCCAGCTGCATCTTTTGCTTTTAAAGCCCTTATTTCTTTTGCCACGTCCCCCCACCATGTAGTCCTCTTCAGTTAGCAGGAGTCTTATCCTCCGCTGGGCAGTAAAGACACAAAACAGACTTAGCCCTAGACACATTCTCAACAAAACCGCATACCATACACAACCTCAAACACACGTTTTCAGGTTTGGAGGTGGGATGGACCAAGATGACCAAGCTTGGGCAATCTAAGAGGGACCTGCGTCTCTCCTCTCGCGTCACATTTGCACTCTCTCCTCACCCTTTCATTCCTACGCCCGCCTTACTCCCCAGCCCCGCTCCAGACCCCAAGCACCCAGGACACTGAACTGGCGTAAATTTCCTTCTACTTGCGCCGAGGCCCGCGGGGGGGTGGGGGTGGGGGTGGGGGTCGTGACGTCAGTGCTGAGCGAGGGGGCGCCGCCTCCTGGGTGGGTTCCCACCCCTCCTGGCCCTGCGGGCCCGGCTCGGCTTGCCCTTTAAAAGAGCGGGTCCTGCGCCAACCGCGCCACACCGCGGGGACCTGGACACACAGCTGCTTTCCCGGAGCATCTTTATCTTGCCTTCTGCCCGCATCTCACTCACAGGTGCAGCCGCCATCCTCTTCGTGCAGATTCGGGCAAGCGGAGCCATGCAGCCTGCAGTGTTTCTCTGCCTCCTGGGAGCTGCAGTGGTGGCCGGTGAGTGGGCTCCGCGGGCTGATCAGCACCGCGGACAGCGCTTGCCGCGTTCTCTCGGGCGCTGGGGACCGTAGGCTTGTAGATAGATACTGGGGGAGAGGAAGGGTTGGGTGGAAGATTTCTCCTTCTTGCTTGAGATGATTAATTCCCGAAACTCTCTGCTTCATCGTCTGACTTGGAAAAAGCCAGAGGGCTTCCTAGCCCAACCAGAAGAGTCTCAGTTTTTTTTCATATTTGAGTTTTTCTGTAGATAGAAACGTGCCTGTGCCTCCAAGGAAACCCCACATTTTGTGCTTACTTGTAAAATGTCACGCTCTCTGCCTTCTCTACCTGTCTAAAGAGATGCTCCCAAAACCTTAATATGTAACTGGAATTAAGTATCTGTTCGATTTTTTTAAAGCCAGGGAACTACGGAGACACAGGAGTACTTGTATTAGTTGGCACCTGGGATATAATTTCCCTTATTATTATTATTTAAACATGAGGAGATGAAAGTAAGTCTCGTATGTATTTAAGATATCATATCTTTTTCTTAACATATTCATCTATGTGTGTGTGTTCATGTATATGTATGTACAAGTTTAATGTCATTTTGGGGGGTATTTTATAGTTCCATTTCTGAGAAGAGGTAATCTCATACCCAAATCCATCCATTTTTAAGTTATTAATGGAAATTGCAGTAGATATTTTGACTTTTGTACTTCAAGAAAATAACAAGGATAAAATAACCACAAAGATATCCTTGAAGAAGTAAAAAAAATCTTTTTAGTCAATTGGGAGAAAGAAATTTTAAGTAGTAGATATTTGACAGTATCTCTTTATGTATGGAAGATTGTAGGACTAATCTTTCAAACTACTCTGAATCTTGAAGAAATTATCTCTGGAGATTTGAAAAAATGTGTGTGTGTGTGTGTGTGTGTGTGTGTGCATTGAAGTAAAATCACTAGACCACTGAGAAGTATGTATGCTATCACCAGATTAAACTGGAGATTTTCGGTGGCTGTTTTAATAACCTCATAGGATATTGTTCTTATCTGAGATTGAGACTCCTAACTGGAACTGAAGTATTGCCATCCATGAATATGAAGCTTTCATTGACAGCAATTGCTAGATTCCCAAATGTAAAGACACAAAATGAAAGCCAGTGGTAATTTATTTTCTTGCAAGCCACACACATTCAGAAATTTCTAACATTCTTGTAACTTATAAATTGCCTATAAGTGTTCTTAAAGAAAACTAAATGAATATTTAGAGTCCTTTCCGGTCAAAAATATTTTCAGAAAGAAATCACTTAAAATGCTACAGCTATACATTGTGCTTTAGACTGCAAGACAGTGTCATTTGTGAGACTTACTTAATATAGTGGCAGAACATTTAGAGATCCTTTATGCAAGAGAATATTTTAAGAAGGGCTCATATTTTAATATCGGCTAAAATAGATATTATATTCTTTAAAAAACTATTGAACTGTAATTCACACACCATAAAACTTTTAAAGTGCATAATTTAGATTCACAGATTCTGTAATCACTATCAAATGTCAGAAGTTTTTCATTAGCCCAGAAAGAAACACCTATGCCCATTAGCAGTCATTCCCCATTTCTGTCTTCACAAATGCCTGGAAATGAAACATGGTAGCCATCAAGCAAAGTTTATTATCTAGCAAAATCACAAGACTGAAGAAAACCTCAGGAAACCATCTGGCTCATTTCCTACCCTGAAGAGCTTCTGAAGGGAAATCCATACCTTTCTATAATAGCTACTGGGCACTCTAAAAATTTAATATGAGTGAAGTAGTTATGTGACACCCATATTGTACAGGGTAAAGTAGTTTCTGCCCAGATGAGGTTGCTTAATTTTTTAAATTATAGCTATATTTTTATTCTGGAATCAAACCTTAGTTTGATAGTCTTGTGGTATATAATACTTCAGAAATTATTTTCAGGTTTATCATACAATATAATTTGAAGATTTTCTACCGCCTGACTATTTCACTTTTAGAATCCTTGGGTTTTCTTTCGTGCCTCCTGAATCTTACTTTATACAAAAATAAGTTAAACTACTTTTGGGGATTTAATGTGTCTTTGGCTAGTACTTTGCTGTCACAGATTCAGTTGGAAGAAATACAGAACTTAAATGTCTCACTGAGATGCATAATGCACTTTTATAAGGAAACCTTAGTTCCTTTCCATCAAAAACAGGTCTGAAAAAATCTCAGAGAAACAGGACTGTCCTGCAATAACAAACATGAGCTATAAATTATTTAGAGTGATAAAGAAAAATATTTCTGTCTGCCCAAATCTGATGACTATTAATACTTTGGCAATGTTAGTAGTTAATAAAAACACTGATTTCACATTTAAAAAAATTTGTTCAATTATTTTTTAAGGATTTTATTTATTTATTCATGAGAGATACACAGAGAGAGGCAGAGACAGGCAGAGGGAGAAGCAGGCCCTTCACAGGGAGCGCAATGCAGGACTCGATCCCCAAACGGGGGATCACGCCCTGAACCAAAGGCAGACTCTCAACCGCTGAGCCACCTAGGTGTCCTCCGATTTCACATTTGTGGGGAAAAAAGTTGTTAGAAAGAAACTGTATTACCAAAGAAGGTTTAATAAAGCTAGATTTTAAAAAGGCACCTTCTAGTTTATGAGAGGAGTAATTCTCTGTTATTTCTTTCTAGAGAATTTTACAGATTCAGGTGCAAAGAAAAAGTGCCACAGTGGGAATGTTCCCAAATAACAGCCATTTGAGGGATAAATAATGGCCCAGCATACTGAAGCCTGGGTGCCAAAGGGAGGACATCTGGATCTTGTCTGAAGTACCTTTTAGAAAGATTTTGGGGGTCTTCTTACCTGTTCACCATTTCTTAAACGGTTTACAAATGATTTTAATATGCTGGATAGCTTTGGGCTTCTTGAAACAATTGAAGTAGATCCCTGGCCATGTTTTAAAAAAGGAAAATTCAGTAAGGTGAGTACATGAAATAGGTGCTTTATTTCTAGATTGAGCCCTACGATCTGTAACTGATTAGAGGCAGGCAGTTAAAGAGGCTTGGAGAGCAAACATTTTGTGAGGAGAGGTCAGGTTGCTGGTTAAAAATAAACTACATTTGAGTAGCTTTCATCTCTGATGTCTGAGAGTTTTGCTCTTGCTCCAGCTAGCTCTTCTCTTGCTCAAGGACCTAGAATTTCCTGCACTGAGCTTCTTCAGCCAAAATAGCAGTTGTCTACTCCAGGGCGTACCAGGAGAACTGTGGAGATGGGCCTACATGTAAATGCTTTAGCTTCTCCAATAGAAAGGGCTTAGACAAGAACAAAGTCAAAGTGAAAGATGAAAGAAATCAAAGCAGCTTGGAGAAAAAAGCGGGGGGGGGGGGGTGCTTTGTAAAATTAAAAGCATCTAAAACATCTCCTAAGAGGATAAAGTATTTGAATTGCTGGTTTAAAACAAGCAGAGCTTCATGAAATTTAATTTGAATAAATTAAAATTTATTCTTTTAAAATATCTTCATAAGCCAGTTGTTAAAAACCTATTTGTACATGGTATTATGGACTTGATGCTGTACTAGTAGAATGAGATCCCTTCCCTGCTCTTTACACATGGCTGCAGACAACATGGGGAAAAGGAAACAACACTGATATAAGCAAGCTTGTTCAGGCAAAGGAGTGGGGGTAAAAATTAGGTAATTAGTGATATAAGATAATCGCAACCATGTCTCTAAAAATAAAGTGAGTTTTGGGAGGGGATAATTTATTAGAGACAGGACTAGGTAGAGGATAGGCAGAAGAGCTGAGGAGTGTACTCTAGTTTCATTTAAACTAGGTTTTAAAAACTTTTTACTTAAGTATAATATACATTTAGAAAGCTGCACAGGTAAGTATACAGCTTAATGAAGTTTTCACTGAGTGAGCACATTTGTATAATCAGTGCCCTCATCAAGAAACAGAATGTTGCCAGGGTACCTGGTAAGCTCAGTTGGTTGAGCATCTAACTCTTGGTTTTGACTCAGGTCATGATCTCAGGGTCATAGTATCCAGCCATGCTGTGGGCCCTGCGCTCAGCAGGGAGTCTGCTTGAGTTTCTCTCTCTCTCCTTCTGCCCTTTCCCCCACTCGTTTTCTTGTTCTCTCTCTCTCAAATGAATAAATCTTAAACAAACAAACAAAAAGAAATAGAACGTTGCCAGTATCTCAGAAGCTCTCTTTGTCTGTGGTCTGGATTTGAATTATACTGCATATAAGATAGCATTCATTTCCAAATCATGTTTAAGACACTGCTAGGGAAAACATCTGTGTGTGTGTGTGTGTGTGTGTGTGTGTGCGCGTGCGCGCAACTGGGGCAATTATGGCTCCTGAACTAATTTTCTTCAACTATCTCCATTCTGCTCAGCTGTGATTCTGCTCCTCTCTCCAAATAATGTACGGAACGTAGGGGTAATTTTGTGAGTGTGGGGTCACACAACTTCCAAAAATCAACTCAAGTCTTCCCATTTCTTTTTCTCCTTCAAAGCAGTCAGTTCTGTGCCAGTGGATAACAGGAACCACAATGAAGAAATGGTAAGTTGGATTGGAAGTCTAGAATCTCCCACTACTTACCATACCAAACCAAAGCAAAACAAAACAAAAACAAATGACAGCCACAAGAAACCTACAACATAGTCTTACAAAGCCAGGTTTTTATCCCTGAGGGAAGGGTGGCAGAGAATGTCCTTTCTGCCCTGGGGTCTCACTTCCTTCCTGGATGTGTTTAGTGCCCCCTGAGGGTAGCTGTCATCACCATTTTCCTTCCAACCTGCAAGAAATGGATGTTTGTTTTTTAAGATTTTATTTATTTATTTATTTATTTATTTATTTATTTATTTATTTATTTATTTATTTATTTATGAGACAGAGATAGAGACAGAGAAAGAGAGCAGAAGCAGGGTGAGGGGCACAGAGGGAGGGCCTCCCCCGCTGAGCAGGGAGCCTGATGTGGGGCTTGATCCTGGGACTCCAGGATCATGACCTGAGCCAAAGGCAGATGGTTAACCAACTGAGCGACTCAGATGCCCCAAGAAATGGGTGTTTATTTCTCTTCTCTTGTGAAATCTTGACCCAATGCTGTTTTGCATTGTTCTGTGGAGAAGACTGGGAGATTTCACTGTGGTCCTATAACTCTACATTTCTGCCCCAAGGATTCCACACCAGTCTAGGCCACAGAGCCAAGCCTCTTGCTACAGCAGCTCTAGGTTGAGTTAGTGTGTCATCCTAGTGACACCAGCTTTTGCCAACATGCTTTTGGGTCTCCCTCCAGGTGACTCGCTGCATCATTGAGGTCCTCTCAAATGCCTTGTCAAAGTCCAGTGCTCCACCCATCACCCCTGAGTGTCGCCAAGTCCTGAAAAAGAGTAAGTGTCCTACACTGCAGGAGATTTTTGTCTCTCACATGGTCCTTCCTCCTGCTCCCTCTACTTCACCTACTACTTTACCTCCAAATGAAAGGGGGCAGGGGAGGGCATAATGAAATGGAAAGAATATAGGCTAGACTAGGATCTGGGGAGACAGAAGATATGACTTCTAGTCCCACTCTGCCTCTTCATAGCTGTATGGCCATGGGGAAAGATCTCTTGACTTTCTGGGCTTATTTTCTCAAAGTAAAGTGAGGGAGTTGAACTCAATGATAGCCTTTGATATATCTATCAGTTCTTAAATTCCTTGGTTCCAGAGTTTGGATTTTTAGAACAGGTTTTCATTTGGGTGGAGAGAAGTGTGGGGAGTGCTGGTTTGTGATTAGGTAGCAGGAGTTAAGTATTCTGGAAATGTTGGGAGATGAAAGGATAGAAAGAGAACTTAAAATTATTTGCCTTCTGCTCTTCTGACAGTGAGAAGTTAGAAGCTTGAAGGATGACTTGGAAACTTCTGTCCTCTTTACATGACAGATTGCTCAAGCCATTTTAATGTAGAGCTGATTAGAATGGGAGGTACCGCCAAATGGTGGAGAACTAGAGGAGGAAAGGAGAAGTGGAACATCCAGTGAGTCAGAGCTATGACCTTCTGAATCTAGAGTGGGATTTTCTATACAAATTTCAACAGTAATGCAAGCGGTATCCACTGGGAGTTGACATTAAAAGACCAGTTTTATAAAACTATGCCGTCTCTTTTATGCATGAAATCAAACTGATTCAAACAAATCCAAAAACCACTGTTCTCTCCAACAGTCTCTGCTTTTAAATTTTTAGTTAGGCTGGCAAGACTAGATTTTTGTTTTCTTGTCACTTCCAAAATCTCTTATTGCAAGATAATAGTCTCTTGCTATTGCTGCACATGAGCCCTCATGCATAAAATGGTAAAAACAAATATTGACAACTGACCAAAAGACTGACCTGGCAGGACTCAATCCACCACTGGGGGCTTCAAGGTAATCACAGATGTGGGGACCTGAGCCTCCATGAGTCCCATGAACAGTGGGAGGAAGCTTCCCTATCAATCCCAGCTTACACATGTTTTTCTGAATTTCTCCCCAACTTTCTTTTCCAGCCATTACAGGGAATGAATACAAACAGAATGAGTCTTCAGGCAGAGACTAGAGCCAGCTCCTCTGGACAAACCTCACTATCTCCCTTCCCCTTCCTTCATTTACCAGATAGATGCAAAAGTGTGGGGCCTGCCATAGTAGGTCATCAAAGAACTGTGACTGCTTAGGAAGAGCTGTTGAATGCAGGGCCCTGCTTAACTGTCAAGATCAGACTCAACCTTTATATTGTGGCCATAGTGATTCTAGCCTCTGTTTATCACTGACTGTGCCCTGGGGCCATTTGATGTCTGTTGAGAGAGGCCCAGGGAAACTGGCTAAAATCAAATGACTCATGTCTATCGGACCCTGGTGACACTACCCAGAGAACTATATATAATGCTGAGATCAGGAGGGTTTAAGAGCTCCTCTGGGCTGCAGACTCAGACAGCAGCCAGGGCCTGACAGCATAAGGAGTAAAGCAGAATAGGAAGTGACTCAAAAACTAGAGGATACATGTCCTTCTGGGTGGGAGTGGGGGGCGGGGGGTGGAGGGCAGATGTTTTGTAGCTCCAACCCTACTCTGGAGAAATACAGACTTTGTTATCAGATCTGGGATTTTTTAAAAGAAGTTAAAATTTGGATTTGTAAGCAATATCTCCTGGTACTTAGTATTTGCCTCTGAATTTGAAATGAGGTAAAATGAGATTTAGGGCAACCAGAACTCACCTCTGGGTTACCAGTTTGTGGCTTCTGCCTGATTCTAGTTTTCTCTCCTGCTGATATGTCTTAAACAGAAGATCAGTTGGAGCTTTTCAGCCAGCTGGATGGATGGATTGATTCTCTCTCCTACCCCTTGCCCATCTCCATCCCCACTCCCCATTCTCTCCAGGGTGTCTGTGGAGCAAGCATACACTTATTGGGTGAATGAGCACTTGGGGGAATAGAGGAGAATCATTGTTTTATGGCGTGAAGAGACCTTAGGGAATACATAGCCCAATTTCTTAATAGGCATAAGCCTCTCTTTGTCCAGGTTAATCTTGTCATCCTTGCAACAGAGTTAAGGATGGAAGGTACATTTCCTCCTTTTTTACTTGAAAGTAAGAATGAGCTTCATACCTTGGTTTTACAGATTGACAATGACTATGTGCTGCTAATCACAGTCCTCCTCTGATCACACCTGCAGGGACTTAGAGCTAAATTTAGGAGGAAGTGCTAAGACTCAGGCACAAGCTGCTACAGAGAGCACAGAATTAGCTGGGAAAAAATAAAAATACTCTGTTACTGACCGGTAAGCAGTAGGAAAGGGGTGGCACAGCGCCTGCCCTAGAAAGCTGAGACCCTGTCTGATTAGGGCTATGTCAGCTTACCTGTGCCTACCTGGACGACCTCACTTGCTTCAATGCTGCACTGGCTCTTCAAAGACAAAAGGGAGGGACCAGCTCTCTGGATGTGAAAGGTCAGAGACATTTCAGTTGATTCACAAAACATGAGAATGTTATCATGCCAGGCTAGGATTTAAGGAGAAAGGTACAGACCATCCACTATTTCTTGAGTATTTTTCCAATGACCATTTTTTTCCATTTTGCAAATGTCAGTTCAAAATGACTCATCAGTGCCATTTCATAGAAATATAACGTGAACCACAAATATAATTTCATATTTCTCTTTTTAAAGATTTTAGTTATTTATTCATGAGAGACATAGAGAGGCAGAGACACAGGCAGAAGGAGAAGCAGGCTCCCTGAGAGGAGCCCAAGGTGGGACTCAATCCCAGGACCCTGGTATCACATCTTGATTCAAAGGCAGACTGACCCACCCATGCATCACTAATTTCACATTTCTTAGTGGCCATGTTAAAAAAGTAAAAAGAGATAGGAGAAATTAATTTTAATAATGTATTTTATTTTTATCCAATATATTTTATTTAGTAAATAATTTTTACCCATCTAATAGATTTGTGTATATATATACTTATAAAGTTTATCTTTTTTTTTTAATAATCTCTACACCCAATGTGAGGCTTGAACTTACAACCCCAAGATCAAGAGTCACATGCTTTTCTGACTAAGCCAGCTAGGTGCCCCCACACCCAGTATATTTATAATATATATTACCCAATACATCCAAAATATTATTTCAATATACAATCAATATGAAAATTTGAGATATTTTGCAATTTTTTCATACAAAGTCTTCAAAATCTGGTAGGTATCTTAGACTTATAGCTCATCTCAGTTTGGACCAGCCACATTTCAAGTACTCAGGAACCATAAAGGGCTGGCAGCTCCCACAACAGACAGTATAGATCTAGACCCAGAGCTATGAGGGGCCTTGGCTTCAGGAGTTCTATATGAACTCAGTGACATAAATTGAAATTCAAGCCTTTCCAGCTAACAATCAGACAATGCTAGCTGCATGTCTTCTTTCATGAAATGCTCTTGCATTAAGGAGGATTTAGTAAAGGAGGTATTGACATTTGGAAGAGATAGGAGAGAACACATTCAATTAAAATATCAGTTGTACCATCTACTGTTGACTAATGAAACAAAGATAACTCAGTATACTGATGTTTATCTTCAACATCTGAGAATACGTTGGGCAGATGGGATCTGAGTGATGGAAGAAATGGTTCTTTCTACTGGTATGCGGTTTTCTCAGGGAAGAAATATGCACCCTTCTTACCACCAGTTACTAGGTTACATGGTCTCTTACTGCTACATTGAGTCTACACAGTTGATTAGATTAAAAGGCTGATAAACTAATAATTTAAAATTTTAAATCCTCCATTGATACTTCCTCCTGATACTTCCCATTTTGGCTATTTAACTTTATTTAGTTGGATTTTAGTTAGAGCTATTTACATAAGGCTAACTTTTTAATCCTTACTCAGAACAAATATGGAAAGAAGGGTCCCTAATTATACCTCTCTGAGTCTCAATGTCTTCATTTGCAAAAAGGAGAGGCTGAAATAGATGAATTCTAAGGTTTCTTCTGGTTCTAAATTCTAACATTTCATAAATCTCTATTTGGATTTTAATTTGATCACTAGTACCAGTGAGACATGCTGGTTGAGTGTTATGGAAAAAGTAAAAGTAGAGTTTATTATTAAACACAACTAACGAGCTTTCATCCCATTTTCTTTCAAAAGGAGTCTGACTATACTTTTTATTAACTTTAAAAAGTATCCAAGTGATTTTTCAGGTCCTTCAGTTTTGTAGTGCTCACTGAGGCTGGTGCACAATTCTGAAATTACACTTAAGCTTCTTTATTTTCATATAGGTAGAAAAGAGGTCAAAGATGAAGAGAAAAGTGAAAATGAAAACACACGGTTTGAAGTAAGATTGTTAAGAGACCCAACTGATGCCTCAGATGCCAACAGGCCTTCTGGTAGGGAAGAAGCAAGACCCCCAGGAGAGGGGGGCACCCAAGGCCCGACAATGGCAGACACAGAGGGTGGGCACAGCCGAGAAGGAGCAAGTGAATCCCAAGGGGACCTATACCTCCCTGACAGCCAAGTCTCTAAAGAAGCAAAGACACACTATTCTGAGAAAACTGAGGAAGAGGACAGGAAGGAAGAGGAGGGGGAGAAATATCAGAAAAGGGAGCATGGAAGAGATGGCAGTGAAGAGAAAAACCTGGAGGAGCCAGGAGAGACACAAAATGCCTTTCTCAACAAAAGAAACCAGGCTTCAGCTAAGAAAAAAGAGGAGTTAGTGGCCAGATATGGTACACACTCTGCCAGCACCCCTGAGGAGAAGACACACAGCAGAGAAAGGAGTAGCCAGGAGAGTGGAGAGGATACAAGAAGCCAGGAGGAACACCCTCAAGAGTCTAAAAGCCCAGTTGGGAGCCGGGAAGAATCTGAGGAAAGTGAGGAAGATACTGACCCTGAGGTGGACAAACGACACTGGAAGCCAAGACACCACCATGGGAGGACCAGGCCTGACAGGTCCTCTCAAGAAGGGACACCTCCCTCTGAGCAAAGAGGACACCTCCGTGAGGAATCCGAGAAGTCAGACATGGGCATGGCCAGCTTAGGGGAAAAGAGGGACCACCATCCAGCCCACTACAGGGCTTCAGAGGAAGAACCCGAATATGGGGAAGAAGTGAGGAGTTACCAGGCTCCCAAGGACCTGGAGCAAGGACAATATGGTGGCAGAGGAAGTGAGGAGTACAGGGCTCCAAGGCCTCCCAGTGAGGACAGCCAGGAGGAGGACAAGAGAAATCCCCCCGGCTCAGAGTTTGACCACACGGCCCACAGATATAATGAAGAAAGTGAGGGAGAGAGGGGCTATGAGGAGGAACACCACCACAGAGCCAGGGGAGGGGGACCAGGTGCATATTCCATTCCAGACAAAGAAGAAAAACGGTTCTTGGGTGAAGGATACCACAGTGTTCAAGAAAGCCCAATGGACAAGGTAAGGAGGTATCCACAAGGTGAGTGGAAAGAGCAGGACAGAAATTACCTCAGCTATGGTGAGGAAAGAGGTGAGGAAGGAGCCCAAGGGAAGTGGCAGCAGCAGGAGGACCTGGAAGATGCTAAAGAGAGCAGGGAGGAAGCTAGGCTTCAAGGTACACAGTATGGTCCTCATTACACCACTGACAAGAGGAAGAGATTAGGGGAGCTGCTCAACCCATACTATGATCCTCCCCAGTGGAAGAGCAGGCATTTTGAGAGAAAAGACAACATGGATGACAATTTTCTTGAAGGGGAAGAGGAAAATGGGCTAACCTTGAATGAGAAGAATTTCTTCCCAGAATACAACTATGATGTGTGGGAGAAAAAGCCCTTCGAGGACGATGTGAATTGGGGATATGAGAAGAGAAATCTCTCCCCCAAACTGGATCTGAAAAGGCAGTATGACAGAGTGGCTGAACTGGACCAGCTCCTTCACTACAGGAAGAAGTCTGCCGAGTTTCCAGACTTCTATGACTCTGAGGAGCAGATGAGCCCACACCATGCAGCAGAGAATGAACAGGACAGGGCTGGCCAGGGAGTTCTGACGGAGGAAGAGGTAACGTGTGGGGCTTTTGTTTAAAATTAAGATGGTTAATATTAATGTCTTCAAGACTACCTGAAATTAATGTGGTGAAACTGGTGGGAATTAATTACCTTGAGAATGTATCCTCAGTAAGAGAGTGGGGACAACCTCTGGGTTTGAGTTCCATTGTCCCTGCCCACTTACCCTACTGCAGTGCTTCCCAACCTTGGCTGCACACAGGAATCAGCTGCAGGGCTTGAGTAATTACTGATGTTTTGGATCCACCCCCAGGGATTCTGTCTATTTGGTGCTGGGTGCTACTTGGGCATCAGGATTTTTCAAAGCTTCCAGGTGGTTTCAGTGTTCGGCCAACGTTGACAACCCCAATTTGGTATCTTCCTGGTCATTTAACTTTTCATCACTATTTCACAGGATAAGAAGGAACACATGATATAGAAATTAGTTGCTTTAGTCTTCCTTTATCAGCTATTGGACTATAAAAATTCATTTACATCTCAGAGAGTTAACGTGATTAGAACGGTTCCTGCCTAAACAATGATTTTTCCTAATTTGATTATGCTGGTTGCTGTTTCTTAAACTTGAATGTGCATCAGAATCTCAAGAGATTTCTAGCCTTCAGAGTTTCTGATTGAGTAGTTTGCAGGTGGGGCCCAAGAATCTGCATTTCTGACAGGTTCCTTGGTGATGCTGATGCTTCTGATCAGGGGACCACACTTTGAGAACCACTGATGTAGAGTGTCTCATATGGCTTCTGATATCAAAAAATTCCCTTCTATTCATACTCCCTCAGACCACAATAAAATTTATTGATCTGGGACCTCATGCCTCCACTTTTCTGTATTTTCTAGGAAAAGGAACTTGAGAACCTGGCTGCAATGGATATGGAACTACAGAAAATAGCTGAGAAGTTCAGTGGTAACCGAAGGGGCTGATGGCTGTTGGAGCAAAGGGCGGTTTTAAGAAGCAGCCCTCACATTATTTTCTGCCACTTCACTGAAAGACACCATTTATTTACCCAAAAGCAGAAAGTAGAATTTACTGTTCATTCAATGTTTGACACAACTGGAAATGCTTTAATTTATGCCAGAATGCTATTGAAAATATGAATAGCATGACTTGTAGTATATTCTTTCTCTTGAAATAGACATATTAACATGCTTGTGATAATGATTGTGCTGTCATCCTTGAAAAAATATGTTTGTCTTGGTTTGAAATAATAAAAGATTCACCTGAGGCCAAAGCTTCATGTTCTTAGCCTTCTTTGGGCTAACAAGGAGGAGTGTGATTTTCAAATCCATTCTCTAAAGTAAATTTTAAAAGATAGCACTAGGATTTGTTGGTCTTTGGATGCAGAATTGGGGGGGGGGGAGGGAAAGTGCAAAACTTTGAAGTAAAAGAATGTCCAGGATATAAAGCGAAAGAGTACAAGAAAAGACATCTTTTTCCCTAGAGTAAAGAAAGATTGTTAAATAGACTTGAACAATCTATTTCAAAAGTGACCATAAGACATTTACTTTTTAAATTCTATTATCTGGAAATCTCTGAGAGTAGCCAACTAAGGATCATTTTTCAGGGCTAAGGAAGAGAGAGCCTAGATAATGGGATAACTTTGGACTGGGAATCAGAACATCTGGGCTGATCCAGACAGATCCCTGGGCCCTCAAGGCCTGATTTTTACTGTGTATAAAAACAGGACTCTGATTCTTTTTTTTTTCTTTCAAGATTTTATTTATTTATTCATGGGAGACACAGAGAGAGAGGCCGAGACACAGGCAGAGGGAAAAGCAGGCTCCTTGCAGGGAGTCCGATGTGGGACTCGATCCCAGGACTCCAGGATCACGCCCTGGGCCAAAGGCAGGTGCCAAAACCGCTGAGCCACCCAAGGATCCCAACAGGGCTCTGATTCTATTACTAAGTAGTTGTATGACTTTGGACAAGTTGCTTTCCCTCTCTGGACCTCAGATTCATCAGTAAAACAAGGATATCTGCCTCATTGGATTGTTACGAGGATGATATGAGTACGCAAAACACTTAGAATAGTGCCTGGTATATAGCATGGTGCAGGAAATGTTGGCTGCTACCATTATTAACTCGGCAGCTAGCTTCCTATGGCAAGACAGGTGGAAAATTTCCTGTTCTCCTTTCTTTTTCTGTCATCTCATTCCTCACCAATGGTGCCTCCCAAGGGATTGAGCCCCAGGTGCCATAGCAGTGAGCTTCTTGGTAACACCCTTTCTAGGATATCTTTATCTCCCTGCCCCACTTCCTACTGGTAACCTCAACTGATGTTGCCTTGAGTCGCCTCCCAAATCAACTGCTTGTCCTCAACTTCTTATTTCAGGGTCTGCTTCTTGGGGACCTGAATCTAAGAAACCATCCAAAGCCAAGCTAGTCTCATGGTAAATATATTTAATATACCACCATTGTAACCCTTTGTATTATTGCATCTTGATACAAGTTACTAAGAAATGCTTAACATATTGCAATAGACACGTCTCTCCTTTTTCTTTATTGCAATTCAGCAGAAAACAAAATCACTTCCTAATAAAAAGGATTCAAGGGCCCAAGATGAAAAGGATTTACTCACTGGATAAGGGAGGGCAAAACACTGCAAAGCACCAAATGCTAGTCTGGCAAGCCACACACACACACACATGCACACACGGCACTGCTCATGAGAGGCTGCTGGCTGCTGGCAGGTGGAACATAGCACTGCATGGTCCTGGCCTCCTGTTGATGTCCTATGCACTAGCACATCTTTTTAGTTTAGTTTGTAAACACTTCAGGGCAGGGGAATGTGTAGGAACAGAAGACCTATCAAGGATACAAGAGACATTCAAGAGAATTCCACCCAATCCATGGTGCCAACAGAGTGCAGTTAGGATCTCTGGAGATGCCATGCCACCATTTCTTTGAGATGAACTCAAGGACTACCTACACCACTAATTTTCCCTCTTTTGAGAAAAGTAATATATGTTGATGGCAAGACATCAGGTTGTCCTGAAAAGCATATGGTGGATGTGATGGGTTGAACTGTTGTCCTCCAAAATGATACGTTGAAGACTTAACCCCTGGCACCTGTGAGTGTGACCATATTTGGAAATAGTCTCTACAGATGCAATCAAGTTAGGATGAGGTCATTAGGGTGGGCCCATATCCAACATGACCAGTGTTCTTGTAAGAGGAGGGAGATCTGTGTAGACACCAAGGAGAATCTCATGTGAAGACCTAAACACAGAGGGAAGATGGCCATGTGAAGGTGGTGGCAGAGACTGAAGCTGGGCTGCCACCAGCCAAGAAACATCTGGGGTCACTGGAAGCTGGAAAAGCAAAGAAAGATTCTCCCCTAGGACTGCAAGGGTGAGAATAGCCCTGCTAACACCTTGATTTGGGACTTCTGACTTCCAGGACTGTGAAACAACACATTTATGTTGTTTTAAGTCGCTCAGTTTTTGGTCTTTTGTTAAGGCGGCCCTAGGTATCTAATATGATCAGAAACAAATGGCCTCTGACCCTTTCCTTCCAAATCCTTCTGCAGATGTAATCATCTGTATTTTAGAGCTCTTCTCCTACTTGAATATTTTATTTTATTTTTTAAAATAAATTTATTTTTTATTGGTGTTCAGTTTGTCAACATATAGAATAACACCCAGTGCTCAGCCTGTCAAGTGCCCACCTCAGTGCCCGCCACCCAGTCATCCCCACCCCCCGCCCACCTCTGCTTCCACCACCCCTAGTTCATTTCCCAGAGTCTTTCATGTTCTGTCTCCCTTTCTGATATTCCCCACTTATTTTTTCCCCTTTCCCCTTTATTCCCTTTCACTATTTTTTTATATTCTCCAAATGAATGAGACCATATAATTTTTGTCCTACTCCAATTGACTTATTTCACTCAGCAGAATACCCTCCAGTTCCATCCACGTCGAAGCAAATGGTGGGCATTTGTCGTTTCTAATGGCTGAGTAATATTCCATTGTATACATAAACCACATCTTCTTTATCCATTCATCTTTCGATGGACACCGAGACTCCTTCCACAGTTTGGCAATTGTACTTGAATATTTTAATTGTCATAGTCTCTAATATTTTATCAAGGAGGAGTTAAAGCACAATTATGGAACAGGAGGGGAAAAGGGTCCCAGCATTACAAAATGAAAATACACAACACAACACTGTAAAATATAGTATAATTGGGAGATCACAGATGCTAAAATAATTAATTGACTACAATAGTTACTACTCTGTGGTCCAGAAACCAGTCATTTGGGTATATAACAGGCCTCATTGAGAAAATGAAACCCCTAAAAAAAGTGAGGATGTGAACCATGTGGACCCCCAGAGGAAGGACACTTCAGGCAGAGTGAACAGCAAGTGCAAAGGCCCTGAGTAATGTGGTTGGTATGTTTGAAGACAAGCAAAGAGGCCCATGTGGACATAAGTAGTGAAGTGGCATGGGCCAGATTACACAGGGCTTTGTACACCCTGGTAAAGACTTTTGCTTTTGAAATTGAAAAGATATCAGTAGAGGCCTGACATGATTTGCTTTATGTGATAACAACACTCCAGCTCCTGGGTTGAAAGAAGACTGTAGGGGAAGTGAGGGTACGAACACAAAAACCAGTAAGGAGACCACTGCAAAATTCTCAGTGGGTCACTGTGATGGCTTGGACCAGCGTGTGGCACTGGGGATAAAGAGAAGTCATCTGACTATGGGTCTGTTTTGGAGACAGAGGACAGGTAGGGCTGAGGGATTTGGTGTGGCATAAGTGAAAGAGAGGCATTGAGGATGGAAGCTTTAGGCCTGAACAACGGGGAACACTAGAGCTGGGGAGAACTATACGAAGGACTGGCTTGGGAAGGAAAATATGGGGAGTTCAGATCAGGCTATGTTAAATCTGAGATGTGACCAGACACTCAAGTGGAGGTGTTGAGTTGGGTATATGGGTCTGGAGCTCAAGGGAAAGGACCGCACTAAAGACATCATGTGGGAGTCATCATCATAGAGATGGCATTTAAAACCTTAAAACTTGAAAAAAGATAAACAAAGTCCAGGGTTAGTAGAAGGAAGAAATAACAAAGATCAGAGTGGAAATAAATGAAATAATGACTAAAGAGACAATAGAAAAGATCGGTGAAACAAAGAGCTACTTCCTTAAAAAGATCAACAAAATTGACATACTTCTAGCTTGACTTACCAAGAAAAAAAGAGAGGGCTCAAACAAATAAAGTCAGAAATGAAAGAGGAGCTGTTACACCAGACACCACAAAGAGACTACTATGAATAATTTTTTAAACTTTTTTTGGAAAGATTTTATTTATTTATTCATGAGAGACCCAGAGACATAGGCAGAGGTAGAAGCAGGCTCCCTATGGGGAGCCCAATGTGGAACTCAATCCCAGGACCCCCGATCATGACCTGAGTCAAAGGCAGACGCTCAATCATTGAGCCACCCAGGTGCCTCTACTATGAATAATTATATGCCAACAAATTGGACAACCTAGAAGATACGGATATATTCCTAAAAACATACAACTTTCCAAGACTGAATTATGAAGAATTAGAAAATCTGAACAGACTAATTTTTAGTAGGTAGGTTGAATTAGTCATCAAAAACCTATCAACAAACAAAGGTCCAGGACCAGACAACTTCACTGGTGAATTCTACCAAACATTCAAAGAGAAATTAATGCCAATCCACCTGAAAATATTCCAAAAAATTGAAGAGGAGAAAATCCCTCCAAATTTATTTCTATGAGGCCAGCATTACTCTAATACCAAAACAAGGACACCACAATAAGATTACAGGCCGATAGCCTTGATGAACATAGACACAAAAATCCTCAGCAAACTGAATTCAACAATACATTAAAGGATCATACACCACTATCAAATGAGATTTATTCCAGAGATGCAAGGATGGTTCAACATCTAATAAAGCAATTAACATGATACACCATATTAACAAAATGAAAGATAAAAACCATATAATTATCTCAGATGCAGAAAAAGTATTTGACAAAATTTAACATCCATTTATGATAAAAAGCCCTCAACAAAGTAGGTATAGAGATATAGGTATAGGTGTTACCTCAACATAATAAAAACCATATATGACAAGCCCACAGCTAATATCCTACTTTTTTTTTTTTGCTAATATCCTACTTAATGGTGAAAAACGAAAAGCTTTTCCTCTAAGACCAGGAATAAGACAAGGATGCTCACTCTTGCCACTTTTATTCAACATAGTACTGGAAGTGCTAGGCTAAGCAATTAGGTAGGAAAAGAAATAAAAGTCATACAAATTGGAAAGAAAGTAGTAAAACTGTTGTGATTTGCAGATGACATGATTTCATATATAGAAAACCCTAAAAACTCTGCCAGTAAAGCTACAGGATACAAAAATCAATATACAAAAATTTGTTGTATTTCTATATACTAACATGAATTATCAGAAAGAGAAATTCAGAAAAAATCCCATTTACAACTGCATCAAAAAGAATAAAATATCTAGAACTAAATTTAACCAAGAAATTGAAAAACCTATACACTGAGAACGATAAAACATTGACAAAAAAAGTTGAAGAAGACACAAATAAATGGAAAGATATTCTATGCTCATAGATTGTTAAAATGTCCATGTTACCTAAAGCAATCTACAGATTCAATGCAATCCTTACCGAATTCCAGTGGCATTATTCACATAAAACACAATTCCCAAACTTGTCTGAAACCACTAAAGACCTCAAATAGCCAAAGCAATCTTGAGAAAGAAGAACAAAGCTGGAGATACCATCATCCCTGATTTCAAACTATATTGCAAAGTTATAGTAATCAAAACAGTATGATATTGGCATAAAAAGACCTATAGACCAAGGGAACAAAATAGAGTAATAAACCCACGCATATATGGTCAATTAATTTACAATAAAGGATCCAAGAATATGTAATAGAGGAAGGACAGTTTAATATAGAACTACCATAGGATCCAGCAATTCCACTTCTGGATATTTATCTGAAAAAAAAAATAAAAACACTAATTTTAATTTTAGTGTTTACACGCATCCTCATGTTCAGGGCGACATTATTTACAAAACAACCTTAGTGTCCACTGATGGATAAATGGATAAAAAAGATGTTTTATATATATTTTATATATGTACATATATATACACATACATTATATATATTTATATCAAATGTGAAACTACTCAGTCATAAAAAGGAATGGAATCTTGCCAGTTGTGATAACATGGGTGGACCTTGAAGGCAACTACACTAAGAGAAATTAGAGAAAGACAAATACTGTATGATTTTACTTATATGTGGACTCTACAAAGAACAAAACAAACAAATCAAAACAAAACCAAAAAACCAAGCTCATAGATGCAGAAAATTGGTGGCTGCTAGTGGGGTGGGCAAAATGGGTGAAAGGGGTCAAAAGGTACCAACTTTCGGCGGCCATCGCTGAGGCGCTCGCAGCCAACATGAAGTTCAATCCGTTTGTGACTTCTGACCGGAGCAAGAATCGTAAGCGGCATTTCAATGCGCCTTCCCACATTCGCAGGAAGATCATGTCTTCCCCGCTTTCCAAAGAGTTGAGGCAGAAGTACAACGTGCGGTCCATGCCCATCCGGAAGGACGACGAAGTGCAAGTTGTGCGGGGACACTACAAAGGTCAGCAAATCGGCAAAGTAGTCCAGGTTTACAGGAAGAAGTATGTCATCTACATTGAACGAGTACAGCGAGAGAAGGCAAATGGCACAACTGTCCACGTGGGCATTCACCCTAGCAAGGTGGTTATCACTAGACTAAAACTGGACAAAGACCGCAAAAAGATCCTTGAGCGTAAAGCCAAATCTCGCCAAGTAGGAAAGGAAAAGGGCAAATATAAGGAAGAAACCATTGAGAAGATGCAGGAGTAAAGTAACCTTATATGTGACTTTAAATAAAAACTTAAAATGAAAAAAAAAAAAAAAAAAAAGGTACCAACTTTCAGTTATAAAGCAAGTAGGTCCTGGGGATATAACACACAGTGTGGTGACTATGGTTAATGATATCATATTGCATATTTGAAAGTTGCTAAGAGAGTAAATCTTAAAAGTTCTCATCACACACAAAAAATTTTTTCACTATGTCTGCTGACAGATGGTAACTAGACTTATTGTGGTGATCATTTCTCAGTGTATACAAATACTGAATTGTAATGTTGTACTCCTGAAGCTATATGTTATATAAGGTTATAATATGTCAATTATGCCTCAGTAAAAACAAACAAATCCTTAAAACTAAGTAAGATCACCTGTGGTTATGTGAAAGATGGCCCCTATGCATTGGCTGCAGAGTGGTTATTTCTTCATTATAGGCTGAGAACTGTTAGCTCAAAAGCCTGCTGGTGCCAAACTCAAACTTTACACATCTACTTCTTTTAAACAGAGCCCAAATAAGTAATTTTTTAGACATTTAGGGTCCATCTGCTTTGCATACCTTCAGCATATACCCAGCATCTGCTGACCATTGATCCCAAGTCTTTTAAGTTATAAGACTCTTGGGATCCCTGGGTGGCGCAGCGGTTTGGCGCCTGCCTTTGGCCCAGGGCGTGATCCTGGAGACCCTGGATCGAATCCCACGTCGGGCTCCCGGTGCATGGAGCCTGCTTCTCCCTCTGCCTGTGTCTCTGCCTCTCTCTCTCTCTCTCTCTCTCTCTGTGACTATCATAAAAAAAAAAAAAAAAAAAAAAAAAAAAGTTATAAGACTCTTGTCCTTCAGAGCAGTCAGATCCAGAGACTCCACTCTCCATCCAGAGACTCCTCCACACAAGAGGGCCTTCTCAAATTCCCCTTTCCTTGGGGGTTCCCTTGCCCTCCTCTTCTGAGAAGTACTCCCCATGGTGTTGCTTCTAGATAGATTCTCACTGTGAAAAAACATCCCCTTCCTTGCTAACCTGTCTGGGCAGAACCACCACTCAATAAAGCATGTGGGTACTACTGCCACCTCATGGTCATATCTTTTTTGATCAGACCCCAGATCCCTCCAACACCTATACCTAGCAGTGTGTAGACAAAAAAAAGGAAAGGGTGCAACTGCTAAGCCTTGGAGTGCCATTGTTGTTCTAAACAATCACCTCAGAGAAGAGGAATGAGCAGCAGAGATGGGGGAAGAATAGCCAGAAAGATAGGAGGGAAATCAGAAGAGATAGTGTCCTAGAAGCCAAGTAAAAAAACTGTCGCAAGGAAAGAGGTCAACCATGTCAAATTCTGTCTGTAGGTCTAGAGGACCATTAAGGAGCTCTGGATTTCACTTTACATCTTTTGTTGCTGCTTGCTCCAAACCAGCTCTCTGCTGTGGCTGCTCCAAAGTGCTGCTCTCCTGGTTTCTTCACCCCCACAATTCCTCTCACCATTTCACTTAAATCCACGATCAGCATATCTTTTGGATGGCCACATAGCATGTATTTTAAGCTTTGAGGGCCACATGGTATCTGCCACAAATATTCAACCCTGCCCCATAGCACAAAAGCAGCCACCAACAGTACCGTTTTCCACTAAAACTTCAATTATGGGCACTGCAATTTGAATGTCATGTAAGTTTCATGTGTCACAAAATTATTTTTCTTACTTGTCCCAACTATTTAAAAATGAAAAAGAAAATTCATTCCTACCTGCTGCCTGAAGATCCTGCCACTAATCAGCCTGCTTCTAGGGGCTGATAATTCTCCCCTTTGAAATTCTCCCCTTTCGGGATCCCTGGGTGGTGCAGGGGTTTGGCGCCTGCCTTTGGCCCAGGGCGCGATCCTGGACACCCGGGATCGAATCCCACGTCAGGCTCCCGGTGCATGGGGCCTGCTTCTCCCTCTGCCTATGTCTCTGCCTCTCTCTCTCTCTCTTTCTCTCTCTCTCTCTGTGTGACTATCATAAATAAATAAAAATTAAAAATAAATAAATAAGTGAAATTCTCCCCTTTCAGTATCCTTTGTGATACTGGCAGGTCTTGGCACACTCTCAATTACTGGGGACCACTCAGAACAAAGATGGTGGTTTAGATAATCACAAAGCCTTTTTTCTTTTGGGGGGGGAGGGGCAGAGGAGAGAGACCGTATTTTAAGCCAGCTCCAGGCCCAGTGCAGAGCCTGATGCAAGGCTCTATCTTACAACCCTGAGATCACAACCTGAGCTGAAACAGTTGGATGCTTCACCAACTAGCCACCCAGGTTCCCGACAATCACAAAGGTTTGACAGACAACCAGGAGCTCAGACTGAGCTGATTGGTGAGGCTTATCTCCTGCACAAGATCAATTTGTCAAGACTGAGAGAGATTGCTGTCATATCTAATATGCAAGCACCAGTAGAGTGAAGAAAAAATAAACCAGATGAATATGTTCCAAACAAAAGACCAAGATAAATCTCCAGAAACAGATCTTAATGAGACAGAGATAAATGATTTATTCTATAGAGAGTTCAAAATGATGGTCATAAAAGTGCTCACCATGGTCAGATCATGAATGAAGTGAGAATTTAAAAAGACAGAAAATATAAATAAGTACCACAAAGAAATCATTAAGCTAAATAATACAGTAAGTGAACTAAAATATTCAATATAGGGGTTCAACGGTAGATAGATCAGAGAGAAGAAAAGATCAATGAACTCAAAGACTGGGCAGTGGAAGTCATCCAATCAGAGGTGCAAAAAATTTAAAAAATGAACAAGAGTGAAGATAGCATAAAGGACTTATGAGACACCATCAAGTGGACAAACATATGCATTATCTGGGTCCCAGAAGGAAAAAGAAAGTGACAGAAAAGTTATTTAAAGAAATAATGGCTAAAAACTTCCCTAACCTGGAGAAAGAAACAGACATCCAGATCCAAGAAACCCAAAGAGTACCAAATAAGATGAACCTACACCAAGACACATTATAATTAAATTGTCAAAAATTAAAGACAAGGATGCTCTTAAGAGGAGCCAGAGAAAAGCAACTTGTTACCTACAAGGAAACCCTTATAGGACTATCAGTGGGTTTTTCAAGAGGAAATTCTCCTCATCAGAAGGAAGTGGTATGATATTATTCAAAGTGCTGAAAAAAAAACAAAAACAAAACTGCCAATCAACAATACTCAATGTAATTAAGAATGCTTGGAGTTGCCCTTCAAAAGGGAAGGAAAAATAGTTTTCCAGACAAACAAAAGCTGAAGAAGCTCATTACCACTAGACTGGCCTGACAGGAAATGTTGAAGGGAATTAATTAAGCTAAAATGGAAGCTACTAATCAGCTAATTGGTAGTAACCTGAAAACAGTATAAAACTCACTGATACACAGTTAAATTCAGAACATTGTAATAGTGGTGGGTAAGTCACTTATAATTCCAGAATAAAGGTTAAAAGACAAAAGGATTAAAAATAACGATTCAGTAGTTTGTTAATGGATATACAATACGAAAAAAATCAATTGTGAAATAAAATTCACAAAACACAGGAAAGGAGTATAAACTATAGATCTTTTGTGTATGGATATGTTATCTGAAGGAAACAAAATCAGTATCTTGAAGAGGTAACTACACTCCCACATTCACTGCAACATTATTCACAATAGGCAAGATATGGAAACAACCTGTCAATGGATGGATGGATAAATATGTGGTAGCTATACACATGGAACATTATTCAGCCATGAGAAGAAAGGAAATCCTGCCATTTGTGACAACCTGGATACTTGAGAGCATTGTGCTATGTGAAATAAACCAGACAGAGAAAGATAATGTGTTACTTGTATGTAGAATCTAAAAAAACCAAACTCATAAAAACGGAGAGTGGAATGGTGGTTGCCAGGGGCTGAGGGGGTGGGGTGGGTACTAAGGAGACACTGGTCGAAGAGTATAAATTTCCAGTTATAACATGAACAAGTTCTAGGAATCTAATATACAGCAGAGTGACTATAGTTAACAATACTGCATTACATATTGAAGATATATGCTGAGAGTAGATCTTAAATGTTCTCACCGCGAACAGAAATGGTAATTATGTGATAGGATAGAGGTGTCAGCTAAGGCTATGGTGGTAATCACTTTGCAGTATATTAAGTGTATCAAAATAACATGTCATATACCTTAAACTGACACAATGTTGTTACTGGTTTTTAAAAAATATTTATTTTAGAGAGGGAGAAAGAGTACACACATGACTGGGAGCAGGGGCAGAGGGAGAGAATCTTAAGCAGACTCCCACTAAGTGCAGAGCCTGACTCGGGGTTCAATCTCAGGACCCTGAGATCATGACTTGAGCCAAAACCAAGAGTCAGATGTTCAACCGAGCCATCCAGGTGTCCCAATTTACACAATGTTACATGTCAATTATAATTTGACAAAGGTGGGGGGATATGCTTCACACAATATTAGTGTACCTCTAAGCTACAAAACCATCTAATTGCCACCACTGTATATTTCCAAGATCCTAACCCAGTGAAGAAATAAGGTGGACATTACAAAATTTTTGTCTTTATTTTCTGATTGCCACTTATTAAAGTGTTATTTCACATAACTCTCCTGGTGGCTAGATGTTCAGAAGTCATACAATTATCCATTCATTTGCTCCAAAAATGAATATCTACTTTACAAACAAGACAAAAGCATCAAGTATTTTGCCAAGCTCTTGATGTGGGTGCACACACAGGAGTGTTTCTCAAGCAGTGGTCCCTGGGCCAGCAGCATCACCTGGAAACTTCTAAGAAACGCAAATTTTTTGCCCCACCCCAGATCTACTGAATCAGAAACTTTGAGGTGTTACACAATTTGGGTTTAATAAGCCCTCCAGGGAATCTTCGCACATACTAAGTTTTCAAGTTATTGAATTAAGCATCAGTCATCAAAGATGAAGTAAATTTTATGCAAGAGAAAAAAATAATGCAGGTTAACACACTAACTTTTGCTGCTGGCATATGAGTTCACAAGTCAACTCCAGGGGCAGCTACATGAATGCACAAGGCCTTGGTGGTGCAGACTTCCAGAATGAGTGAAATGAAATGGGACTTGAAAACTGGATGAATCCCAAGTAGGAGAGGATTCTAACAGCAACCAGTGGAGACCTGACACTACTGAATTCAGTCTGTGCACACGTGTTCTCCTTGATAAAACTCGACTGATTGTATGTGGATGATGACTGTTTACAAGGACGTGTTCAGTGAGGTGTCAATTTGGGCACGTTTTCTTCGACAGATCACATACCACAATCAGCTGAAAGCCAGTGAATGTGGTGTCACTGACCACATCATTAATGGAAATCAGACAAATCATAATAAGAAACACTTTTATTCTTTAAAAGCAATTGTTTTAAGAAAAAGGAATCAAAACTAATCAAAACTCTTGGTAATCACACTGACCATTATCAGGATAGTACATGCTACTAGGAAAATGTAATTTTTTTTCTGAGATGTTCCTTGCTGGATGATCTGCATCTATGCTATAATGTTGTGAACAACACGCAGTATGAGCATGTTTAGTGAGCAAGACAAGAGCTGTGGCTTACTCTAAATACTTTCCTTGGCTGCAGTAGATGACCAAATTTGATTAAATGTTTTCAGAGCTTAGAAAGGCTAACCACCTAATCATGCCAGAGCTCAACAAACCAGCATTAATAATCACCAAAAAAGGCACTTTAAAATACATTTGACAAGGAGTGACACTAATGCAATGAGAACTGGTCTAAGCCCTGCACTAGACTTGTCATAGATCATATAGATAGTGCATTGTTTCCATATGTATATATACATATATATACATATATATATATATATATATATATGTATATATACCAACAACCACAAACGTGTGTGGGTGGGGGTGTAGCTCTGTAAGTCCGTGGTAGGGGAAAAAAACCTTCACTGTTTCCTTTAATTCAATAGTACACAAAAATTATAGTCACTTGTTTTGGAACAAAGAATGAGGGGATGAGAAAAGTAACACAAAAAAGTACCCTACTACACCTTTGTGTATCGACAAAAAAAAAGGCAGTAAAATAAATACTCAGAACTTTCCTAAGTTGTCAACTATTAAAATAAAATAAAAAAAAAAACCTAATGTTTAAAAAAAAAGTTTATTCCACTGGAGGGAACAGGGAGGACATTTTTGGTACTGTAAATCTCACACACTCACACAGCCATATTGCTTCAGTTTAAGACAGTGGAATGAACACGAGAAATTTCTTCCACAGATTCTGGCTTTCAGTACCCAAGTTTTAGGTATGTTGTGTTATTCCACTTAGCTTAACATATAAACAAAGTCTTGTATAAATATATTTTTAGGAGGTCTAAATTCTCAAGATATTTTCAGAGTACTAAAAGTACTTAGAGGATTTTTGTGAAATAAACAGAATTGGCCATACATACCAGTCCACTGCATACACCCCAGACTTGGGTGTTTTGGCTTGATGTTCTGACAGACCAAATTTATCTGTGTCAGAGGTGGACAAAGGCTTACTTGTTCTTCCCAGGAACAAGTGTATAGACACATTCTTACTTTCAGAATATGAGAAAACGATTAGTAATGGCATTTAAAGTCAAATTACTAACTGTATAATGCCTGAGGACAAAAATCAGAGCAATTTTTGAAAGGTTAAGAGTCAGACTCTGGGCATTTCCGTTTTTTCGCTGCTGGCTCTTCAGTCTTGTTTGATTCTAAAGTGCTTGCGTTGGATTTGAGACTGGGGTCTGCTTTAAGGTTATCCATGGCAACAGTGAAGCCTGAGAGGAGGTACCCCCCACCTCCACTCATCAGTAGTTTGGGATGACTTCGATCTGGCAAAACCTAATCAAGACAGAAAGACATTCATGTTTTCCTAAGCAGATAAAGCACATGCTAACAATACACAGGCCATACATCTGAATTTAAAGGACAGAGATTCTCTTAAAGATTTAATCTGACCACTTCCTAAAGAGCTCCTTTCCTTCACCTGATAGTGCAGATGAAAGTGTAGAAATTGGCTTAAATGATTTTCTTTTGAAAAATAAAACTGAAGCTGTGGCTCTCAAACCTGAGGCGAGTCTCTGGTGGCAAATGAGCAAATGTTTTTGTAGTTCACTGGGCCTGTGCATATCTTTCTTTCTATTGGCTCCTGGAAGCTTCATGGCCAACGGTGGAGCTTGGGTCCATGGAGAAGTAGTTACTAGACATATATCCAGAGCTTCCTTTCCCTGATACCTTGTTAACTCTAACGGGCAGAGTCTGTTCAGGGCTTTGAGTATTCTGGATTATGTAGTACCATGTCCAAGCAGCAGGGCAGGGCCTGTGGCAGCCATGGAGGTGCTCCTTCAAGAGGGAACTGGCTGTGAGGAGTTCAGGCAGCAGAAAGCCTCTAGCTGCTGCTCTTTGGGATCCTCTGCAGCTTTAGACCCAGGGAGGCCATGGGCTGCTCCAAGTCGATTACTGAGCATGGGTACCCAGGACCGCAACATTTCTGCCCAATACAGGGCTCCTTTAATGGGCAATCTTTGCTCTAGCTTTCCCCATCATCTTGGCTGAGACTTTCTGAAGGCAGGGCTGCAGGTCTTCCTCTCCATCTTCCTTTGTCTCCCTTCTTTATAGCAATCAGACATCTGCCATGGTCTGAGGGCTTTCCCATCTGATCCTGCTCCCTCTCCCCCTCATCTTTCAGAGGCATCCTCCCCAATAAATCCCTTCCCACTTCTAATTTCATCTTAGCACATGCCTTCCAAAGGACCTGAACTGACATGGAGCCCACCAGTAAATCCTGAAAACCTGCTACAAAGACATCCCAGCAAAGAGGAGAGAGTCATTTTCTTGTTGACCTAGGGATTTTGCTATTATCAGTTATTCCCTTCCACAGTGATCTCAAGGCCTTGGAGAAACAAGAACCATAACTGTTTGTGTTTCTGGACTGGAGTTACAGAGTGATAGACTCTGACATGAAAGGAGGAAAAAGGGTCAGGAAAACCCAGGGCACTTTCTCTGAGTTATAGGCAGGAGAGTCTTTCATCTCTGTCGACAGAAATAGGGGTATCTCTATTTAACAACTTCTGGCACTACTGCAAAGAGCCAGAGCGACTCAGGAGAATCAGCTCTCTGGAACTGCTGTTAAGTACACATACCTGGTAATTCCTAAGCCAGGTTTCAGACAGCCTGAGGTTGATGACGCCTCCTCTTTCCCGCAGTTTTGTGTAGCATTCCAACAGAGGCTAAAGGCATAAACAGAGTTCTATTAAGAATGACTTCGAGGGCTGCGATTTGAGTATTAACATGCAGATGAAAGAACTCCCGTCCGTTCCATGTCAGCATTACCTCTTTATACTGACAGTAGACCACAAACGGTCTTGAAGGGGCCACGAAGTCCAGCAAAGACAGCAGTAGTGGAGTGGGATGGAAACGACTAGCTACAATTAAACTGCAAGGAAAACATTAGACAAATTACTTCTCTACTCGGCAAAGCAGTGCATAGATTTTAAAATGCACTTAAAACGATCATCTATTCATTTGCCATGACTCATACAGGGAAGACCTTTAAATACAATATTCTCCAAATTCCAAAAAATAAATAAATAAATAAATAAAATCATGAGCTATTACTTTCTAAGAAACACAAAATTAATTAAAAGCTCTTGTGGTAAAAAAAAAAAAAAAAAAAAAAAAAAAGCTCTTGTGGTCCTTGGCAACTCTAGGTAGCATTTAATGACATTCTTGATTATAAAAAAAAAAAAATCACCTGGAAACAAATCCAACACTGTAATTCTGGCTTGGCAGATCTCTGAGTCTACACCTCCTGTCAGGTTTTCCTTAGCCTTTACC
Organism: Canis aureus; assembly: GCF_053574225.1. Taxonomy (NCBI): domain Eukaryota; kingdom Metazoa; phylum Chordata; class Mammalia; order Carnivora; family Canidae; genus Canis; species Canis aureus. The sequence continues at coordinate 21,357,322 of NC_135636.1, read as the reverse complement.
TAATTAGCCATTAATACATCAATTTGAATACCCCACTCCTTAGATGTAGCAGGACTACACAGACCCATTTGATACACTGTCATTAGAGAAATTTCAAATTTATTCTAAAACTCTGAAACCAGCACAACCAATTTCCCCACCTCCACCAGATGCAGCCTCCTTTCTTTAAAAAATCAAGACAGAATCATCATCTCTGCTTCAGCTATAATCAAAGCAGACAGGCAGAGAATTCTAAGCTGTTTGAAGCAGAGCCCACGAACACCCAGATATCTGCATTCTTTCATCAACGCACCCATCTGCGTTTCTTTCACTCAGCAGAGCAGCAGCCTCTAAATGTCTTTTCCTTTGCTCTTCTTGTCTCCTTTGCTTTTCCTGAATCTTCAAGAAGAAAAAGAAAAAATTAATGTACTTAGGTCATTCAGTCAGGTTTATGAAAATGCTGGTCTGTAAACATTTCAACGTATTTATCAATTTGGACTAAAGCAAGAAGGTCATTCATGAGGAGGTTGAAAACACAAACCCATTTGTAATAGGACCATCAGAACCTGCCTATACAATGTTTCTGGATCCTAAAGCTCCATCCCAAAGAATACACCACACACGTGTGTACACCCACACACACTTTCTCCACCTGTTTTGGCATTTATTACCTTGGGCACTGATGCTCCAAAGTCAAACCAAATCTGTGCTTAAATGAAGTTAACTGAAACTCTGGAATATTATGAAGGTAAGGGGGACTCTTAACACTTACATAATCCTTTTTGTTTCCTCTCTCTTTAGGCTCCTTATATTCTGGATCTTGAGAGACGATTTCCATTGTTTCCTGTTCTGGTGGGTGATGGCTCTCTGGGCCTTCTGCTACACTGTCTTCATTGTCTTGTTCCGAAGTCTGTTTTTCCTCCAGAGTCCCATTACTTTCTTCAACTGATGCACTGTCTTTAGGCTCTGAAGCTAACATCTCCACAGAAAATGTTCCATTTAGGAGACTGTCCACTTTGTTGAGTGGAAACTCATAAAGACCACTGAGGAAAGATTTGGGAAATCCAAAACATGCTGTTGCTGCCCGAACAGGTCCACCTCCAGGGTACAACTGAATAATGGAACCAAAACCTGAAGAGATTAAAAAAAAAATCTGCTTGATGGAGGTGACTCTAGACTCTGCAAATACTCAAGAGTCCTCCACAGAATGGAGACTAAAGGTCTCTACTCTGTTCAGGGGCTATAGGATGATGTAGCTCCTCTGCAGGTCTTTCCAGTATATGAATATTCCCAGTGAAGGAAATATCATCCCAAAACATATGAACCCCCACTTGACACTATGGTTAAAACCCTGAGATCACCCAAAATTTGGGTGTCACATGATTGGTGACTGGCTCTTAGCTTTCTGCCAATCCAATCCTCATTCAGAGCAGCTGAAAGTTCTCATCTGCCACAGGGTTAGAGGGAGGGCAGGCAAACCATGCTGTGTTGTGCTCTTCCAGGACGATATACCCCTTGTGTTCTTCTCATCCAATTCCCTCAATTCAGGCCAAAAAAATGAGCACCAGCTATCCAAAAATTTACTGAAATCACAGTCCTGGAGGTCTAAGCCAGCCAAAGGCTTCAGAAACATCCCCACTGATGTTGAAACTGGAAAGGGTAATTGCCATCTAGGGGCACCAACACAGCACTGGCAGGGAGATGTGGACTCTATGGGAAGGTCCCAGGGACTGGGGCTGTGTGGGCCCACACAAACCATGTCATTAATCTTGCCGGAACTCAACCTCACTCTCTGTGTGTTTGAGTTTTTAGGCCCTTCTACTCACATCATGGTGGTGCTTTAATGAACCTGAAAATGTTACATCTTACCTCCCATCCGTTCCATCATTGCACCCAGCACCAAGCCTGCACAAGTTTCCATTACAATCATTTTATTGCCAGCACGGACATTTCCCAAGGTCAACATCTGGGCTAGTGTATCATATCTCATGTGGCTGAGGAAAAAAGAATGATTCATTTATTTTTAGCTAAGCAGAGTCAGCTACTCTAATCATTTTTTCAAGTTTTGTTTGTATGTTTCACAAAAATTATGTTGATAAGATTATAGATTGCTTTGGAGGCACAGTAAAAAGAACTTACAGTTTATGAGGTAGGAGGACACTTTATGCAGGTGAACAAGTTTTTCATTTTACTTAAAATCATGACTTTTCTTAAAGATATATTTTCCCCCAATTATATTTTTGAAAGGAAACAAAGCGTACTTAATTTTTCCAGGTTCTCTTGCATAATACATAATTGAAAGAATGCGAGTGGATGGCTTCACAACAGTAATGATGGCTTCATACCTGGAAGAAGAAAACAGCAGATGTTAGTTTTTAAAAACTGGCTTAAAAATATTTTATTTTGAAAATTTCAGAAATTTATAATGATTTGACACTTTCATTCTTTTCAAACAAAATCCACTTACTTCTTTTTCTTCTTTTTTATATATTTATCTTGAGCAAATTCTGTCTTGTCTCGAAATGTTGTACTATTTTCAATTAACTGCTGAACTATTTCCTACAAGAAAAGGAACAAGTGGATTTTCTGAAATTTTATTTCCACTGAAATGATAACTTCAGAGGTTTCTTACCCCAGAATGTATCCAAAGGTCTGATTTTCCAGTCCCTTTTCCACAGAAGTCCAAATGAATAAACCACATTTCTTTTTACTCTATCTAGAATTTGTATAAAATACAAGTACTTTGTACCTGCACTTAAAATAGGGTTAAAAAAACCCCCACAAAACAGAGATACATGATAAAGGGAAAAGGGGAGTAAAAGGAACAGTCATTTCTGAAGACACTGGCTGAAAACATTACTGAAAATGAGCCAAGTTAAGCTCTGATGTGCCCAAAATTATTAAATTCTCTTTTGCTAATAATATCAGTAATGCCACTCACTTACATTCCTGCATATAAGAAATGAAATCTCCGATATATGGAATGGCATGTACATGTCAAACTATTTCTAATAGAAAAACAGTATTTTTATGTTTCACCTTAAGTAAATCCTGCTTTAAAAACCAAGCAATTTCCTCAATACCAAAAACAAAAACAAAACACAATGTCCTTTGAACATTACCTCTCCTTTAATGCCTTTGTCCTTTAAAGCTTTTATGTCATCTTGAGTAAGTTTCTGAGATTTCCCATCATCAATTATATTTCGATTATCAGTGCCTGCTTCTTTGGTCTCTAAAGAAGGAAATTGCTTAATGACACTTCTGATCTGAAGTTATTTAAGATCTTTCTTCCTCTAAGGTCATGTCCACATTCAGCACATCAGCCACTCAAGTTCCACTGTCTCCCCGACCCACCTCTCATCCACTATTCTTTGTTGCTGTGACTGTTCCACTCTCTAACTCATCTTTTTGCTCCCACTCTTGCCTTACAATCCACCCAGACACCTAGAGTATTCTCCTTGTAAAATGCAAACTGGCTCATCGAATCCTCCCATGCACAAAACAGTGGCTTCTTACAATTACAATACATTCTAAAGATATCTGCAAGGTTGTATATGTTCTGGCCCCTGACTACCTTTTCTAACTACCCCTGTACTTCAGCCACACTGCCCTCCTGTTCCTTAAACCAAGCACAGGCTCACCACAGGGCTTTGGCACTTGCTGCTCCCTCCACTTGGCACTGCTTTCATGACAGATCTCTGCCTAGGTCCTTTCCATCACTCAGGGCTGAGCTCATTATCTCAGCCATGTCTCACCCAATCAGCCTCCAGTATACCTCCCTGTTTTACCATCTTCACAGCACATATCACCATCTGCAAGTATGCTGTTTGTCTACTCATTCTTGGTGTTCCCCACTGCTCAGTACATTTAATAAGATGACTTGGACAGTGCCTAATCATGCCTGGACCATATTTAGTGCTAAATAAAAATATGGAGGTTAGAGTAAAAGCATTTTATTAACTGGTCTGAACCAAAACTTTGATTTGGTTAGTATTTTAGTTGTTTGGTTCTAAAAGTTAATTATTTTATTTTATTAATAAAATATTTCAGGTACATTTATTTTAACAAGTGTTATAGTATTTAATTAACAATGACAACTAAAATTATGAGGCCTTTGCTATAGGCAAAGCATGGTTAAGACCTTTCTATGTGTTACATGACTGAACACTGGCTATAGCCTTGACATAAAATGTATTTATGGCTCCATTTTACAGATGAAGATACAAGCCCTAGAGAAACCAAGTAACCTGCCTAAGGTTACAAGGCAAGTGATGAACTTGGAACTTAAACATAGTCAGTTAAAGTCAAAGCCAGACTCTTACTCCTACCCTACATGCTAACTGCCTGCAGCTGTTATGTAACTTCTGGGCACTGAAAGGACTCTACCTGTTCTAGCACCGAACTAGCAAGGATTCTTCTAGGATTAAAAATTTGGCCCAATGTCAGAAAGCCAGTTAGTGATGGGCTGGAGCCAGAATCCAGGGACCCAAAGCCAAAGGCAGACCTTGCTTCATTCCACCAAGCTACAGTTCTTAGATTATAAGTTTACATTTCTTTGGGGATAGCCTGGGTTAGCATTTTAAAATTGGGGTCGACAGGTTTCTGACTAGCCAGCTCAAGAGCACCTATTTCATATATCCAAAATAGTGTACCTGAAGTAGGCTCTTCCTTCTTCTTCTTAGGCTGAAGACTTCCTCCATTGGTCACTTCAAATGTGGTTCCATAGCTATGGCCAATGATGTTATCCAGATAGAACCACTGTTTTTCAAAAGTTACTTTTCTGGGGAAGAAAATGCAAATAGCTGAACCTCATTTGCATTCAGTATAGAAAAGATAGGCTCAATCAAGTTTATTTCAAAACTGGTCTCCATAAAGAATGATCAGCGTTATCTCTGAACATAAACTGACAAGTGAACTAGAGAGAACTGGGCTGGGGCAGAGACATAAAATTAGTAAGAACCCACAAAAACACTGAACTTGGAAGGAGAAACAAGGACAGAAGACATTCCTCTTCTGAGGCCTTGTTCTGACTCCAATTTGCACTGACAGGACATCCAAACTCACAGCTTTGTGGATCTCATGAATAGCATAAAGCATAAAGTCACTGTCAGGCCACTGGACACACAGTGTTAACACCCCTTGCAACTCTAGCGAGAAACTCGCAAAATTGAACAGTCATTGAGATGACAAGGATTTAACAAATTCCCTGGTCTAACTGGCTATTTTTTAAAAAAATTATCTAGTAAAACCAGGGTTAGTCAGTAGAGCATGAGACTCTTGATCTCAGGGTCATGAGTTCACATTGGGTGTGGTGACTACAAACAAATAAAATTACCCAGTAAAGGCAAATATATTTACAAATAAACATTACTGATATTCTATATGTTTGGAAATGCTGCCTAACACTGACAATGCTCTACTGAGGATCAGGCAGCCTCAGCTTTCCCCATTACCTGGATTTTTATCTTATTATCATTTAAAAGGAAAGTCCTACACACACATAAAAAGAAAACTAATATCTGCTGAGTGTTGACCAGTAGCTAGGCAGTACGTGCCAGCGTGTTTCATTTTTTTTTTTTTTTTTAATTTAATTCTCACAGTAATCCTAGGACATAGCTCTTCCCAGATGAACAATCTGAGGCTTAGGGAAAAGTATCTTGTCCAAGATACATTGTTAGAAAGTGGGAATCAGGATTAAAATCCAGGTCTGCCTGACCCCAAAGCCTGGTTCCTTCTACTCTACCACACAGTCTGCTCCAGGAAAGACCAATGGATCTCACAAAGCCCCCCTTAATTTTAGGATATGGCCCATGTCCACAGAACTCTGAATCCTGGAAGACACATACTGGTTAATTTTGTTTGTGCCCCACCCCACACCTTCTTTCCCTTTCTCTGTGCTCCAGGAGTCTATGACAGAACCCATAGATCACATCACCCAGCCTCCCTTGCCAAAAGTTTCCCACCACGGATAGACCCCTGGGTGCATTCCCACTCTCTGTTGGTTCTCTAAATCTTGCCACATCACTGTATGTATATGTGTCACATCTTCATTAAATCTCTTCACTTGAACCATCTGAGTGAACTCCATGAGATCCTAAGTGATCCAGATATAGGATCAATTCTGATTCTTTGCTAAGTGCCTTGTTTCTAAAACATAACAGAACATAACGCACTCTCCAAATATTTGCTGACATACATCCAGTCAATCCAAGTTGAAACTCAGTTTAGCCCAGATATACATCCCATACTCTCATCCCTTGAGCATCCTGGTGCTAATGAAACACTGAGGCTGAGCTGGGTTGGATTTACCCTTCTGGTAGCTGGTCTGATATGGAAAGAAGAGTAGGTCACTCAAACTGATATGTGACAAGAGGTCACTGCCCCAATCAGGAAAATGGGGACCAGGCAGAAGAATGTGGTGCCATGTTTTCACTGAGAAGGAGTAAGATTTGCTAAGTCTCCTTCTCAGTGAGTCAGGATTGTTTCTGCTCAATCAGATGTGTACAGACCCAAAGAAGAGTGAAGGGAGAGTCTGCCTTGCAGTGTAGATGAACTCAGAGCGTCATTTATTGAATAAAATGGAAATTAATGTACTGGCTTCTGCCAAGAGAAGTAATGAAAAGTGTTTCCAAATAAATATGTCTAGTATGGTTACAAAGTACTTTTTAGAAATGAAGATGCTACTATTTGCCTTGTTGGTAATGAAAAAGCTCTTGTCTAAAAGAGCACATTAACAATCACATTTTAAAATCAAGCAACTTAAAAGGGCAGTATGAAAAAGGAAAGAAGACCAAAGTTTCACCCGTATGGCCATTGTACAGCTGTATAAACTCTGGAAGCATTCATCAAACTTACAAGGACTTTGCTGCACTGCTGTGCTGCACTGTTCAATTATAAAATTTAAATAAGTAGTATCGGCTCTTTCCAAAAAATACATACTTGAAGGCTGGCCCAGGCCCATATTTCTAATTGGAAATTCTAAAAAGAAAATGGTGCAGATATTACATTTCTGGACTAAAGGGAACTCCCCCCGCCCCCACCACCACCCTGTATTTCTTTGTCTTTACTAAATTGATTCTCGTGCAATAAAACTTGGTTGTCACCAGTATGGTGCTTTGGGAACTGTTACTTGACTATTTTCCAATGATACCTGTTTCACTTTAAATACCAGTCAACAGTTTGATTCACACAGGAGTAAAATCATTCATCTCACGTGCACTCTTAGAAACTCCAAATCTACCACTACCAAACCTATGGCCTGCAGAAAGCTGTTCTCCTTACACTGAACTCAACTTATTTCATTGTCAAAAGTACTATAATAAGCTAACTCAAAAGAAAGCTTGGTTGTACTTTTCAGATAACTAATTGAAATATCTCAACAGATTTTCAGCATGAATGAGCTGTTGGGGTTTAACAACCTCAACATCCCTGTCGTGAAGTCACGAAAAATTCCCACTTCTCTAATATTAAAACAGAGTTATAACTAACCAGTAGGCTCACAAATCAAGCCTAATTTCAAGTTTTGAGACCCTGAGCGAATTGCTTTTGGGGAATTTAACTTTCCTAGACCTCATATCCCTTCCCATAAAGTGAGGGAACCCTAGAGTGATCCTACGTGCTATGAGAAGTTGTTCTCCGATATAATTAGGTGTAAACAATTATTCCAGTTTGGATAGAGAAAAGAGCCTACGGGGCAGAAAAGGTCGCAGAGGTTTCATTTTTGTGGGACTGATCCTGCCGAGGGAACAGGGTGAAAGGATGGTCTATGGGGAAACGGTAGGGAAGGGGAGAACCCTGAGAGGCAAGGATATCAGAGGATGATTGATGGGTTCTGTGAGATAAGAGGAGAGAACGTCTCACGGACCTGGAAGAACCCTGGACAGAGGGAGAAGGACGCGGGGGGAGGGGGGGCGGCGGGGAGAGCACCTGAGCATCCGAGGGGCAAGGATGGGAAAGGGGCCCCGCGGAACGAGATGGATGCTGAGGGCAGAAGGCCAGGCTTGAAACCAGGTAGGGGGCACTCTGCGGGAAGACAGGGGGGATAGGGGAGAATGGGACGCGGAGGGCCGAGAATGGGGCTTTGGGGGAAAAGGCCGCTGTGGGAAGACCAAGGGAAGGAGGAGGTTGGGGAACTAGAGAATCAAGAACGGGGCCCTGGCGGGAGATGCTCTGTGGGAAGACCTGCAGGGAAGGGGTATCTAGAAAGCGGGGACGGCGACCCCGAAGGCCAGCCACCTGACTTACTTTCTCCGCTGGACTTGCACCGCTTTGAACACATCTTCCCGTTTCAGCACCACGAAGTCGCCGTCACGGATGCGGTGGTCCCCGGGATGCGGTGGCTGTGGGTCCAGCGGCTCTCCTGAGTCCTCCATGGAGCTCAGCCGCTCTCCCCGCGCTTCAGCGCCTCTCGCGGCCCCCGCGCCCCGCCCCTCGTCCTCCGCGGCCGCCGCGGCCAGCCTCACTACCACCAGCCGAACGGACGTAGAAGCCTCCGGCCGGCACCGCCCCCACGTGCAGCGCGCCGCTTCCGCTTTCCGGTCGGACCCTCCCGACAGTTTCCGGGAGCCTCGCAGCTTCCGCCTGGCCGAACTCCTTGATTGGCTGCACTCCGTTCCCTCTCGTCTCGCCGCTCCTTGGGCGGAAGTTACGTCACAAAACGCGCCAAAAAAGATTTTGGAAGCAGGTGAGTTCCGCGTGAGTAGCTAAACATCTTCCCGAGAGCCTGCGAAGTGTCGTGAGGAACGGAGGTCTCCGAGCTGCTCCGACACGGGAGACTTGGCCCCGCGCGGGGACGTCAGAAGGACTGCGACGGAAGGGACTTGGGCAGGCGTCACCTGAGGACGTCGGACTTCAGTCTCTTCCTGGCCCCGCCTATTTCCTTTCCCCCTGGAATAAGGGAGAGCCAAGCGGAGTGCACCTGCTGCCACCCGGGAGCCTGCCCCGCTGAGAACTGAGCGCTTGGAGACCTATATCCTTTGCAAGTCAGAACAGCTTGAGGAGATGTAAATGAAGGAGGGTATTTAACGAAGCACAGCGGACCCACCCGTGGGTTCAGTTCTACAGTCCTTCTTGAGTTTGTTTTTGAATTCTTTACTAGGTATTCTCACTCTTGTCCCATTTCTAAAAGGTATGGCATGTAGTCTTCTCAAAGTAGCGCTTCACGCGGGAGTCTGAAGACGGAGTTGGGAGCTCAGTACTGCTATCAAACAATCTGATTTTTTTTTTTTGGTAAGATTTTATTTATTCATGAGAGACAGAGAAAGAGGCAGAGAGAGAAGCAGGCTCCCCACAGGGAGCCTGATGTGGGACTCGATCCCAGGACCCTGGGATCATGCTCTGAGCCAAAGGCAGACAGACACTCAACCATTGAGCCACCCAGGTGCCTCTCTTATGTGGAATTTAAGAAACAAATGAGCAAAGTTGGGGGGGGGGGAGAGAGAGAGAGAGACAAACCGAGAAACAGACTCTTAGCTATAGAGAAAAAAAAACCCTGATAGTTACCAGAAGGAGGTGGGTGGTGAAATAGGTGATGGAAATTAAGGAGTGCACTTGTGGTGAGCCCTGGGGTTGTATGGTAGTGTTGAATCACTGAGACATACTACACTGTATGTTAACTAACTGGAATTTAAATAAAAACTTAAAGAGAGAGATGGAAATAAGTAACTGTTAAAGTAACTGGAGTGTCTGAGGCTACACTGTTGCAGGCCTGTTTGTTAATCTCATATTAGAATATGTTAATTTTGTATTTACTATGTTACTACATTCTTAACACTATTTTCACTGTAATTTTGATGAGGATTTTTTTTGGTCTTTATCTTTTAGAAAATATGAATGGAGACTATAGAGGCAGAGGATTTGGACGAGGAAGATTTCAAAGCTGGAAAAGAGGAAGAGGTGGTGGGAGCTTCACAGGACAATGGAGAGAAAAAGAACACAGATCTGATCTGAATAAAACCATGAGAAAACATACTTCTGGTAGAGGAGGTCAAAAATTGTTCAATTTTTTTTTTCCTTCATGAAGGAAACTGCCTGTCCTACAGAGAACAGTTTAACTTAGAGTCTTATATGATGTTACTCCTTAAAATAGTATTTAAACATTAAATCCAACGTTTTTACTGAAACCTCTAACTTTACCTGCAACTAGTAATACCATATCAATTTCTCATTGTTGGAAGGAGAAGCAAATTAGAAAAAATGTTCTATTTCTACTGAGCTAGTGCTTGCTTGGCAGCACATATACTATTTCTACTAATTAGTGTATTCTGTTTTCTTCAGAACAAACCTCACAGTCTTCGCTACTACAATCAACATTGGACCAGTTCATACCATATAAAGGCTGGAAGCTTTATTTCTCCGAAGGTAGAGTTAAAAGTGCAAAAAGTATTGTAAATTCTATTTTCTTAACTTGTCTTTGGATGTTACATCTCATATTATTACTATAATTCATTTGGCTTATTGATAGATACCACCTTCTTTAATTTTAATTCACTCAAACAATTAAATGTTGTTGTTTCAAGAATATTTTTAGGTTTTATATCAATTAGGAAAGCAGAAACTACATTAGGTATTTCAAAAAGGGATTTAATACGGGGAATTGAATATACAGATGGAAGTCTAAAGAGCAAAAGAGGAGCATTGAGATAAGCCCCCAGCTAATGGTAACTTCTGGAAGCAGCATCTATTCTTATGGCTGAGGGTACAAAAGGTAAGAAGTTCTGAGGTTGCTAGGACCTAGGAATTCAGAGGAACAGCTGTTGCTTCAGCTACTGAGGGGCCCCCTCAAAGTAGTACTTGGACCTCTAAAGGGTACCCTTCTAATCTGTGCTCAGATCACTGCAGTGAATGAAGCTAGTTGTTGCCGGTAACTCCAGTGGGAGGATTGCACAGTTGATGCTTATAGCTGGAGGCTGGAACTGTAGCTATTTTCTGCAGCTGGAGAGATGCTGCAAAGAATTAGAAACAAAAATAAAATCCTCCTTTCTTGCCACCTTCCAATCTTTAAAGTGGCTCCAGTTGGCAGAGCTTAAAAGAAGTCTGGAAAATGCACTGTGCAGATCTCAATTACAGCATCACAGAGCAGAAAAATAGGAGGGTGGGCTTGGAACTGAGATACCACCAACACAGGTTTGTGTAGAAACACACTTAAGGAATCTCCCCTTTTATAATCAAGAACATCAGCTAACATACACATATTTAGAGGTTTGGAGACTAGTTTTTCCTGGGTTTTTACAGTTTTTATGTTTATTATGTCTTATGAGTTATGGGTTATGTGTACACTAGGCTGTGTATTTTAAGGGCAAGGATCTTGCTCCATATGAAGCACTCAGTGTTCATTTGGTGAATGAATAAAGTGCTTTACAAATGTTTTCTGTATTGAGAGTCTGTTTCTACTATATACACAGATGTGTTTCCTAAGTGATATGTCTTTTGTTGCTTTAGAATGCCTTAGCTACCAACATGCAGTATTTCCCTGGCAGTTAGCCCAGAACACTAGAAGTGATCTTTAGACTGATCCTAAAGATGGAGTTCAGGAGATGCCTTGGGTTTAATCATCTCTACTTCGAAACTACTTCATGTTATTGTATCGCTGTGGAAGACCAATTTGAAAATGTTACAGAACTTTATAGTATAAAGGTTTTAGGACTGGAGTGAAGTAAGTAGTGGTCTGTCTCCACTGATCGCAGGATATGGCAATTTGGACTAGTAGAATTTACTTTGCAAAGACTGATTGTTGTTAGCTCTGTTTCTAAATAAGAATTTAGTTCATGTGTCTAGCTTTGGCTTTGTTATAGTTTTCATTTTTTAAGCTTTATTATGTAAGTTATTTGAACTACTAGGTCCTATTAAGTATCAGCGGTTCAGTCAAAGATTTCCAGATATTGGTGCTTTTATAGAGAGATACTTCTTATTTGCATTTAAGACTATGCAGACCTAAACTTGCTTTAGAATCTTAACTATTGGGATCCCTGGGTGGCTCAGCGGTTTGGCACCTGCCTTTGACCCCGGGGCATGATCCTGGAGTCCCAGAATCAAGTCCCATATCGGGCTCCCTTCATGGAGCCTGCTTCTCCCTCTGGTCTCTGCCTCTCTCTTTCCATGTCTCTCATGAATAAATAAATAAAAAAATCTTAAAAAAAAAAATCTTAATTATTCACTCAGTACTTATGTATATTCTTATGTAAATGTAATCAGAATGCAAAGTAGTTAAAAGTCTTCTACCATGTATGTTAAGTGTTTCTTCCGTCTCATGAAAGATATGCCTGTACACATGTGATTATTAGTGCTAATGCCATTTTGTTGGATTAGTTTACAGCAGTAGCTCTCCTTTTATTCAGAAGATTCAAGCATTTGAAAATTTTTTCACAAGGCGTATTGATTTCTATGATAAGGTAAGATTCCTATACAACAAAGCTACTAGTCTACCTTTATCTATTATCTTCTTGAACAATGTGTTTGAGATGCTATTAATCAGGAGATGCTGCAGCCAGACAGCCTTGATCCAGATCCCAGCTCTGCCACTTAGCTCAGTGTGGACTTCGGTGTATTACCTACATTCTTTGTACCTTGGTTTTCTCCTGTATCAGTTGGGCATAGTAGTATTAATACCACAAAGAGTTGTGAAGAGGCATAAATAAGTTAATATATTTTAAATAGTGTAAATATGTTTGATGTAAAGCTTATTATACCCATTGTTTTCACCATATAAACATATTCTTTTTCAAAGTATGTAATTGAATGTTTAGTTATGATAGTTGGCTCCAAAAAAGGCATCATTGTGTTCATGCCTTAATATTTTATAGGATGAAATAGAAAGAAAGGGAAGTATTTTGGTGGATTTTAAAGAACTAACAGAAGACAATGAAATGGCTGACTTGGTACCAAATATAGCAAATGAGTTAAGGGATACACCTGAGAAAACCTTGGCTTGCATGGGTCTGGCAATACATCAGGTAAATATTTATTTTGTGCAGACTTCTGTCAAAATTTTAAAGGAAGATTTTGCAGTAACAATATCTTCTCTAAAAGATACTTAGTTTTTAACCAACAGATGTTGGCTAGGACTGAAAGCTTACAATCTTGTCTTAATAGATACCATTTATTTTATGTAGAATAGCTTATCTAAATATAGCATTTATTTTAATTTATTTGAATTAGTTTAGTCTATTGAAGATAATACAGAAATTAAAGAGTTCCTTAGAAACAATTTCAGGGAAGATAAGACTAGGATCATATTATCTGTTGCAAACTTAGAAAGCAACTCAGATTTAGGTTCTGTGGCATGAGGCCAGTCACTTACACTTCCTGAGTGTCCCTATATATAAACTGAAAATAACAATATGTGCTGTGTCTGCCTGAGTTTTTCTCAGGATCAATTGACACAATATATGTAAAAGTATTATTTAGGCTGGCAAAGAGATAAATGCTTCAAGGAAAAGACTAGTAAATCTCAGAACAAGCACAGATAAAATACTGGCTGCATTCAGAGATAAAGAGTTATTGGGGAGAAATGGAGAGAGCTTAGAGGACTTTGTAGAGATGGTAGAGTTATTATGGGTCTTAAAGGGGGTACTGAGAACTGCACATAGAGCAGAGGAGGTAATGGTAGCCAGGAGCAGGAATAATTCATTACAAAGATGTGTCCACTGCTGGTACCTGAGACTGGAAACCTTGGTGTTGTCTTCAGTCTCCTCTCACTCATTAGTTCTCTGTATCCAAGTCACCACATGCTTGCATTTCTATTTCTGAAACATCTCTTAAATCTATTTCTTTTCCACCTTTACTGCCTCAGTCTTAAACCTTCATTATCTTTCCTAAACTATTGCTATACCTGATAAAACATGATCTGTCTTTGGAAACTGTAGTTACTTTTCTACCGAGTGAAATCTAAATCCTTTTTGTGGTGTTATAGGCTTCAATGATCTGATTCAACTTCCTCCCCACTTCCACTCACTACCCTTCAGCTTAGCTGAGCTCTCCTCAGGAGTCTTTCAATTGTCTGATCTCTTGCACATGCTATCCCTTAACCGTGGAATGCCCCTTGCATTGCATATCCAAATTTGGGGGGCCTGACACTATTGTCTCACCAGGAAACCTTTCTCATGACCTTTTTTTCAAAACTTGCATAGTATTTTGTCTCTAAATCTTTGTGGTCTTTATAGCAATTATAGCTGTATATGTACATCTCGTTTTCACTTTTAAGATTGTCAGCATACTGCTTTATATACAAGACGTTATTAACTATTTAATATCAAATGCCAAGGGAGTGCGTATTGGATATTTCAGAAGTTATCTCTATTTTCTCTACCTTAATAAATCACTGAATATGGAGAAGTAGAAAATATGTTATCACCAGAGCCTGTCCAAAAGTAATAGCTTTGAGGACTATTGCAAGGACTTTTACTATTAAGCTTAGTTTGAACATAAAGTAGTAGACAGGAATGCTGGAGTTTTCCATTCCAGACACAACAAAACCCCAGGTAAAACAATCCACTATAAGTAGTCACAATTAAATATCAGAGTTTTATTTATTTATTTTTTTTATTTATTTATGATAGTCACAGAGAGAGAGAGAGAGAGAGGCAGAAACATAGGCAGAGGGAGAAGCAGGCTCCATGCACCGGGAGCCTGACGTGGGATTCGATCCCGGGTCTCCAGGATCGCGCCCTGGGCCAAAGGCAGGCGCCAAACCGCTGCGCCACCCAGGGATCCCCAAATATCAGAGTTTTAAAGGGCTATTACAGTTTTGTTAATATTCTGCTCTGAACTGTTTATATTCATAAACTTCATATTTTCTAAAAAAGAGTTTTGCTTCAAGAGGGTATTTTGTTCCAACTTTTGAGTAAATACCTGTTTTGTTTAGGTATTAACTAGGGACCTTGAAAGGCATGCAGCTGAATTACAAGCCCAAGAAGGATTTTCTAGGGATGGGGAAACAATGGTAAATGTGCCACACATTCATGCCAGGTGAGGATTTGCTGTTATTAAGGTATTATTTAGAATCTGGCATTTAAGACTGTTTAAGAAGGAGAACCTCATTTTATAAAACCAAAGAAATCAGTAAAAAGGGTACGAGTTCTTTGCCATCTATTGGTTATCACACCTAAGTGAACCCACTGAGAATTCTTCAAAGAAATCATGACAAAAATAAACTTTTCCTGCCTAAAATGAGATGATTTCCTAACCTTCACATTTTGGTAAAGATTGATTATGGGTGTGTCCTTATCAAGTCCCTGCTATTTGAAAAGTAATACATTAAGTGCTTGATTATATTTTGTTAAAATTTTGAGGTTTCTACTAGACACAGAACAAATGGAATTTTGTTTTTCTTTAATTCATCTTTAAGATTTTAAATTCTCATTAGAAGAAATGAATAAGGTAATCATCAGGGTTTTGTTTTTCTTTTCTAGAATTTATAGAAGACATTGTGTAACGGTTCTTGAAAAAGAAATTAGAAACTGGAAGTCATTTTTTTGTTGCCAAAATTTTCCTGTTGGCATTTTTTTTCCCCTTTTTTCCCCATCAGAGAACAGCCAGTGAGACAAGAAGAAAAGGGGAGATTTAGCATTTTTTAATTTTTAAGGATGATTTAATTCTTGTGAAATTTCTGATATATAGGGATGATATGGTTGGAGAACTCCAGTTGCTCCTAAAAGGAAGTTGTGAAAATATAGATAATGTTCACTGTTGGTTCATTTGTAAATTCAATGATAAATACATTCTTGTTTTTGCTTTTAGGGTGTATAACTATGAGCCGTTGACACACCTCAAGAATGTCCGGGCAAATTACTACGGAAAATACATTGCTCTGAGAGGGACAGTGGTTCGTGTCAGTAATATAAAGCCTCTTTGCACCAAGATGGCTTTTCTTTGTGCTGCATGTGGAGAAGTTCAGAGTTTTTCTCTTCCAGATGGAAAATATAATCTTCCCACAAAGGTAAGCTATTCTTTAACTGAATTATCTTGGCAAAGAAGGCAGATCATTTTACAGAAAACATTTCCCAGTGTTTCTGTACACGGAGCTAA
This sequence comes from Canis aureus, assembly GCF_053574225.1. NCBI lineage: Eukaryota > Metazoa > Chordata > Mammalia > Carnivora > Canidae > Canis > Canis aureus. The sequence goes on along the minus strand of NC_135636.1, from coordinate 21,341,320 downwards.
TTTTTATTTTTAATTTTCAATTTTTAAATTATGAAGTACTTTAGGGAGGAGATCCCTGGTGGCTCAGTGGTTTAGCGCCTGCCTTTGGTCCAGGGCGCGATCCTGGAGTCCTGGGATTGAGTCCTGTGTCGGGCTCCCAGCATGGAGCCTGTTTCTCCCTCTGCCTGTGTCTCTGCCTCTCTCTCTTTCTCTCTGTGTCTATCATGAATAAATAAATAAAATCTTTTTTTTTTTTTAATAAATAAAATCTTTAAAAAAAAAAAAGAAATAATTTAGGGTATAGAAAAATAGGTAAAATATTTCTCCAGTCACCACCCAGAATGTACATTTTGCCAGTTCCAGATATATATATATTTTTAAAGATTTTATTTATTTATTAATGAGAGACACAGAGAGATGCAGAGAGAGGCAGAGACACAGGCAGAGGGAGAAGCAGGCTCCATGCAGGGAGCCCAACGCGGGACTCAATCCCAAGTCTCCAGGATCAGGCCCCTGGGCCAAAGGCGGCGCTAAACCGCTGATCTACCTGGGCTGCCCCCCAGATATATTTTTAAAGATATAAAGCATAATGATATAAAGATATAAACCGATATTAGTATCTCCTTTGTACCCCCTTGCTTGTACCATTCCCAGAGATCATTATCCTGAAGTGAATGTGTATTCTTTCCATTCATATTTTTATATTTAGACTTAATAGGTATACACGTTGTTTCCTTTACTCTGCTGCTTGAAAGTGATGTGTTCCTTTTTTCTTTTTTTTTTTTAGACTATTATAGATTTTTTTTTTAAATATTCTATTTATTTATTCATGAGAGATAGAGAGAGTCAGAAACATAGGCAGAGGGAGAAGCAGGCTTCATGCAGGGAGTCTGATGTGGGACTTGATCCCAGGACCGCAGGATCATGCCATGAGCCAAAGGTAGATGCTCAACCACTGAGCCACCCAGGCATCCCAAGATTATTATAGATCTTAAAGCCATAGAAAAGTGGAGAGAATATCTGTATATGCACCATTATGAGTTGACAAGTACTAATATTTTGTGATTTTAGCTTATTTTTTATTTTTTTAAAGATTTTATTCATTCATGATTGACACAGAGAGAAAGAGGCAGAGACACAGGCAGAGGGAGAAGCACGCTCCATGCAGGGTGCTTGATGTGGGACTCGATCCCAGACTTCAGGACCACGCCCTGGGCCGAAGGCAGGCGCTAAATTGCTGAGCCACCTAGGGATCGCCATTAACTTAATTTTTTAAACATAAAATATTATCAAAGTTGAACTCTCTCTGTTGCCCTCCCCAGTTCCACGCACTTTTTTGTTGTGCTGTTACATAAATAGTATGCTGAATGTAACACTCTGCCAACTCTTTTTTCACTTGGTTGTTTTAGACTACCTATTTCAATACATACCTGATTCTTTCATCTTTACCATTGTGGAGTATTCCATTGAATGAATAGCTACTATTATCCATTCTCCTAGTGGACATTTGTGTTATTTTCAGTATTTTACAGTTATGTGATGCTGCAGAGAACATTCTTGTACATTCCTCCTTAGCAGAGGAATTTCTCAGTTGTGGGATATAACATTGTTAACTATTAGATGTTGCCAAATGACTTTCCAGAGTGTTGGTCCCAGCTTACCCCTCTGTTGGTAGTGTTAAATAATTGCCATTTCCCTGTATTCTCATTAACACTTGGTATTGTTAGACTTCTAAAATTTTGCCATTCTGATGGGTGTAAATGGCATTTCATTTTTAATATGAATTTCTGTTGCAGTTGAACATCTTTTCACATCTTTTTGGCCATCCAGTTTCCTTCTTTATTGAACTTTCTGTTTAAATCTTCTGCTTATTTTCCTGTTTATACTATTGATAGGAATTCTTTATGAATTCTAGGTACTAATCATTGATTATGTATATTACAGATATGTTCTCCCAGTAGTTGCTTTATCTCTTTGTGGTATATTTTTTGTTCTACAGTTTTACATTTTGACAGATTAAATTGATCATTTTTTTCCCCTTATGACCTTTATGTTTTATGCCCTGCCTAAAAAGCCTTCTTCATTTGAGCGTTATAAACATATCTCTTACATTTTCTTTTAATACTTTTAAGTTTCGTTTTTATACTTGGATTTTTGCCCATCAGGAATTTAATCTTGGGAATGGCATAACACTAAGGACCTAATTTTGCTCTTTGAAGTGAAAGCCATTTGGCACCATTTATTAATTAAGTCCTCTATTATCAGTCCTACTGATGTGTATTGTTTCTTCTATGGTGCACTGTCCTATGGACATGTGAGTCCATTTCATTTTGCTGGTCCTGTACAATCCTATTTATATTGATCTCATTAAAGTTTTTGATAAGGCAGGGAGACTACCATATCTATTCTTCTTTTTTGGAATTGTGTTTACTATCCTTGGATTTTAATAAATTTTTACATTTATTACATTTTTACACTAATTGAAATTTGTAAGGTTTCCTTCTCTTCTAGGAAGAACAGGATGTGTGAGATTTGGCTATTGATTCTGAATAATCAGTGGTGTTGGTCAATGAGTGTCATCTACTCTTTGGGCTTAAGGTTCAGGCTTTGTCTTTAGTTCAGAGGCTAGAATTTCAATCCTGATTTATTGGATATTTTCTGTAAACTATATTTGGTCAAAGTATTCCCATGCTCTCCAATGTAGTGGGTAGTAATGCTGACTCGCAGGATGAGCATTAGTGTGAAATGTTCTGCATGTGTCTGAACTTGCATGAATTGAAGTGACAAGAAAGATGTTTGTTCAGGAGATCCATATTTTAGTCACTATTTTTGTTACTATATAACAAATCACCCTAAAACTTAGTGGCTCAAAATAACAGCAGTCATCTAATTCTTTCTCAAGACTTCTGTTAGTCCAAAGTTTGGAAGAATTGCTTGGCTGGGTAGTTACCCATTTAGATCTCTTAAGGAATTGTAGTCAAATAGCAGATAGAGCTGAACAGCAAGAGGCTGGAGTGGCTGGGGGCTGGCTGGGCATCTCTCCTCCATGTGTCTTTCTTGCCTGGTTTTGGTTTCTTGTACATGGTATGGCAGCTAAGGGTACTCAATCTGCTCACATGGCTGCTGATAGCTTCAAGAGACAGGTCCAGCTCTCAGGAAAAAATGGCTGCCTCTTTTGAGCTAGCTTCAGAAAACAGGTGGCATCACTTCTATTGGTTACAAAATAAGTCATAAGCCTGTCCAGATTCCAGGAGAGGGAAATCAGACTCCATCTTTTGATGGGGGAGTGGGAGGGTTCTAGAAAGGCTCATGGAAAAATACTGTTGCAGCCATATTTGGAAAATACAGTTGGCCACAGTCTCTGAATTTACAAATGCATCTTGAGGTCCAAATAGCGGATAAGTGATTTTTAAAAACTTAAACACATTTACATTTTGAGGACTGTCTCTGTGGACTGTCTCACAGTGCAAAGGCAAGTGAGATAGGGGAGCTCGGGATCAAAGAAGACCCAGGAAGACTTTAGAAAAGGGGAGGATTGGTGCTGGATATTGTGAATGCGAGAGGGCATTCAAGATTCAAGGATCAGGAGACTGAATGTGCACAAAGGAAGGAATATGTGCTCAGTGTGAGAGGCTTGTGAGGAGCCTTGCACACCCACAGTAAAAGGAATAAGAGCAGTAATCAAGAGGGACTAGCTGGAAAAGTGCCTCAAAAGCTTGTAATATAGAATCAATGTAGAAGAAAGTAGTCATTATGCTCACACTGCATTTTATTATAACACCATTCTGTGACCAAGTAAAAGTAGTATTAAATGAAGCATTTTAACTTGCATTTTCCTTAGATGTGATTGTAGTTTATCAAAATGTGGATGTGAATTAATCTTCTTGCAGTGTCCTGTGCCCACATGTCGAGGGAGGTCATTCACTGCTCTCCGTAACTCTCCTCTCACGGTTACGATGGACTGGCAGTCAATCAAGTAAGCAGACTATAAATAAAACACAGGTTTTAGATCTCACGTTATAGATTTACTAGGCAGTAAATCTATAATATTCATATATTATATTGGGAGTCTTATCTGTAGACAATGGTAAAGTATATAGTAAAAGATTTATTTGTTTGAGAGTTTATATATTGAAATGATTAATTGTCTTTATTTGAAATGTGTTCTATATCAGATTGCAGAAAGGATTTTAATTATAAGTATCCTGTCCTTTTTCTACTGAGGAATAGTTTATTTCTCATGTGATTCATTGAACTGGATGTAGACCAACAAAGCTGTATGATTTTCTTTCCATGAGCTGTGATAGAAATGTTGTCAGAAGTGTTAAAACAAAGAATGCCTTAGAAATAGATATGTTTCATTTTATATTCTCACTATCTATGAGGCATTTTACTATGGGGTTTTTTTTAAGCTGTTTTTTGTAGGTCATATGGTTTTGTGTGTGTGTGTGTGTGTGTATGTGTGTGTGTATGGTATTTTTAACCCAACAAATTACTGTGTTTTATCTGACCATCGTCCCGTAACTCATCCCTGAATATAAAATAATGGGTGGTTTGAAGTCAGAGTGCTACCCAAGAAACCTGGCTAAGACAGCAGAAGGTATTTAAAAAACCAAGAACCTAGAGAAACAGTGAGATGGATTGCTACCAAGCCCTGTCCTAGCTTTACCTCCTTCTGTTCTGCGAAAACTAAGACTGACATATATAATAAATGTACAATATGCTGAGATCTTCACAAACTCCATTTTATAAAATAAATGTTTGAGACTTTTACATTTTATTTAAAAAATTTTTAACTCCGACGTAGATAACCTACAATATTATGTTTATATATATATATAATATAGTGGTTGCTTAGTGCCCATCACAATAAGTATACTCTTAATCCCGTTCATCTGTTTCATCCATCTCTCACCCACCTCCCCTCTGGTAATCAACAGTTCTCAATAGTTAAGAGTCTCTTTCTTAGTTTGTTTCTCTTTTTCCTCCTTGGTTCATCTTTGTTTCTTAAATTTCACATATGAGTAAAATATGGTATTTGTCTTTTTCTAATTGGCTTATCCCACTTAGCATTGTACCATATAGCTCCATCCATGTTGTTTCAAATGGCAAGATGTCATTCTTTTTTATGGCTATGTTAAAGACTCTTGAGCATGGTCTTGTGCTCTTTTAGTTCACAACAGTGTGCAAAGAAAGTGTAGGAGTTTCACCTCTGAAGAGAGTGATGAGGGCCTCTCAGGAGCTGCAAGGTTCACAATAGGGTAAGTTCACAGAAGGTCCAGGGTAATTCACTTAATTATACAAAATCTCTCTGCTTTTTTGGTAAAAATAGCGGACAAGAAAATAGGCTCAAATATTTTAGTTGGATTTGAATGATGATCTCTTGATATTAGATCAGACTTAGAAAGGGAGACCATTTAGGGGAGGCTGAGAGTGGCTCAGGCATTTAAGTGTCTGACTCTTGGTTTTGGCTCAGATCATGATCTCAGGGTCATGAGAATGAGCCTAAACTTAGGCTCCATAACCAGGAGGGGAGTCTGCTTGAGATTCTCTCTCTCTCTCCCCACCCCGTGACCCCTCCCCAGCCTCTAAAATAATAAACAAATCTTAAAAAAAGGAGAGGGGAGGCCATTTAAATCCTTTTCTTGAATCTTTAAAAGTAAGATATTGCTAAAGTTCATTTTGAATGAGTTATAGTAAAACTTTGTTAGTACAATATTATCTTACATTATTGTTTTATTCTACCAATGTGTAGATATATAAAATGACTATCTGCCCTAAGTGAAAGATCTTTGGGCTTAGATTGGAATGTTCATAAAGAATTTAATTATTTTTTCTCAGCTAGTGCTTTGAATAACTTGAATGCATCAAGGTGAAAGCCTTACAATGTATATCAAAGGCCTTGCAGTTGAAGCAGTCCCAGTTTTAGGGGTTTACTTGATGAAAACAGTCACAATATGTGAAGAAATAGCTTGCTGAAAGTATGTTTTCACTGTGTGTGTGTGTGTGTGTGTGTGTGTGTGTGTGTGTGTGTTTTAATGGGGAACAGCCTAAACATCTGAAGAAAATATTGTAAGTAGGATGGTACAACGGATTATTGTGTAGCCACTAAATATGATGGTGCAGGAGAATATTTTGAAATGACATAAAAAAACCATGTACAGTGTTTCTAGTGACAAAACTGGCAAGAAATACATGTTAAGAATATACTCTCTAGGAAGTGAGATTGGAGTTGTTTTCTTCTTTCTGTTAATCTGTTTTAATAAGAAAAGTATTAATATCTAATTTCTTAAAGCAAGACATCCTTAGCATGTTGTGTCATTCTGAGGCTTCTCATTGCAGTCTGGCAGTGTTTTGAGTGTGCACGGAGGGTGAAGGTGGAGGGTTGGTGGTGGTGAAGAAGGAGCAGGGTTTGAAGTAGTGCAGGTTAGGTGGATACCTGGCTGTGACCTCAGAGGAATTGAGAGGCTTACCTAGATGTATAATGAATGTATTCCAAAGTTATTATTTTAACATTCAGTGATTTTTACTTACATTCTTTTTTTTTTTTTTTTTTACTTACATTCATTATTTAAAGAAGTTTTAAAGACTTCAAGGGAAGATGGCAGAGTAGGAGGATCCTAAGCTTACTTGGTCCCACAGATATAAGTAGGTAATACCCACATCAGTGTAAATAACCCCAAAAGCAACCTGAAGACTGGTGCAACAGATTCCACAGCTAAATACAGAGAAGAGGCCACATCCAAGAGGGTAGGAAGGTGGAGATGTGGTTAGGAGCCAAACGGATCCACGCGACTGTGAGAGGGAGAGACTTAGCAGTTGTGGGGAGGGGAGAGAAGCAAACCTCCACAGCAGGCACCCCAGGCACCGGGAACCTGCATGGGGAAGGTGACGACCCATAACATTTGGCTTTGAAACCAAAGGGGCCTAATTTTGTGAGTTCTTCCAGCCTGAAACTTGAAAAAATCAGTGGCTCAGCTCTAGGAGAGTTGGTGGTGAGAGAAAACGGAGTCCCTGCCCTTAAAGGGAGAGCACAACAAACAGCTCTGCTAAGATACAGTATAGAAGCAGCAGTTTGAAAAATGCCTAGGGTTTACATGAGGGAAATTTGTTGGCTAATCTCAGAGCATGTACTAGACTGGAGGGGCAGGGCTTTTTCAGAGACTTCTCCAAAACAAAAGAGCTGATTGGTGCTGTCTCCCCTCCGTGGACCCCCAGCCTAGTTAAAGGGACGCCTGTGGGAACCAGGACAGTAAAATACTCTCCACTTCCACTTAGCTTGCTAATGGACACCACACCCCTGTACTTTTCTGTACAGTAGTTTTCCCAGCAGCTACAACTCCCCTCCTACAGCCAGCTGGTGTGGACCTTGCTGGTACTGTGCACATTGCCCCTACGTTCTCCTGCAGGAGTCCATCCAAAGTGGCACCACAAGCATGGCAGTGAGCAAGCAGCCCTGACAGAGGTCAGCAGCACTCCAAAGTGACTTCTACTCTGGGGAGAGGGGAAGATAACCACTCAGCCAATCCAGCTGTCTCTCTGCAGTGGGCTGGGGACAGACATCTGGTCTGACTGTAGGCCCTGTCCACCAACAGAAACTTCTCAGGGTATAATACAGGGAGGGCACCCTGTAGTTTGGTGCTCCTGCAGTTCTGGCAAACACCTGGCGAACTTCCCTCAAGCCTAGGGCAGCCCACACTGGCCCACTAACAACATAGGGACCAAACACTGCCCACAACAGGCAAAGGGAACCATTAGAGACGACTAGACTGAAGACAGACATGTCTTAGCCACAGTAGTAGGGCACATGCAACACACATACGAGACACCTCTGAAGCGCCAAGGTCTTAAGAATAGGAGACATTGCACTGCAAGGCACTATAGGACCTTCATAAGGCTACTGCTTTCAAGAGAAGGAGACATGGCTGACTTTCCTAACACAGAAACAGACATGGAGTGTTCGTCAAATGAGACAGGAGTATGTCCCAAGTGAAAGAACAAAAAGGACAAAATCACAGCAGGAGACCTAAATGAAATGGAGATAAGTAATATGCCTGATAGAGAGTTTAAAGTAATAGTTATAAAGGTACTAGATAAACTAGGGTGAATAAATCGAAGACTCGAAGAACAGGTCAGAGATCTGGAGGACAGAGTAAAGAAAAGCCCGCTTTTACTTTTTCCCCTTCTACCACTAGATTTCTTTCAGCCAAGATGTGAATTTTACATTGTCAAGGTTTATTTCTCTTTTCCAGTTATAACTGTCTTCCTTGTTTAATTTATAGGTCATATGTAACAAAAACAAGAGCATTTATAATTTTATCTTTGTTCCACAAAGTAACAAAGAAAGTGATCAGATGCTTAGAAAAGGAAATGTAATTTATGTTACCATGTTGTTTTGTTTTCTGTCCCTTAACAGAAATGATCCAAGTCTCAAAATCAAAATGAATTCTCTTCTACTCCCTTGAATTCTCCCGTTTTATATGCTTCGTATTTGGACTACAGCTTTGTTGTTTAGTGCTTTTCCTACTTTTTGAAATCCTTCTATAGTGTTCTGAATAGTGAGAGTACATCTAAACGTGTCTTCATCCTGTGTGACAGTGATCAGTCCTTTTCTTCTGGTGTTGTCTTGGACTCCCGAATATCTCTTTTCTCTCTTTGAGCTTCCAATCACATACATCCGTTGGACTGTTCATTCGTCTTTTAACTTGTTTTCACCCTTTACTTTCTGTGTGCTTTTTGTGTGTTTGTTTCCCTCCTATAAATATTTGATTTATATATATATGTATATATATATTTAATTTTCCCGATCTCACAGTTTTCTAGTAGTTCCCTTTTTATAGCCGCTTATTCTTGTTTTTATGATGGTAAAGTTTTCTCAAAAACTCTTCAGCAGGTTTTGTTTTTAATGCCCTTCTCTTTCCTGAATTAATGCCATTTCATCCTGAAATATCTGATGAACACTGAGAAATTATCTGGACTCCTTTGATAGGTTTCCGTTGCTATTTTATAAGTAGGAGTTTTTCCTCATGAGGCCTCTCTCCCTCTTTTGATGATCAGATTTTGCTATATGAATATGTTTTTTTTTTAATTTTTATTTTTTTATTTTATTATTTTATTTTATTTTTTTAAAGATTTTATTTATTTATTCATAGAGACAGAGAGAGAGAGAGAGGCAGAGACACAGGCAGAGGGAGGAGCAGGCACCATACAGAGAGCCTGATGTGGGACTCGATCCAGGGTCTCCAGGATCACGCCCTGGGCTACAGGCGGCCCTAAACCGCTGCGCCACCGGGGCTGCCCTATGAATATGTTTTTGAATTGGAGTTGAACTTCTCAGATGCCAGAATGAGGAGACTTTTATTCTGGAGCTCTGATGCCTTCATTAGATGCTGTAGCTCCCCTCACACAGTGGATGGATCCATTTCTCTAGAACAGTGTTCTGGTTTTTGTTAAACAGTAGAGCGTGGTTTGGTGGAATGCCCTCTTTCTTCACCTACCCACCTATCCACCTACCTACCAAAAAGTTGAACGCTATTCTGTGACTTATCTTTCAGTTGATTATCCTGTTTCCTTTTAGCCATCCACCGAAATGAGGAAAAGTTTCACCTGTGTAAGAAACCAAGCATCCCTACTCTGCATTCCTACCAACTCCAACCTAGAAGGCTCTCAAGGGCTCTGCTGAAAATACTGGCCCCCACTTCTCTTAGATCCTTGTAACTTTTTCCTGTGTGTATTTTGAATTTCATTTTGTTCTATCCATCAGTATTTTTCCACTTCCTGTTTTCTGAACTTTTAAGAGCTTGTGTTTATTGATAACACCTCTGCACACCCTATAACCTGTCTTATTTAGTGGCTACCATTTTGGCGGACATTTTGGAGAGAGGGTAGGCAAATGTACATGCTCATCCTGCCATTCTTTTTTTTTTTTTTTTAATTTTTTTTTTTTTTTATTTATTTATGATAGTCACAGAGAGAGAGAGAGGCAGAGACACAGGCAGAGGGAGAAGCAGGCTCCATGCACCGGGAGCCTGACGTGGGATTCGATCCTGGGTCTCCAGGATCGCGCCCTGGGCCAAAGGCAGGCGCCAAACCACTGCGCCACCCAGGGATCCCAATTTCTCATCCTGCCATTCTTAATTGGAAACTACTGAAGTAATATTAGATATACCATTGAAATTTTTTTTTAACTAATCTGCCTTTTAGCTCTGTATCTTGTGGGTCCTGAATAGTTGACATGTTGAAGAAATAACTTAAAGTCAGTATATGTACTGACTGAAAATTTTTTAACATTTTAGAATCCAGGAGCTAATGTCTGATGATCAGCGAGAAGCAGGTCGGATTCCACGAACGATAGAGTGTGAACTTGTTCATGATCTTGTGGATAGCTGTGTCCCAGGAGACACAGTGACTATTACTGGAGTTGTGAAAGTCTCAAATGCTGAAGAAGGTATTGTATAATTCTTTTCTTATTTTGATTGTTTCTCAATAATTTGTCAGGATTCATCTTTTTTCAAAGTACTTTTGAATTTCCACAGATACAGGGAATTCCTTGTTTCTTACATAGGTGAAACTTTTCCTTTAAAATACAAGTTTATATGTATTTTACTGTGCCTTTCTTTTTCATGGTATTTGAGTCTTTGTAGGGAAAATGAAAATACCAATTATTATATTTCATACCTTGAAATTTACAGGTTCTCGAAATAAGAATGACAAATGCATGTTCCTTTTGTACATTGAAGCAAATTCTGTTAGTAATAGCAAAGGACAAAAAACAAAGACCTCTGAGGATGGGTGTAAGCATGGAGCATTGATGGAATTCTCACTTAAAGACCTTTATGCTATCCAAGAGATTCAAGCTGAAGAAAACCTGTTTAAACTCATTGTCAAGTATGTATGAGGTTATCTGAAGTTTTATTATGTATAAATAATAAATACTTGTGCTCTTGGCTACAAGTAACAAAAAATTAGTCAAAATGATTGCAAATTACAGTTCGCAGGTCAAATCCAGCTAACTGCCCATTTGTATATGCCCATAAGCTAAAAATGGTTTTTACATTTTTTTAATGGCTGAAAAAAAAGAATATTTCATGACACATAAAATTATATAAAATTGAAATTTCACTTCCTGTAAATAAACTTTTATTGGAACATAGCCATAATCATTTATTATGTAGGCCTGGCTGCTTTCCATTTATGTAGTGCCAGTGCCTGGCTGCAGTGGCAGAGCTGAGTAGTTGCAACAGAGAATAATAGCTCACAGATATTTACTGTCTGTACCTGTATGGAAAACTTTGTTGATGTCTAGTTTAATCTATAAAGAAAATTTACTATCTCACACTAGAAGTTGGTTACTCAACAAAGAGTGATGGGACTGTGAATTCCAGTCATTTCAATTAGTTGTATGTAGGGTGTTTACTTTTATTTTATTTATTTATTTTTGGGTGTTTACTTTTAAAAAACAAGAAGGAGATTCACATAGAAGTCACTTACATTCACTAAGTATTTCATAATATTCTTTTATTTTCATGTTATTGCCATGCAGTAGAGAAGAAGCACAGTAGAGGCAATTTTTGCTTTAGTGGTTAAGAGCTTTTTTTTTTTTTTTTTTTAAAGATAAGCTAAGTTAGAATCCATCCCACTTCCAATGAGGTTGGGAGCATGTTACTTATTACCTCCTTCATTTTTCTCAAAATAGAACTAATTCTTGCCCAGAAGGTTGTCCCAAGATTACATGAAATTTAATAATGTATTTAACATAATTAACACAACATACCATTATTTTAAAACCTTTTAAACAATTTTTTGGATATTTTGAAGAAATAATAGGAAAACAAGAGAGACTGAAAAGTAGATGTACCTAAGAGTAGTAAAGAACTGAGGTTTTGAAATGCATTGTATTAGAACACTTAACCCTGTCGTGTTTCCTTTATTTAGGCTTTGGGCACTAAAAGAACTTGACTGTTTCTGCTTTTAATATGTTAGTCAATTGAGAAAGGATAGAGTTCCTCAGGGAGTCTTTAAACCCTCAGAGACTTCTGAATAGATAGCCATCCATACCTACCCTGGGAGAAGGGGTGCTCTGAGCTAGAGTAGGGTTGTGATCTGTGGATTAGGGACAGTGTGATGAGTGGGCTGTGAGCAGGTAGGGAAGAACCACCTGGTTGAAGATCAAAACACCGCTTTGGTTCCTTTACCTGTTTCAAATAAGAATGAACCTGTACAGTGGTCCTTCTGCCATACTAGAAATGTTTTCTTTTCAGAGGTTGTTCTTACCCTTTAGTCCTAAATTTGTGATTTCAACATTAAAACTCGAATTTTTTATGGTCGTCCATTATTAATCTTGCAGGGGTTGGCAGGCTGCCTGGTTTTGTAAATAAAATTTTATGGGAATACAGTGCCATCCATTCATCTACATAATTGCTTTTGACAAGTTGGGTAGTGTGACCCAGACAGTAAAACTGAAAAGATTTACATTCTGGCCTTTTAAGAAAAAGTTTGTCTACCTTTGCTAGGTAGAAAAGGTATGAAAGGAGAATGGAGAAGACAATGGAAGGTTATGTTTTAGTTTTGGTTTCTTTAGAAGCAGTAATTTGGGTAAGCATTTGTTTGGGAGGTGATCCCAGAAATACTGGTAAGGGAATGGGAGAGTGAGAAGGGATGGTAGTCAGTGTATGGTGCCTCAAAGAAGAGGTTACTACAAGCATCTGAGGCTTAATCCTCTTGAGGCCTCTAGAATACTAGATTGTGTAGAACTAGCCTCAGTATTTTTCCATCGAAGGGCCTAGTTTTACTAGGTGGTACTTTCAGCCTGACCCGCCTGCCTACTGCTGAGGCTTCTGCCTCCAGAAAAAGCCCTTCAGCAGACAGGTGCAGGTGTGTGATCAGGAGCCACTAGAGATTATGTGGGAACATGCTTAACACTGAGTACCAAGGGATGTGGCAGGACACTATCTTCTGTCTTTACAGATATTAAGAGGGATAATGATCAAGCCTTTTTTGCTTGATCCTTGTTTTTATAACTGATAAATGTAAATATACTCACGTATTCATATATGATCTTATCCTGATCCTTTGAATTAATGTGAAGTAATGACATTTTGTCTCATCTTAAGATATTATTTACTCAGTTCACCTGTTAGCCTCCTTTCAGTGACTTGGCTACATAGAAAATGTGTGTTTGTGTAATGTACAACATAATTCTGTATCCCGAAGGAGAAGACAATGATTATGAGGTATTTTAAATGCTTGTGATAGATAACAGTCTATTTGGTTACTTTAAAATGCTTTGCAAAGGGGCGCCTGGGTGGCTTAATCAGTTAAGCATCCAACTCTTGATTTGGGCTCAGGTCATGATCTCAGGGTCCTGAGATCTAGCCCATGTTGGGCTCCATCCACATTGGGTGTGGAGCCTGCTTAAATTCTCTCCCTCTCCTCTGCCCTCCCTGCCCCTGGTCTTGTGCTCTCTCTCAAAAAAATGAAAATAAAATGCAAGTATTTCGTCTCCTTTGTACATGTAAAATTTTTTAAGTGTTCTTCCCTTTATGGATTAATCAAGAATTTTGAGAAATTTACAGAGTAAAATGTCTTGAGTTGTTTGAGGGATGTAAATTTTATGTTTGTCTTTTTCTTTTTTTGATGCTAAATAAAGCAAGTTAAGCAAGTTGTAATGTAGATCTTCTAGTGGATTGATGAAGCATAAATAGGGATTTATAAATTGTATTCTGTTTTTCAGCTCACTTTGCCCTGTCATTTTTGGTCATGAAGTAAGTACTCTCCTTCATCTTTACTCAAAAACATATAAAGTTGGCAAAAAGCTAATTGTTAGCCAGTTACTTGTATTTTAATATGTCATTATTCTCCATAAATGATGTGAAAGCCAGATTTCAGCTCCTTGTATGAACGATCTGCTTACTAATCTGAGCTAATAGGAATGAGGTACTCCTACAGTGACTTTGGGCACTAAGTGCTAAAGCGACAGCTAGCAGGTTATTTCCCAGTTTTGTGGAGTAGATTCATGCCTTGCAATGTAGGTCTTTACTCAGTGACTTTAAAAATACCTCTATGATTTTATGTGCTTCCTAATTTTTGCTTTTTAATCATTTACATTATGGAAGTTTATATTTTAAGTTAATTTTCTTAGGGGAAAAAAGTTCAATCATGCTTCAAAAAAAATTCTCAATTAAATGTAAATATAGAAGAAGCATCCCTTTTTTTGCTAGTCATCTTTATGTTTTTCTCACTTTTGAGGTTTTTCTTCCCCCTTCCCCCCTTTTATACTTGAGCTTGTTAAAGCAGGTTTGGCATTAGCACTCTTTGGAGGAAGCCAAAAATATGCAGATGACAAAAACAGAATTCCTATTCGAGGAGATCCACATGTCCTTGTTGTTGGAGACCCAGGCTTGGGAAAGAGTCAGATGTTACAGGTAGGAAATTTCTCATCTAGTATTTGATGTATTCCTTATGAAACATATAACTGATTCACAAGTGAATTTTCTTAAACCATGTAGTATTTTTATTCCAGAAGAAATAGTTGGTATGGGGGTAGAAGTGAATCGGGGTTTGTTTAAGTAATATGTCACTTCTGTCCAGGCATCCTTTCAGATAGAGCCTATTTTCTGTTCCATAGACTGTGCAGACATGATGGTCTGTTGAGATGTCAACCATTGTGAAATGTTAACCATTTCTCTAACCCCCTTTTTCTTTGGTATCAGCTTTGCTAGCAAAGCTAGGTGTTGTGACTTCACCTATGAACAAAATAGTTTGAGAAAGTAAAGAGCAGGGAAGCAGGTGTCCACACATCCTGTCTTCATACAACTACATAAACATTGTACTGAGCTTTAGGAACAGTCTGATAAAGGTAAGAGATCTATCTGTATGCATCTCCACTGCTGCTCTCTGATTTTAAAGCAAGGCATCTTCTTATGACCGGCTTCTTGCTGATCTTCAAGAAGATTCTGCCTCTGCCAGTAGAGCCTAGTGGTTCTCCTGTCCAGGGCTTATGATGGCCCTAAAAGGTTTTGCCTGTTGGAGTAGTTGTGGTTACCTTGGGAGTGACACTTGGTAAGCCAGTCATGGTGTCCTTTCAGAGAATGCCCATATGTCCTATTCCCCACCCCCCACCCCCGTGTAGACAAATGTGACTAGACCAGGGGTCTCTTTGGCAAGTTGTAGTCCTGTGGCTACTGAATCTTTGTCCAGGGGTTAGACCTTTGGCTGCATATCAGAATCACCTTTGGGACTCAAAATCCTGAGGCCTTCCCTAGTCTAACTGAACTAAGAGCCTCTGGATTAGGGTCCTAGTGTCTGTGTGTGTATAACCTTCCACAGGTGATTGTGCTGTGCAACCAGAATTGAGAACCGCCTTGACCTCATGATTGCATTATAAAACCACTGTCTTTCATGTCAGAGTTACTATTTATTCCTTATGCTTTATTGTTAAATCAGTCATCATTTTACTTCTACTCTGACATTTCATTTATATTTCCATGTTCCTTTGGACCAACTGGACCTATTTAAAAAAAAAAAAAATTCAGTTCTGAGCCCTTGCTACAAGCCTGACAACTGAGGCACAGAGCACCCAGTTGTTAGGGAAACAATTGATAATAATAATGAAAACTGGATACCTAGCCAGATTGTGCATGTAAAAGGTACATGTGGGGACCTGAATTGTTATAGCTTTTTTTCCTCTCTTTTATGTCCTTGCATATGTGTTTGACTTTTTAATTAGTGTATTATAGGTAGAAGCCTGGTTTAACCTCCACAGTATTTGATTATCTATACAAATAAACTTCTATTTTTCTTATTCCTTTTTTTTAAGATGTATTTGAGAGAGTGCAAGCACATGTGCACATACATGTCTGTGACTGCTAGCACAGTGAGGAGGGGCAAAGGGAAAGAGAGAATCCCAAGCAGACTCCTCACCAAACATGGAGCCTGATGTGGGGCTCAGTCCCACCACCCAGAGATCATGACCCAAGCCAAAATCAAGTCAGATACCCAACTGGCTAAGCCACCCAGGTTCCCCTTTCTTTTTTTAGTTTAAGAAATAGATCTTGGCAGATAATGGTTTCAAAATACATTTAATAGTAGTGAAAAAAACTTAATACCAAGAAATGACATTGGCAATTTTTCATGTTTTTTAGGCCTGGAATAATGGCATTTATTCTAAAAATAAAAGCTGTAATATTAGCAGAAATTAAATGTTGTAAACAGTGGATTGTATTGTATGTAAGTCTTTTAGCCCTGCTAAACCAGTTTTTAAAAGTTAGGCTAACACTAACAGTTCTGAATTATTCACGTTTATTATTATTATTATTATTATTATTATTATTATTATTATTATTCACATTTTTAATCCTGTTTTCCTCTGACCATTTTAGTAAGCCATCATCATCCTCCTAGACTAATAAGGAATTATAAATAACAAAAATAACGACAGCTACTGTGTATAAGCTCAGCACCATAGGTTCACTTGGGTTAGGCACTGCACATGTCCAGAGTGCATTGTCGACATAGTAGTGTGAATATTGTCTCCTGCAGTTGTGCAATGCACTGCATACACAGTGGCCTTGCATTGGGCACTTATTTGTGCCAGGTACCAGATTAAATGCCTTATATACATAATCTTATATATTTCTCAGGGATATATGTGATAAAACATAAAGAAGTTGAAGCTCAGAGAGATCTGAGAGCAGCAGAGCCAATAAAGGGTAAAGCCAAGATTTAAACAGAGTCTGCCTGACTCTGGAGGTCCATGCTTTTAATTCTTGTGCTATTTAACCACTATTCTGACCTGCCATAGCTTGTTTACTCACAAGGAATGCATTATTAAGCCATCTTATTTCCTGATGTATATAGAAGCATTGAAGCCTTTGCGATCGATTGGCATTCATGTTTTGTCTGTTTGAACTTGGAAACAAAGCATAAAATGAAACTGTAGTGTTCACATGATCACAGGCATCAGAGGCAGGCTGCCTGGGTTTATTTGAATTCTCACTTCATACTTTCATAGCATTGTGAGTTACTCTGCAGGCCTTGGTTTCTATGTCACTAAATGGGGATGTAATAATACCTTCCTATTAACTGTGGTAATGAGGGTTGTACAGTAAAGCTATTAGAACAATATTGACTTGGCATATAGCTGACATTTGTGAAGCAGTCACTATTTATCTTTTCCCTTTTACTTTGGCTGATTCTTTTTATTATTTTTTAAAGATTTATTTATTAGAGAGAGAGCACATGGAGGGGGCCAGTGAGGGCCAGGGGGAGATGTAGAGAATCCGAAGCAGACTCCATGCCTAGCATGGAGCCTGACATGGGGCTGTCTCACAACCCTGAGATCATGACCTAAGCCAAAACCAGGAGTCTGACGCACAACCAACTGTACCACTAGGTGCCCCTGGCTGATTCTTTTAAACCTTTTGTTTCTTTAGGCAGTATGCAACGTTGCTCCACGGGGTGTGTATGTTTGTGGTAATACCACAACTACCTCTGGTTTGACTGTAACTCTTTCAAAGGATAGTTCCTCTGGAGATTTTGCTTTGGAAGCTGGTGCCCTTGTACTTGGTGATCAAGGTAAGAGACCAAATTCTCCACTGTTTATAATATTTAATTTCCATTAATATTACAGCTTTTATTTTTAAATTGAGCCAAGGGTTTTAAAGGAATTATTCCAGGTCAAAATAATTAGTAATTCTGGAGCTTTGGAGTTTTGTTTTAGAGCCTTTTCCTTTCTAAGTAATTTCTTTACATTCTGTTCAGATAGCACTGCATCAACCAGTGAGTTGAGAGTGAATGCCAGAAAAAAATCACTGGAAATACAGGTTATTACCACAGAACTGAAACTGGTACTTATTGTCATTCATTTTCAGAATCTTGCAACAGGCACAATTATACATAAAAATCAATCAAGTCAAATAGGTATAGCTCGCTCCTGTACTTCCCATTTCATAACCACCATCACATTTTGTGATCTTGTTTTAAGCCTGTTTTAAAACTTTACAGTAAGTTCTCTGTGAGATGGGATTTGGTCATCCTGTTGACTGACATATTCCTATTGCCAATACATAAGGTGCATAGTAAATACTTGCTGAATGCATTGCTATTACTTAGCCTACAATAGTTTTAGATGCCTTGGAACTGAAAATAAAGTGAATGTTATCCTTTTACTCTCAGAGGAATTAAAATAAGAATTTAGAGCTATTACTTTATAATTAGAAGTTTTGCTATATTTTAACCCATCTTGTTGGATATTTTTCAGGATTTGACTTACAGTTTATAAGAAATTGAGTTGAAGGGCTCAGCAAGAAGGGATTTCTAATTAAGCTTTGCTACCTTTGTGATGCTATAACCCTATTGGAAAACATGTTCCTATGTATACATCAGGCAATGCCCAGATTACAGTTCAGTTAAGGTCATTCATTCGTTTGTTTGCCAGTGACCTCCACTTCTGAATCCAGATCCTCTTAGCACCTTCACCTGCCCCCTTTCCTTGATACCTTCCCTCTTTGGTTTCCAGGACATTACACTCTTCTGGTTTTCTTCTTACTTCATTGACTGGCTTCTCATTCTTGTTCTTTATCTCCCCAAACTTAACTGATTGGCACCTCTAGGTGCTTCATTTATGTACCTTTTTTCTTCTTAGTCTATGCTTACCTTCTTGATGATCTTCTCTAGTCTCATGAATTTGCCTATTTGCTGAAAATTTCCAAATGTATCTCCCTTCTTCCTTAAACTCCAGGCAGTGTTTCTTATTGCCTGTTATTTTTTTTAATAATAAATTTATTTTTTATTGGTGTTCAATTTGCCAACATACAGAATAACACCCAGTGCTCATCCCGTCAAGTGCCCCCCTCAGTGCCTGCCACCCAGTCACCCCCACCCCCCGCCCTCCTCCCCTTCCACCACCCCTAGTTCGTTTCCCAGAGTTAGGAGTCTTCCATGTTCTGTCTCCCTGTTATTGCAGTATCTTTATAACTTCCTCAAACTTAACATGTCTAAAACTGAAATCCTGATTTCCCCTTCAAACCTATTATCATCTTTCTCATCTCAGTCAATGATAATTCCATCCGTTTGCTCAAATCAGAAAATGTGCAGTCATCCTTGACTTTTGCTCATACCTCATATCCAGTCTATCAATAAATATTGTAGGCTTTACCTTCCATTTATATCCAGCATCCAGCCACTTTGCCACTGCTGCTATCATCTTTTACATGGATTATTAATGTGATCTCATAGTTGGAAGCCTGGGACCACCCTTGCTCTATTGTTCTTAACAAGGCAGAGCAATCTTGTAAAAACTCAGATCAAGTTATTCTGATCAGAACCCCAGTGGCTCCCTATCTCACTCAGAGTGAAAGCTCAAGGTGTGTGTGTGTGTGTGTGTGTGTGTATATATATATATATACACACACACACACACACATTCTCTCATCTGTTTGAATGTAAGTCTTTAAGCTTTTTGAGGTTCACTCTCATATCTTCATTTTTTTAGCCCTCACAACACAGTGCCTTGGTTATGGAAAATGTTGAATGAGAAAATATTACATAAAAGTTAAGACAAGTACTTTATTTGCTGTAAAACAAGCACAAAATCACAACTGTATGACATTTTACAATTTTAACTGCTAGAAACAATTGTAAATAATTCTTTATTATGGAACAGTTTTCACCCTGTAAGATTTGGAACTCGATCAAAGAAAACTTTCTGTCTGTATTATTTTACTGTGATTGTAGGTATTTGTGGGATAGATGAATTTGATAAGATGGGGAATCAACATCAAGCCTTGTTAGAAGCTATGGAACAGCAAAGTATTAGTCTTGCTAAGGCTGGCATGGTTTGTAGCCTCCCTGCCAGAACTTCCATCATTGCTGCTGCAAATCCAGTTGGAGGACACTACAATAAAGCCAAAACAGTTTCTGAGAATTTAAAGTAAGTCTCTTCAGATATTTATACCATAAATCAATAAGAAAAAGATAACTGAGGATATAATAGTTCACAGAAATTATAAGTTCCAGTAAATGTACAAAAACATGTTTGAGCACTACAAATTAAAACAATGAAATACTATTGATAGCTACCAAATTGGCAAACATTTTAAATATTAATGATCATTTTGGCACAGGGTTGGGGAAATGGATTCTCACATGTTCAGGTTAGTATATTGAAGAACAATTGACATGTTTTTCACTTTTTTTTTTTTTTTTTTTAAGAGAAAGAGCATGAGCAAGTGGTGGGGGGTACAGAAGGAGAAGGAGAGAGAATCTCAAGCAGGTTCCATGCCAAGTGCAGAGCCCAGCTTGGGGCTCAATCTCATGACCCTGAAATCATGACCTAAGCTGAAATCAAAAGTCAGATGCTTAACCCACTGAGCCACCCAGGTGCCCCCATTTATCACTATTTTAAATGTACATTCCATTTGTTTTTAGCCAGTTCTACTTTTGGGAATCATACCCACAGAAATAGTCACACAAGTGCACAGAGATATATTTACAGGTTGGGTATTATGGCACTGTTTATCACCCACCAAAAATTGGAAACAACTTAAAATGCCCTTTGATAAGGAAGTGGTTAAACTATGGCAAGGCTGTATAGTGGAAAGTAGCAATTACAAAAATGGAAGTAGCTTCATATGTGCTGATAGCTCTGTGCTTTACTGTTAAATGAAAAGAGCATATTATATTCTTCTAAATGGGGTATGATCACACTTTTCCAAAAACAAAGTTTGTATTTGTATGCACATATGCTCTAATTTGTTCTGTATAGATTGGACAAAAGGTATAGGAAAGGGGAAATAAATTGAAGTAATGCAGAATTGAGAAAAAGACAAAAGAATGCCTCGTGAAAAATTGGGAGCTTAAATTCTAGAGAAAAAAACAAATCTCCTAATGTTTGATAATGTGTACCTTTAATATAGAAACGATGCATAGGAAAATATATAATTGTACTTGGAGATGCTATACCACCACCACCAAAAATGTCAATCTATCAGTTTTTCTTAGTAAAATGAAAAAGTGCTTTATTGGAAAGATCAGAAAGAGCCTATTGAATATGGACTTGGATTCTGGTTTTTAGTGGTACCCAAACCTGCTTTGGGGCCTTGGCCAGATTCTTGAGTCACTCTGGATTTTCGTTTTCTTGTCTCAAATAGAAGGATATTCTGATTGGTGGGATCAGGGAAGATGACTAAGTAGAACATAGCATTTTTATTATAATGATTATAATGACTTATTTTTTTTTGAAGAGATGGAGAGAATGGGGAGGGGAAGGAGAGAGGGAGAGGGAGAGAGAATCTTAAGCAGGCTGCACACCCAGCACAGAGCCTGATGCAGGGCTCAATCTCACAACCTGAAATCATGATCTGAGCTGACACCAAGGCAGGTGCTTAACCAACTAACCCACCCATTAACAATGACTTTTAAGAAAAAGTGAGGTTTCTAAGTGATCATATATACATTGAGAGACTGTGTTTTGGTGAAAGAAAACACACAAAGGGCTAAAACCACCCAACTAGATAATTTCTGATGAATCATATGGCATTTGTTTTAAAATTCAAAGTCACTGCAAAGCTCACCATCAGGTAGTAACATAGAACACAGAGATGGTGTAAGAAGGGGCCTTATTCTCAACCTACCAAAGGTAGGTGCATATATTGCTTGTTCGCCTGTTGAAGGGTGTGTGGCCTGGTGTCTCTCCAGAATTGAGAGTTGGTGGGTGTATTGAATCCAAAAGCTGTTGCTTGTTACTTTAACCTAAACTTTATTTTTTTTAAAAGTTCTACATGGAACTCGAGTAGTAAACAAGTGAGGAAACGGTTTTCTATTTGTTTAGATTCCAATCATTGTTGCTTCTTTCTTTTATGCCTCTTAGAATGGGGAGTGCCCTGCTGTCCAGATTTGATTTGGTCTTTATCCTGTTAGATACCCCAAATGAGGATCATGATCATTTACTCTCTGAACATGTGATTGCAATAAGAGCTGGAAAGCAGAGAACTGTTAGCAGTGCCACCATAGCTCGTATGAATAGTCAGGATTCAAATACTTCTGTACTTGAAGTAGTGTCTGATAAACCATTATCAGAAAGATTAAAGGTAGGTTTCTGTTTCTTAATCTTTATTTCTGTTCTATTTGAATGTCAGTTCAGTATGTTGCTTATTGTAGAGCAGTAATATATAGCTTTCATATCAAAACCTTTTATATTACAGTAGTAGGCTTTATACAAAAATTTATACTATTTCATTTGAAATAATTTAAGTCGGTTAGACTCAGAGCTCGAACAACAGTGTTTTACTTATTTGGAAAGTCTTTTAGAATTTTATATGTATCTAAAGTTATTTTAACAGAAAGACTTTATTTCCCATCCTTGTAATCTTGGGCTTTTTTATCCTGCTTTAGGTAGTTCCTGGAGAAACAATAGATCTAATTCCCCACCAGCTATTGAGAAAGTACATTGGTTACGCTCGGCAGTATGTCTATCCAAGGCTATCCACAGAAGCTGCTCAGATTCTTCAAGATTTTTACCTTGAGCTCCGGAAACAGAGCCAGCGGTTAAATAGCTCACCCATCACTACTAGGCAGCTGGAATCTCTGATTCGTCTAACAGAGGTTTTTTTTTTTTTTTTTAAGTTCATGCTTTTTTGCCTTAAAAATGGGAGCAAGAAGTGATATGATTTCTCTCAATTTCCTGCATAATTACCTTGATTTTTCTTCCAACTGAGAGACATTTGAAATGAATGTAAAAATTTTTAAAAATTGTTTGGACATATCTGTATCACAACCAAAGTATAGCTACTTCTTTCTAAGCACAGGACTAGTTACTTATCATGCAACGTTCTGTCCCCCTTTTACTGACATTCAGGCCTCCTGGAGTGTGACAAGTGGTTAGGTTATTTAAGGATTCTGAGACTCTAAGTTGAATATATGGGAACATGGAATTTGTCAGTATTTGATTTGATATGACAGGTCTATAAGGATAGTATGTATTTTTCTAATAGTAATAACATTTATTCACAGGTTTGGAATGCAAAAAGAACTCTGGCAGTTAAAATTAGCTGGAGCTTGGGCTTTTTGCATTTAAAATCAGGGCAGCCCAGGTGGCTCAGCAGTTTAGCGCCGCCTTCAGCCCAGGGCGTGATCCTGGAGACCTGGGATCAAGTCCTGCTTTGGGCTCCCTGCATGGAGCCTGCTTCTTCTTCCTCTGCTTGTGTCTCTGCCTCTCTTTCTGCAGCTGTGTCTCTCATGGATAAATAAATAAAATCTTTAAAAAATAAAAATAAATAAAAATAAAATCAGATTAATCCTTCAATGTTGTTTTAACAAAATGGTTAGGCATGATTTCCCGAAAGTAAAAGACAAGGAGAAACCATAACCAAGTTTTCTGAAATGAACACTCCAAAAGATGTATGTTAGTAGATACAAATAGGTTTTCATTCATATTTTAAATGAGTGATTATTTTCTTTTCTTTTTTTTTTTTTAAAGATTTTATTTATTCATGAGAGAGAGAGAAAGAGAGAGAGAGAGAGGCAGAGACACAGGCAGAGGGAGAAGCAGGCTCCATACAGGGAGCCCGATGTGGGACTCAAACCTGGGTCTCCAGGATCATGCCCTGGGCTGAAGGCAGGCACTAAACTGCTGAGCCACCCGGGCTGCCCGAGTGATTATTTTCATACTCAAGTTTTCAGATAATTTTTATTCTTTTTGTGTTACAGTCCCCTTTCCCCCCAAAATCAGATTTTATGTAAAATGAATAAATGAAATAAGCTTCAACATTCCATGCCCTCCTCAAACAATGTTAAATATACCTACTTTTGTTATCTAAAAATGCTTCTTTTTTCTTCCAAGGCACGAGCAAGACTGGAATTAAGAGAGGAAGCAACCAAAGAAGATGCTGAGGATATAGTTGAAGTTATGAAATATAGGTAAGATTAAATTTTAAATGCTTTTTTAAATGAAATACCAGTCCTCTTTTCATCTCAAATTATAAATTTAATTAGGCCAAGTAAAATTATTTTTACTTAGTCGATTTGTTCTCTGAATAAACTATACTCTTGGTTTAAAATATTTGTATGCATAATCTTTATATTAAAAATGTGTTTTCGAATGGGTAATACATTCACATAGTTCTAAACTCAATTCAGAAGTACATATTTTGAGAATGTTCAAAAGCAACAGTCTCATATGGGTAAAATCATTAACACTTGATGACTACCAATCCTTTCAATCAATTCCTAACATTACCTTTTATCTATTGTATTGGTTTAATATTACACAGAGCTTGGACTATCAGTTTTCTCTTTTACATGATTCAGTACTAGGGTTTGTGGGGTCTTGTGGATGAAATTTTTACCACGCTGGCATCATTCTCTCCAACTGACTTCATTGTGTTGGAGACCCTTCAGTTGCCATTTGTAAGCACCCAGATAACCTAGGAATGACTGTCTCATAAAAAAAAAAAAAAAAAAAAAAAAGGAATGACTGTCTCAACAACATGCTGCCAGGAGTTCAGTGTACTAGCATATGACATAAAGGAATAGCCACAAATACCAGTTGTCTGCCTGACTTCTGGTAAACCAGACTAATAAACCTAGAGATTGCCCCAATAGATACCTTCTTTTCACTAGAAAACTAAGTCAGTGAATCTAACCAAAATTCCGGATTCTAACTTTTTTTCCCCAATTAAAACCAAGGACCAATAGTAAGGACTTCTTGTTTAATGACAAAAAGTTGCCACTTTGTTTACAATCTTTCTGAGCATCTTGCTCTTAAACTCTCCATCTTTGAGGGTGGAGCTAACATTGTTACTCCTGGTTTCCTTTTCCATTTAACGATCTCTCACCCTTTGGGTCTTCTGGTGCCTGGCTTTACTGAACAATGTTGTATGCACTACACTTTGGCTCTCTAGCAAAATCAGGGATCCAGTTACCTTGTCACCCTCTCTTACCTGTAACATTCTGTTTTTGAAGCTTTACCCTTACTTACTTCCCCTAGGCCTCAGATCAGGCCCTAGACACCGACTCAAGCAGTCATCTGGTATTTCTCCACAATAAGTCCACTGGTCTGATTTGTTCTCATATCTGAGCATTATGCTTAAGATAAATTATGCTTTAAACCATTTCAATAAAAATCTTGTATTTCTCATTTATAATTGGTTCTGTGTGTCTGAAATCCTGACATCAGACAGTGTTTATATATACTTTTCCATCCAAGAGGAACTCTTCAGCATTTCTTGTAGAACTTTGTATTTGTTTCTACTGCTTCTCAGAGTTGCCTTGCTTGTAACTGAATTAGGCTGTCAGTTTACTTCTGGGCTTCTGAAAAAAAAAATCTCATTGTTAAAGTATAAACAGTGAGATATGAATTTGTTTCCATGAATTCAATGCGCTTTACTGGCTTTCATAAAAATTTTCAGATAATGAGAATAGGTTGATTCCTAGTGATTAGAATTACCTGCCATTAGTTCCATAGTAGATTTCGAGACCCAGTTAAACACGTTGAGACTAGATTGTGAATTATTGTTTGTTACACTTACCATGCTTTCTGACCTTAGTCTATACTCTGTGAGAGCAGGGCCCTTATCTGTTGTATTTACCAGTATACTTCCAGGATCCAGGATCATACTTTTTAGCACAGTATGCCCTCAGTAAATGTACTGCATTGATAGTAAAGTTGACCTTTAGTAATCATCTTTTATTTATTAACTCTTCCATTTCAGAGTTTCTTTCTCTTGAGTTTTTGAATGTTTGCCCTTAATGTGGTTTTGGACCTGTAAAATTACATTTTAACTTGGAAGCAGAGCCAAAATAAGAAAAGTCAAAACTGTGAGATACAGTTCATCATAGTTAGTAAAGCACATAGCTATAAAAGCTAAATGTTTATGAGCAAGGGTAAACATGTTTTCTTTAAAATTAAAAATATACCAGGAAGTACAGGAGAATAGATCCACCTTCAAAGATGAAAGATAATTGAGTTTTTTCTCTTTTAGGAAAGTGGCTCAGATATTTATAAATCTTCACATCTGAAGCCATATAGTTGAGATTCAGATCCCAGATATGCCACTCATTGGCTGCATAACCTCTGGCAAGTCACTCACCTTACTAGACTTTGCTTTTTCATTTGTAAAATGGGAATAAGAATAGTCCCTACATCAGGGGATTGTTGTACTAAATGGGATAGCATATGGTGATTACGGTAAATATTAGTTGTTAATAGTTAACTTAGTAGCTTAAAGCATTTTTGAAAAAGTAACTTAAGAGGAATAAGCTCTTCATAATATTTATTTACATTAATTATATTAATTATTTATTATAGTCTTATTTGGATGACTCATTCCTATTTGTATAGCTTTCTCTTTCATGTAGGCTCTTACTATTCACGAACAAAATGAAGCTGATTTTAGTAATTCTGTAAACTCATTGCCTTAAGCTCCTTAAGGGCAGGAATTATTACTGTTTTATTCACCACTACAAGTCTATTGCCTAGCAAGTGACCAATTTATTTTGATTAACCAATTCCTGATTAAATAACATCTTTGCCTGTAAGCCTTGCTATGAGATTGTATCTGTTCCATTGTACAGGCAGGGAATCAGCCATTAAGCTGGGTTACAGATGATGACTAACTGTATCTCTGGTGTTTTCAGACTTCTGGCTAAAATCTACTACAAAGTACATATGTCTTTCTTTGATGATATTGTGAAAATAAGATTAAGCAGAAAAATGGAGATAATAGGTAGATCCTTTCATCATTACTGCAAGTCTTCTAGTTCATTCCCACAGTATTTTTAAACATCTTTGATTTGTCAGATGCTACACTAGGAGCTGGGAACATACCTTTATCCTCTAAAGCCTAGATTTACTATGTTTAGAATTTCATTTTTTTTTTTTTCATGAATCAAAAAGAATGCTCCAGGTATTTATACCCTAGTGTATCAACTTTGTATTCTTTGGCCTTTCTCTTCTCATATGTTTCTTAAAAGTGGTAACTGTGTCCAAAAATGTTTTTATCTCCACATAGTTCATACCATAGTGAATTTCATAGTGGCCATTTAGTGAATACATGTTTAAATCTTTGCTATATGAGAGCCTCATGGTTACTTCCACATTTTTCTTTTCATAACCTGGAACAAAGATTTCTATAGCCATGCCACATGGGGTAACTTTGTTTTTCTTTCTTTTCATTAAGCATGCTAGGAACTTACTCTGATGAATTTGGGAAACTAGATTTTGAGCGATCCCAGCATGGTTCTGGAATGAGCAACAGGTCAACAGCAAAAAGATTTATTTCTGCTCTCAACAACATTGCTGAAAGAACTTACAATAATTTATTTCAATTTCAACAACTTCGGCAGATTGCCAAAGAGCTAAACATTCAGGTATGGTAAACCAAATACTTAATAAATCTTTTTTATGACAATTTCACGAGGTCTTATATTAAGTATAGAACTTCTAAATATCAAAAAGATTTGGGTGACTATAGAAAACAGTATGAAAGTTCCTTAAAAAATTAAAAATAGAACTACATTGTGATCAGGGTGCCTGGGTGGCTCAACCAGTTAAGCATCTGCCTTTAGCTCAAGTCATGATCCCAAGTCAGGCTCCCTGCTCAGTGGGAATCTGCTTGTCCCTCTCCCTCTGCCCCTCCCTGCCCCTTGTACTTTCTCATGTGTGCTCTCTCTCTTTCCAATAAATCTTTTTTTTTTTTTAATATGTTTTTTTTTAATTTTTTTAAATTTATTTATGATAGTCATACAGAGAGAGAGAGAGAGAGGCAGAGACACAGGCAGAGGGAGAAGCAGGCTCCATGCACCGGGAGCCTGACGTGGGATTCGATCCCGGGTCTCCAGGATCACGCCCTGGGCCAAAGGCAGGCGCCAAACCGCTGCGCCACCCAGGGATCCCTCTTTCCAATAAATCTTTTAAAAAAATAGAAAAGAATCACCCTATGATCCACCATTCACACTACTGTGCAGTTACCCAAAGAATATACAAACACATTCAATGGGATATATGCACTGCTGTGTTTATTGCCCCATTATTTACAATAGCTAAATTATGGAAGTGACCTAAGTGTCCATCAATAGATGAATGGATAAAGAAGATGCAATAAACACACACACACACACACACACACACTGGAATATTACTCAGCCATTAAAAAAATGGAATCTTGCCATTTGCAACAACATGGATGGAGCTAGAGAGTATAATGCTAAGCAAAAGAAGCCAGTCAGAGAAAAATAAATACCATATGATTGCATTCATATATGGAATTTAAGAAAACAAACGGAAAAAAAAAAAAAAAAAAGAGACAAACCAAAAACAGACTCTTAACTATAGAGAACAAACAGTAACCAGAGGGGAGGTCAGAGGAGGAGATGGGTGAAATAGGTGAAGGGGATTAAAAGTACACTTTATGAGGGATACCTGGCTGGCTCAGTTGGTGGGGTATGCAACTCTTGATCTCAGGATTGCAAGTTCAAACCCCATATTGGGTGTAGAGATTACTTAAAAAATAAAAATCTTTAGGAGTGCCTGAGTTGCTCAGTTGGTTAAACATCGGACTCTTGATTTTGGTTCAGGCCATGATCTCAGGGTCCTGAGATTGAGTCCTGCATTGGACTCTGCAATCAGTAAGGAGTCTGCTTAAGATTCTCTCCTGCCCCCTCCCATGTGTGTGCTCGCACACATGTTTTGTCTCTCTCTCTAATAAGTAAATCATTAGAAGAAAAAATCTTAAAAAAAAGAGTACACTTATCATGAGGAGCACTGAATAATATAGAGAATGGTTGAATCACTCCATTGTACACTTGAATATAACACTTAACTATACTGGAATTAATAAAATGGAGATTGAAAAAAATAAAGATTTGAATGAAAAGGTTGGAATAGGCTTTTCTGGAGTATTTCAAAATACAGCAAGATTCACTTTCCATGTTTTTCTGACAATCCCTTGTGGGCAAGTCATCTTAACATCTTTGTGGGGTTGTTTTGTTTTTACATTTTTAAATTTAAATTCAGGGCAGCCCCGGTGGCACAGCGGTTTAGCGCCACCTGCAGCCCAGGGTGTGATCCTGGAGACCCTGGATCGAGTCCCACGTCAGGCTCTCTGCATGGAGCCTGCTTCTCCCTCTGCCTGTGTCTCTGCTACTCTCTCTCTGCATCTCTATGAATAAATAAATAAAATCTTAAAAAAACAACAACACTGAGCATACAAGGAAGAAATTATTTAAAAAAATTAAATTAATATATATAGTGCATTATAGTTTCAGAGGTAGAGGTCAGTGATTCGTCAGTCTTATATAACATCCACTGCTCATTCCATCACATGCCCTCCTTAATGTCCATTACCCAGTTACCCTATACACCCACCCCCTTCCCCTGCATCAACCCTCAGTTTCTCTTATGGTTTATCTCCCTCTCTGATTTCGTCTTGTTTTATTTTTCCCTCCTTTCCCCTATGATCCTGTTTTGTTTCTTAAATTCCACAAATGAGTGAAATCATATGATAATGGTCTTTTTCAGATTGACTAACTTCACTTAGCATAATACCCTCTAGTTCCATCCACATTGTTGCAAATGGCAAGATTTCATTTTTTCGATGGCTCAGTAGTATTCCATTGTGCGCGTGTGCGCACGTGTCTGTATATATCACATCATCTTTATCCATTCATCTGTCGATGGACATCTGGGCTCTTTCCATAACTAAGCTATTGTGGACATTGCTGCTGTAAACACTGGGGTGCAAGTACCCCTTTGGATCACTACATTTGTATCTTTGGGGTAAATACCTAGTAATGCAATTGCTGGCTCATAGGGTAGCTCTATTTTTAACCTCTTAAGGAACCTCCATACTGTTTTCCAGAGTGGCTGCACCAGCTTGCATTCTAACAGCGTAAGAGGGTTCCCCTTTCTCCACATCTTTGCTGACATCTGTAGTTTGCTGACTTGTTAATTTTAGCCATTCTGACTGGTCTGAGAGGTCATAGCTCATTGTGGTTTTGGTTGTATTTTCCTGATGCCGAATGATGTTGAGCATTGTTTCACGTGTCTGTGGGCCATCTGTTGTCTTTGGAGAAACGTCTGTTCATGTTTTCTGCCCATTACTGATTGGATTATTTTTCTTTGGATGTTGAGTTTGATAAGTTCTTTATAGATTTTGGGTAGTAGCCCTTTGTCTGATAAGACATTTGCAACCATTCTGTTGGTTGTGTTTTGGTTTTGTCAGCTATTTCCTTTGCTTGATGAAGTCCCAGTAGTTCATTTTTGCCTTTGTTTTTCCGTTGCCTTTGGAGACGTGTCTAGCCAGAAGTTGCTGCAGCTGAGGTTGAAGAGGTTGAAGAATTCGCTGCCTGTGTTCTTCTCTAGGATTTGGATGGATTCTTGTCTCACATTTAGGTCTTTCATCCATTTTGAGTCTGTTTTTTGTGTATGGTATAAGAAAATGGTCTAGTTTCATTTTTCTGCATGTGGCTGTCCAATTTTCCCAATACTATTTGTTGAAGAGACTGTCTTTTTTCCATTGGATATTCTTTCCTGCTTTGTCGAAAACTGGCTGACCACAGAGTTGAGGGTCCATTTCTGGGTTTACTATTCTGTATCATTGATCTATGTGCCAGTCCCATATTGTCTTGATGATTACAAGTTTGTAATAGAGCTTGTAGTCTGGAATTGTGATACCACAAGCTTTGGTTTTCTTTGTCAACATTCCTTTGGGCTATTTGGGATCTTTTCTGGTTCCATACAAATTTTAGGATTATTTGTTCCAGCTCTGTGAAAAAAGTTGATAGTATTGCATTGAATGTATAGATTGCTGTAGGTAGCATAGACATTTTAACAACATTTGTTCTTCCAGTTTATGAGCATGGAACGTTTTTCCATTTCTTTCTGTCTTCCTCAGTTTCTTTCATGAGTGTTCTGTAGTTTTCTGAGTATAGATCCTCTGCCTCTTTGGTTATGTTATTCCTAGGTATCTCACGGTGTTTGGCATAATTGTAAATGGGATCGACTCCTTAATTTCTCTCTTCTGTCTCATTGCCAGTATATAGAAATGCAACTGATTTCTGTGCATTGATTTTATATCCTGACACTTTGCTGAATTCCTGTTTGAGGTCTAGCAATTTTGGGGTGGAGCCTTTGGGTTTTCCACACAGAGTATTTTGTCATCTGTAAAGAGTAAGAGTTTGACTTCCTCTTTGCTGAATCGGATGCCTTTTATTTCTTTTTTTTTGTCAGATTGCTGAGGCTAGGACTTCTAGTACTCTGTTGAACAACAGTGGTGAGCGTATATATCTGTCGTGTTCCTTACCTTAGGGGAAAAGCTCTGCATTTTCCCCATTGAGAATGATATTCACTGGCTTTTCATATATGGCTTTTATGATATTATGGTATATTTCCTCTACCTCTACATTGTGAAAAGTTTTAAGAAAGGATGCTGTACCTTCTCAAATACTTTTTCTGCATCTATTGAGAGGATCATATGTTTTTGTTCTTTCTTAATGTAGTGTATCACATCAGTTGATTTGTGGATGTTGAACCACCTTTGCATCCAGGAACAAATCCCACTTGGTCATGGTAAATAATCCTTTTAATGTATTTTTGGATTCTGTTGGCTAGTATCTTGGTGAGAATTTTGGCATCCATGTTCATCAGGGATATTGGTCTGTAATTCTTTTTGGTGAGATCTTTGTTTCGTGTTGGGATTAAGGTAATGCTGGCCTCATAGAGTTTGGAAGTTTTCCTTCCATTTCTATTTTTTGAAACAGCTTCAGTAGAATAGGTATAACTCTTCTTTAAATGTTGGGTAGAATTCTCCTGGGAAGCCATCAGCTCTGGACTCCTCTTTGTTGGGAGGTTTTTGATTACTGCTTCAATTTCCTTGCTTGTTATGGGTCTGTTCAGGTTTTCTATTTCTTCCTGTGTCAGTTTTGGTAGTTTATACGTCTCTAGGAATGCATCCATTTCTTCCAGATTGCCTAATTTTTTGGCATATTGTTGCCCATAATATGTTCTTAGAATTGTTTGTATTTCTGTGGTATTGGTTGTGGTCTCTACTTTTTTATTCATGATTTTATTTATTTGGGTCCTTCCTCTTTTTGATAAGTATGGCCAGAGATTTATTGATCTTATTAATTCTTTCAAAGATCCAGCTCCTAGTTTCGTTGATCTAGTCTACTATTCTTTTGGTTTCTATTTCATTGATTTCTGCTCTAATCTTTATTTCTCTTCTCCTGATGGGTTTTGGCTTTCTTTGCTATCTTTCTCATTTAGGTATAAGGTTAGTGTACTTGAGACCTTTTTGTTTCTTGAGAAAGGTTTGTATTGCTATATATGTCCCTCTTAGGACTGCTATTGCTGCATCCCAAAGGTTTTGAATGGTTATGTTTTCATTTTCATTTGTTTCCATGAATTTAAAAAAATTCTTCTTTAATTTCCTGGTTGACCCATTCATTCTTTAGTAGGATGCTCTTTAACCTCCCATGGATTTGAATTCTTTCCACATCTCTTCTGATTGAATTCAAGTCTCAAATAGGCAGGAAATGATCCCAGTCTCTTGCTATCAGTTGAGACCTGATTTGTGACCAGTATGATCTATTCTGGAGAATGTTCCGTATATACTCAAGAAAAATATGTATTTTGTTGCTTTAGGATGAATGCTCTGAATATCTCTGTGAAGTCCATCTGGTTCAGTATGTCATTCAAAGTCCTTGTTTCCTTGTCGATCTACTGCTTAGATTGTCTATCCATTGCTGTGAATGGGGTGTTAAAGTCCCCTTCTATTATTGTATTATTATTGATGTGTTTCTTTAATTGTGTTACTAATTGGTATATATAATTGGCTGCTCTCATGTTAGGGGCATAAATACAATTGTTAGATCTTCTTGTTGGAATAGACCCTTTAATTATGATAGAGTGTCCTTCCTCATCCCTTATTGTAGTCTTGGGTTTAAAATCTAGTTTGTCGGGATCCCTGGGTGGCGCAGCGGTTTAGCGCCTGCCTTTGGCCCAGGGCGCAATCCTGGAGACCCGGGATCGAATCCCACATCGGGCTCCCAGTGCATGGAGCCTGCTTCTCCCTCTGCCTGTGTCTCTGCCTCTCTCTCTCTCTCTCTCTCTCTCTCTGTGACTATCATAAATAAATAAACATTTTTTAAAAATAAATAAATAAAATAAAATCTAGTTTGTCTTACATGTGGATTGCTACTCCAGCTTTCTTTTGGTGTTCATTAGCATGGTAAATGGTTTTCCACTCCCTCACTTTCTATCTAAAGGTGTCTTTGGGTCCAAAATGGGTCTCTTGCAGACAATATATCCATGGGTCTTGCTGTTTTATTCCAATCTGATACTCCGTGTCTTTTGATTAGGGCATTCAGCCCATTTACATTGAGAGTAACTACTGAAAGATATGAATTTAGTGCCACTGTATTACCTGTAAAGTCACTGTTTCAGTTATTATCTCTGTTCTTTTCTGGTCTATGTTACTTTTGGGCTCTGTCTTCCCATAAAGGATCTCCTTTAATATTTCTTGCAGGGCTGGTTTAGTGATCATAAATTCTTTTAGTTTCCGTTTGTCCTGGAAGCTCTTTATCTCTCCTTCTATTTTGAATGACAGCCTTGCTGGATAAAGTATTCTTGGCTGCATATTTTTCTCATTTAACACCTTGAATATATCATGCCAGTTCTTTCTGGCCTGCTAGGTCTCTCTGGATAGACCTACTGCAGTCTAATGTTTCTACCCTTTTAGGTTACAGACCTCTTGCCCCAAGCTGCTTTCAGGATTTTCTCTTTGTCTCAGATTTGCAAGCTTCACTATTACATGCCGAGGTGTTGACCTATTTTTGATTTTGAGGGGGTGGTTCCCTGTGCCTCCTGGACTTGAATGCTTATTTCCTTCCCTAGATTAGGGAAGTTCTCAGCTATAATTTGCTCCACTGTACCTTCTACCCTTCTCTATCTTTCCTCTTCTGGAATCCTCTTCTTCTGGGATTATTCTAATATTATTTCACTTTATGGTATCACTTATTTCTTGAGTTCTCTCCTCGTGATCCAGTCGTAGTTTCTCTTTTTCTCAGCTTCTTTATTCTCCATCATTTTGTCTCCTAGATCACTCTCTCTTCTGCCTCATTTATCCTAGCGTTTAGAGCCTTCATTTTTACTGCATTTCATTATAGCCTTTTTGAT
Organism: Canis aureus; assembly: GCF_053574225.1. NCBI lineage: Eukaryota > Metazoa > Chordata > Mammalia > Carnivora > Canidae > Canis > Canis aureus. Next base: position 21,307,170 of record NC_135636.1, on the reverse strand, counting down.
TTTGACTTATTTTATTTCTCCAGAAAGGGATTCTCTAGTGTCTTCTATGCTTTTCTTCAAACCCAGCTAGTATCTTTATAATTGTTATTCTGAACTCTAGTCCCGACATCTTACTTATATCCATACTGATTAGGTCCCTGGCAGTCAGTACTGCCTCTTATTCTCTTTCTTGAAGTGAGGTTTTGTTTTGTCATTCTTGCAGAAACTGGTTGCTTTTCTATTTGTAGAATTGCAGTTCTTTTCTTAGATCCCTGGCTGAGTTCACAGGTGTTCAGAATGATTTGATAGCTGTAATTCCTGGGGCCAGACAGCTCTACCTACTTAAAAGTTTTAGTGAAGATGGATGTAATACAACTTTAAGCATGTAAAAGTTTATATGGAAAATTGCCTAATAAATTTCAAAATTGAAGCTACTCTAATTTTGTTTTTGAAGCTAATCTAAAACAAATACAAAAAATACTCTAGATAATGAAGTTTCTGCTTTTTTTTTATTAGCTCAGCTAATCAACTAGAATATAATCATAATAAAATTAAAGACTTATATGTAAGCAGTTTTCTCTATGAGGAAGTACAAATAAATGTATTTGCCCAAGAAACTTGAGAAATGTTTATTTCTGTTTGAGTGATTCATTTTATAAATCATATTTTTGCATATTACTTAATGGGCTGTTTTTTTGATACTTTATTCCAGGTTGTTGATTTTGAAAATTTTATTGGATCACTAAATGACCAAGGTTACCTCTTGAAAAAAGGCCCGAAGGTTTATCAGCTTCAAACTATGTAAGTGGACTACCGAACCAGGACCTCCTAGGATTATTAGCAGTTTAAAACCATCTCATAAATAAATAAATAACCAAACAAACAAACCATCTCATTAATAAACAATATGTTAAAAAAAAAATACTGTTCTCTGGAAAATGATGTCCTAAAACTAATGTAATACGAAGAGACTGTTGATTTTTAAGAAGTGATAAAGTTAGGTGTTTATTTTTTACAGCTCCTCTGAAAGATTAAAAATGTTTATATTTTAATGATGTAAATATATATTATTCATATTGTTATTTTTGACCTCTTTTATTCTTATAAATATTTCATAGTTTTTCATATTAAATGTCCATCTGGGTAAGTATTTGCAAAATTACATCTTAATGTTTAATTAGTTCTGATACACAAAAACTGAATACCTTTAGAAATAAATTGAAACCAACTTTCAGTTCCAAAAAAAATTGGAGATAATTTTTATTGACATATTTAACATCTTAGCTACTAAAAAAATTTTAAACTATATTATGTTGTATTACCAAAGTTAAATATGTACTTGTTTTAAGTCAATAGCTGTGCAAGACTTATATAAAACTAAGGAGCCTCATTAATTTAGCACACAGAAGGTGAGATACTCTTCTCTAAACCCTCTGCACACGTGCACGCACACACACACTTTCCCATTTCATTCCAGTTTAGTTATATGTCTTGGTTTTTCATTAAATCTATATTTAGCCGTAACGTTATTATGACTATTGAATATTACTCATTTCCTTTCTGGTACTGGACTTTTGTTTTCCTTAGAGTTAATAATTAATTTGTTTTTCAGCTATTTAGCTTTCTCTGTATCTACCACTAATTTGGTCCTGAGGCTCCACTGTACGTCTAAGTCTCCTCTCAGAACATGCAAACAAATCAAATCTATTTTAACTTCTTTGAAACCTCTTCTGGATTTCTCTAGCATTTTCCAGTCTGAACTACACAGCTATCATCTTGAGACTTCTCATTTTCTGTCCCATTTCCTGGCTTTTATGTCATCCTCTTTCTTGTTTCACTGACTCCTTTTGGTAGAACCCATCTTCTAGTAGCTTCCTGAAAACAAGTTCATAAGGCAAATTCTACCCTTACCCCTGAATTGATAGTTTGGGTATAGAATTTTAGTTTGTAAAACTAAAAATAGATGTTGCTCTATTGTTTTTAGTTTTCAGTGTTGCTGTTTAGAAATCCAAGGCCATTATGATTTTTGTTCTTGGCATGTGAACTTTTTTCTCTTCTTGGGAAGGTACTTGGATCTTTCTTTTCCCAGGTATTCTGAAATTTTATGTTTAATAACTATCCTGGTGGTTTCTCATGCCAAAAATATTGGTGTTATCTTTACCTCTTTTTTTCTTTTATCTTCTTATCAGTCCATCAGCAAATTCACTCAGCACTTTTAGTTACTTCCAGTTCCACTACTCTGGACCAAGCTACCATCTCTTGTTCTGCCTTGTAAGGACAAAGATTTTGCTTTATTCTGCTGCTTCTGTCCCAGCAGGTAGGACTGATTTTGACACATACCCGTATGCTGGATACACATACAGTGGGTGATTATACCACTTATAAATGGGGACACAGAACTTAAAGTAGGTAACCAACTTTATTTAAGAATACGAAAAATAACAAGAGAATAAAAGGTTTCTAGCAACAAGATGGAGGCATTCTCCCCTTTCGCTCCTGTGAAGTTGCTCAAAACTAATAAGGAAACTGAAAGATAAAAATATATAGTGCATCTTCTATGAACCAGGAAACAACTGAACCCCCAAACTCTAACATACTAGGAAAAGCTGCCAAAAACTATGAGGATGATCTAGGTAGCCTTACAAGAGGGAAGAGGCTGAGATGATGTCTGGTGGTGAATACTGTAGAATAAACCAACAAAGTATTTCTCTTAAAATAAGCTATATACTCCATTTGGGGCAAAAAGTAAAACCCTGTGCAATAGTGTGAATATGGCATACAGGTTGACAGCAGCAGCTTCTCAGGATCTTGCTGGAGTACAGAAACAGAAGAAGAGAGGTTCAATGAGAAGTCACACAGATAAGCTACCTTGAAGGAGAAAAAAAAATCTGGCTGTTCTCAAATTTCTCTAAAGCAATATTTATCAGTAAAACAATAGAGCAATGCCTACAAGGTTTTTAAGAAAGAATTTATACCCAGATGTTTTAGTCAGATTTCTTAATTGCAAACCAAGAGTCCAACTTTTTCTGTACAGGGCCAAATAGTGAAAATTTTGGCTTTCTGGGCTCTGGTCTCTGTCGCAAATACTCAGTCATTTTAGCTCTAAAGCAGCCATACATAATAAATGGGTGTGGTTGTGTTCCAATATAACTGTATTCACAAACATTGAAATCTGAATTTCATAAAAATTTCATTCTGAGAATGCTAAATATTCTTAATTCTTAAGAATTACTTAATAGGTAGTGGGTCAGACTTGGCCCACTTGGCTATAATTTGCAGCATCTGGGTTGCAAACAACAGAAACTGACTGACTTGATTAGGCAGGAAAATGAGGGTTTTTTTTTGTTTTATGGTTTTTGTTTTTTTTTTTTAAAGAATTTTGGTTAGCTCACAGAATTATTGGAAGATTGGTGGACCAAAATTCTATGCTGCAAGGAGCACTTTCTAAAGCCATGCCTTAGAACTGACCTGAAGAGGAAGCCACTACCACTCTACTGCCGCACACCCTAGAGGAAAGTACTGTGCCTCCACAGCCCACTGGTGCCACTTCTATACTAGAGACACTGGGAAATGACTGCCCCTGCAGAAAAGTGGAAGAATGTCCCCACACACACACACACCAAAAGAGCAACAAAGTGTTCTTCATGGGGTCTCCTTAAATTGCTGCATTTGAAATATAAATCTCATTTAGAAACATCTGATTGAAGAAGGCTAGATTAAATGTCCCTTCCATAGAATGCTAGGGAAGTTTTTGGGTTCTGCTTTAGTGAGGCAAGACCAATAAAACCAAGCTTTCTCATTTGTTAGGAGAGTGTTCAAATGGTACTCGATTGCCAGACAAATACCATTCATGTATAAAGCCAAAAAACACTTCCTAACATACAAGAACTCAGAAAGTGAGCCATTCTTGTAGAATCTACTAAAATATGACCAATAATAGCAAACTAGATGAATAGGAAGAAAAACCGGCAATGTACATTGTTTACCTGTCAGATAAAAACTAGATAAATGTGGGAATGATTGCCATAGAACATAATGTAAATATGAGTCTGAAAAAAAGGAGGGAGAAAATGGTATAAATACGATTTCATCTTTAAAGGCTGGGGTGGGGCTTAAAAGATACATAAAGCTGATAAATCTATTAATAGAATTAAAAGCATATTTCACAAAAGACAACATCAAAATAAAGTGGTAGATGAGACAGGACAAGGATATGTAATATATAGTTTGTTCATGTGTGTGTGTATATATATAAAGTATAAATATATTACATTATATTAAAGAAGAAAACTACTGTTTAAAAACTCAAAGGTTATAACAACTATATAAAATTATAGGGAAAAAGATGATAATAAATTATCAGGAGAATCTCTTCCAGTTTTCTTCCATATTGGGTTGTCTATTTGGCCTCCATTAATCACAAGACCAAACTTATTTACATCTCCTCTGTGATCCCAGCTTTTGCAACTAACCCTCTAACCACAAACCCCAACATTTTTGTTTCACTTCCTGCCCAGTAGGGGATATCCCCCACCTAAATACTTCCCACAACCACAGCAATAAAGGCCTAGCGTTCCCCTCCCTCTTGCCTCCTGACCAACCTGGGTGCTTCCCCATGTGGTCCTTTGTGGAACAGTATGCCCCCTTCCGTTGGTAAATATAATTAATGCTTTCAAAAGCAATTGTCTTGTGTCTGTGAACTTACCATACCTGATTAAAACAAATCCCAGGTACAAACTTTAGAAAAGAAACAAAAACAGAACAAGAAAACATTACATCAGGAAAAGTTTTAAAATAGCCCAACATATTCACGACAAAAGTCACCTTAAATATGTCACATTAATAAATGCAAATGGACTCAACTCATCTATTGAAACAAAAAGACTCAGATGAGTTCACAAACTGTTGTATGCAAGATACGCCTAAAAACAAATGTCATGTATTACCTGTGAGCTAACATGAATCTCAGGAAACTCAGAATACCACTGTAGATTAGAGCTGTGTGGAGGTGGAGGTGGGTGAGTGGGTGGAGCTAAGGGGAGCAGCTACTAAATAGAAAAATGTCTTTCACACCTTTTCCCATGTTCACACTCTAACCTCAATTCTCACTGCTCTCATGTTCCTCAATCACTCTGTTTCAGCCACACTGGTCTCTGCTGGTCCTAAAACATGCCTGGCATATTTCCTACCTGAGGTCCTTTGCACATGTTTCTGCCATCCAACATGCTTTTCCACCAGAGAGCCACATGGCTCATCCTCCCAACTCCTTTGGGTCATTACTCAAATGTCACCTTCTTAGTGCCATCTTTCTTAGACACTGTTCAAAACTGCACTCCCCCCAACTCTATCATCCTTCCCTGCTTTCTCTGTAGCAAACAATACAATCTAATATACTAGGTAGTCTTTTTCATGCCCGTTTCCTTAAGTCCCACTAGAATGTAAGCCGTAGGGATGGGAATTTTTTTTTTTACTATCATCTTCACTGTTAAATCTCCCATTCCTATAGCAGTACATGGCATGTAACAGGCACACAGTAAATATTTGCTGAGTGAAAGTCAGTCTGGGGAAGAGGCGTGTGAATGAGCTTCTCAGAATATGCTCTGAGCATGAGAATATCTCAGTCCATGTGAATGCTCACTAAAGGAGCATTGTAAAGGAGCTTCACAATTCAATGGATTCACCTACTCCATGAATGTCAGCTAGTCATTTTCTCTCGCCTCCCGAGTCCTTGCTCAATGAATTCATGAACATAGTGACCATGAGGCCAAGGTTGGCTTACGCTCACCAAGCCTGAACCTCCCCTCACCAAGGGTGACATATACTATCACCATTGCTGAGTATCTAATCAGCCAGTGGAGCAATCTATCCTGAAATAACAGTACCATGCTTCAAGGGGACTAACTTGCCACTTGGTGTTTGATCAATTACACTGGGCCTCTAGGAGGCAGCAATTTGTTTTCACTGGGGGTGAGCAGGGAGCTTATTTTGGATGTCCTTCCTGCCTTGCTTCTCTGAACAATGCCATATGTGAATTTATTCAATTTATTCACCACCATGATATCCCACATAGTATTACCCCTGATAAAGTCACTTTACAACTGAAGAAATAAGGCAATGGGCTGAAGTTCATATGCTACTGTCTTTACTATGTACCCCATTTAACCAAAAGCATCTGGCCCTAGGGAACATTGGAACAGATAATGAAGATTCTGTTATCATGCCAGCTAGGTGCAACACCTTGTAAGTCTGGGGTACTGTTCTATGTGAACTTCTCCAAGCTAGTGACCACTCTATGGTTGTTTCTCCCACAGCCAGAATACGTGGGCCTAGGAAACAAGATGCAAATTTTAGAACAGTTTCACTGTTCTTCTAATGACCATTCATAACGTTTTTGTTTTGAATCCCCATAAAATGGGGCTTTACTAGCTAGAGGTCCTTCTATCTAAAGGAGGAATACATCTGTCAGAGGACACAGCAATGCCTGCACTGAACTGGGAGTTGAAACTGCCACCAAAACATACTGGGCTCTTATGCCTATGAAGAAGAAAAAAAGAGGATTAATGCCAGACCTGAGAATGAGGGGGGGAACTGAGTCACTCCTACAAATAGAGGCAGAAATCTCTAAGATTTCTGAATCTTAAAGAATCTTCTGGGGCAGCTCTTACTATATACACGTCCACCAGCAAGGAGTGGTGGAAGGCTATAGGCATGATCTCTAAAGGCTCAGACTCCTCAGGAATGAGGCTTTGAGTCATTCTACCAGGTAAAGAATCCAGAGCAGCTGAGATGGAAAGGGAGTAAGGAATGGGAATGGAGGAAGACCGTTTTAAACGTTAACAACCTCATGTGCAGTTGTGGAGAGGCCTGCACTGTACATTACTCAATTTGCTTCCCACCCTCTTATTTTCCTCTAGTGTTTTAAATGCATCGGTGATAATTAACTTGATAATTTAGTCCTTTGGAAGAGGTTATCAGGGTGAGAATGTAGCTGAAACAGAAGAGGAATATGCACCACACAGTGATGGGCTTGCACAAACAACTCTCCTTTTATAAAGGAGAGAAATGTGGTTCTTGCATGAACCTGTTGTAGTTGCTCTTGTTACACAGGTTATGAATCGGTAGAATTTTGTAGATGTATATTGCCTCGCCGAAGTGATGAATGTTGTAAATACAGTGATTTGATACTAACTTTCATTCCTCCCTCCTCATGTATCTGCCATGCAGAGCCTGGGAAGCAAAGAAATGACACTTCCCAAACTCCTTTTGCAGCTGGTGTTCTGAGTTTGAGTTGGATTGCAGGGACTGGACATCCTTTGTGAGATTTGGAGGTGGATGTGAAGAGAACAATCTTCCCCCTGCCTGTTGTTTTCTGGTGGCATGTGTAGTTGAGGAGACATTTAGTTTCTCTGCAGCAGAATTCTACCAACCATTGAGAAGCAGCTGTGGTGTGATGGCAGTACACCCCATTCTCCACCTTTCTCACTGCTGTGGGGGTAGAAGCTTCTGTGGCAAGCCAGATCTGCAACATTTTTCTGAGAGTCAGTTCTGGAGACCCACCATGAAGCACCCACTCCTCCGGCCCTTCTGACAATATCACAAGCACCCAATTCCATTTTGCAATCCTTGTTTTTACCGCGGCTACAAGGGATTTGTATTTCCTGCAACTAAACCCTCATGCATACATCCTATCCAAAGCACTCCACCCAGATCATATACAATACTTCTAGTTATGAGTATAGATACTTATAGTGAATTCACAAAAACTCCATACTGGGGAGCCGGCCTGAGATAATCAGAAGGAACATTAAAAGTGGCAGAGGGAGGCAGGAGGGGGACAGTGTCAGAAGATGTGACTGCAGGATAAAGGGCTCTTGGCTACAATCATCATCCTTTAAAATTTTATATGAAATTTGTGTTGCATATTTTTTTAGAGTTTTCGCCAGTTTATATAGGAAAACATCCCATGGAAGGCTTTTTTTTTTTTAATCTTTTAGGGGCTAGGGTCCAATAATGTAAGTTTTCTGAGAATAGAGACATGTGCAGATTGCCTAGAATCTAGTACCTGGCTGGCATATAACAGTTTTCTAAGTATTTGTGGGAAAAAGGGAAAGAACATATTTAATCTAATTTTCCTCCCAGGAAATGGACTTGGAATGGACAAGAACAGAAGAGAGAGGGTGGATTTATTTTTTTTTTTTAATTTTGTTTATTTATTCATGAGAGACACAGAGAGGCAGAGGGAGAAGCAGGCTCCCTGCAGGGAGACCGATGTGGGACTCAATCCCAGAACTCCAGGATCACTCAGGATCACGCCCTGAAAGAAGGCAGGTGCTCAACCACTGAGCCACCCAGGCATCCTGAGAGGGTGGCTTTTGTACCAGAAAATCCATCCCAAACTCTGGCTGACAGCTATACAAGCTGACCCTACTTTGGTAATACCTAGTTCTACTGAGTAAAATCTCAGTTTTAATGAGAAAACAGTGAAAAATATTTCAAAAGGGATCCAGCCCTTTACTTTTGCTCATAACGTCAGAAGGGACCTAGTCTGACTCCAATGTTGTCAGGAAACACAACTATGTTTAATGCTATCAGTACCAAGCTGCCCAGCATTACACCCTCTTTTCCTATGTATCAGCATGTTTACCAGAAATAACATTATTAAATAACTTGATTTAACTGAAAAAAAAAATTAATGCTGAGCTGTATGGAGACATGGTTTATACAAATATGAACAACTCTGCTCAATTCTTAAGGAATATGAAGTGTGTGCAGGAAATTAATAGCTGAAGAGTATGCGTCATATTCAGAAACACTATTTTTTTAAGATTTTATTTATATGAGAGAGAGAAAAAACTATTTTTTTAAAGATTTTATTGATTTATATGAGAGAGAGAAAAAGAGAGAGCGCGCATGTACCGAAGCAGGGAGAGAAAGAAGCAAACTCCCCACTGAGCAGGGAGCATGATGTGGGGCTCTATCCTAGGACTCTAAGATCATGACCTGAGCTGAACGCTTAGCTGACCAAGCCAGCCAGGTGCCCCCCAAAACACTTTAAAATATAAAACTCTCATACTTGCATTCCATTTTCGGTAATTACATGAACCCCTTTATTTTTTTCTTATATAATCTTTACACACAATGTAGGGCTTGAGCTCATGACCCCAAGATCAAAAGTCACATGCACCACCAACTGAACCAGGCAGGTGCCCCTATGTGAACACTTTTAAAATTAACTAAGGTGCTTAGGATTCTGTGGAGGAAAAAAAATTGTACTCACATTTGAAGGTTTCTCTCAGAAGTAAAGCACTGAAGGAGTCCACAGCATTGGTTTAATTTTTTTCCAGTGGGGAGTGGGAGTGATTTCTCATTTTCCAAAATTCAGTCACTTGTCCTGAAATGGAAAGGATAGATAATAACATTAAAACAGCATTGTGATCACCAGAAAGCTGCCAACAACAGGTAGCTTTGTCTCTAAGCTACAAAAAGGAAAAGAATCTTAAATTTTTGACAGCAAAGGGGAATAGAATGGAAAATAAAACAAGTCATACACTAATATTAAAAATCCCTTTGTTACTTTAAAAATATTTATTAAGGGCAGAGGTTTAAATATATTAAAACCATTATTACCATATATTAAAACCATTTTACTCCCTTATTTGTAGATAATGCCTGCCTACGTGAGCATTTTTATTTCTTTTAGAGGTTCCTACAAGAATGGACTGCATAAAAATTCTTAGGTAAAGACTTGATAGTTCATATATTCTAGTACCAGCAGTACTCTTATTGGGAGGAATGAGGAAAAGTTGGCACTAGAAGATGACGAAAAAAGAATTAGTTTAGATCTCTTAATACTTTAAACTCTTAGTAAGTTAAAGAGTAAACTAAATTATAGAGTATAGGTGGAGCTAATCTCTGCAAGTCCCGAGGAGCTTTGCCCTATAACAAATTCCCTCTCCTGTTCTGAATCTAAACCCAATCATTTTATTCCTTCCTATTTAAGGCTGTTGGTCTATCTGTTACAAGGATTTAAACCTGTACCTTATTTAAGTTACTAGTTACTGGCTTTTTTGTGTCAATGATTATGGCTCACTCCTACAAAGTTTAACTTGATTCCTAGAGAAATAATGTCAATTTTCTGGTTTGCTTTAACTCCCAATCATTATTACTTATATGAGATCCATTTGCAAAGCTACTTTGCATTATCACTATTTTCTTCTGGTCTCAAGAAACAGAAAGTGACTCAAGTTTAGTGTGTCCCACACTGAAAACTTATAAATAACAAACCTATGCCTCATTGTATGTCTGATATATGAGGAGACAAACACGTTTCTAGTTTGTCAATTTATCAGTAGAAAATAATAGACTTGGCACAGTTTTTTTTTTTTCAAAAAGCTTATGCTTCAAATAGAAGTGACAAGTGAGAAAGAATGGGTTGCAGAATTTTCAAAAGCCTAAGATGTGTTGATATTTAGCACAACCAGACCCTTCAGTGCTTTGCAACTTACCAAGGAAAGCATAAAAGTGGCAAGATATTACTACTCTCTATGGGTGGGATTTTTATTTCTAACAACTTCCTCAGCAAAGAATCAATTAAAGGATAAGGAACCAAACACAGTATAGCTGTGATTGCACAATAGCTATTAGTGGCTCTAAATGGTATTTACGTTTTCAAAGCACTAAAGTACACTGTCAACTGGCTAATTATCCAAGGTTAATTATTTACAATCCTTTTTCTTTTCATATTCTTTTGTTCTCTTAATATTAGCACTTACATGATTGACTAGATTACTTGGGATAAGATACCTGACTAGTATATTTTGCTTTTTAAAAAAATTATACTAATAAAAAGGGTAGAGATATAAAAATTCGAAATTAATTTCAAGCATGAGACCTAAGAGTTTACTTACGGATTTTTGAAAAAGATTTTATTTATTTCAGAGTGTGCATGCAGGCGTGCAAGCATGAGGGCGGGTGGGGAGAGAAGCAGACTCCCCGTTGAGCAGCAAGCCTGACTCACGGCTCCATTCCAGGACCTCAGGACCATAACCTGAGCTGAAGGGAGACGTTCAAATGACTTAGCCACCCTGGGGTCCCCTACATATGGATTTTTAAAAAAGATTTTGTTTATTGATGAGAGAGAGAGAGAGAGAACGGGCAGGGGGAGAGGCAGAGGGAGAAGCAGATCACAGGACCCTGAGATCATTACTTGAGCCAAAGCCAGACACTTAACCAACTGAGCCACCCAGGTGCCCCTACATAATGAATTTTTATTTTTATTTGGATTTTTGTTAGACTTATTTTTCTAATTATTTTTCCCAAATTTGGGACAGTTCCAGGGATAGAGATTCCCAATCCCCTCAGACATGTAAGCTGCTCATCTATTCATCCCATTGGTTAGAAATGAACAATTACAGAATTTATAAAACAGAAAATGAACTTATTATAAAACAAATACTATCTGTAGAATTTTTAGGTATCCTCTGCCCTCCTCCAAACAATGTTAGGAAATATAGTTATACTCTTTATTTACTATATGTACCTAATATCTTATATCTGTAATTATTTTCCTGGGTTTCTGCATTTTCTCCATCCTTCATCCCAGATTATCCTGTTCATTTATTGACACCTGTCACGTTCTAGAAAATGAAATTGGACTAATATTTGGATATTCTCCTGTCTGAAAATGTTAGGGAAATGCATTGCTAGAAGCACTGTTACTCATTATTTTTTGTTTATTTTTAAAAGATTTTTAAGCAATCTCTACACCCAATATGGGGCTCAAACTCACAACCCCAAGATCAAGAGTCACACACTCCACTAAGTCAGCCAAGCACCCCTACTTTCCAGTTGTATGTATTAAGCTGTCATTGTCTTTTAGGCCAAAATGCCAGATACTTTACCGTCCTACTTTATAATTAGCTGTAATATCAGTAGTCCATAGTAAAGGTGGCTTTTTAAAAATATATATATATTAGTTTGCTATATTTTATTAAAATTTTTCCAGCTTTGAGCTATGATTGACATACATCATTGTGTATATTTAACTTGATGATTTGAAACAAGTATATATTGGCAAATGATTACCACAATAAGAGAAAAGATCGTGTTATACCAACTACTACAGGCAGATGCAGCAAGAACATCTGTGGAGCAGAGAGAAGAAAAATCCCAAGAAACAATGAGAAACTGTTTTAAATTGGGAAGAAGTGGAAAGAGTGAATAAAGGCAATTCAGTGAGTGGAAAGCAAAGGAGAGGCTGAAATACTGCCTATTCTCTCTCACTTGACAGGATTATCCGATGTCTGTGTATGAGAACTGTAGATATTTGGTTTCGAGATGATTAAAAAAAATTAATCTTTTTACATTGCTGGTACAAAAAGTCTAAGTTTCAATGTCGGTATTTCAGCATATGCATGAGTAATTAAAGATTTCTTTTGATAAATACTCAGATCTACAATGATTCTCAAATTCAGTTGGTCTTTTCCTCTCCTGAACTAAGAGTTTAAGGTGGGTCTGTCATCACAGACGGGGGTGGGGGGGTGGGGGGGGTGGGGGGGGGTTGGGATGGTGGCGAGGCCGCAAAAACCATTCAAATCCAGTTTGACACAGAACTCAATTAAGAAAACAGTTCTGCAACACTGCGATGTTAATGCATAATAATACATCAGTAATTAATATATAATTGCAGTATTAATGTATAATGATACTAATCAGTCAACAACGAACTGATTCTTAGTTATTCTGCATATTCCTCTCAGAAGCAAGTTTCTTAACCTCTCTAAGCCTCAATTTCCTTATCTGTGAAAGTAAAGGTAATAGGGCAGCCGGGTGGCTCTCCGCTCCGGTCTTGCTCCCCGGGTCCTGGGATGGAGCCCCGCATCCGGCTCCCCCAGCGAGCCTGCTTCTCCCTCTGCCTAGATCTCTGCCTCTCTCCTCTGTCTCTTATGAATAAACAAAATTTTTTTTTTTAAAGTAAAGGTAATAAAAAGGAACCTATTTTGGAGTTGCTGGGAGGATTAAATGGGAGAGTGCACTAGAATCTAGCTGTACGAAGCACTTTCCTGGCACACAATCCGTAATCGCCACTACTGGCATCTCCAAATACCCGTCTTTGGCTTACGAAACGTCCAGAAGAGGCAAAAGGGCAGGGAGCCTGTATTAACGACCTCACTAATATTTAACGTCCCACGAGGGCCCCGGGGCGCCCCCCACACCTCGGAGGGGGCGGTTCTGCAGGAGGGCTTCAGCCTGAGGCCCGAGCCACATGGGGCCGCGCCGCCGCCCCGCCCTGCTAGTCCCCGCCCTGCTAGCCCGCACCGACCTCAGCTCACCCCCGCGAGCCGAGAGACGCCCACGCCGCCGCCGACCCGCGGCTCCCGGCGCACCCCAAGGCGCCTAACGGCACGCGCTCCCGCGACCGCCGGGGGCGCCGGGAAGTCCAGCGCCGACGGTGTCGCAAAAGCGTCGCGAAGCCGTCGGTCCTTGGCGGCTGCCGGCCACCTGTATAAGCGAGGCGTGCTGGGGTTTGAAAACTGCCATGGAGGCTCCCGAGCTTCTCCGACGCTGCGGGGACTCTGCGGAGCGGGGGCTCGCCGGCGCCCCAGGCTGCTGAGCGCTCGCCGCCTGTGTCCTCGCGGCGCGGCGGCAGGGCCATGCTGGCTTCACGCGTGGCGCGCGGCTCGTGGGGGCTCCTTCGCAGCGCGGCCTGGGCGCCGGGGGCGCGGCCGGGCAAGGGGCGCGCCCGCGGGGCCGTGCTGCGCTCGGGGCCGGGCTGCCGGGGCTGCCTGGCGGAGCGCTGGTGGCTGCGCCCGGCCGCGCTCGGCCTGCGGCTGCCTGGCGTCGGCCCACGGGGCCACTGCTCCGGCGCGGGGAAGGCGGCCCCCCGGCCCGTGGCGCGAGGGGACGCCGCCGCCGAGGCCCGGGGCGGCCGATGGGGCCAGGCGAGCGCCGCCAGCTTGGTAGGTACCGGGGAGGCGCGGAGGGGCATCCCCGGGTGGGCGCGCGGGCCCCCGCGGGGGGATCGGACTCGGACGCGAATAACGCGGTCTGACCGGCCCAAGTCGGACGTTTCGGTTCCAGAACCTGTCGGCCGTGCCCTGAAGAGAAGCCCTGGGATGAATTTCAGGGGTGCCAAAGGAGGCCACCGTCAGCCTCGGCGGTCGGGTTAGAATCCCTCCTCCCCTGACTCCCCTTTCCGTCCGCACCTTTAGCTGGACCGGCCTCTGGTTATTGCATTGGTAAAAATAGCCTTCGCTTGTCTTATTAAGTGTGTTTTTGATTCTCTGAAGCCATTCCTCAACGTTTAGGACAAGTCAGTAAGAATTTCTAGAAAAGGAGACAAGCCTCTTGGCTTGTGTATTGACTGTCATTTGACCTTTGTTAACCTTATGTAAGATGAAGGATACTTGAATAAGTCCTACTACTAATTCTTTAATCTCTAATTATAGAAAAAGATTACAACTCTCCTCTTGAGGTAATAGAACAAAATATTTCTCCACTTACCTGTTGAAGTACTGCCCGAGCAGAAGACCCCGGAGCATGAATGTGGGAGAGGTTTTGATGTCATGTTAGCAGGACTCATGCAATTATTACATCTTCAATTGTTAGGTCTTCAGTGGGCCCTTGGACCGCTTTCATCAGTTGTACAGCATGGGTTGAGGTGGCCACATCCTGGCAGGGGTCTCAGCTCCACTAATAGCTAAAGCATGTCAGGGTTTGAATGCTGGATGCTTTGAGGTTGCCATATCGTGGGTGAAGACCTTCCCAGAACGGCAGTAGTTGGTCGAGTATGCCACAGGTTATCTGGTTGGGTAATCTGAGATTAGCTCTCTTAATTTTAATGTAGAAACTTTTACAAATTTAATGATTAGAAATTAATGAGGTGCTTTAAAGTATTTTATGTGGAGCTAAAAAGAACTTTCTTTCACGGTTCCGACAACATTATAGTTCTGTCGATTAGTTCACCAGATGAAGCGATCTGGCTGTTTGCACCGTGTCTTTTAATTTTGCCCTATGGATATTTCTGACATTCATCGGGGGGCTCTCTCCTGACCTTTTGCTTTGTGATTCGTGTTTCTCAGTCACGAACTATGTGTTTTTCTTCCAAGTTGCTGCAACACTGGATCAGTGTTTGACTAGCTCTGTACCACGTTATGGTAAACAAACTTCTCTTTTTCTCTGGATTCTGAGACACTCTGGCCTTTGAACTTCAATTTGGAACGCGTTCCAAGAATGTTACCATTTAATTACATAAGGTGGCCTACTTTCAATACAGGGTCCCTGAGTAGAAGTTTGTGCTGCTTCTTGTTTAGTGATTGTTTCCCGCAGAATGTGAAGTTTTCCTGTAGCTTTCCGTGGCAGTATTCTGGCATCTGACCTCAACAGTAACCTCCAAAACTAAGCTGAATGTTTCTTGCCAGTTTGTTTATACACACAAATTTAGTATCTATAGAGAACTGCTTTTTCTTATGGGATGGTTCATGGAATTTTAAAAGATTTCTTTAGAAATAGAAACTGTCACTTAACTTGAACCTCGACGCTGATTTTTTTTTTTTTTAATTGATTAGTGAT
Organism: Canis aureus; assembly: GCF_053574225.1. Lineage (NCBI taxonomy): Eukaryota > Metazoa > Chordata > Mammalia > Carnivora > Canidae > Canis > Canis aureus. The sequence goes on along the minus strand of NC_135636.1, from coordinate 21,291,621 downwards.
TAAGAGTAGGGTTAGTCTTGTGAGGAGATAGTCCCATGGGTTGGCAGCCTTCACCAGTGGAGAAAAAGTCCAGGCTTTAGGGAGACATTTTCTTGTAATTATTTCTGTATCCTGTTGGGCAGGGTATCCTAGCTCCACTAGGGCGAGGTTTTTTTAAAATTGAAATATCCTCATGAAACAGATTTTGTTTGGCAAGGAAGTAACGTTTTTCATAGTAGCTGCCAAAGAGCCCTTTTGTTAGTGCCAACTTCAAACAGCTTGGCTCCAAATGAAGTTTCAAGGAATCCTAAAACCCTCAGATTTTAGGTGGGAATCTTAACATTTCATTTTCATGGCTATTGGGAACAGATTTACATTTCTCTTTATTTCCTAAGGCTCTCAATCCCTATTTCTAGCTCCATTTTCTTCCACCAGTTATCCATTTAGCCATGAGATTATGGAATTAAATTATTTTTCCTCTTCAAATGTCCATACACTGTATATAGCATTTAGCCTTCTTTTAATGGGTATGTGCCGAGGAGAGAGGGAGGTTATTTGCAATAAATGTTTTAAGCCAAAATGCCTGGGGTTGATAATTTGCCTTGTTTTTTTTTCTGACATTTCCATCTAGACTGTCTACTTGAAGTATAAGATCTTGAAGTTACATTTTTAAAAGCAGAGTGTTATAAAGTTTGAATTCTAATCATAAAGTCCTATATTAATGCCTTGACCTATATTGTAAATAATACATCTTTGTTCTTTTCTCTTTTTGGGAAACATGTACATATACTCTGTTCTCTATATATGTGTCTCTCCCCACCCCACCCCCGTATACACACACACACACTGTATATACTGTCTATATATATAGCAGATACTTTAGTTTGTGGACATATGACATATCTTCATCTTTTGTATTCTGGACAGTTTTAGAGCTATGGTCTGTAAACAGTGGATTTTAAAACTCAGAGTACTAAATTTAAAGTTTATGTAGCTTCTGACTCCTAAGTTGATGTATTTTTCTAATAAGTTACCATTTAATATAAATTTTGTTGTCTTTGTGTTTCAGTATGAAAACCCATGGACAATCCCAAATATGTTGTCAATGACGAGAATTGGCTTGGCCCCAGTTTTGGGCTATTTGATTATTGAAGAGGATTTTAATATTGCACTAGGAGTTTTTGCTTTAGCTGGTCTAACTGATTTGGTAAGTTGTAAATGTACTCCCCCCCCCCCCCCGCCCCGCCCCGTTTTGCTTTCTTTTCAAATCCCAGGGTCTCTGGTACACTGAAATGGCAGAGACTTAGTCTGTTTTTTCCTAGAAGGAAATCCTCAAGATAAATTTAACCTAGTACTTTGTATAAAGACTTGTCTTTAGCATCTGTGTGGGACTCCAATTTTTTAAGTGATCTAAGGAAGGAGGTGAAAGTTGTTGGGAGGCATAGGAGGGGCTGCTTTTTATTTTTGGTTTTTAACTTTTTTGTAAAAGAAAATTTGCCTTTAGAAATTCCCAGGGAGCCAAGTGTTTGCTTTAGGAATAGAAATAAAGGAGAAACGTTGTGAGACTATTTTTCTACTTATTGTGATAGAAATACTCTGATCTGTAACAACACTTAGTTTTACTGGTGGAGGGGGAAACAGTGGGTCACCTGTGACCACGGAGCTTGTAGAAGTCAGAGCTCTACTCAGGTTTATGCTGGTAGGAGGCTATAGGCACACACAGGATTTGGTTTCTGATCCCGCCTCTGCACCCCTCTGAGTGCCTAGCAGAAGGTCCTGTCCTGGGTCAGGCCTTAGGCATCCTTCCTTCTACTCTCCCAGTAGATGGAAAATGAAAAAAGAACCCCTTTATACCACTTTGTCAGTTTTGAGAAAGGGAAGTATTTATTCAGGTTATATCAAATTAGAACTTGGAAAATAATTTTATAGCAGAGGACAAAATACGTGTGAAATAGGCTTTTGGGGCTAACCAGCCATCAGTATGTATGACATTACTTGTATTTATCACCCACCTTGTTGCATAAGGGATTTGAAATGGTTTTTAAAATTACATGTCCTACAAAAACCCAGTAAAGGAAACTGGTGAAAATAAGGAAGAAAAATTTAAAATCAGGGCAAAGTTAAATTGTAGAAATAAATACATTATATCCTCATACAAGACTGGTCTGAGATCCATGTGAGCACTCAGACAGGCAATAATGATTTGGTGCCTCTTCAAACTGATTTATGTTTTAAAAGTATTGCTTGTGATACTTATTTAGTGAGAATGAAGATTAAGTTTCTGTAAATTACAGTTGTACAGTATCTGTAATGTCAGCTATTCCCTTTGAGGTTCACAGAAACAAAATTCCACTCTCCCATTAGCATTGGTGAGCAATATAGAAATAGTGAAGAATTTGCAGGGTAAACAGAGGAGGACATTTGCATTATTATATAGCATTTCCAAATATGCTTTAAAAATAATCTCTCAAAATAGTTCCCACTTCTTTTTCCAGAGTTTAGCTTCTGTTTGTTACTATTTCTCCCCATTTTCACAGTCTTTCTTTTTTTTGGTTCCTCCTTTTATCTCTTCATGAAGCCTGAAGGCCTCCACTCAGACACACTCCAGGTCTGTCAAAGGCCATTGTATTGATAATGGATTTTTTTTTTTTTTAATGTAACAAGATCTTTTTGTTACTGGATTTGCTCTTCTTTTGTTTGTACCTTTTTTAAGCTGCCACAGGAGACTGCAATATTCACCAAACTCAGGCCTCATTTACATTTTTCAAAATCCGTGTGGCAGTGTATGTGAAAACCTAAGTTATTTGGCACTGTATTTCACATTTACTTCATGGAGGTTTTGATGCCTCTAGATTGCCCACTGGGCAGATGGCTGGAGTCATGGAGGGTTTAAGCAGGGGAATGACCAGGCCTGATTTATGTTGTAAATGGGAAAGAAGTTGTAGGAAGGCAAGAGTGGAAGCAGAGAGGCCAGTTAAGGAGCTTACAGTTACATAGGGGAGTGGCAATGATAGTAGCTTGGACTGGGGTGGGAGTTTGGGGAGAAGTGAATGAATTTGGGATATGTTTTGAAGATAGAGTTGATTTGTCAATGGATTGTTAATGTGTAGTGAGGGAATTATGTCTGATAGGCTGTTATTTTTATTTTTTAACAACTGGTGAATGAAGGTAACAGTTTTGTGATGAACAACACTCTGTAGGACAGAGTTAAAAAGTACCAAGCGTTGTTGTGCCTGTCGACAGAGAGAGGTATTAGTTGGGTAGTAGTAGTTTGGAGTTGGAAGAAGTCAGGGTTACAGATAAATGTGAGAGTTATCAGCTGTGGATGGTCAAGTCTGGGTGAAGTCAGGCCGGGTTACAGAAGAGACAGAGTCAGAGAAATGAGCAGTTAAGTGGAGCAAAAGTAAAGGAGCCAGTAAAGGACACTGAGAACAGCTGGTGAGAAAGGAAGAAAATTAGGCCATCAGGTGTCCCAGAAGTTAAGTGAAGTCATTGCTTCAATTGTGTTGAGGTAAGGTATGCTAAAAGTGTAGAATTCATTGGTGATCTTGATGAGAACCCTCTTGAGGAGTAGAGACAATCAGAGTGGTTGGCAACAAACGTGAGGTATAATGACAATTATAGATTTCAAAGATACTGTTTTGAAAAAGCTTTGCTTTGTAGGGATATAGGGAAGTAGGGTCAAGGAAGGCTAGTTTTTAAAGCTATATATCCTGGGGAAATTTTTGTTGTTAATTAACTGGTTAACTAAATGATCAAATAGAAAGGAGGAGCTTGATGCAGGAGACATGGGGGAGAAGAGAGGCAAATCACAGAAGGTGAGAGGGCCTACGATCATGAATCAGGGAAAGGCAGAGAATGTGTATGGATGCAGCAGGTAGGCGGTGGACTTGTGGGTGGGAACAGTGCTGACAATCTTGTTTCTGTTTTTCCAGGAAAGTATAGATAGGATCATAAGAGTGAGAGGCTTTGGGAATGAAGGAGGAGTAGGCTTGAAGTGAGAACAGACAGTGTGAAAAGAGAAGGTAAACAAGCAGATGTGGGATTGCCAGGCAGTGCTGAGTGCCCATGGGAGATTTATAGTCTTGAATTGGAAGTGAGACACCCACTTAAGTATTCTTGAGCACTGGTCAGTTGATTAGGTGCAGGCCTGGAGTTAAGTACATGGATAGCTGTGTGTAAGCAGGGTGGATGAAGAGTGAAGTAAGGGAGTTACAGATATTTGCAAAGGAGCAGTGATGTTGATGACCTTGGAATCTAATGTAGGTAGAGGAACAGGGAGATCCAGATGGGAGTGCTAGTAAAAAAGTGGAAGGTGTTGACGTTCTTTGAGATCAAAAACTGAACTGAAACCTGGATCTACTAAGGCCCTGATGCCAACCAAGTTCCAGGTACTTTCTGTTAGACATTGTTACATGTATATTTATAAGAAAGTAGGTTCTTTCTGTTGCTGTAGTAATAGCTAGTTAAGTGCTCTTGAGGATTTACTAAGTACTAAAGAAGTATTAATCCCATTATGTCCTGAAGACAATCAACCCTTTGAGGTGGGCTATACAGATGAGGAAAGGGATGCTTAGGCCAAATAATTTCCCCAAGGTCATATAGTAAATGGTTGAGCCAGGACTTGAACCAGTTATGTTCTGCTGCCAAAGAGCAAGTTCTTAACCATAGTTCTTTAGTACTACTATCTCTAACTCACTACAATACTTACGATATGGTTCTGTAGTACTGCTATCTCTAACTCACTACAATACTTAGGATATAGAGGACTTATTTATCCTTTAAAATGCACATGTTTAATTATGTCTAAGTTACTTTCTCCTTGGAAATAGGACTAGAAAATTCAAACATTTGTTAAAGCTTGAAGTTAAATAAAATGAATAAAAGTCAAGTAGAGACTTGGAAAGCCAGAAAATAACCCCCCTTATTTAATGGGAATAGGTGATAGATACTTGGTTTCAATTCATCTTGTGGCCCCAGGTGATTGGCTCTTTCCATTTCTCAAGTGAAGCTAGAGATCTGGATTTTTGTGGTAAGACTGTGACTATTTAAATATTGGCAACTAATTTACATTTTTAAAAGCTCTGGGTGGGTTAAACAAAAAGCTACTGCCAGGCCCCAATTGGCCCATTGGTAACCATGTGTGACCTCTGCTTTGAGATATAATTTATTTCCAGGAATAGTGAGTAAGCAATTTGCGTATCAAAATTTTTAAGTAGGCCAGGTACAGAAGACTGATTTTTTTGTTTTTAAGAGATTTATTTATTTATTTATTTATTTATTTATTTATTTATTTATTTTAAAGGAGCGAGAAAATGCGCACATGCCTGTGAGGGGAGGGGCAGAGGGAGAGAATCTCAGGCAGGTTCCTCAGTGAGCCTGGAACTGAATGTGGAGCCTCTGAATGTGGCTTACTCTCATGACCCACGAGATGATTACCTGAGCCAAAACCAAGAGCTAGATACTTAGCTGATTGAGCCACCTAGCTGCCCCCTGAGGATTGAGTTTTTTATTCACGTACAGTCAGACATGGAATTAACAGTTGGACTAAACAAAAAAGAAAAATAGTAATAGTGAAAACTTAGAGTATTGGGTCATATCTTAGAAAAGTAGGTAGGAGTAAAAACCAAAGTCTAACAGTTAAAAGGTAGGCCTCGTGAGCAAAAGCAGCCATTTTGGCTGTAGTGAAATAGCCCAAGGAGGGGCTCCTAATCCATGCTCCTAATCCATGTCAGCCATGCTTTCAGTGGGATTTTTTTGGGTTCCTTAAATCTCTAAATTTGTGTTTGGGTTCAACCCACAAAGAGGCCTTATGAAAAGAAAAGAAATACCGGGAGGCCTTGAGAAAGAAAAGTACTGTAGAAAAGTGAAATTATTTATAGACTATTTGGCAATTTGAAAACTAAACATATACCAGTAAAAGAATGAGAAGATTTGGGGGTAAGAAATAGAAGAGGTTTTATTAACATTTTAAAACAGAGTTGTTATCCTGGTATCTATTAACCTTCAAAATATCTACTTTGTACCTATTATGACATTTATTAAAAAAAACTTCTATTTTCAGTTGGATGGATTTATTGCTCGAAACTGGGCCAATCAAAAATCAGCTTTGGGAAGTGCTCTTGATCCACTTGCTGATAAAATACTTATCAGTATCTTATATGTTAGCTTGACCTATGCAGATCTTATTCCAGGTAAGAACGCCATCATGCGTACTTTTAAATAGCATAGCGAAGAATGACATTAGTCAGTTTAGGATTTCTCTTGATTGAGAGATGTTTAATTTTTGTTCCAAAAGTATATTTTTCAACTTTAAACTGTTTCCCTAATTTTAAACTATTGAACTGTTTTGCTTGTCAAGCTGTTATTTTACTTTAGAATTTGTGTCCTTGTTTTATTAGTAGAATCTGTTTTCTTAGATTGTTTAAATTTAAGCAAATATTATTTCACATTACCAATTCATATTAGTTTAGAACTTTTTGAAACCATAAGTTTATATTCTTAGTGCCTGGCTTTTTGAAAGCAATTTAAAGTTTTCTTAAATCTATTACTTATTAAGTATAGTTTCATCATAAAAAATGAGAGTTCTGAAATCCTGAAAATGTTTATAAAATTCTACATCACTAGTTTTACTTAGAAATTATTACACAATTTCAAATCATAGATACAGTTTGTACATTATCTGAATACTCTTAACAAAATTTTACGATCTTCTGCTTTGTATTTTGCATGTACTTTTCTGGTGGTTCATTTTATACTTAAGCTGTATTTCTCAGTTTTTCTCCCTTTGTTTAGATTAACCTGTTAATTTCCAAGTATTAGAAATAGAATCCGAGAATAAAGCAAATGCTGCCACATGGTCTTTCAATAGCATGTTATTATTGTCATTTGATAGGAAGAAGTGTAATGGGGTTTCAGTCTAGTCTCCTCAGTCTACAGGTTCTTTTTCTCGTTTACTTTTAGGCTTTTAAATTCCCATACTAAATTTAAAAATTGGGTTAATGTTTCTTTCCTTTGAAAGTCAGAATTTTGGTGTGTATATGGTTGGGGGTGTTGAAGGGGCAGGGGTACTCTCATTCTAATATAATTTGTTGGGGGGAGAAAGGAACCTAAAGAGCATTCTGTTGACATTATTCAAAATCCAAATGATCTTGTATGTGTGTGTATATACTTTCCTGCCTCCAGTTTTTTGAGTTATTTTGTATTTTGTTACATTATTATGCAAAGGTTGGTCAGACATTTCCCTTTTGAACAAAGAAACTGTATCCAGGTTTTAGTATAATAGATACTATTGCTGTGAGATTTACCTAAATAATTGGTGTAGGTTGCTTTGCAAGCTGAGAATTTTCTTTTGCTATTATTCTGGAAATTTCTGTCGTCTCTCTTCTGTGTTGGGTCTATTTTTCTAAGCTCCCATGGCTTCCTTTTGGTGGAGTGCGATCTAGTTTCCTGTGCAAGGATGCAGCGTGGCAGCCAGAGTTTTAGAGTCCACAATGTCTTTATTCTAAAGACACTTAAAATGTGTTTATTCTACCTCCATACTTGATTGAGATTTGAATTGGATGTAATTTTCGATTGCAGATCATTTTTACTCAGGATTTTTGAAGACCCTGTCCTATAGACTTCCAAATTCCATTTTGCTGTTGAGATGTCTCATGCCATTCTGGTACCTTTTCCTTTATATGTGATCATGTTTTGTATTGGAAAGTTTTCAGAATTTCTTTTGTTGTTTACATTTTTCTAGTTGATATTTTAGAAAAAAATTATCTTTCCTAAAAATTTTCTAGCTATTTCTGTGGGTACCAGATTATCCCAGCACTTTTTTTTTTTTTTTTAAAAGATTTTATTTATTTATTCAAGAGAGAAAAAGCAAGCAGCTGGAAGGGCAGAGGGAGAGGAACAAGGAGCTTCTGTGCTGAGTGTGAAGCCTGATTCAGGGCTCAGTCCCACAACCCTGAGATCACCACCTGAGTGGAAACCAAGAATTGGATGCTTTAATGACTGAGCCACCCAAGCACCCCTATCCCAGCATTTTTTATTGAAAAATCTGTACTTTATAAACTCACTGCAATGTCCATATATACATGGGTTCATTTCTGGGTTGTCTTAGTTGTTCCCCATTGAGTTGTCTACTTTTGCACTAGTACCATTGTAATTATTACTGCTTTGCTAAAAGTCTTGATATCTAGTAGAATAAATTCTTCCATCTTTGATATTCTTAGCTGTTTCCATTTTGTGTATAAACTTTATTTTTTTAAAATAACATATTTTAAGTTTATTTCAGCAATCTCTGCACCTAACATGGGGCTCAAACTCAGGACCCTGAGATCAAGAGCTCCATGCTCTACCAACTGAGACTGCCAGGCGCCCCTGTTTGTCAATTTTAGAATCAGCTTTTCAAATTCCCCAAAAAAGCCTGTTGGAATTTTAATTGGGATTGTATTGAGTTTATAGTTCTACTTGAAAGAATTGATATCTATACAGTATTGATCTTCCAGTTCACAGACATGACATATCTACTCTATTTAGTCTTTTTAAAATGTCAGAATGTAGGGCATCTCCGGTGGCACAGCGGTTTGGCGCCGCCTGCAGCCCGGGGTGTGATCCTGGAGACCCAGGATCCAGTCCCACGTCGGCTCCCTGCATGGAGCCTGCTTCTCCCTCTGTCTGTGTCTCTGCCTCTCTATGAATAAATAAATAAAATCTTAAAAAAAAAAAAAAAACCAAAAAACTATTTAAAAAATAAATAAATAAAATCTTAGAATGTTTTCTTTGGAGAGGTGGAAACCAATTTATTAGTTTTATTCTGTGTTGCTTGTTAATTTTGATGCTTTACTATTTCATTTTGTAATAACTGCCTGTTGTTGATAGGATAAAAATCCTTTCTATTTCTGATGTTGATTTTTGTGTCTAGCAAAACTTGTTAAACTCTTACTCTAATATAAATATAAATTCTCTTGGATTTTCTACATCCTCAATTATATAATATCTGTAATTAATAGTATATTTCTTCTTTTTCAATTGTTTTCTTTTCCTTTTCTATACTGCACACTATAGTGTTGAATAGGAATGGTGTCTGTTTTGTTTCCAGTTTCAAAAGGAAAGTTATCAACATTTCACTGTTAAATGTTTCCTGTAGGGTTATATAGATATCCTTTTTTTAGGATACAGAAGTTCACTTCTATTTGGAGTTTGCTAGGCGTTTTAATTAGTAGTAGATATTAAATTTTATCAAATTTTTTTCTTCATGTATTATGAGAGTCCTGTTTATTCATTTTGAGCTGTTAATGTGTGGTGAATTATGTTATTGATTTTTCTAATGTTAAAACAGTGTGAAATTCCTGGTGTAAATCCAATTTGGTAATGACAGATTACCAAAATATTGCTAAATTTGGTTTCTACTATTTTGTTGAAGATTTTGTTTCAATATTTACAAGATGGGCCTGGATTTTTTTTCTCTGAATATCCAACAGGTATACTTTAGGTTTTATTATCAAATATATATTAACCTCATAAGAGTTAGGAAGTCTTTTTTTCCCCCATTCTTGGGAAATATTTGTGTGAAATGCAGTATTCCTTCTTTAAATGTTTGGTAGAACTTATTGAAGCACTGAGGACTGGAGTTTAGGAAAGACTTTAAATGTTTGGTAGAACTTATTGAAGCACTGAGGACTGGAGTTTAGGAAAGAGTTTTCAAATAGGTGATGCCTATTTTTTTGTTATAGGATGATTCAGATTTTCTGGTTCATCTTTTGTCTATTTGGTAAGTTACAGTGTTTTTCTAAGAACTTGTCCATTACAACTACGTTTATAAAGATTTACTAGCAACTCTTTATGGTATCCACATTAACTTTCTGATATCTGCAGGATATGTAGTAGTGTTCCCCTCTTCATCCTGATTATTAGTTTGTCCTTTCTTTGTTTTTTTCCCTTGAATTGTCTTAATAGAAATGTGTCAGTTATGAATCTTTTCAAAGAACCAACTTTTTCTGATATGCTTACTACTTTGTTAAATATTGCTCTTTTCTTCAGGTTTCCCTTGCTGTTCTTTTTCCAACTTCTTTAGATTGCATTTGTTTAGTAGAAATATAATGGGAGCCAAATATATAACTTAAAATTTTCTAGTAGCCTATTAAAAACAAAAGGGAACAGGTAAATATACTTTTAATAACACTTAACCTTCTAGATCAAAAATATCATTTCATTGTGTAAACCATAAAAAATTAGTGAATTTTTCTTCATACTATGAACTCAAAAGCCAGTGTCTAGTTTTCACTTACAACACCTCTCATTCAGACCAGCCACATTTCAGGTGCTTTATCTTCCCATGTGGGTAGTGGCTGTTTTATTGAACGGCACAGCTGTAGATGAATATTTAACTCATTCCTTTAAGCTTTTCTAAAGCTGGCATTTAGGGCTGTACATTTTGTCTTAAGTATTCCTTTCACTGCATCTCATATGTTGGTAAAATATGCCGTTGCCATTATTGAGTTCAAAAGAATCTATTTTCATTGTAATTCTTTCTTTGACTTAAGGGGGTTAATAAAAGTTAATTTGTGGACTTTTCTAGGTATCTTTTTATTATTAATTTCAAGCATAATTACCTTATATCCAAAGAACATGCTCTGCTTTTAGCCCTTTGGCCCAGTATACAATCATTTTATAAACATTTTACATGTGCTTCAAATGACGGTGTATGTGGTAGTTGGGCATGATGTTATTTATATATTTATTCATTTGATCAAATTTTAAATCCTGACATTTAAATCTTTACTGACTTCTGTTTGGTCTACTTGTTCAGTTACTGAGAGAGAGAGTAGGTTAGTTTCTCACTAGTTCCTACCTGTGTAGTTTTCCATTATTTTTCTTTGTGTCTCATTTTTGCTTTGTGTCTTTTGAAGTCATGCTGTTAAGTGCATACGAATTAGATTTCTTTGTCTTCTTGGTAAATTGAATGCTTTATTATGAAGTGTGGCCCTCCATATCTTCAGTAATGATTATTGCCTTAAAGTCTTGTTGAATATTGCTAGAACTGCACTAGCTTACTTGTGGTCAGTGTTTGCCTGATAGATAAATCACTTTCAACTTCTCCATATTTTTATATTTTAGATATTTCTTGTAAATAGCATAAAGATAGATGGGTTCTCTTTATCCAGTCTAAAAATATTTTCTTTCAACTAGAACATTTAATCCATTAACGTTTACTGTGATTACTAATGTTTGTGTAGCAGTCTTCCATTTTCTGTGTTTCATTTGGCTCATATGTGTATTTCTACATCTATATAGATTTTATCATTATACTTGTTTTCCCTGTGTGCCAGTTGGCAGTGTTATATACTGTTTCCACTTAGTTATTCTCAAAATTATATCATTCATCCTTATCAAAATTCAGTGTTAATGAATCTGCACCATGGGCCCCTGCTTTACCTCCATTTATTCTTTTCTCAACTTAGGTTATTGTTGCCGTACTTTACTTTTATATACTTCTTAAACTCACATGATACTGTTTTTCCAGTGTTCATTTAGATGTATCTTCATATTTACTTTTTTTCTGGCTTACATTGTTTGGTGTATCTCAGACCTTCCATCTAGGATCATTTTCCTTTTGTCTAAAGTCTATCTCTAGAAATCTCTTTAATATTGGTCAGCTGGTGGTAGGTACATTCCTGTCTTTTGTGTCTCTGAAAATATTTTTATTTTACCTTTATTCTTTTGTGTATATGAGAACATTTTATTCTTTTGTATGTGTGAGAATATTTAAGTTCCAGTCTCCTAGCAGATTTCAGTTAATACAATACAGTGAAATCAACTCTAGTCACCATATTATACATTAGATCCTCGGACTTTATTCATCTTAAAAGTGAAAGTTTGCACCCTTTTATCAACCTCTCCCTATTTATCTGGCAACCACTTTTTTACTTGCCACTCTGGCAACCACTTTTTTACTTGCCATTTCTATTTCAGATTTTATTTTATTTTTTATATTCCACATATAGGTGATACTGGGCAGTATTTGTCTTTCTTTGATTTTCCCTTTGTTCTTAAAGGATATTTTTATTGAGTGTAGAAGTCTGGGTTAGTAGTCATTTCAGCATATTTAATATACTGTTCAATTTTCATTTCTGTTGGTATATAAGAAGCCAACTGCTAATCCATTTCTATTTTGAAGGTAAGTTTTTTTTACTCTGGCTGCTTTAAAGATTTTCTCTTGGTCTTTGGGGTTTTCCACAGTTGCATAGTGATATATCTTGGTATGAGTTTCTTTTTTATTTATCTTGCTTGGGATTTGTTGGGCTTTTAATGATATTGTTAATCAGTTTGAATTAAAGTAGCTCTTACTAATAAACTTAGAACTGGGAAATTTGAGTTCTCTTCCCATTCTCTTTGTGACTTTTTCTTTTCATTCCTTCACTGTCATTTTAGAAGGGTTTTAGGGGAAGAGATGGTATATATGCTGTCTTGCATCTTATTTTTATACTGCTTGCATTTTTGTAAAAGTTCCATCCACCTTGATTTGGATAGCTTTGTTGTCTTCAAGAGTAAGAAATGTGCTTTCTTCCTCAGCTAGGATAATAAACAAGTCTGCTTTTCTCTTTGCTCTTTCTATGGGAGGAGAGATAAAGATGAAAATAACTTATTTCATTTGTTATAACAGTCTGGATGTGAGCTAAGTTAATTTTTACTTATGTGCGTTTGTTCTGCTATATTTACTAAATTACAGTTCCTTTCTATATCTTGTATTATTTTTGGTTTACTGTATAGCAAATTCTTATTGCTGATTTGAATTGATTTCTGGAATAATTATTGTTATTTTCAATGTAATGTATGATATTGATAATGACCACTTGTAATATGTAAAAGTAACTTTGTCTTATTAATTTCCCTTGAATGCTAATAAAATTTGCCTGTAATGTACTCCTTTGTTGCAGACATTACCTATTTCAGATAGGATTAGCAAGTAGGGAGGAAAACCTTGGGGCAATCCTTGACACATTTTACACCCTTCTACCCTCACTAACACACTGACATACTCTGATAGGCAAAAATGAAAACTGTTTTAGCCCTGGAAATAAAGGGAAGGGAAGGCTGGAGAGAAAGGAGGAATAGTTAGAAGATGCAGAAGCCAGGGAACTGAATAAAATTGTCCAAAGGACCAAAGTAAGAACCTGCATATAATACTGTCAGTTGGCAGAGGCCTTAGAGAGCACCTGGTGAGGCAGGGTCCTAGCCTGGCTCTGCATGCGAATCCTCCAGGTAGGTAGCTTCTTTCATCTGTGCTTCTATGATGCTCTTCCAGAGTGATTGTGTGGTGGGCAGTCAGTTTGGAGAACACTTCATTTCTGTTAACAGTTATTTCTACCACCAGACTGTTACAGATGGTAAGCTGAGTCCAGAGATGCTAATCGCAGTTCACACTGCTGGTTTGAAGCCTCATACACTGACCAGAGCATAGGCTATGAATTCCTTAGACCTAGGTTCTATTCCTAGGTTTCTGGCTATATGTACTACTTACTCTACTGTACTGCTGTACTACTTGCTAGTACTAGTATTGGCTGTACTACTCACTAACTGGTGACCTTGGCCAGATTATATAATCTGCCTAAGGCTGGTTTTCCTTATCTGTAAAATGGGGGTAATGATGGTCCCTGTTTTGTGGAGTTGATATATAGATTAAATCATATGTATGAAATGCTTAAAACAGTGCCAGATAATAAATGGCAATTTGGGTTGTTGCTAGTTAGAAGAAGAACCCAAATCTTTGTAGTTTATTGAATTGCCTCATCTCTTTTGCAGAAACTTCTTATTTAGGATTAAATCCTAGCCTCTTTTCCCCTGTGACTAAATACACTAACAGGTGTTTTTTGTCTTCTAGAGTTATGTTTAGCAGGCTTACTCTATGTAATTTGCATGAGTTTGCTACATCTTAAAATCTGATGGTTAGAATTTGCTAGCTAATGATTGCTGTAGAAAAGTCTGTTTTACAGACACAAAAATGCTTCTAAAAATCATAGCTGACTTGTTTTGTTACTTGGCTCAGACAGCTGTGTCTTTTGTGTGCTCCAAATGCCATGACTTGAGTGGTAGATAAGTATTTTCTCTTTCAGATAGTCATGTCATTAAGGATTGGCCAACGATCTATACTTACATCATAGCCATAACCAGTAGAGATTTAAATTATAATCTGTAATTAGAGTCTACTCAAGTTGCAGAATGAATAGAATGTCAGAACTGGAGAGGATCATAAATATGATCTCAAAAGTAATTCATAAAAGAGCTGTTTGGAAGTATTATGGAAGGGATACACATAACCCTCTTTTAATTTGAAGCAATTTGAGTGTCAGGACCTTTTTCTTTTTTAAGAAATATTTTTTCTAATAAAAGTAATGTATGTTCATATTTAAGACTTCCTACAGTGTAGAGAATGTGAAATGAAACAGAACCTCTGCCATCCCATTATTATTCAGCAAGGGAGCAGGGGTTCTTTGGGTATCAATCTAAAATATTTGGGCAGCCCAGGTGGCCTAGCAGTTTAGTGCCACCTTCAGCCCAGGGTTGTGATCCTGGAGACCAAGGATCGAGTCCCACGTCAGGCTCCCTGCATGGAGCCTGCTTCTCCCTCTGCCTGTGTCTCTGCGCCTCTCTCTCTCTCTCTCTCATGAGTAAATAAATAAAATCTTTAAAAAAATAAATAAAATATTTTGCTTGCTCTGGCTTTGGGGCCATGCTATAGAATGTTTTAGGGGAGGTAAGGAGGAGCTGAGGGAAAAGGGAGAGAGAGAATCTTCAGGGCCTGGATCTCATGACTCTGAGATCATGACCTGAGCCAAAATCAAGAGTTGGATGCTTAACCAACTGAGCCACTCAGGCACCCCCAAGCTATAGAATCTTAAGAATAATGAGAAAACTATCAACTGATTGAATTCTTTTTAAATTAAAATTCATTGAATGGCGGGATCCCCGGATGGCGCAGCGGTTTAGCGCCTGCCTTTGGCCCAGGGCGTGATCCTGGAGACCCGGGATCGAATCCCACGTCGGGCTCCCGGTGCATGGAGCCTGCTTCTCCCTCTGCCTGTGTCTCTGCCTCTCTCTCTCTGTGTGTGACTATCATAAATAAAATTAAAAAAAAAAAGGTATTAAAAAAAAATTCATTGAATGGGGTAGGAGAAAAAAATAGCAATTTCCTGGATAGGAACTGGCCAGACAATAAAAATGTCCAGCTTCTTCACAAGTGTTACATATAGCAAATTTTACTACATGTAAAATAGTCTGGAAGATAGAAGCCATTAGAGCTCCTGAGTCAGCATGATTAGAGTCTTCCATTATCTTTTCTGATCCCTACTGTTTCATTCATTCCATGTGAGCATGGTGATCATTTTTCCAAATGCACAAAGCTGAAGAGTAACAAAGGAGAAAATAGTGGCTGAATTGAGCTGACACTAATATAATACTAATAACTACAGCTTAAAAACATGGGTAAGAAAAAAAAATGGGTAAGAAGGAAAGCAGGCAAGAGGATAGACATTCTGAAAGGCAGGCTTAGACTTTAAAAGCCATAATCTAGGGGGCATGGGGTAACTGGGTGATGGGCACTTGATGGGATGAGCACTGGGTGTTATACTATAGGTTGGCAAATTGAATTTAAATTAAAAAAAAGGAAAAGCCATAGTCTTTCACTTAGAGGGTAGGTTAAAGATGAATATAAAAATCAGTGGTTCACTCTAAGGACCCTAAAACATCAATAAGTATTTTGTTAAAACATTTTTACTTATGTGAAACACCAGTTCATGATAAGGCTGAATGTGGCTTTATTGTATATGTAATACCAGTAATTTTCTAAATCCCAATCAAAATTATTTTACATTTGATTTTCAGTTCCACTTACTTATATGATAATTTCAAGAGATGTAATGTTGATTGCTGCTGTTTTTTACGTCAGATATCGAACTCTTCCAACACCGGTGAGTCTGTTTAAAAAAAAAAAAAAAAATTCTTTGGATGCCTGGGTGGCTCAGCAGTTAAGCATCTGCCTTCGGCCCAGGGTGTGATCCTGGAGTCCTGGGATAGAGTCCCACATAGGGCTTCTTGCATGGAGCCTGCTTCTCCCTCTGCCTGTGTCTCTGCCTCTCTCTCTATGTCTCTCATGAATAAATAAAATCTTTTTAAAAATTAATTAAAAAATAAAATTCTTTTATTATTACTTATAACTTAATGTTAAAAGAAAAACCCACTCTGTTGTATCTTGAGTTTAACTTTATGAGACTAATTTATGGCCATTATTTTTTATCCTTTTTCCAAGAATTTTTAAAAACCATACATAACTCTCATCTTGCTATTTAAATCACCCACAATGGTAGTTGTTCAGTGAACACATAAATGATCAGTTTTGAAAAGGCATGTTTATGAGTCAAAACCTTTTTAATTGACAGCACATAAAACCCAGACCAACTTGCCCTATCCATAGTAGCAAACTGTTAGGAGTGGTTATGTAACCAAGCCTCTTTTGCTGCCTGGTTTAGCTTCTACTGTGGACTGTCTGGAACTAGTTTTTAAAATCAAAGTTGTATGAGCACATAATGGTTTGTTTGCATATTAGTTCATTGCTCTACAGATACTTGAGCATTTAGGGATAGCATAATAACCTCCTCTTTAGTTTCTCAGTCCAGTGAAAATAGCAGGATTTGATTCATTTCATTTTTTCGTCTATGAAAGAAAATAACAAGGGAGATTTATTGAGTTTATTTAGAAAATGGATGTGGTCACTTCAGGATAGTTACTGTGTTAGATTTTTCTAGGAATTGAGTAATCTATAAATTAAAATCTGTTTTCAGTAACCTGTGTATGATTTGAAAAGAATATAGACACTGTTCCTTTAGGGTATTAAAAGAAGGTGCAGATAAAGGGCTTGTCTAGCATAGAGCCAGGCATGCAGTGAATACTCAGTCACTATTTATTACATATAATAACAAAATGTTTGTTTTAAACTTGAATGATAAATTGAATAAACTTTATCTTTTTGTCCTCTGCCAGCGAACACTTTCTAAGTATTTCAATCCTTGCTATGCCACTGCTAGGTTAAAACCAACCTTCATCAGCAAGGTAAGAGACACACACATGCTTTTAAGTTACTGCCTTGTAAATGTTTATTATAATGAATATAAACCTTAGTCTGGAGCAGCTGAAAATGAGACCTATTTCATGCACTGAGACTGTAGGAGATAGTGAGGTCATTAACCCAGTTCTTTTGTCCTTTGAGCTTTTGGGGTCTTTAAGCTATGCATTATGTTTTGCCTTTGATGGTCTGAATAGTTAAGTCTCTGCATGAGGTCTTAAGGTCACCGTTTAGGGAAGGGGAGGGAGTGGAATTATAATCTCATCTTGATTGAGATACAAAGAAATTATGGAGGCTCCTTTGTAGTTTCATTACCCTCCTTTCTGTGGTGTAAACACCATAAAATCAGGCTCTTCATTTTCACAATTATTACATGGAAAGGATAGGACAAAGTTTTACTTACTAATAAGCAGCTGCTACTCTTAGTTTTCCATCGAGTCTTACTGAGCCCTTTTCAGGACAGCACCTGTGCCACTCTTTGCATACAGAGAACACACAGTTAATGCCTTAAAGCATGTTTATTTTTCTAGTAGCCTTGGTAAGTTCATTCTAATCATCCTTTTGCCCTATCCTTTGTGACAGAAGTTTTTAACAGGTTAGGGACCCAGATCATCTTTGAGACAGAAGGGTTATTAGTATTATACCTAAAACTTCCTGGGGTGGACTTTTACCTACATTTATGGGTTTGTTTGTTTTTTTGAGGTTCAAGTGACTTATATTTGTATCAAGTACAGTTTGAGTGTAGCACTGCTTAGAAAATGACCCAAAAAGGGCAAGAAGTTCTCCAGTTTTATTATTTAATTTTTTAAGATGAAGTGGAATCCTTGTCTTTAGTTGCAGAATGGACGATAGAGATGCTTCTGTGCACATTTCCCACTGCTTCATACTTATCACACTCTTCCCCAGTACGCTTCTCAGGATGAGTAGGCAGTCTCCAATGCATTTTTGGTTCTGTGTTCTTCCTGTTCTCCTCTGTGGCTTGTAGGGTACGGAAACATGCTCATTTCCTCCAGAGCCTCTCTCATAGAGATAGATGCATTTCAAATTACTGATACCCTAGTGTTTGACCTTTAGGCAAGTGAGGGAGCACTAGATGAAGCGCTGGGTAACTAGGTTCTGGGTTAGGTCCTATAGCCTGCTATAACTACAAGCAAGTTACTTAACTCATTACATTTTCATCTGTGAAGCAGTAACTTTATTATTGCAATGTTCACAGGGCTATTTTAACAGAAAACTGAAAAAGGCAAAGAACTTTGCAACATTATTGAATTGCTATGGAAATTCAAGGTAGTAGTTTTTTCTGACAGATGCCCCTATCCTCACTGTAAAGGGCACCTGTGTAGACAGATGAGTGAGTCGGTTAGTGAAGTTCACATATTACAACACCAAGCACGCTGAGGTTATGTCATGTTACAGCATTGTGGGCTGTGCCCTTGTCTCTTGAGCTTGCAACAGGATCTCCTTGGTACCACTCATTTATGCCTTTTTTTTTTTTTTTAGGTAAACACAGCAGTCCAGTTAATCTTGGTAGCAGCTTCTTTGGCAGCTCCAGTTTTCAATTATGCTGACAGCATTTATCTTCAGATACTCTGGTAAGCTAAATGTAGAATTACTCTCTGAGAATGTCAACAAAATGTCTTATTGTGACAATTTTAGAATTAACTTGGTTCTTACCGTGTTTATTGAGCACTAACTGGGTAAAGCTGGGGGGTATATTTTATGACTGATACTCTTCTGAAGTTTACTATCAAGCATGGGATATAGAAATTACAGAAGCTTTCATGCAAATTAAAAGTGATGAGAGGTATGGATAAAGTATTGGGGTTTGGGGGGAGGGAGGATACTTGTTTCCAGGTAGGGAGAGAAGGGAAAACTTCAGGAAGAAGTGCCATTTGGGGTATATATACAGGGAGAAACTGGGGTAGGCCACTGACGTGAAGATTGGCCCTGAGTAAAGTCCGGTGTAGGAGAGTAGGTTAGGGGAAAGTGCATCCAGCATATTGGCAGAGGGGCATGGTGGGAGGGAAACTTAGAGAAAGTAGTTTTATTTTTATTTTATTATCCTTAGTTACAGCTTTGAAATATATCACCTTGAAATCGTGTCAAATTTAAACTTTTGGAGTCCAGATGTGCCCCGTTGAAACCAAAGCACTATGTTTTAGTATACTTTAACTAAAACCTTGCTTGATGCAGTCTGAGCCAGAAAATGGTTAGTTAACCAAAGTCAGTTAAGCTAAAGAAGCTTTAAAGATGATACACATGCTAAACATTTTATTTTCTAAAATACATGTGTACATTTTTTCTGATTCATTCTACATCTTTTGATAGAGGACTAATGCCTTTTCTTTAAGTATTGATCTGTCGTGGGAGTGTTCTCATTCTTGACTAAACTATATCCATAGTACAACCTCTCTGATGTTTTCTGCTTCTTAAAAGTGATATAAGAACTTAAGACATTTGTAAAGCAATCTTACCTAGAAACTTTCTATATTTTTACCATTTTTCCAACCTTTCAACAATCATTGCCTATGTTGACCGTAGTTTTTAGCAATTTACCTTGTTATAAAGTATTTGCAAAATATCTCACTTAGTTCTCAGAAATAGCAACTCTCCCTACATGTATGTTTCATTGGTTCAGGTGGATTTAGATGATCAAACTGGCACAAACAGCTTTGGTAACAAACGAAAATAGTCTCCGGGACATCCCACTCAGCTGGTGGAAGCAGACATGGGTGCACTATAGAAAGTAAGCCCCTAGGCCACGAGTACTCAGCAAGCGATGAACATCACCCATGGAACTTCTAAGGGAATCTGGTTAATTGGCAGTTCACTTAAGGGAAAATCATTAAAACAAACAAAAAACTGGATTTTATTTAAGATGACTCAGATATTCGAATTTTGCTGGGTATTAGCCCAATACCCTAAGCAGCATAGGGCAGTGGAAAAAGCACATGGGCTCTAGAGTTGGAACCATGCCAGGCTCAGACAAGATTCTGTGGCCTGTAGCTAAGTTCTCTGGGGATCCATATGCTGCTCGGTAAGAGAAGGTTGTTGTGAAAATAAGATGATGGCATAAGACACCTAGAATAACGGCTGGGTAAAAATGACAATTGCTAGGATTACCTTTTTCAGGCTCATTAACTAGATTCTATTTGACATGACTAATTCACATGAAATCTTAAAAGCAGTAGCTTTAGCTTCCTATAGCTAAAAGAATTACGCCCGTAGTGTTGTTGCTTATTAAATAGTTCTTACTAAATGTATTTTTTGTGATTCTCATGGTTACTGTGTTTTTGACCTGACAACTAAATTTTTGTTCTCTTCCATAAAAGGTGTTTTACAGCTTTCACCACAGCTGCATCAGCTTACAGTTACTATCATTATGGTCGAAAAACTGTTCAGGTGATAAAAGGGAGATGAAAGCCATCTATCATCATTAGCAAGGAAGCAATATACATCATTGGTGGCAGGGCAAGTGGAAATCTACAGGAGTTTCCGTATTTCGGTGTTCAGCTTGAAAAAGGACTTGTCAGAACAAACCATGTCATCAAAATTTAAGTAATGTGCATTGAAAATAAGCTTGATCATGGGCATATGCAGAATTTCCAATGTATTTTTAAATACAAATAAAACTATAATTTAGAGTTTTTTATCTTAGGTTTCTTGATTAATTTATAAGGTACCAATTATTCCAATTATCATCAGTCACTTTTTAATACATTTTTTAAAAACATAGTCTAGAGCATGGAAACTGGAGTCGCCACTTCTGTTTAACAGAGTTTAGATTGCTTACAAAGCACTAGGGAATTTCTTGGGTTTAAGTATCTATCTTACACAACTTGGCTACATAATCTTATGTTTGATATTTAAACTGTGTACACATTAATAGTTCATTTGGTTAATATTTGATCAGTTAGGATAATGACAAGGTAGCTTAGCTATGGATGAAGTAAACTTGTAAAGAGATTGAAAATGCAGTAAGTTTTGAAAATAATTAAGATCACAACAGAAGGTATTGAAGTTCATGTTCAGTAGTCTTCCAAACTCTCAGGTGCCTAATAGTTTATGTACTAGGATACCAAGCGACCAAGGTGGTAGAAGTACAAAACCATGTCCATTAGCCTACACCATCCAGGAAGCAGTGAATTATATTATATCTTCCACTGTTTCTAACATAGCAATGTTTGTATGATATTGGAGCCTGTACTCCCATGTAAATAATATGAAACTGTATATTTTTCAAAGGTTTTTAAATTTTTGGGGTATCTTTTGTTAAGATATTAAAGGAATAAAAGAGCTGGAAAAGTACCTTCGGTGGTGGTGTTCTGTATAGCATGCTGTGGTGCTTGCTGTTGTGTTAAGTTTTCTGATTCATAAAGTTCATTCAGATACATCACTTGCAATTACATTGTAAAAATAATTTGTTTGGGACCATCTGACAAAGTCCTGACTGACTACACTTCAATATTTGAAAGAGTGGGAGATGCAGAGAGAGGGAAGAGGAAAGACAATGGCTGTTGCTGGTTGCTTCCTCTTAGCAGTGGAGGCCAGCTGCTGCCAACTGTTGGTATACAAGTGAAAAGAGGATGTAGTAAGACATAAGTGTAATATGGAATGATGCAATGAGATTATCCAGACAGCTTGTTGAGCTGTGTTAAATTAAGATGGGAGTTATAAGAAGCAAAATGCATGCTTCTTGGCAATGGCATCCTTGGATCAGTATGCTCCTTTGTTGCATTTGGTCTTGACTTCCTTGTTCCCAGGCTGGCAGCTGAGTTGCCCTTGGCTTGAAACATACTGAAGCTTGCAGCCAGGGACACTGTCACCAAATCAGACGGAGGGTGGTGTGAGGGAAGAAAAGGATGGCCTCTAGCAGCTGGCCAGTCTCCCTTTCTGGAACCTCCTGTGTAGTGTCATAACTTGGGAGGGAGTAAGGCTGGAGGTGGAGTTCCCACCCAAGAGACACATTGAACATGTCTTGGCACTAGCAAAGTGGGAGCACAAAAATGTTTTAAAATGAGAGAACTCGAGATAGAGTGATTATGGGAAAAATTAGGATTTTGCACTTCATATGTTTATTTCATGGTTTAGTGTTGATGCTGTTTGGAGTTACTTATGTGTTGGATCCAGAGTCTCTTTAATATGAAGGTCTTCATCTGGCTCTGGTTAATAAACCTCAACCCTTAGAAAAAAATGGGACAAGTTTCTTGAGGGTTTTGGATATTGGACAGTTGTAAAACATGAATTGTGCTAGTTTGCAAAACACTGGAATTCTATTAGGCATGTTTGAGTGTACATTCATGCATACAGAGTCAAGCACAACAAATTTCATTTTGGTGCCTCCTTTATAAAATAGGATTCGGTCCTGATAGCTAAAAAAGGCATTGAGAGGATTACATGTCTGGAGTCTATGCTAGTCACAATTTTGGCTTTTGCTTTCCAATTTTTAATCACGAGCTGGTAGGTATCTTAAAAGATTGCTTAATCCAGTTCTCATGGGTTACATATGTGATGAAACTTGGAATCACCTTAGAATTTTAGAAAGCCTTTTCAAAACTTCAAATACCTATTCAGGTCAAACCTGGATATACTGAATTTCTGCAGCATGTGTTTTTTTTTTTTTTTTTTTTTTTTTTTTTGGTGCTACAGCACATTTTGGAAGCAAGATATGTGAGAATCAAACTTGAATTTTTTTTTTTTTAAACAAATAAATGCTGGTTGGGTTGAATTGTGTCTCCCCAAAAGATATGTTCAGGTTCTAAGCCCTGGTACCTGTGAATGTGACCTTATTAGAAATGGAATCTTTTCAGAAGTAACCCTGGATGATAAAGTCCTATTGGATTTGGGTGGGCCTTAATAAGATGAGGGAAGTTTGACTTTGGGTATATACTGGAAGAAAATGAAATCATCTTGAAGAGGAGATCTGCACCCTTATGTTCACTACAGCATTATTTATAATAGCAAAGACATGGAAATAACCCAAGTGTCAATGGATGAGTGGATAAAACGTGTGTGTGTGTTTATAAAATTTATGGCTGAATGTTACTCAACCTTAAAATGGAAATCCTGCCATGTGTAATGATAGGGATGGAACTTGAGGGCATTATATCAAGTGAGATAAGGCAGAAAAGGACAAATTCTGTTTGATTCCTCTTGTATATAGAATCTAAAACCAAAACCCAACTCCTAGAAACAGCAGTAGATTGGTGGTTCATGCTGGTGGAAGATAATGGATGAATGTGATAAAAGGGTATAAACTTTCAGTTACAAGATGAGTAGGTTCGGGAGATTTAATGATCCTCAGAAGACAGCATGATGATTATAGTTAATAATGTATACTTGAAATTTGCTTATAAGGTCTTAAGAGTTCTTAGCACACATCAAAGTAACCATGTGAGTTGAAGGATGTGTTGACTAAGTATTTTGTAATCATTTCCCAATATATAGGGGGTATCCAGTCCTTACACTGTATACCATAAATGTACACAAAGTTATATGTCAATTATATCTCTGGAAAGATGGAGGGCAATAATTTTTAAAGAGGGAAATTTGGACACAGAATGCCATAGACAATGATGGCATAGAATGGATTTATCTGCAACCCAGGGAACACCAAGGATTGCCAGCAACAAGGACTGATATGGAATAATTCTCAAGATTCTCCAGAAGAAACCAGTCCTATGGATACCCTCCGTTGTGGTTTTCTTGCCTGGACTGTAAAAATGGATTTCTGTTGTTTTAAGCCACCCAGTTTGTGATAATTGTTATAATAGTGACAGAAAAGTAAAATAAATGCTGATGTAGAAAATTAAAAATCTGGAGCCACATAATTTTTATAAAATCACTTTTTTAAAGTTGGTATGCAAGTGAAAAGAGGATGTAGTAAGACATAATCCATACTCAGATACAAATCATGAAGGCACTGTTTGATGGAACTGAGAGCAAAATGCTTTGGCCTCTAGCTAGAGCCTTGAGGTTCTTTTTTGTTCATTTCTTCTCAAAAAAAAAAAAAAGATCCTGAAAGTCACCTTATTATGCTTTGTTAAGAAAAGGAGTTCATAGTTTCTTTGACCACTTAGACTGTGAAGTACAGTAAACTGACTTCAAAAAGGACAGCTTATCCTTGCGTTTCTCAGATGCTCCCAGAAGACTGCAGGAAGCTTGACCGGGACCAGGACCGTACTTCCCTGCAATGACCTGAGAATGTCACCTCGAATGGCCAAAGGGGCTGAACTGCACGAACCGTTCCGTCTCCTCCCACTTTCACACCCAGTCTATCGTCGCCGACCCGGGGGCGTGCGAGCTCCAAGGTCTCCGGAGGAGCGGGAGGCAGGGAGCCCGTGGTTCGTCGCCCGAGCCCGCGCGTGGCCGGCTCCCCGTGCGCCCCGGGGCGCGGGCCTCGGCCGGCCGCAGCTCCCCAGCCCCCCCGCACAGGCGGCCGTTGCGCACAGGCGGCGCGAGGCGGGCGGGAGCAGGGCGCCGGGCTACGAGCGGCTCCGGGGCTCGAGCGGCGGCTGGAAGGCCGGGTTTCTGTAGGCCACCAGGTGCGCGGCGCGGCGCGGCGGGCGCGGGGCCCGGCGCCGGCGGCACAGACACAGCGCGAGCAGCAGGCTGGCGACGAGCAGCAGGCCGCAGGCGGCGCACAGCCCCGCCAGGACGAGCGCGGAGCTGGGCTTGGTGGTGAAGGCGGCGCAGGCCCGCGGCCGGCCCAGGCCCGAGGCCCGCGGCAGGCTCAGGCCCGCGGCGTTGGCGGCCAGGACGCACACGCGGTACGCGGTGGCCGGCGAGAGCCCGTGCAGGGCGTGCTGCCGCGCCGTGGCGCAGATGCCGGCCACCACCGACTGCGACCGGTTCCCCGCGCCGCCCTCGGCCGAGTAGCGGATCTGGTAGCCGCGCACCGCCGAGTTGGGGGCGCACCAGCGGACGAGCGCCGACGTGTCGCCGACCTCGGTGACCGCCTGCAGCCGCGGCGGGTCCGGCGCCGTGTCCTCCCCGCTGAGGCCGGGGCACCGGCACCGCCAGCGCCTCTGCAGCTCGGCGCACGGGGTCTGCAGGTGCCTGCAGGGGTGGTAGTCGCAGGGCGCGTCCCGCGGAGGCGCCGCCGCCGGCCCGTGCTGCCCCGCCCCCGCCCCCGCCCCCGCCTCCTCCTCGCTGGAGTCGCCCAGCAGCAAGACTGGAATGGCGCCCTCGGAGGGACCCGGCTGGGGAGCCCGAGGGGGCGCCTGCGGGCCGCGGGAGGCGGGGGGCAGCCCCGGGGCCTCGGGGACGCCGCGTCCGGCTCCCGCAGGCCGAGCGGGGCGGGCGGTGCTCCGTGGGGCGGCGGCGCGCGGGGCCGGCGGCGCGTGGGCGAAGGGCCCAGGGGGACGCGTGGCCTCGGGGACGGCGGCGCTTCGGGCCCGGGGGCAGGCGGCGGGCAGCCGGGACAGCGGGAGGGGGGCCGCGGAGACGCCGTGGGATCCCGAGGCTGGTGCGCACGCCGTGTCTGCTGCCCTGGAGGGGACGCCAGCAAGTTAGGAGGTACTTGGAGGCGGGGCTCCTCGGGTGCTGGGCTTTGCGGGCGCCACATGCTACCCTCGGGCCGCCCTTCGCCTCGCTGACCCTAGGGGCAGCCTGTGGAGGAGGCGCCCCTCATCATCCCCGTTGGGCAGAGAAGCTCAGCAAGAGGAACTAGCTGCCCAACACAGCCGCTGGCGGAACCCAAACCCAGGGCAGGCCGGGGGGGGGGGGGTCCCCATTCTCCGAGGCAGTCTGCCGTTTGGTGGCCGACCATCTGCTTCCTGGCTGACTACTAGTAATAATACTCAATACTAGCTAACATTTTCTGAGCGCTTGTATTGTATGAACTAATTTAATCCGTATGACCCTATGAAGTAGCCACTATTATCCCATTTTACAGATGGGGAAGTAGAGGCACAGAGTGGTCAAGCAATACAGCCGAAATCAACAGTGGTAAGTGGTGTGAAGAGGCAGCACTCTCAACCTCTTCATTAAAACTAGAGTGAGACCCTTCACTGCAAAGGATCTGGGTCCTTCGGAGGTAACATGAAGGGGATGGGAGCCCCACTTCACAGCTGGGTTTGGGTGGGACGTGAAAAAACAACCACACATGATGCGGGGAAGGGTCTCCTGAAGTGAGCTGCAAGGAGGAGAGTTTTGCTTGTGGAGCTGGTGTGAGGGTTCTCGTCTCCGGAGGTGTCCCTAGCTGCCCCCATTCTCTCCTGGTGGCCAGTCTGGGCATGGCTCCCCACTGCAAAAACAGCTCATCTGGCCAACACCCAATGGGAAGTCTTTGAAGGACTGCTTTTTCCCCTGGTCCACAAGAGCTCTGTAAGCCCATTGGCCTTAGACTGAATGATGCAGGAGACCAGCTGCATCTTGGGGAACTCACTAGGGGGGCCCAGTGGTTAAGAGCACAGTTTTGAAGGAAGACACATCCTGCCTCCTTCATCCAACAGCTGCTTGACCCTAAGCAGGCACCGCCCCCTTTGGGCCCCAACCCACTTGTCCATAAAATAGAACAAAGATAAAACTATCTTGGCAGAGAGGATATAGCTGTTCACTTAGCCCATTTTTCCCCCTACTGGGCACAAAACTAGACTATCTTTCCCAGCCTCCCTTGTAGTGGACGTGGCCTGCTGACTGACATTGAGCCACTGAGTTGAGAGTAGAAGTGATGAGCCCCACCTCCTGGCTTTGCCCCTTTGAAACTGCCGTGTCTGTTCCTTCCTCCATGCTCTGTGCCACTCTGGCTGGCTGGAATGAAGAGCCTCCCTCACTGGGGGGCCCTGAGTGTGACTACATGGGGGATGGCCACCCTGCCCAAGATGAGCAAGACATAAGCTGTGAGAACTCAGCTCGCCTCTTAGTCCTCTGCTCTGTAAATGTATTACCTGCTTAGGATGGTCCTCTTTGCATCCCTGAGGAGCCAGGACAACTCACAGCTGCAAATGAGGGGGTTGCCAAAGAGGCTGATGGATAGGACCTGGGAGGAATGCAGGTTCCAAGGAGGGAAGGAACTCAAGTTGCAGCTGAAACACAAAAATTAATTAAGTCAGGCCTTAAAAATCAAGTCAAAACTACTCCCAGAGAGCCATGGTGGTTTCACCGCAAAATCATTTTGTTAGGGGTTAGATGACACCACTTTGGACAAAACTCTTTAAAGACCTTAGACTTCACTTATCATCTGTCAAGATACCAGCCCAACTCAGTCACTATCACCCCTCCTATCAAATGGAGACAATACTCCCCTGCCCGTTTGTTACATCACAAAGAGTCTGTGATAATGAAACTGCTTAAAAGTGTAAATCTCTACATAAAAGTGAGATACTGTTATTATAGACCAGTCACAAGAGATGGAAGAAGTTGTTTATTAATGAGAACACTCTTGAATATATACTACGGCAGTTGAACTGAGTGCTGATGGCACTCAGCACCAGTCCTTTGGTGGAAGATGCCTCACTGAAGTGTATCAGTTAAGCTCTGGCTGAGTAGAAATTTCCCCAAAACTTAGTAGTTTTAAATAACAAATGTTTGTTCTTAGGAGTCTGTGGTTCTTGTGGTCTGGGTCAGGTCAGCTGGGGCTGGAAGACTAGGCTGGCCTCATGTCTATGGAGCCTCAGCTAGGTTTGCTGGGGCCCCTTCCATGTACTCCTCATCATTCAGGAGGCTAGCCCAGGCTAGTGTACATGGTGGTGGTGGTGTGGTGGGGGTCCCCACCAGCCAGGAAGGGAAAGCTCCAGTGCTCAACCACTTTCAAGTCTTTGCTTATGTCACTTTTGTTAATGTCTCACTAGCCTAAGCGAGTCACATTGCCACGTCCAGGTTCCAGAGGTGGAGAAAAGACTCTACTTCTTGATGGGAGGAGCTGCAGTCACATTGCAAAGGGTGTGTCCGCAAGGATGGGAGGAATTCCTGGGGCCATTTTGCAAAGGGTCTAGCACACTCAGCAATGACAGGGCCCCTCTCAATCCTCCGTTCTTTCTTCCCTAGAGTCTTACAGAGCATTTGGCCTGAACTTTCTCAATTCCTTGAGTCTCCTGGCTTCTTTTACACATACTTATAATTCATCTTGAGCTACAGGTGCTGTACTTGACTTTCAGGTTTCTTCTGACTAAAGGCTGGCTTTCTCCACCTGCCTGGGAACCTTCTGCCTTCCTCAACTACCCTGGGGAGAAGCTCATGTGCTAGGTGAGTAAGGACCGACTCCTCAGATCTGCTCTAACACTCCAGGGTGATGGAGACCTGACACTTGTCCCCTCTGGAACACCAGATACATGTGTGTGCTATTTATATTGATTCTTAATGCACATATATGAGTATATACATATATGCATGCTTGCTTTCAGCAGATTTCACAGAGCTAGAGTGGAATCTTAGGATGAGAGTTTACTTAGTACTTCAGCATGCCAGGGAAATATTTTTCTTTTTGCCTGAAGGGGGAGAGGGAAAGGATTATCATATTTTTGAACAGGTAACATTGCCCAGTACTTTACATTCATCATCTCGTTGACATCATTCTGACAATATAGTGACATAATAATATTCTGCTCATTTTTCAGGTAAGGAAAATGAGTCCTTTCCCTATCTGGTGGCCCTTTCTGCCACCTGTGCAACTTGCATGTGATAAAATCAAGTTGAATCACCACCTACTTGGGGCTACAGGAGGGCCTGGCTCACATCCTGGTGTGTGTTGCATGTCTCTCCATTTGAACTACAAAGACCTAGTGTGAAAGAAGTTTTATTTGCTCTCCCAAATAACCTCTTTTCACTTCTTTGCTGAAATACTGCCCCTCCCTCCTGCATGTCAGAGGGGACTGTTGGAGGGCTTTGGGCACACTGGGTTGGCAGAGCAGCCAGGGAGGTGGCCATCTCCTCACCAGTGGGTGCTAGCTATGCTAGGGCAGCCAAACATGACTGGGTATTTAGAACAGCTTCCCCGGGGGAGGGGGCGGGTGGGCTAAGGAGAGCCAAGAGTAGACCAGGCTGAGAAGAGGGAGAGAGGGCCCAGCAGGGCCGATGGAGAGACTTGAGAGCACAAGAAAGCAAGTGGCTCCTTCCCCCACGCTGGAGCACAGGTGGTAGAGTTGGGGGGAGAGGGGCCTAGGATGAGCCAGAAGGGGTTCAACCTTCTCCTTCAGGCCATGGGAAGCACTGCAAGGTTTTCACTTGGCAGGAGGCTCAATCAAATTATGATTTAGACCGACCTCTTGCCTCAATGGGGTGACAGGGTTACAAGTGTTCTTAACCTGGGGTCTGCAGAGACTGTGAAAGTGGGTGGAGTCAGGATTTGAGCTGTGGCTCCTCATCTGATACCTTATCCACAAGTCTGAAGCTCAGAAGAGGAGTCAGAGCCAGAGAGGATATCACTCTCACCAACATCACCACCACCACCACCATCATCATCATCACGATTACCATCACTATCACCAATTCACCATGACTACCAACATCAACACCATTACCACCATCACTGTTGCTGCCATTATTCCCATCACCTTCTTCACAGCCACCATATCATCTTCACGAATGGTAGAGCACGCACCATGTGCCAGACACTGAGCTAAGTGCTCTTGCATGTTCTGTTTCCTTTTCTCTCATGACAAACCTCAAAGTGAATATTCTGGTTGTGGCTGGAGCTAGCAGAGAAAAGAAAGAAGTGTCTACACTGAAAGTGATGATGGAGGCAAAGGTGCTTCCCAGGGCCCAGATACGGGCTCCCATGAAAGGAGGTGGCTTGGGGTCATCTGCAAAGGGATTCTGCTTCTCCTGTTGAAGTCAGGACAGTAGCTGCTCTTGATAAGGAAGGTAAATACAGTGACACTCTGGACAACCAGGCCTGAAAGGACTGATCCTGGGTCCCAGCTGCAAGTAGGACCTTTCTACTCCCTCACCTTTCCTCCCTAGACACGTTCAAACCTTGAAAGGGCTGAATTGCATAAATACCTGGGGTGGCAGAGGGGAGGTGGGGGGAGGCAAGTGGATCCAGAAATAGAGAAGAACCTGATGCTTCATCCCCTCTTCCCCCAGCAAGTTTCTCAGCCTGGGCTTAAAGGAAACTTTACATGCATGAGAGTTTGTTGCACAGTTATTAGGCCAATGTACTATCTGGTACCTGACCAAAATATCACCCAAAGCACGAGGAAGCACAGAAATCCAGAGAGGATGCGAAGGAGCAGAGGGAGAGGAATTAAGGTCTGGTTAGTGCTATACAATGCTTACACGTGTTCAGCTTGGTGCAATGGGCAGAAATCAGTTATGTGATTCACATGTGTTTTAGAAACACTTACTTCTGGAGTAGAAGGACCTGTAGGCAAGGAGTGTCTTGGAAGATGTGCGTGTGGACAGAGCTAAGTGCTGAGGAGTCTTGACAATCCAACTGCCGCAGGTTTGGGTTCATCTTGAAAATGTCCCCCTCCAGGATTCTCAGCCTGGGCATCTTCCTCAGGTAGAGAGATGTGAGGTTCTGCAGGTCTTTGATCCACCCTGACTGCACTGAAATACAGAGGGGAAACTGCCCACTACCCGGGAGGGCACACACCCGAGAGGCTGACACAGCATTACAGAAACGATGAAAGGGACAGGGTGAGTTGTAAAGGCCATTGCTGAGTATGGGCACAGTTAGCAGCTTTGGGAAGCTCAGGAGCATGGACCACTTCAGCTGGAAGAGCCCTCAGAGGTGACCAGTCTGTCCTTCCTTCCAGCCCCAGAGGTAGCCAAAGTCAGAGAGGAGAATGACAGGCCCAGCGCCACACAGCTGGGAAAGGATGGAGCGAGGACTTGAAACCCAGGATAGGGTCTCCAAGGCTTCTCCTGCCTCATCCTCTTGCTGAACTCCACAGTGAACTACCCCAGGCTTCACTCTAATGGCTACTGAAAGTGGTGACATTTTTGAGAGAGGTAAGGAAGGAGCAGAGGAGAAGCAAGGCTGGATGAGGCCCAGAAACCTAATTTTGTGGCTCCCCTAACAAATGGAGGATGTACCACTTCCCCTGTTCCCCATTCCCGCTCCTCCTTCTGTCTGTAGTGGAACAGGTTATTATAGGCACGCGAAGTGTTTTTTAAAGAAGTAAAAACCAACCTTGTGAATCAGTCAAAACGTGCCAGGTACAGGGGAAGTGGTACTCCCTTCCCCCCTGTGTCTTATTTGAAGACTCAACGTTCACAGAAACAATTTGGGCCAAAGTAGAAAAATCCATGAATTCATCCTCAGGGCACCTGTTGCTTCAGGCTAACTGCATGCTTGGTGCCAAATTCATTCAATGGGCCCCAAAGCCATGCCTCCCCCGCCCCCCCTCCTGCCAGCACTTGCGCGCTCTGCTGGGTAGTAGCAGAGGAGCAGAGGCTCAGGCTGGGCTCTGGACCCCGGATGCCCGGTTCGAGCTGGAGCGGCGAGACCGCGGGC
Source organism: Canis aureus (assembly GCF_053574225.1). Taxonomy (NCBI): domain Eukaryota; kingdom Metazoa; phylum Chordata; class Mammalia; order Carnivora; family Canidae; genus Canis; species Canis aureus. The sequence continues at coordinate 21,260,131 of NC_135636.1, read as the reverse complement.
CGGACACTCATCGTTCCGTGCCTCGGTCCCCTCCCCTGCAAAGCGGCGACGAGGAATCACAGTCCCCACCTTCGAACAAGGCCCGCTGCGCCCCAGAAATCGAGGTGGGGTTATTTTCGAGCCGCAGCGCGAGCGAGGAGCCCGGTCGCCACCCTCTGGGGAGGCCCCCCGCACCCCCCGCACCCCCGCCCCCGCCCACCGGGGGCGCCCTCCCAGCCCGGCTGCGAACTCACCGCGCTCCAGGAACGTGCCGCTGAGGTCCAGGACCTCGAGCGCGCCGCCCGCTCCCGCGAAGGCCCCGTCGGCGATGCCGGCCCCGGGGTCGCGGCCCAGCGCCGTGCTCGACAGGTTGAGGAGGCGCAGCGCGGGGAGGCAGGCGAAGGCCCGCGGCTGCAGCGCGCGCAGCGGGTTCCCGGCCAGCCCCAGCGAGCGGAGGCCGGGCAGCGCGGGCCCGGCGCACGGCGGCAGCGCGGCGAGCCGGTTGTAGCTGAGGTCCAGCGTGTGCAGCGCCGCCGGGCCGCCGGGGCCCCAGCGCAGCGCGGCGATGCGGTTGTGGCTCAGCGTGAGCGCCCGCAGGCGCGGCAGGTGGCCGAGCTCGGCGGCGCTCAGGGCGCGCAGCAGGTTGCGGCTGCCGTCCAGGCTGCGCAGCGCGGGCGGCAGGCAGCCGGGCAGGCGCTCCAGGCTGCGGTTCGCGAGGCTCAAGGTCGAGGCTCCCGCGGCCGGCAGCCCCTCGCAGGCCGAGGCCGTGGCGTTGCCGGCCCCGCTGGCCCGGGGGTCCTGCGGGGTCGGCCGGAAAGGGGGGCCCCTCTCCTGGGGCGGCCCTGCCCAGCCGGGGCGCAGCGCGGTGGGCAGCAGCAGCAGCGGCAGCGGCAGCGGGGCCCACCACATGGTGAGCGGCTGGGGAGACAAGAGCCCCGCAGCCTCGTGAGCCCGCAGAAACCCTCCCCGAAGGGGCAGGTAAGCCCCTCTACTCTCCGGCTCCGAGGGGCGCACAGGCCCTGGATGTTCCCCGAAGGACGCGGGACGCTCCTGCCGCACCTCCTGCCCTTCCTGCTCCCAGTGATGCCTTTCCCTCTCATTCGCCGTGGGCTAGCATCCACAGGTGACGTCTTGCAGGAGGCCTCCTCCATCTGTCCCCTCCTGCCTGAACCTCCAAGGAACCTCCTCCCTTGTTCCCATTGCATGAGCTTCTGGAGCGAAGGGACCGTGTCCCTTATTGCTCTAAACTTTCCCCAGGTGCCCAGATGCTGCTCCAGAAACATCTATTAATAATGAGCCAGTGAATGACCTCAGTCGGGAGAAGCTCTGCCGGAATAGAAGCATGGGACTTTCAGAAGACTTTGACAATTCCAGCAAAACTCACTTGCCCCCGTTTTTCCCCTTAGAAGGGTTCAGCCACAAGTGAGTCCCATTTGCATTTGACCTGGTTTGCAGGTCATATTTTAAAATGAGTTCAGAGGGCAGAACTTCCTCTTGAGAGGGCACTCAGGGTTGCCTTTGGGGAAGAAAAGAGCCCCCAGAAAATTGTGAGGCATGGGAACCCAGAGTCCAGCGTTTCCTGGTCTCATGCTGGTTCCAACGACAGCCAGGACCCCTGAGGTCAACCTTGCCCTAGGGGGTGGCTGCAGGCTCCTAGGTGTGGAGTTTCTAGAGCAGCTGGGGAACCGGAGAGGGGTAGATCACAAACCCGGGGGCTGGTTTGGGAGCGGCAAAGCTACTTCCCACCAGGCCTGGCCTTGAGGTCACTGCTCCATGTGGCCCCAGTTCTGCAGGGTCGTATTCCCCAACCCCACTGTCTCTGCTGACCACCGGGTTTCTGAGCAGCCACCCAGGCTTCTCTCTTGCCAGTTGAGGGTCAAGGTGATGGGAAGGATCCTGGAAACTGAGGCCAGGAGGCCACGGGTCTGGGAGAATGTCATACTCACCCTAAGCTGCCCTGCGGGAGTATGGCACCCCTGGATGCTCTTCACAGTCCTCTGTCCTGTCTTATGGATTCCAGAGGTCGGTGACTTAGACAGCCAGCCGTGCAACTCTGAATTCCAGAGGGAGGCCTGTTTCCCAGGTACCCCTGCTCCTGGCCCCACCTACTGAGAGAGCCTGAGCTACTCCAGTCCCTGCAGCCCCTCCTTCCCCACCAAGACTTTGTGGTCCTTAGCCAAGGCTCTCACTGCCTTTTTCCCTTCTCCCTGGTGCTGGGCCTGGCACCTCCTTCCTGCTCTCCACCATTGTTACCTCTTCCTGCACTGCCTTTCCAAGGCCTGACAAAGGGAGGGAGTTGGCTGGCCAGAGAGAAGTCTGAGGGCTAGTGGGTGCAGTGAGGCAAAGGCAGCACTCTCACCTCTGAAGAATCTGAACCTCCTGCTGGGTGATTCCCACTTCCTGGGATAGTTGGAGGCTGAATGATGAGCTGGTATGAGGAGGAAGCCCCTTTCTCCAAAGGAGGAAGGCACCTCTGTCCATAGGAAGGCTTGCAGGACTTTAGAGGAAAAACTGGCAGGAGAGTGGGTCCTCAGAAGAGTCTGGAAGCAGGGCCAGGCTCAAACTGTTAGGAGTTAGTTGGACAGTTCGGTAGTTAGGGCCGGGGTCCCCCACAAGAAAATACCAAGTCAGGACAGCTGAAAGAAAACAGCACTGACACCCTGTTTTGCAGTTTAGACAGGACCGGATTGACATTCTTTTTTTGCAGCCTTTGCAGAAATGACTTCTATCCTGAAATAAGACAATGAAGCACAAGGCATTTGTCCCTATCACAGGGAGTGGGGTGGTTAAGACCTAAGCCCCCAGGTGTCAGCAAAAAATGACCATCAGCACAGAGACACTAACCTAATAGGCAGACAGATAACGTAAACAAAGCCCTGAGTGGTACGACTCAGCACCCCAGGATTGCTTACGATAGTTCTGCAAAACAGCTTGCAAAACTCGGTGAACTTAGAAACTCCGGGGTCAGCCCTCTCTGGCCTCCCTCCCTCTCCAGGAGCTTCATACTCATGCTCGATAAACTTTGCTTTGCTGCTGCCACTTTCCTCTGGTCCACCTCTTCATTCTTTGAAGCGAGAACCGAGAACCGCAGGCACTAAAAGGCAGAGTAATCCTGCAACAAAACCAAATCCAGGAGTCCCCAAGAATGGGTTTCGCTGGGGTGACAGAGTGGATATTTGTCTCCGTTTATCTTGTGAAGATAAGTAAAGGGGGCGGAAGTGCAGAAAGAACATTGCTGCCCCATGGCTGGGGTGGTGGATGCGCATTACTAAGAGCAGCGATGATATTAAATACACTTTGTTTACAGCTGACAGTGCCCTTCTCTCCCAGAGTTCCAAGACTAGTCATCTTGTCTGAGAGGCTTTGATCTGCATCCCCCACCTCCATCCCCTTCCCACTGCCGCCCCCAGGCTGAGGATTAATCATCCCCAGCATTGTGTATACAGACAAGGACCAGAACTTCATGGATCTTTCCTCCTGTCAGTCCTTATCTGAGCAGCCCTGAGGAATTCCAGGACGCCTTGGAACTGGTGTGTTGTGTTAATTGGATAATTGCAAGTCCCCTGAGATCTCCTTTGAGGCCTTCTCAAAAGCCTCAAAATATCAGCCTAAGAGCCAGCCTGGGGCCTTGCTGCTTAGAAGCATTCCTTCATCTGCCCCAGCTGGCGGCAGGAAGAGGCCTGTTCTGTACAACCCTGTCTGGGGCAACGCAGTCACTATCCAGGGGGCCCAGGGCCCAGACCCCAGAGCCCCTCCCTGCCAACCTTCTCACAGAGTTAAACCAGCCAGGTCTACTCTATAGGCCAGGAGAGGTTTGAGGAGTATAGGCAGGGCTCCCCAGATGAGAGGGGTCAAATCTATTGAAACAGCGACTCTGAAGAGGAAGTTGGCCCCCCATGGAAGCCAATAAAAGAGGATCCCAGGAAGCAATGTTGGGTGCTCTTCTGCACAACAGTGGGGCAAGGAGGCTGAGGAACCCAGCTGAAGTCATTGCCCTGTACTTACCCAGAGCCCCAGGCCTTTTGAGCCAATATCTTGTCCTCACTGCTTGCTGGCTAGTTCACCAATGGCGGCCTGGACAGCCTGGCCTGGACAGGATGACCCAGTGTCTGAGCTTGGCTGTCTGGTTTGCTCTTGTCATGCCCAATCCAAGCAGACACACCCTTGGTGGGCTTCCCAGTTGGGCTTTTGAGTTGGGGAGTCTGATGGTAAATACTTCATGGCAGAGTTTGCTTACTGGTCTTGCCCAGGTGGCTGGTTGGCTTTGCCCCAGTGGGTGTACTCAGCTTGTCACCACTACCACCTTTTTTAAACCAAGCATCTACTATAGTCAGAGCCTAATGCCGTATGTATTATCTCATTGAGTCCTCCTCAGGTACTATTATTCCCATGGTACAGATAAGCAAATTGGGAGGTGACCCTAAAGAGCATGGAGAGGGATTAGGAAGTGAGACAGGGGAGGGAAGGCACCGCGGCTGTGTTAATGAGCAGGTCACTCGATCCCGTTGGGACCCCGTGAGACTCCGCGAAGCACACCTCAGGATGAAGTGGTGAGGAATTGAGAGTTTTACCCACCAGCTTCTGCTTCTCATTGGCTTGAGGTTTCCTCCTGTGGTTTAACTCCCTGACACCCCTGGCCTGTCCTGAGCATGCATCGAGCAACGTTGATAGGAGGGGGCATCTATAGCATCAGCAATAGCACCCTTCAAGATTTTGCCCAGGCAGGCCTGCCCTTGATGTTCTCTCCCAGGTGACCCAGGCTAACTGCCATCAGGTGGACTGGCAAGGCTTCTCCTTAATGAATGGATTCAACTTCTTTTTTTTTTTTTTTTTTTTTTAAGATTTTATTTATTTCTCCATGAGAGACACACACACACAGAGGCAGAGACACAGGCAGAGGGAGAAGCAGGCTCCATGCAGGGAACCTGATTTGGGACTCGATCCTGGGACTCCAGGTTCATGCCCTGAGCCAAAGGCAGGCAGACGCTCAACTGCTGAGCCACCCAGGAGTCCCTGGATTCAACTTCCTAAGAACTGGGCCACTTTGTTTTTCTCAGTATCCCTTGGGAGAAATGTTCAACAAATGAATGAGAAGAGGACGCAGCAAGTCAATGTCCTCTGCAGTGCCCAAGAGTGGATGGGGCAGGACTCAAAACCATAAACATTGAATTCTCAGGCCCACCAGCATCACAGCATTGAACAAGATCAGGTGGGGGTGGACAAGGGGTATGGGGGGTGGGGTTGGGGTGGAAGTGGAAGGAGAGAAATGAGTCACAGAGAAATTTCCAACCCAGATTCCCAGTACTTTCATGGATTTGGAGGGGAATGATCTCATGGAAGAAGATCACAAGGTCAGAGTGTTTAGTAAAACCAACGCCTGCAGGGAAAAAAAAAAAAAAAGCACCAGCAATCAATTATATACTTGGCCATACTTCTTTTCTGAACTTAGATCAAAATCCAACTTGTAGATTCTTCCTTAAATGTGACTTTACAACTTGTCTGGTTCCACCCTTCCCTGTCCACTTTAGAGGGAGAACAGTGGTCCCTAAAGAGGAAAATTGGCTTGTCTGAGGTCACAGAGGTGAATCCTAGTAATCTAGTGGGAAGGAAAGGTGACCTGATTCTCATTAATCTATTCTGGGCTGTAGGCTCTTTTGCCTAGTTGATTAGGTCTCTCCTGCCCTGGCATCAGCACTGTAGGTCTTTTCCCGTAGGTGCGGCTAAGTAAACATACCTGATGAGCATCAGGTCACTGGGCAGAGTCTCCAGGGGTTCTGACTCTGGCTCTCCCCCTCCTATCCCCAGAACTCCAGAAAGCAATACCCCTAATATGGGTTGTCCCCGAGAGACAGAAGTGGTGCTCCCCCAGGGGGTCTGTCCAGCTCTGTTCGCAGTTGTAGCAGCCTGGGACGGGCTGAGGACGGCTGCGCTAAGCGGCAGGTGGTTCTCCAGCCAGATGTCCTGGCCCTGGCCCTGCTTTCCAAATGCCAGAAGGCTCTGCTGAGGGTTCTTCCCCTAAGTGCTGGAGCCGGAGTGCACAAGCCTGAGGCTGCATTCTTCTCTGACAGCAGAGATAAGCTGGAGGAATGGGAGGGTGTCTGGGGGAGGAGTCGGTACCAGGTTGTCAAGTCTCTGGGCAGCCAGCTCTTGGGGAATGGTATGCAGAAAAGAGGCCTTCAGGTGGTGGGGACTGAGATGTCTGAGTGGGCTCCGCTGACGTGGCTGACCTGCCTGTGAGGAAGTGATCCTCAGGGAATGAAATAGTCATGGGTTGCGACTCATGGTATCTTCCTCTTGAGGCATCCCTCAATAGCAGTAAGTTTTCAGCATAATGATTTGTCAAATGCATAGAATTTGAAAAAACACCACTTGAGATTCTGTTAAAACCCATAGTGGGTAAGATTCAAACTGAAATGAAAGGTCAGGGCAGCCCTGGTGGTGCAGCGGTTTAGCACCTGCCTTTGGATCCTGGAGACCCTGGATCGAGTCCCACGTCAGGCTCCCTGCATGGAGCCTGCTTCTCCCTCTGCCTGTGTCTCTGCCTCTCTCTCTCTGTGTCTCTATGAATAAATAAAATCTAAAAACAAACAAACAAAAACACTGAAATGAGAGGTCGGACTTAACCCACCACTTTATTTTGCATGTAGGAAGTGGGACAAAACAGTATGTGGGCTTTTTTTTTCCAAGGCACAATCTGGAATTTATTACAGACTGCGGTAGTGCGTGTTAGTAAAAAGGTCCCAAAACTGGGACAAGATACTGGGTTTGCATTTTAACACTGCCACTTTTTAAATTGGGTATAATATCTGTATTCTTCAGCTTCGCTTTCATATTTTTCATCTGTAAAGTAAACACATTGGTTCAGCACACACATCCTGAGAAGATGCAGTGCATGCCCCAGGTGCTGAATATATAAAATGGGGATCCAGAAATGAACGAGACCTGGACCGTGCCCTTCAAGCAGTTCTCAAGTCTAGAAGGTGTGGAAGACAGGGAACAGTCACCAACAGTGTGAGCCTACTGTCTTGGCATATAAGGCTGAAACACAAGCTCTGTTAGGCCAGGGTGTGTGACTAGCCTGTTTGCTGCTCTATCCCAGTGTTTGGTGGCACCTGCCTACAATGCGTGTTTTTAGGAAATATTTGCTGAGTGAATGAGTGTTTATGAACTGTATCCTCCCCTTCTTTTGTTTATGATCAGTTGTATTTCCTTATTTGGGATTTTCCACGGAGCAGTGACAGTTTGCCTGTATATTTATTTAGATTTTTGATATGTTAAAGAAAATTCTTCCCAAAGCAAAAGCATTCAAAATGTACAAACAAGATGATGATTTAGAGTCTTGTAGAACTTGGATGTTATTTATTCCTCATTGCCACAGTGACTTGCACACACAATAAGACTTTGTTGAAGGAAAAAATACATGCTATCCAATAAGCATATGAGCGTGTATTTAATGTCATTACTTCCCACGGAAGTACAAATTCAAACCACAATGAAAAACAACTATGCCTCCACTGGAATGACCAAAATTGAAAAGACTGACAGTACGGAGTTTTGGGAAGGATGTAGAGCAATAGAACTCTTATACGTGTTGGTAGGAGTGTCAAATGGTACAATTCCTTTGGAAAACTGGCATTTTGATGAATGCTAAGCATATAGCTATGTAATGGTTCAGCAGATGCACTCTTTATACTCAAGAGAAATGAGCATATATATCCACCAAAAGAAAGTTTATAACAACTTCATTCATAAAAGCCTCAAACTGAAAATAACCTGAAAGGCTAAAATAGCAAAATGAGTATATAAATTATGGTATATCATAGTATAGTCACACAATTGGCTACTACACAGTCACAAAGCAACAACAACAACCCAGATGAATCTCATGGACACTGTGTTGAATAACAGAAGCCAGGCACGAGAGTACATATTATATGGCTCAATGTATGTAAAGTTCAAGAACAGGCAAAACCAATCAATGGTCAGAATAGTGGCTATTTTTGGAGAACTTACCAAGTAAGTATATGGCCCAGTAAATGTGAGAGCTGGAGGTATGACAAGACATGGTGCGTTGAGGAGATGGGCAGTTCAATATGGCGGGAGGTGTGTGGTGGAGGAGTGTAGGGAGAAGACATTGGAAACATTATTTGAGATCATTTTGTAAAAGGTCCTGTGGTGGTCATTAGAGCCGTTTGCCACATATTCAGCTTTTCTCCCTCTGGTCACTCAGTAAGATTGTACTTTCTGGCCCCTTATGATTGAATGTTCCACATTTTGTTCTGACCAATGAGTTGTAACAGGAAGCCATGTGCATCACTTCCAGACATTGCATTTAATTGCTGATGTCAGATCCTCCAGGGCTCTCTCTTCCCCCTCTGGCATTGGCAGTATTTTGGAAGGTGGGTGCTATCAGCCTGGGTCCCTGGGAGTGCCAGAACTCCCCTGATGTTGCTGTGCCTGTATTGGTGAATAGAAATAAGTAAATAAGTGAATAAGATAATTGCAGATTGCAGTTAAGAATTAGAAAGGAAATAACAGGCTGATGTGATATATAAAGGAATTGGGGAAAGATCTAAATGTGAGACAAGATTCCATCAAAATCCTAGAGGAGAACACAGGCAACACCCTTTTTGAACTCGGCCACAGTAACTTCTTGCAAGATACATCCACGAAGGCAAAAGAAACAAAAGCAAAAATGAACTATTGGGACTTCATCAAGATAAGAAGCTTTTGCACAGCAAAGGATACAGTCAACAAAACTAAAAGACAACCTACAGAATGGGAGAAGATATTTGCAAATGACATATCAGATAAAGGGCTAGTTTCCAAGATCTATAAAGAACTTATTAAACTCAACAGCAAAGAAACAAACAATCCAATCATGAAATGGGCAAAAGACATGAAGAGAAATCTCACAGAGGAAGACATAGACATGGCCAACATGCATGTGAGAAAATGCTCTGCATCACTTGCCATCAGGGAAACACAAATCAAAACCACAATGAGATACCACCTCACACCAGTGAGAATGGGGCAAATTAACAAGGCAGGAAACAACAAATGTTGGAGAGGATGCAGAGAAAAGGGAACCCTCTTACACTGTTGGTGGGAATGTGAACTGGTGCAGCCACTCTGGAAAATTGTGCGGAGGTTCCTCAAAGAGTTACAAATAGACCTGCCCTACGACCCAGCAATTGCACTGTTGGGGATTTACCCCAAAGATACAGATGCAATGAAATGCTGGGACACCTGCACCCCGATGTTTCTAGCAGCAATGTCCACAATAGCCAAACTGTGGAAGGAGCCTCGGTGTCCATCGAAAGATGAATGGATAAAGAAGCTGTGGTTTATGTATACAATGGAATATTACTCAGCTATTAGAAATGACAAATACCCACCATTTGCTTCAACGTGGATGGACCTGGAGGGTATTATGCTGAGTGAAGTAAGTCAGTCGGAGAAGGACAAACATTATATGTTCTCATTCATGTGGGGGAATATAAATAATAGTGAAAGGGAATATAAGGGAAGGGAGAAGAAATGTGTGGGAAATATCAGAAAGGGAGACAGAACGTAAAGACTGCTAACTCTGGGAAATGAACTAAGGGTGGTAGAAGGGGAGGAGGGCGGGGGTGGGAGTGATTGGGTGACGGGCACTGGGGGTTATTCTGTATGTTGGTAAATTGAACACCAATAAAAATAAATCTATAACTTTTACTTATTACCTCTATTGAGAAAAAATGAACAGAAAAATGGGATTGGCAAATAAAACAAATATTTTATTTTATATGTCTACAAGCTTCTTTCCAAATTGGTGTACTTTGCAATGGAGAGCAGATTGGGTTATTAAAAGTTGCCCACTAAAAAAAAAAAAAAAAAAAAAAAATAAGTTGCCTACTGCTAAAAAAAAAAAAATCTAATAACCTTGTATTTCCTTAAAAAATTAACTACCATATGTCAAAACAAATATCATCCAATATCCAATGAGTGTTTCAATTGTTTAATAAACTTTTATTTTACTTAGGAAAAAAAAAAGGAATTGGGGAAGAGAGCAGGGCTGGTCTTGGGGAAAGATTGCTTCATTTGCATGGAGGCCTAGGGATGAGATGGAGTTGGCATGCAAAGGGCCATGGAAATAATGTTCCAGGAAATAGCACGGGCAAAGATTTGAACCCAGGAAAGAGCCGGCTGTATATGAATCACAGAAAGCACATCTTTGTGGTTGGAGGATAGTGGGAGAGGGGAGAGGTGGGCAGGGACGTGATTATGCAACAAGGTTGTGTTAAAGGTCCCTCTAGTTGCTTTATCTATTGTAGGCAAGAGCAAAGCTAGAGAGCTACATTAGGGGGGTGTTGAAAGTGTTCATGGGGGAGGAAATGATGCTGATTCAAGAGTGATGACAGTGAAAATGGAGATAATTGTTCACATTTGAAATATGTTGTGAAAGTGGAATCCACAAGATTTGTTAATGGATTGGAAATGAGGTGTGGTTGGCTGAATAATGGGCCCCCAGTGATACACATATCTCAATTCCTGGAACCTGTATATGTTACTATATTTGGCAAAAGGAATTTGCATATGAGATTAAGTAAGGATCTTGTGATGGGGAGATTATCCTGGATAATCTGGGTAGACCCCGAGTGGAATCACAGGTATCTTTATAAGATGGAGGCAGAGGAGAGTTACTACAGAGAAGAAGGTCATGTGGAGACTGAAGATGCTATGCTACTGGCTTTGAAGATGGAGGAAGAGGTCTAGAATGCAAGAATGCAGCCGTGGAAGCTGGAAAGGCAAGGAAATGGATGGTCCCCAATCCTTCCTGAGGGAGTATGGCCCTCCTGGCACTTTGTATTTGACTCAAGGAAACTGATTGCAGAATTCTCACCTCCAGAACTCAGAATAAATGTGTATGTCATCAATATTTTTATTGTGGTACAATATACATAACAACATGCATTATTTTAAGCACTCCCTAGGTGTACCATTCAGTGGCATTAAATACATTTGTAATGTTGTACAACCATCACTGTTATCTATGCTTGAAACATTTTCTTCATCACAACAAAAACTCTACCCATTAAATAATAACTTCCCTCCCCCACCCCAACTCCTGGTAACCTTGTTTCTATTTTCTGTCTCTATATTTGTCTATTCTAGATTCTTCCTATCAGTGGAATTGCATGATATTTATCCTATGTTGGGCTTATTTCACTAGGCATGATGTTTAATGCCAATGTCCATCATACATCAAAATTTCATTCCTCTTTATGGCTGAATAATATTGTATGTTGTTTTAAGCCGCCAAATTTGTGGTGATTTGTTATAGCAGCCATAGGAAACTAATACATGAGGGAATAGAGAAAAGGTCTCAAGGACAATCCCTAGGCTCTTGGACCTGAAGACTATTTACTGGGAAAAGAGAAGTCTAAAAGAGCAACAGATTTAGGGGAGGAAAATTAGACTCTGTCTTGGTCATATTAAGTTTGAGATGTCTGTTAGACCTACAAAGAGATGCTGAGGGAGATAACTGGACATCCAACTGTGTCATTGTGGGAAGAGGTCAGAGCCGGAGAGTTACATTTGGGAGGCATTATCATACAGATGGTACTTAAAGCCAGCAGACTGACTGAGGCTACCTAGGACAACGGTGTAGAGAGGGAAGACAAGAGGAACAAGTCAACATTTGAAGGTAGAGCAGAGCGAAGAGGAATCAGCCTCGTAGGCTGAGAAGGAGCAGCCACGGAGGTGGGAATAAAATTTGGAATCATGGAAGTTGAGAGAGAACAATGTTTCATTAAGGAGGGCACAGCCAGCCAAGTTTTAACAGACTGAGTAATGGTGGATATTTATGACCTGGGCAAGAGTAGAGTTTAGGGAGGGGAGGGACAGAAGCCAAAGAGGAATGAGTTAAGGGCATGAGAAAATATATATAAGCCTTCTTAACTATTTGGAGAGTTTTTACTGTGAGCAGGAGCAGAAAAATGGGGCAGAGTTCAAACCTTTTATAAGGCGGGAAATATTGTTGTAGTTGTCTATGGTTACCAATAAGTATCCCCAAAACTTAGTGCCTTAAAGCAATGGTTATTCTATTCCATGATTTTTGAGGGTCAGGAATGTGTCATAGAGGGGCTGGATGATTCTTTTGTTCCATATAGCACTGACTGGTGGTCAGTATTCACTGGTAGTATTCAGCTGTTAAATGGGCTGGTTTTGAGGCTTCAAGGTGGTTTGACTCATGGGTCTGGCACCTGGGTAAGGCTGACTAGAGGGCTGGGTTCTGCTGAGACCGTCAACTGGAGTGCCTAATTGTGGCCTCCCTAATATGGTGGCCTCGGGGCTCCAAAAGGGAGTATCCTGTGAACAAAACAGAAGCTACATGGCCTTTGTGACCTACAGTTAGAAGTCACATAGCATTATTTTGCTGTCCTCTATTGGTCAATCCAGCCACAAGCCTACTCAGGTTTAAGGGATGGGGACATAAATCCCATCTCTTGATGGTAAGACATCCAGAGAATTTGTAGCTATGTTTAAAAACCCGCATAGACAGAGAACATGTTTACAGTCTGGATAGGAATGTACCAGGAGATGGGGAGAGGTGAATGATGCCAAAGAGAGGAGAAAAACTTCAGGAATCAAATCCTTTGGAGGTCATGAAGGGACTCAGAAGGCTAGGGATTGGGCATTTTTCCACCTAGGGCAGAAGGGAAGAATGACATCATGAGAAGATGAAGCTCTTCCCATCTGGTGACATCACTGTGCTCAGTAACTAACGTACAGGTCATTATGCTACAAATCATCAGCTCATGGTAGGTGTTGAGGCAGGTTGAGAAGAAAAGAAGGTACAAAAATAATTTCAGAGACTTGGAATATTAAGTATTTTTTTGAAAAGCAAATTTTAACAGTGATTGGCTTTTTGTCATCACCAAAAACAGTATAGATTTTAAGTACATGATTATAAATCCTTAATAATATATTAGTAACAAAATTGCCTTTTTACTTATTATTAATTGTGCCAAGTGTTTATGGAATCTATTTGAGATCATCTAAATTCTAGGAAGTTGCTGACCAATTCTTTTCGATGGGAGCCACATAATATTATATTTCCATTTTGTTGCTGGAGGAACTAGCATTAATTTCATAAAGTAAGTCTGGGAAAGAACCCAAGATTATAACTCTGAGATCATTTCCTTTTTTAGGAGAGCTGAGAACATGGAAAATACTTGTTTATTTTACTTGAGGGGGATATTTGAATCATCAGCTCCTGAGAATGACTTAAAAAAATTATCTGGCAAGGGTTGGTCTTGAGCAAAGTTAGGTAGTAGATCATGTCCTTTTGCAAATGATGCTTTCAGGTGTTGAAATCCGTTTGTAATTCTTGTTCTGGAATTGCTTTCAGAATAAGTTTTTTCACACACACAAAACAATCACCAGGGCTACTTTTGTTTGTTAAGTTGTTCACCAAAATATTTTATTAGTCACAATCTCATAGCTCACTTTATTTAGTCTTGGGTAGTTCCAAAAATTGAACCCCTTATGAAAGTACTGAAGATCTGTCAACAGCAAGGACATCCCAAATAAGGCAAACTAGGCTTTGCTGAGAATTTCCAAAGGGTAGTTCTGAGGATGTTTAGAACAGCACCATTGCAAAGGTCCACACACATACTTCATAGAATTACACCGTGTCAGGAGAGATGGAGATCTTAAGGTCACTCAAACCAAACTTACCATCTATGCCCACTGATATCCCCTCTCTCCAGTATCCTTTATATTTATTTACTGGTTGGATTTCCATCCACTGTAGGTCAGGCTTGACTCTCTTCTCTGTTCCTCTACAAATTCACTTCCTTATTCTTCACCACAATCCGGAATATATTCAGCGGCAGGTTACAGAAAACTCACTTAATAGTGGCTTAAATGCATCTGTTTATTCTTCTATAACAAAGAATCCAGAATTAGGCAGCTATTGGTAAACAAACTTCTTCTGTTTTTAGGCTCTCTCATCTTTAGTGTATTTCCTTTATCCTCAAGCTTGTTGCCTTCTGGTTGTAAGATGACTGCTGTACCTCCAGACTTCGTATCCAGACATTCAAGGCTGGTAGAATGGGGAAGGTGAAGGGGAAGCCAGCTGCATCTCCCTTCTCTCAGGGTAGAAAAAGCTTCCCCAGAAATCTCCACAACATTCTCTCCCTTAGACCTCATTGGTTAGAACTGGTCACACAGCCACCTCTATCTGCACAGGAAACTGAGAAGTTTGGGAAGAGGATTGTCACAATTGGTGTAGACCATTAAGATCCGTCACTGGGAAAACCAAACCAAAACAAAAACCCAAAAAATCCATCACTGGGGCTGGACATACTGGCTCAGCCCAAATCAGGCTATGCTAGTAGGAAAGAAGAAATTGTTTTGGTAGGTAAATAATAGCATTGGCCACAATTGCAGTGTGCTGATTTTACTTCTGAAATGGCTCTCAGTTCTCCCTACCTCACTTTCCACTGGCTTAGCTCTGGTCCTCAGAGTCTTTTAATTTGGCTTGGAGGCAAGCTCTGAACTGATCCATCAATTTCCAGCCCATTCTCCATCAGCTGCCAGACTAACACTTCTAAAATGCAAGTCTGATCATGGCACCCCAAGGATAAGAACTTTCACTGGCTCTCTCTCTCTACTAATGGCCCTTCTTTCAAGCTTGACTTTATTCCTGTCCTTCTCCCCACTCTTACTCATCCTTCAAGACCAAGTCTAAATGTCCCTTTCTCTGGGAAATCCTTCCTTCATTGATCTTGACTAACAAAAACTACTACTCTCTCCTTTTTGTTCTCATAAATCTTTTTAACATATCAAGAATAATGCCTGTTATATAATATTACAGAATATTTGCTCAGATGTCTGTCTCTTGCTGGATTATATTACCCTTAGCAGCTAGTGTAATACCTAGCACATAGTAAGTATGTGCTAGGCAGAAGGAGCTACTTGTTTCCTAATATCTCCTTATGGCAGAAGGAGCTACCTGTTTCCTAATATCTCTTCTCACCCTCTTTATCAGTAAAGGAACTCTAACTTTTAGTTGAGCCTATGGTAACTTTGAATAAGGACCAAATATTTCGATCTCCCTTATAGTTATTTGAAGCCATGTGACATAATGCCTAGAGCCAAAGCAGCCATATTGGATCATGAGATGACTTTGTGAATAGAAGCTGTGCTTAGTGGATAGAAAAGATAAAAGAGTGTGGGTCTTGACGTGGTATATAATGCTTTATTGGCCTAGGCCTGCTTTTGGAGTTTCAGGTGGAAGAGAGAAAAACCTCTGTTGTTTGAGCCACTATTATTTTCAATTTTCCATCATTAGTAGCTAAGCAATTTTAACTGGTAGAAATATATGTACATGTATAAGTTACATAATATAATATGTAAATAGTACTTAAATATACAATAAATGTAATAAATTATATCAACTATATGGCTTATATAATACAAAAAATATATATGTGTGTGATTGTGTGTATATGTGTGTTTAACTGAACTGGTTGAAACACTGTTGGCTGGAACCTAGCATGGCTTGACAACTGTAGGTCCATAGGCTACATTAGGTTCTCGGATATATTAGATATGCATTCATATATTTTAAGCTCTGTGAATACTAGGCAGGGCATACCTTCCAAACCCCTGTGGCCTCATATCTGACTGAGTGTGCCTGTGCACACTACCTACCCCAAGTGCATTAGCATTTTGCAGCCCGTTGTCCTAGAATGAACTTTGCTAAGCTTATAAGGAATGGATTATTCAACAGCTTCTTGCCGAGTATTTGGCTGCCCATTTGCTCTTCTGATGTCTACCTGATTCAAAGAACCATTTATAAAGGGAGGAAAAGGTCAGAATAAAAACATTTCACTCAGCCTCTAAAAACAGAGTTCAGTCCCTGAGGGAAAGTTGCCTCTCTCTGATGGAATTGGCACTAATCACTTACATGCAATGGCAGGACCAAGGCCAATCATTTGTGGGGTTGGGGGTGGATGGGGTTGTCTCCGGTCATGGGTTGGTGTTTCCTCTGCTGGGAAGAAGGCAGAACTCTCCCACCCTCCTGAATGCCACCTCTGACCCAGATGTGCAGTCAGATGTCATATTGGGCAAGTGGGCCATCCCACATCTTGGGATCCGAAGGTTATTTAGTAGAAATTTTCACTATTTTGACATTCGAAATCTGGTATAATGTAAATGAAGGAAAAAAATGTCTATGGAGTTTTGTAGGCCTTACCCAAATACGTTGGGGGTGGTGATGGAAATCACCTCGGGGGGTTATCAGAAATAAAGACAATCTAGGGCTCTTTTTTTAAAACAATTTTATTTATTTATTCATGAGAGACACAGAGAGAGAGGCAGAGACATGGGCAGAGGGAGAAGCAGGCTCCCTGTGGGGAACCTGATGCGGGACTCGATCCCAGGACCCTGGAATCATGACCTGAGCCGAATGCAGATGCTCAATCTCTGAGGCACCGAGGTGCCTCAATCTAGGGCTCTGGACCCAAGGGGCCTTGCCACTCACATTGGATTATCAAGAGCAGTGGTAAAGAGCACAGCTTAGGTCAGAAGGTCTGGGTTCAAATCCTTGCTTCCCACACTCTAGCTTGGTGACCTTGACAAGTTGCTTGACCTCTCTGTGCACAATAGATCTGCTGTGTGTTAGAGCTGGCTCATCCCTGTCAGAGGGCAGGGTGTTTGGATATCTTCCCAATTGTGTTCACTGATGCCATGCTGGCTATGGTGGGAGTTTTTAGACCAGTGAAACTGGCAAATCCAGTCTCCGCTTGCTAACCCTTATACCCTTATACCCACAGAGTATGAAACATTTGCCAGCAACCACATTTCCTAATTTGTACGGTGAGGCTGACAACACCTCTCTCTCCCAGAGGCTGAATTGAAAGGACTTATGGGAAGCACAAGTGATAGCCCTAATACAGGTTGGCATTCTAAGCTCTATTATTTTTGAGGATATTCTTTGGTCAGGGGCAGAAGCAAGATTTGACTTAATCTGGGACACCTGAGTGGCTCAGCAGTTGAACGTCCGTCTGCCTTTGGCTCAGGGCATAATCCTGCAGTTCCAGGATTGGGCCCTGCATAGGCTCCCTGCATGGGGCCTGCTTCTCCCTCTCTGTGTGTGTGTCTCTCATGAATGAATAAATCAAATCTTAATAAAAAAAATTTAACTTGCTCTAACATTGGTTGGCACTACCATTTAACCTCCTGGTATCTGTTTTGCCCCTGGGGCTTATTTGACTGTCATGACAGCCTGTCAACCTGCTCTGAAATTTGAGTTATAGAACTATGTGTTCGGACTTAGAAAATGGGCCAGTATTGACAGAGTGATGCCAGAGTTTTGGAAGAAAGGCATGGCATGATGCACAGGAGTGGGGGATGTACCTCAACCTGACTGTGGGGGAAAATGGATCACAACCAAAGAATGCTGGAGTGCAATGGGCTCTAGGAAATCATGCAATCCAAACCCTTGTTTTACATACAGGAGACCTACAACTCTCAGATGGAGGCTTGGGTTTTCCTCTGTTATTGTTCCAGTTTCCTCCCCCATCCCTTTTTTTAAAAGATTTTATTTATTTGAGAGAGAGAGCATGAGCACGAGTAGGGGGTGCAGACGGAGAGGGAGAAGCAGACTCCATGATGAGCAGGGAGCCTGATGCAGGGCTCGATCCCAGGACCTGAGCTGAAGGCAGATGCTTAACCAACTGAGCCACCCAGGCACACCTGCAGTTTCCTTTTTGACCAGGCTGATGCAATCACTGTCTTGAAGAGGTATCTGCATCCCCCTGTTCACTGCAGCGTTATTCACAATAGCCAAGATATGGAAACAACCTATTGCTGGGTACATGGATAGAGATAAAATATATGGGCAGCCCCGATGGTGCAGCGGTTTAGCGCCACCTGCAGCCCGGGGTGTGATCCTGGAGACCTGGGATCGAGTCCCACATCGGGTTCCCTGCATGGAGCCTGCTTCTCCCTCTGCCTGTGTCTCTGCCTCTCTCTCTCTCTCTCTCTCTCTGTCTCAATAAATAAAATCTTAAAAAAGGATAAAAATATATATGTGTATGTATATAGTGGAATATTATTCAGCCATAAAGACGGAAATCCTGCCATTTGCAACAACATGGATGGACCTTGAGGGCATTATGCTAAGTGAAATAAGTCAGGCAGAAAAAGACAAATACTGTATATTCTCACTTATATGTGGAATCTAAAAGAAACAAACTGGGGCACCTGGGTGGCTCAGTGGTTGAGGGTCTGTCTTTGGCTCAGGGTGTGATCCTGGGGTTCTGGGCTCGAGTCCCACATTGGCCTCCCCATGGGGAACCTGCTTCTCCCTCTGCCTATGTTGCTGCCTCTCTCTCTGTGTCTCTCATGAATAAATAAAATCTTAAAAAAAGAAAAGAAACAAACTCCTAGAAATAGATTGATGGTTGCCAGATGTTGCGGATGGAGGATGAAGGAAATAGGTGAAAGTGGGGGGAAAAAAGAGAAAGAAAATGTTTTAAAAGAGGAGGCATGATATTCCACATCAGAAGTTTTAAGCTGCCTTTGGGCAGAATAATCATGGCCCCATACTTTGCATTCAGCCAGCACTTAAATAGCTCCTTTTTTTTTCTCAGTAAATATCTCATGAATTAATTTCCATGAATATAGAATGACTTAATTGATATCATATTAAGATACAAAAACAAAAGCCAGCATACGAGATGGTATAAAGGCTGGAAAGACAAAGTCCGAAATGCCAAAAATGTGTGTCTTTGGATAGTGTTAGTAAGACAAAGCTGGCTTTGAATTCTGGTTTTGCTTACTGGTGGTGTGACCTAGAGCGAGTGCTTCACCAGCTATCTGATTCTGTTTCCTCCTTTGTGAAATGAAGAAGGCAAACCATTCCTGTCCTCCAACGGGTTGATGTGAGACTTGTATGAAGGCACATCTATAAACTGCACATCACTGCCTGTTATGGACTATCTACCACTAAATCAAAGAACTGTCCTGGACATTCATCCATCAGATCAGAGGCCCTCTGATGCTCCTCCACCTATGGATATTTCTTTGTTCTCTGGTGCTTTTTCCAAAAGGTACTGGGAAAAAAGAGCTCATGTCAGGAATCTAGGGATACCTTCAATGGGAAAGGAATTAAAGTGAATGGTTAAGTGAGGTTTCTAGGTCAACCTCACTGGAAAGAATGAGCTCAAATCTCGGAATTGTGAGGAAAAGTATGGATTAAGCCTGAAAGTTGCATTCCTTTTTCATGGGGGAGAAAATATTCACCTTTTTTCAGAGACAGCAGAGTGGAGAGGACACCACCAGACCATACTCAAATCTATATAAAGCATTTAATTAAAAAAGTCCTATAAAATAATAATAAATGCAGATTTCCCCATCTAGTGTAGTTAAGAAAGCGTAGGAGGCTGAAAGGCACACATTAATTTAAAATTTCATCATAGGAAGTCACATGACCTTTTGCACCCAATATAAAAAAGTCCTCAAGTTGCTCTTTGGAATAGCAGCGTTTAAGGTTTTTCTTGACACACTTGTTTATTCCTTTGGGATGTGGCAGTGTAGTCACGGGAGAAATGTTCCCCGGAAAGTTTGGTTTAAAACTCCTTTGAATGTTTTCATGGCAACGTCAGACAACCATGAAAAGCTAAGAGGGTCACACTGGAGGTCTAACTTTGGTAAATGATGCAGAGCTGTACTTGGTAGGAGATAGGTAAAATGTGACATCAAGGAGCATTATTTTGTTGTAGGGTCTGACATACTCGTAAAGACCTGACTTAGGTTGTAAAAATCATGGAGCCCAAGACTACACAGAAATGACCAACACCAAGTTGAACAGTATGCTCAGCACTAGTTTCCATACAAAACATTTCAAACTAAGTTCTTTATGATGTGGACCAGATTTTCCAAGGGCCTGAGTTGCCTTCAAGCTTTAAACGAGGCCTTGGAAGCTCACCTTGGTGCCTGGGGGGTTTTCACGAACATTTACCTCAAAGGAGAGTCTGAAAGAGGAATAACAGCTTCCAGCTCAGGGCCTGGGGTTCCCTAGACAAGGCTGTCTTAATGTGGCTCCTGGAGCTGTGAAGATCTCTCTTCTCAAATGTCTTTGTTGGAAAATATAGCAACAGATGATGAATGGGGGCATCTGAGCTCTGGCCAGGCCCCCAGAGCTTTTGTATCCTAAAGGATTTCAAAATGGAGATGGAGCCTCTGCTTTACCCTGGCAACCCAAGTCCTTTCTGTGACAGCAGAACGTTTATAAAAACATAATTAAATGCCATCTGATATTTCCCTCTACCCCCCATATCGCTTCTTTCCTTCTCAAATCCCACTCCTCCCAAAGCTGAAAAACTAAAGCAGAAAATGACAGGTGAGATGGCTCATGCTCATGTCTTGAGGTAGAGATGACAGAGCAAAAAAAAAAAAGCAGAGAAAACAGAAGTCTATCACTGGCTCCTGATTTGCAAAATGTAGACAGAAGTCAGTAGGGGAAACTGTTAGCCCTTGCACTTGGTGGTCTTTGAGAATGAGCTTGTTCTTCTCTTCCTGACCAGCTGGTATAGAGACCCCATGGTAAGCCTGGAGATGTGGGGAGGATGGTTTTTATAAACAGAGAGAACCGGACCCATCTTCTGGAGCCCCAGCTTAGAAGACAAGCAGCTGAGACATGCAGCTGGGTGAGGAATGGATTTCCCTGTACCTCTGTCACCTGTGTCATCAAGAAAGACTTTAAAGGTGGGTGACGGATCCCCAGGAATGGACTAGGACTTACAGTGGCAGAAGTGACCCAAGGGGACAAATGTCCAAGACCAGATGGGTCAGTAGTCACTTCTGCAGAAGTCACTGTGAGCTGATGACATTGAAAGCCACTGCTCTGACCCTTTGTCACCAGGTAGTACCAGTAACTCCATCTTCCCCCTCCCTACCCCCAGGGAAAAAGTATATGTGTATGTGGAGACTCCCTCTGCATGTTCACAAGATAGGAGCTAAAAGTGGTTCTGTTAGGAAAGACAAATTACTTTTTATACCTGAGTTGTAGAATAAGATATATCCTTGGTTACATGTGCTTTTCTGTCTTTTGCTGATTTAGCAACGAAGCAGAAAAACACACTGGTAACTTCTAGCCATATCCTTGTGGGTTCTGAAGTCATAGAACTGTAGCCACATGCTGGGCCATGGTGTAATCTTTGAGTACTAGCCTGTCTCCTACCCACGTGTTTTACAGAAAAGGCAACTGAGGCCCCTTCCATCACTGGTAGGACAGGGTAAAGAGAGGAAGAGGATATGCTAGGCAGTCTGTTTTGAAATGAGATGAGGATCTTCATCTGAGTGACCAGTGGTGAGCATATGTTGTCCATCAGTCTGCAGCCTACACACTGTGTGAGCCAACGATGCCATCTGTCCAGGGAGGACCACATTTGGCTCACCCTCTGCGTGTGGGCAGGTCTGCTTTGCTTCATTCCTGTCCACCAGTTAGCTTGTGGAACAGGTCCTCGTCGAGTGTCTCATTCTGGTCCTTAGACCGAGTGGACAAGAAAATGTAGCCACCAATGTATTCGTGCACGATTTTGCAATCGGCACTCAGGCAGGTGAACGCAATGGAGACATTCTGGTCAAATTCAATTGCCACCTGCAAGAGGAAGGCACAGGTAAACTCACACTCTGGTAAGGAAAATGGGGAAAAAACTGCCCTGTTACGGCCCCAGAGCTGAGGACTGCATAGGTGGCTTACAGATGATCTCCCTCCGCTGCCACCCGCCCAACAAAATCCACAAGAAACCCAACCCAATCACCATTTCCATTAAATGCTTACAGAAAACAAGTCTTTGCTCCCTGCGCCCTCTTGTGGTGTTAACTTTGCTGCACACCTAGCAAAACATTCTAACTCCCAACACAGAGATACTTTTGGCTGCTCTTGTTTAGATGTAGGAACTTCCTAAGCATTTCCTCTCTCAAGGGGCAGGGTGCTTCACAGACTTTTTCATGGAGAATAAAAGGTTTAGTCATAAATTCTAAACACTAGAAGAAACAGATTTCAGGGGTTCTCAACCTTGGTTGCCCATTGGAATCACCTGTGGTCCTTTAAAAATTGCTGCCAAGGCTCCCACCTCCCGAGATTGGGATTTTACTAGTCTAGTGTGTGGCCAGTGCAGTGGTGTGTGACAGCTCCCCAAGTGGTCCTAATACGCAACAAGGTTTTAAGGCCACTGCCATAGAGGTCACCTGATCTCAAGCTTCTATTCTATAGAGGAGTGCCCACATGGTTAACAGCCCTGCCGAGAGGAATCCATGGTTCTTTAAAAAAAGGTAAGTCTCTTACCATCCCTCTAGGGTAGATGGCTTTCTACTGGAAAAATGAGAAAAAAAAGGAGGCAAGGTTCTATACCAGCAACATTGGAATGTTTTAAATCAGCTGGATGCTAAGGTGCCCCTGACTTGATCTAGAATTTCCCATGCTATAGCCTTGGCTTGAACTTAGCTCCTAGGGTTCAACTGATAGGAGGCAGAGGTTTTGGGGGTTCCTTAACTAAGGAGGCAAGGCTTTTCTCAGTCATCCCTGCTCATATCACTTGCTTCTCTTACCAGTTTTTCCCTTTGGGGACTGGAATGTTCTCCAGGTGGGCAGTTGAGCTGTTGAGTCCTCAACTAGTTAGACCTCTTGACAGCCAGTCAGATGAAGCTTTTTTTGATTCATTTTAGATGACAGTCCCATCTCACGTAATTTCTGCTAAGTAATTACTAGCCTATGTCTTACATAATCCCATGGTGAGTTGAAGGAAACTAATCAAACTGCTCAGCAATTTTAGAGTATGTAGAGTCTATATGGAGACTAAGCCAACTTGTGGTGTTAATTCAAAACCATTTGGCCTATACCTGTTAGTAAATTGTCCAGAACTGCATGTGATTATTTTAGCAGACAATTACCACATGCTTGTGGTTTCTGAGTTCTAAATACACGAACAGAGTAATCTACAATTCTGATGGAACACACATTTATAGCCTCAACACTGAAGATGCCAAAAACTTTCACTGTACCTGCCGGATTTCCCAGTTTACGTTCCACTGTTTCATATTTGTGAATCTCCAAGTTGTAATTGGAATCCCAGTGGTTGCATCAATTCTAATCAACCTATTATATGAAACTCCCAGAATATCATCTTTCTTACTTCCTTTAAATCTACAAAAAAAAAAAATGAATTAAAAGAAGCAACTGCTTCCTATAATATGAGTTTCATTCATACACTATTTTTCATTCATACACTACATTTCATTCATACACTATTTTTTTTAAAGATTTATTTATTTATTCATTCATTCATTCATTCATTCATGAGAGATAGAAAGAGAGAGAGGCAGAGATATAGGCGGATGGAGAAGCAGGCTCCAGCAGGGAGCCAGATGCAGCACTGGATCCCGGATCCTGGGATCATGCACTGAACCTAAGGCGGACTTTCAACTACTGAGCCACCCAGGTGTCTCCATACACTACTTCTTAAAGATAATATGAACATTTCTAAATGATATCCAAAGAATGGACAGTGAGGGATTAACTTTCTACAGAAGGGCATTTTTATTGTGATATGAAGATAATATGAAGAATGGAGGGAATTAAGTCTGTCCCATAGACATCCTTTACCTGAAATTGACATCAGAGTAAAGCAAAGTAAGAGAGGGTCAGGTCAATTAATTTAAAATCAACTGTAGGGGTTCCTGTGTGGCTCAGTTGGTTAAGTGTCTGCCTTGGGCTCAGGTCATGATCCCAGGGTCCTGGGATACAGCTACACATTGGCCTCCCTACTTGGCAGGGAGCCTGCTTCTCCTTCTCCCTCTGCATGCTGCTTCCCCTGCTTGTGGTCTCTCTCTCTGTGTGTCAAATAAATACATAAAATCTTAAAAGAAATAAAATCAACTGTGTATGCCAGCCACCCTTTTAGGCACAGGGAATATACACTAGTGACTTAATTGGAGAGCAACTATCTAATTCATGGAGCTTATATTTTGGGAGGGGGGTGGACAGGGTCATGAATAAGTGAAATATATATGGCAGATAAGATCATGAAGGAAAATCAAACAAAGAAGGGAGCAGGGAATACTGCCAATGAGGTGGTGACAGTTTTAAAAAGGGAGTCAGGGAAGATTACAGTGAGACAGGACATTTGATTAGAGATGTCTGTGAGGGAATGAGCCACATGGGAATCAGGGGAAAGAGCATTGTAGGCAGAGGGCACAACCAGTGCAAGGCTGTAGCTTTTTTTTTTTTTTTTTTTTTTTTTGTGGCATACTCAAGGACCTGCCAGGAAGCCAGTGTGCCTGGGCACAGTGAAGAAGGGTCAGAGAATGTGAAATCCCCAAGCTAAGGTCTTATAGGGCCATTGTAAGGATTTGGCTTATACACTGAGTGAATCAGAAGGCTTTCAGATTGTTCTGGGAAGATGCCCACTCTGGTTTGACTCAAATCTTAAAAGGATCACTCTAGCAGCCAACTTGAAAATTTGGGGGAAGAAGGGGAGAAGCAGGGAGCCCAGATAAGTACTGAAGAGGAAGTGTGGAAGATTATTACGAGCAGCCAATGTGTTTGGGCCATTTGTGAGAGACCAGTTTTTTTTTTTTTTTTTAAGATTTTATTTATTTATTTAAGATAGTGATAGAGAACACAAGCTGCAGGGAGAAGTAGAGGGAGAGGGAGAAGAAGACTCCCTGCTGAGCAGGGAGCCGGATGTGGGGCTTGATCCCAGGACCTGTGATTGTGGCCTGAGTCAAAGGCCGACTGAGCCACCCAGGTGCCCCAGAGGACAGTATTCTAAAATTAAAAAGAGTTCTACATTCTAGACTGAGAATAAATTGGGGTCCAAGAAAGGCACTTAGAAACACACAAAGTGAGAGAGGCAAGTGAACATTGTAATCACCTGACAAGGTAGTAGGTGAGGCCAAATTCAGGTAGTGATTGCCACGCCTGGATGAACCTCAGTTTGGCTTCGACCAGTGGCATCTGGGCCACATTCTGGTGGGCTTCTAGAATCCGGGCTGCCAGCTAAGAAGAAGTGGTAGACACTGAACCATCCTTAGCATACACGTACTATACTATAATCATCCCTTTAACTCAGACCCCCAGTGAGAAAAATAAATGCAAGGCCCAACTGTAACTCTATGAAGACAATTCATTTCCATTCATTCATCCTCTGTTCCTCTCTGTCCTACTATAAAAGACGTAAATCGCTGGGGAGAAGAAGGAGCAACACCAGCCAACACCTAAACTTCTAAGGTTCATGGAGATGGAGAGTTCTAGGTCTTGTTTCTGGGATCTGTATAGGGTCTGTGGACAATGGTTCTACTTATACCAGTTCATTTGCATAACTCCTAACCCCCTTGAATGGAAGTATAATTAAAATTTTTAATTTATGGGGACTAAGTAATTGTAATGAAGCCTGGGAATACTGCCATGTTCAGTTAGCTCTAACAAAATGTAGTCTGCTCTAACAAAACGAATGATGATTTCTTAACATCGTCTAATACCGAGTCCAGAGTCAAAAATCCCCATCAGCCGATTTTGCATGATGGTGGCCTTGATCATTTTAATTCATTTTACTTCAGAAAATACAGAATTTACTGCAAACCATTGCTCCAACAAGATTTAGCAGTACCTGCTTAGACTTCTGTTTTTTTGCACATCTAGGTGACACGAAACATTCAGGGTTCATGTCCATGCTTTCAAGATTGGAAGCCACCTGAGATGACACGTTTCGGTTTTTCATCCTCAGAAATGAAAGGATGTTGAGGACCTCTGGCTGATAGGAGCTGTCTGCCATGGTTTTGCCCTTCGATGCCAGAATGCAGGCAGCCATCCACTGGGCATACTGATTCTCCTGCAGCAAACATCAGGGGGCTGAGACACAAATTCAAATGCAAAGCCACCCGGCTGTGAACAGAACAGGACGTGGGCTTTCATCTCTACAATATACAAAACTGTCACCTACCAAGCAAGGAAAGATGTGAAGGGGCACATGTTTTAAGTGGCTGTCAATCACCTAATTTAACACCCAGCAAAAGCTTTTGAGTCCTGTGTTGAGTTTCTCTACACTAAGGGGCTAGAGAATAGGAATGTCAGTTGTCATAAATTCCATGCTGGGAACTTGGCATTGAAAGATGAACTGAGGACACAGGAGTGCATGGCACACAGAAAGGTGAAAACCCAAACTACCTGACAGCCCTCCTTGATACATATTTCCATTTTCACGTCATGTCTGATCTCTATTACAGAAGGAAAAGAGGCAAAAAATCATTAACTGATTTCTCATATTATGTCTACCCTGACCTAACCTTAGTAAAGATTCTAATTCCAAAGCAGAAATCAGGTCCACTGATGGGCTCTGAACCAGTCAGTGGTGGCCTCTATTGCTCTGTAATGTTTGTGTTCATTCTTTGCCTAGGGGAGCCAAGAGGAGTAGTCCTAGAAGCAGAGGGGATGCATTTAAAGAGTGGAATTCTAAAGAGCAACAGCAGGTATGGTACACTGAATTACTGGTATCAGTCTTCATCTTCCTGGTATTCACACTTTTTGCCATGTAATTTTACAATCTGTCTCATTGGAGCCAGAGTGTAATTTCCTACCTCTTGACTTTGAGCCCCACCATGGACTTCAGCCAAAAGAATGTGGGTGGAAATAACAGTGTACTACTTGCAAGCCCAAGCTTTAGGAGGTCTTCCATATTTGTAGTTCCTCTCTCGCATTTCTGCCATCACTATGAGCAGAGCATCCCCAGGCAGTCTGGCACCCAGAATAAGTGCAGTGAGCTTTACTTCCAGAAGGCCTAGTCAGACCTACTGCTAGAAGCAGGTCTGTCCAGGTGACACTAGGCTGGATCATCCAAGCCCCAGCCTACCCACCTGTGTTTCGGAGACAAATGTTTATTGATATAGGTCATTTGATTTTGTGGTTGTTTGTTACAAAGCAACAGCTGACTGATGAGTGCTCTGATTTGAGACAACATCTCAGCTGGTTTGTCCTTAGGCTCAATAAAGGGGAAAGGACTTAGCATTTTTGTGATTTTACTTACATGGTCACATCTCAGATACACTTCATTCATACCATCAGCAACCGGGATTAGTAACTTGATTCCAAATTTTCTCCCTGCTACATTGACATCTGGCACAACTTCACAGCCTGGATGATAAAAGGCAGGGACAAGACCAATTTCTGAGAAATCTGTTATGTAAATCAGATGTGCATCTAAAAGAAACACTTTGAACATAAGCCCTTCAGATTTGGTTCTCCTCTGAAAAATTGAGAAGCAAGCAGACAACATTAATTAAAGGATAACTAAATAAGACTCATGAACAATTCGCTTGGATAACAAAAAAATATTTTCTGTTGTGGTTTTCTTAAATATGTCATCAATTGAATTCATTTTTCAGATCAATTTGGCTATGCTAACTCATAGTAACATGGAGTGATGAATATGAACTTTTAAATAAACCAAAGCAGAGGGAATTCTCTTACTGTCACAATGATAAGGGAATTGAGTGCACTGGTTAGCTAAATATTTCAGTTGATGGTGTTACCAGTACACTCATAGCCACTTTCAGAAATTAGAATGGAAACTAAAGTGACATTGAATTAAATATAACCATTCTGGAATTTAGACCAGACCCTACAATGCCTCATGTACTACATGGATGACACCAATTACCACCACTTTGTAGACTTGGACATACGGGGGAAGAAGGGACAGCAGAAGGCAAATAATCACAGTTATTGCACCACATTTCAGGTCCATGCTCCGTGGGGAAGAGGATCTGCAGGCAGGCTGCCATGTGGATACCAATGAAATTGAGAGGTTCCTCTGGAAGTAAGCCCTGCTTCATTGGGTCTTGGTTGGGTCATGACAAGCCATACCCATACATAGGACTTTCTTACCTCTAAGATTTAGTTTTTCTATTGGTTCTCCTTGCTCAAGTTCCTTATTTTTAAAGTAGGCTATAGATGTGTCTTTAAAGATGAACCAATATTGTTTGAAAGCCTTTAGCATTAGCTTCTTGGGCCTGCAAATTAAAGTACAGTAAGCATTTTAACATCTAGAAGGCATCCAGAAATGTAGGGACACACTGCAGATTTCAAGGGGATCAAGATGCTCTAGAAAGCTATTCAAACAACATACTCTTTATTTTTGAAAGTAATTTTTAAATTGTGAACTCACTTCTAAAAACTAAAAGTGAGGTTTTTAATAAGAGATGTAGAAGTTAATGCAGAATCTCAGGATTCAAACCACTTTGGCTTTGCTACTGCCTAATATGTGACCTTGGGGAAGACACGTCATCTGCTTGGGCCATGTGTATTGCCTCTGTGTGATGGGGATAGTACCAGCCTCCAACTCACAGGGTTTCTGTGAGGATGAGAAGAGGTAATCTCTGAAAGTGCTTATCACAGGATCTGGCATAACTGAAGTGCTCAATAAATTATTATTATTATGATTATTGAAACATCCATGAATCTGAGGATCTCTGTAATTTCAGTATTCTTTTTGGATCTGAAAAAGCTGTCCATATGGACAGCACAGCTTTCAAAGTACCAGGCATAAAAACTAGATCTAAAAGTAAGCAACCTTTTCTATAGTTTCCTCTTGATCCTTAAGAGAAATAACCAGAGAATTCCCAGTGAATCATGGAAATCACAAAAACCAACAGCTAATAATCTATGTAGATTCTACTGTTACTAAAAAATGTTTTGGGGGAAGATCTCCAAAAGTGATATCTGTGGGGGCCAGAACACTTTGTACTCTGGGTTGGTGGTGCCAATGACAAGTGTTGGGTCATTCAAAATAGAAAACATGAGAGAGCTGGGGAGTAGGAAAGGGAATACAGCTGGGCAGAGAAAAGATAATACACGTTGTCCATGGTTCCATGGAGCAGTCCTGGCTGTGGGGATGAATCAAGGTATCTTATGCTAGAGCAGTGGATTTCTGCATTTGAGAACGAGAAAGAGAGGAAGCCTATTTTTAACCCCACTCGTACATAATTTGGGGCAAGTTTTTTTAACATGTCAGTCCTAGACTTTTCTTAGCTAAAAATGCATTGTCCTTAACACATGTATAAGGGAGAAGATGTTCATTTAAAAACCAGTGTGTTACATAAAAAGTATAGAATAAAATTGTAAAACATCATATGCAGTTAATATTACCAGGATTTAGAAAACCCCTGCATTTAAATAATATTTGTCATGTTGAAAGTTGTAGTTATGATCATTCTAAGGAACATATTTAGAAGGTTATTTGTCTAAGAATCAGATTCAGATTCTCCAAAATTAATAGTATTTTCTTTCTTTTTTTTTTTTTTTAGTATTTTC
Organism: Canis aureus; assembly: GCF_053574225.1. Taxonomy (NCBI): domain Eukaryota; kingdom Metazoa; phylum Chordata; class Mammalia; order Carnivora; family Canidae; genus Canis; species Canis aureus. The sequence goes on along the minus strand of NC_135636.1, from coordinate 21,230,781 downwards.
AAAATAAAATCTAAATACAAGCCTAGAATCAAAAGATAGTAAGATCTCGGTTTAGTCCTAGGTATTTAAATATTTCTATCCAGAATTAAGAATGAAACTCTTCATCTCCATTTCAACTAGACTTCAAGAATATTGAAAGATTCCCCCTGCTATCGTCTCCCAGTTTAGTTCATCTTTCAGGCTGCTTCCATTCATTCCCAAAGCTAATGATGATTGCTCCTATTCCATGTTGCAGAGGCTGGGGCAGGACAGGGTTGGGGAAGAAGTGGAGAAGGTGGCTGGATGGAGCGTGATATATCCAGAATGAGGCAGTCATTTGAATCTTAATGGAGTCCATAAGGTCAAGAGGGAAATGCACACATTAACTAAAAAAAAATACACCAAGTCACATGACAAGGATGTGTAGCATGGTGAGTTACAGAGGATATAGCATTTAAACAGAGAATGAAGGATGGATAAGAATTTGACTGCAGGAAAAGGGAAGAGAAATTTCAGAAGGTGGTAACTGAATATACAAAATGTAAGGTAAGTCAGAGCTGGGCACTCTGTGAATAAGAATTGGGTCAAACACTTCTTGAACACTGTTTCTCATACTGGGCACTGTGCTGAGCAATGGAAATGGGGGGGGTGCTTTTCTGTGACTGATGATGGGGATCAGGGATGATGGAGACAGGGATGGCACAATAAGGGTAGGGCCAGGGTGGGAATCTGAATGTTCTGCTAAGGCGTCAGACCTTATTTTCTAGAATGAAGGTTCTCAAACTCTGGTGGTTCATCAGAGCTTGTTAGCCATACCCAAGCATGGCCCTAGTCCCAGAGACTCATAATTAGCAGGTCCAGGTTACAGCCTAGGGTCCTGCATTTTAAGTAAGCTTTCCTAAGGTGATTCCCGAGGCCAGTAATCTCCAAAATAAAACTGGGTACACCTCATCTTTAAAATATTTTGAATATTTTAATATATAATGTTACTCATATGTATTATGTGACAATAATAAATACCCATCCCCTAACATATTTATAATTATTTCTGTGTAACATTTGCAATATATATGTAAAACCTATATAAATATAGAAATTAAAAATGAATATGAAAAGTTCAATTTGGTTCAAAAAGGGAGGTTGTTACTCAGTGACATAAGCCCCAGATGAGGAAGTATGCTGTTGGCTATGCTCATGAAATCACAATGTCCATTGTATGATGCCATCTACCTAGTTCTGGGGTTTTTTGTTAGAACAAAGCTACTGAGTTCCATTTTCCCCAGTGTCAATCACTCACTTATGCAAATCAATCAGAATAGGTTGCATTTTTATATTTTTAATAAGTGGGTTTCAAATACAGGATTGCTTCATTTAGATGATGTTTAACACAGAAAAACCGTTTCCAAGTTTCAAAGGTATGCTGACAACCTTGTTTTATTTTATTATTTTTTAAACTTTGAAGATCTAATTGGCTTTATTAAGTGATTCATAAATTGGGCAGTATCCCATCTGGCAAGTAGAGGGGAGCTCTGAGGAGTGAGTGGTACAAATTGGAAGGTTGTCATAGGAAGGAAGGTGGGGTGAGAAAGTTATTTGCAAAAGAAAGGACAGGTTCAGGCAAGGTCACCTTCCTTGTGGGGAAGGGCAGGAGGTCTTATTAGGGGATTACCTCATCTTTTGGGAGATGGAGGGCCCAAGAGACAAATGACCTCATTGGTGCTGATCAGAAAATTTCCTTCTGACTGGTTAAGACTAATTTCCGGGGGAAGCTGAAATTGCAATTAGTTAGGTGTTAAGCCCCAGCTTGGTGACTTGGTCTAAGTGATGCCTTTGGGGCCTATGGTTTTCAACAATTCCACTTCCCCCACCTTTTGAGCAGATTCACAGCTTAAAGGACAAATGTAATCAAAATTTAAGGCAAGAGAATATTGTTTTAGTAGGCAGTATCATTATTGGCAACACTGTGACAATGGAAACATTTCCAAATAAGTGCTTTTAAAATGCTCTCTTCACACCATTAGTCTCTTTCAAATACCAATTAGATTCTCACTCATTTCACAATTTCTTAAAGGAGAGGTTGAGTATTTATTCTTTTGAAAGCACTCAGAGGTTTACCACTGACGGCCACTTGCCATCACAGACAGGTCATAAATTTGGAACACGTTCTTTTGAAAAAACAAGAAGTGCATATTCCAGGTATTTTTCCATGTGATAACCAGGGTGTCTTAGGGAGATCAAAGATTTTCATGGTCACTCTCTTTTTCTGAAGTATCATGAAGATTCCACTGTATTTTGGGTGTCTTGTATTTATAACATGAATCTCAGTGATAATCTCCCATACAGCACATTGTGTAAATCGGCCTGGGACGTCTTTGCTACAGTAACTTGCCTCCTTGCCTATACTAACTTACCTGTGAATGAAGCAATGAATGAATTTTATGTGTGGCTTCTCTCCCTGTAATCCTCTAATGGAGCCGTTTTATTTACTCCAAAAGTAATCTCTCCAACAGTGGTCACACCTTACAGTTTGGACATAAATCATTCTTTTCATGAAGTATGTAATTTGGTAGTAGGATTGTATCTTGTCTGGTTTATATTTATGGGTTTGCATAATGTAGAATCTTGAAAGGCTGGTTGGGCAGAAAGTTCTAGATTGACTGTGATTTTCTCTTCATACTTTCAAGAGATTTCCTAGCCAACAAGAACTCTGCTCCCACTTAACTGCTTTTCCTTGCTAGGAAATCTGTCTTTTCTCTCTGATCTAAAGACTTTCTCTGATCAATGGTTGGCCTTAGTAAGATGTTCATTTATGGTGGTTTATTTTGCTTGGGATTTACATTTCCTGAGTTTAAGGATTTTTGTCTTCAACAATTATGAAATATTCTTAAGTTTTCTTTTTTTTTCTTTTTTTTTTTTAATTTTTATTTATTTATGATAGTCACACACACACAGAGAGAGAGAGAGGCAGAGACATAGGCAGAGGGAGAAGCAGGCTCCATGCACCGGGAGCCCGACGTGGGATTCGATCCCGAGTCTCCAGGATCGCGCCCTGGACCAAAGGCAGGCGCCAAACCGCTGCGCCACCCAGGGATCCCAAGTTTTCTTTTTTGAATACTTGCCTGTCTTCCATGTTTCTCTCTAGAACTCCTAGTAGATGTACATTGAAACTTTTCATCCTACCTATAGCATTTTCCATTTCTACCTTTTTGTGTTCTTTATTCAACTGAGTTTTTATTTTTATAACTTATTTTAATTTTTTTTGAGAGTGCATACTTGTGTGAGTGAGAGGAGGGGTAGAAGGAGAGGGAGAGAGAATCTTAAGCAGGCTCCACGCTCAATGTTGAGCCTGAGTTGGGGCTCGCTCTCACAAACCTGAGATTATGACCTGAGCTGAAATCAGGAGTTGGATGCTTAACCCACTGAGGCACTCAGGTGCCCCTTAACTGTGTTTTTCAACTTGACAATCAGTGCGCTTATTTAATTTTAAATTTCTACAACTAAGTTTTTAATTTCCAGAGTTTCTATTTGGTTCCTTTTTAATATTGCCTCTTCTCTTTCACGATGATGATTTTTATCTTTTAATTTCCTTAAGGATTCTTTTTTAAAAAATATTTATTTAAATTCAATTTGTCAACATATAGTCTAACACCAGTGCTCATCTTAGTGCCCATCACCCTCCTTAAGGATTCTAAACACTGGGCAGCCCTGGTGGCTTAACGGTTTAGCGCCGCCTTTGGCCCAGGGCGTGATCCTGGAGACCTGGGATCAAGTCCCGTGTTGGGCTCCCTGCATGGAGCCTGTTCCTCTCTCTGCCTGTGTCTCTGTGCCTCTCTCTCTCTCTCTCATGAATAAATAAATAAAGTCTTAAAAAAAAAAAAAGGATTCTAAACACTTATTTTATGGCTTTTTCAGATTGTTCTATTACCTAGAATTACTGAAACTACTAATCTTCTTGTTTGTTGGGTCTTCTGTCTTTCTTTTATGGTGGTTCATGAACTCCCATGGTTGGTAGTTTTTATTGTGAGCTCATTTTTTAGGGGGTTATTGTTTTCTCTAGAAGACCCATAGATGCTAGATTGTGAGTACTTCCCTCCAAGTATTTTTGTAATTACATTTGGTAGGGCTTCACAGGTTTTGTGGTCCTGGGCCAGTTTCTATTTTATTTTTTTCAGAATTCACTTATCATACAAGACATTTAAATTTAGTTCTACATTCACATGTGGCACAGGACTTGGCTCCAATTTCTCCAGAGAGACTTTTCATTTCCCCACATAGAATCCCATGCAAGGATGAACTTCCTTACGGCTTCCTGTGGCAGATGGACAGTTTTTATACTCCCTGTTAAACAGAGAAGGCGTCCCTTTCAAGTTCCTGCCTTGAGGCATTGGCCTCAGTCCTGTGTCACAACCTTACAATAGGCCCGAAGCTTCATCTCCTAGCTCTCCCAGGGATTAAAATCCCAGTCCCAAACCATGAGAATCTACATTGTGGCCCAAATCCTTCTGTGGGTTGGAGGCTTCATTTGTAGATTTAGATTCCCTCTGTATTTCCTGCAAGCTGGACTTTCCCAGTCTCACTTTAACACTGGTCTCTATTTTTACTTTATCTAGCTCTCAGACATATTTATAGCAAGACCGAAGTTTGGCTTAGATCAGATGCATTTAGATCAGATACTGGAAACCAAAGTCCATTGTTTATATTGTGAGTTCAATAGATTTTGTTTAGAAAAAAAGAGCTTCACTGTTAAAGACAGAAAGATCCATTAAAAACCACAGGACTAGCTCAATGCTTTTCTACTGGTAAGAAAAGGAAGCCCAAGGAAATGGAAATGAAGAGTTTTTAAGGGTCACAAATGCTGAGGAGAAGGAGTAGAACTCTAGTCTCCTTTCTCCTTCCCCCCTTCCTGTTTCCTTTCTTCTTTAGTTCTTCCCTCCTTCTCTTCCTCCTTCATTTCTTTCTTCCATGAACTATATTATCTATTAAAGTCAACATCTTCAGACCCTGGCAGATATAGTGACCACTGTGAAACATGAGGACAATTCTGTGGGTTTCAGCAAAGCAATCGCACCAGAGCGAAGGGGATGTAGGGCTTAACCCCAGAATGTCATCTCCTTCACTGAAAACATCTATATAAAGGGAACTGTCATTATTTAGTTTGTGAAGAGCCAGATTTCCTCTAGGCAGAGAATATGGCAACTTATTCTCTTCATCGAATGATTACTAGGGCACCTGAGTGGCTTAGTGGTTGAGTGTCTGCCTTTGGCTCAGGGTATGATCCCGGGGGATGGGGATTGAGTCCCACATCGGGCTCCCCACGGGGAGCCTGATTCTCCCCCTGCCTGTGTCTCTGCTCCTCTCTCTGTGTTTCTCATGAATAATAAATAAAATGTTTTAAAAAACACTGATTATTAAAAAATTATAAGGACGTATTCGTGCATTCAAATTACTACCGTTTTTTTTCTGTAGCTCTGATGATAACAGTATGTATGGTTGCAACCATTTATGCCACAAAAGCTAAATTAAGGATCCTATTGTATGAGACCACATTAAAAAAAAAAAAAAAAGCAACCTGTAGTAACCCAGGGAAAAAAATTGTTACCTTTGGATGCTTGTTTCTCATTTATACTTTATTTACTGTTCACTCTAAGTCTTTCTTTGCATCATGTGTTATCAACAACAACTTGTGTTTCTTTTCAAGCCAACTGGCCTACTGAAGTGTCTGTTTGTTAAGAAAAGTCAACGAGCCATAAAGTGACCTGAGTAACTGATAGAACTTTAAAGGAGCCTTATTCTTTTCATCTTAACACACCCTGGCACCATCACAAATGTGGCAGTCTTTTCTTTCCAAGAAATAAAAAACTCTTCAGCCCTTTTAGTAGTTTCAGATTGATCTGATGTGACTTGGGTATTTATCAGAAACATTTTAACAGGCAAAGGTAGATAAACCGAGTTGACTACTCTGTATAAGCCCAGCACCAAAGTTCTAGAGACAACTGATTTTTAAACCATGGAAGAACCTTCACGTGGTGTCAAATCTTAAGCCTCAGGGATGACTAGTCTAGTCTAGCATATATGTTCACTAACTGCTGACACCAGCCATGTTTACACCACTGTTTATTGAGCACCACTGTTTACTATGAACCAGGTACCATGCTCAGTGCTTCATATATGTTATTTTATTCAATCCCCCCAATAAACCAAAAAGCAGGTATATCCCCCATTTTATAGTTCAAGAAACTGAGGCTCAGGCACATGACAATGCCCAAGGTAACTTAGCTAGTTAGTGTGTGTTGTCAAGCTAGGATTCAGCCCATTGTCTGTCTGATGCCAAAGACATCATGCTTGTTTACCTTACCTTTGAACCAGGAAGCTGTCTAGTGCAGGTTCAATTTAAATTCCTGGACTCTCTACCTGCAAGGCTTTGTTAAGAATAATTCCCTTCCCCTTTAAGGGTGACTTACCTAAATAACTTGAGATTATCTGCAAGTTTAGGGATATCAGTAATGTCCTCCTAAGGAGAAATAGATAACATTTCATAAGCAGTTAATTAGGTGGTGTTGAGACTCTATACCTGCACTGTCCAATACTGTAGCCAGTCGCCACATGGAGTTATTAAAATCTGAATTAATTAAAATGAAATTAAATGAAAAACTCAGTTCCTCAGTTATACTAGCCAGATTTCCAGTAGTTGCCCCAGCAGGTGGTGAGTGGGCAGGAGTGAGATGGGGCACACACAGGGCTTTCTGGGGGACACGCAGAGTTCTCATTCTTGATTCGGGTGGTGATTTGGGTGATAATACACATTTGTTAACCTGTACATTTTTGTTTTATTTTTTTCCTGCTTTTCTGTATGTGTCATGTGTCATACCAATGAAAAAAGAGATGAAAAAAAGTGACCAGGCACTACCATTCAAGTTAAAAAGCTGATTTAGAAAAACTACTTTTATGTATAAAGTATTTTACAAATTTTGTCTCAGAGCCAGTAAATCTAGCTACATCTAGTTCACTGATTAACTTCTCAAAAGGAACTTGGCTCAAAGTTCATTCTGCAGTGTAGGTTGGTGCCTACTTTCTAAATGAAAAGCCTATTGTTTAGCATCACATGAAAATTTTGAAGAAGGGAGGAGAGAATTTTTTCATTTATTCTGAGAATATGTATATTCTCAGAGTATATAAATATTATATCTAGTTAGTGGAGGAAGTCAACAAAAGAGAACTCCAATTTCATGGGGCCTGTGTCTCCTATAAATGTGAGACAGGCTCTGAATTGCTATAGAATCTTGGCATTTAGTTTGTATGAAGTATTTGCTTTTGCATGACACCAACTTCCCATTTTAAGGAAATGAATCATAAGGAAGCAGGCATTAAATACATAGAATATAGTGATTCATTTTTTTCTCTTATTTATATCTAATTATAATAGATCCACCTATCTAATTCAATGTGGATTAAACTAACAGTGACTCCCACGAATCCCAAACAAAAGTATGGCACTCAAAAGATGACTCAAACAAGAGAGGCATTCCGATTATAAAGCCACCCTTTGGCCACATTTCATGGATAAGGAGATGATAAAATAGTTGTATTATTTTTGTGTAACTGGAAAGTTTTTGTCTACTTCCTGAAGTCAAAAAGGTGTCCCAGAATAAAGGCCCCCACTGTGTCAACCTTGCCCAGTTGTGGGGCATGACTAGGTCAATAGAGAATAGGCTTTATATCTGTGAAGCATCTTCTCCAATTCTCATAGCCAGCCATACAATAGACTGGGTGGTTCTCTTTGATCTGAGTGAAGGGACAACTTCCAGAATCCCTATGAGTAAAAAAAAAGCCTTTGGTGGTGGTAGTCTTTCCCTCATATGCCACAGCTTATCCCTAAGAAATACATACAAAGGTACTGTCATTAATAGCACTGAACATATCTCACAATCCCTTCCAGAACTGACCTGAGAAAAGCCAGTCAGTTCTTGTTAGCTGTAAGCTTGTGACAAGTATGTTTTCTTTTTTCAAAATCAGGTCAAATATTCTCTTATTTATGATAAAGAAGAGCTCATTTACATTTGTCAGAGTCCATCAGAACACAGCCACAGTTCTGAGTTACCAGAGAAGTTCATACCAAAGTGTTGTCCGTTTTTCCACCTTCTAGGGTCACTTCCAAATTAGAGAGTGCTGCTTCTACTTCATCCACCTCAGACTCATTTGTAAAATCCTGTGTTTCAGCTGACAAGGACAGTTTGCTAATGTGATACTACAATGTAAACAGAGGTTGTGGAAATGTTATAAACACAAACGCATCCATTAGCCCTTTCCTCTTTTTGCAGACAACTCCCCTGTAGTTCCAAACACCTCCTGGAAAGAGATTTCCCTCCTATGAAGGGGAAATGACATTTTAATCTGAATTATTTTGAGATCTATGGTTAGCCAATGTTCCAACTTGATTCTTCGCCATCACTGGTTGAACTGGTAGGGGGGATGACATAAGAATCACAATACCAATGCCTTATATAAGAGGGGCACCTGTGTAGGTTATGAAGAATATTTTAAATTTAAATTGGCTTCCTTCACAGTTCTTTCCTTGAAGAAAACAAAAACAGTATGAAGAAAATGAAACTTTCAGAAAACAAATTTGCTTTGTTTTCTTCCAGAGAAAGGGTACTGAAATTTCTATACCTGCAGTGCTGCAAAGATCAACATTTCTTCTTCCGTACAGTCAATTTCTTCTAAGAGAATGGCCCACCTGGCTTGTTCATAGAGTTGGTTTATTCGGACAGCGTCGTACTAAAGAAAGAAACAGGTAGATAGATGTGTGTTGGTTGGGAGCGGGGGCACATATTTATATTTCTCAGTACAAAAACTCTGCAATAACTGAAGCCATTCCTTGTTAATTAGATGCAAGAAACTTTGCTCAGGTAAGTGAAACAAACACCTATCTTTCCACTGCCCCAGCTCATTTTGCTTCTGAACTTAGAACTTCTGTTGTCAAAATATTTTCCAGAGCCTCTTCAAGAGGCCAAACAGATTCCATTGTTTCTTCCTCTCTTTTATCACACTTCCATTGGTAGGAAAAAACCATTGTCCCCACCTATCTACAGGACTCTCTTCAGTTTCTTGTGAAACTGTAACTCTGTACCCATTAAACCATAACTCCTATTTTTTTCCTCCCATGGGTACACAATTTACTATATCCTTAGGAAAAAAAAGAAAATGACTGTGAGGGAAATATGGAGGAGGAATAGAAAAATAGATTGTCTAAACAGATTTATCACGGGTTGGTTAGCATTAGTTTATTTTTCCTTTTGCACTAACCTTATACACACTAGAAAAAAGGTGAGATAAGGGGTATAAAGATCCACAGCAAGCCCAAACCAGTAAATAGCACTGCTACAAGGTGCAGGGGGAAATGGAACCTTCCATGGAGGCATGTTCCCTCTCAGCAGTGCTCAGGACACGGTCAAGGCAAGACAAATGCAAACTGAAATGTGTGGCAGGCTGGGAGCTGTCAGTCTAAGGACCTTAAGAAAGTCTGTCTTTGCTTTGGGAACTTTGCCAGGTGGCATGGCACCCCTCAGGAGCTAGCCCCACTAGCCTCCCCAGACAAACCCAAGCAGAACACACGTGAAAATATTCACAACAGCATTGTTCATGACAACTCCAAACTGCAAACATTCCGGTGTCCCTTGACTGGTGACCGGATAAATGGGGCTCATGCACAAGCGGATGTGGTGCAGCAGTAAGAAGGAGCGTGCTCCTGGGGCACGTGAGAGCACAGGGGGGCCTCAGAAACCTGCCCAGTGAAAGATCCAGATGTGCAAGCTTACACACTGTATGATTTCACCAATGTGAAACTTCCAGAAAAGGTAGGGCTGGAGACAGAAAGCAGAGACCAGTGGTGGGCTAAGGCTGGGGGCAAGGATTGACCACGGATGGGGTACGAGGAAACTTTTGGGGTGATGCAAGTGTTTCACAGTTGGACTGTTGCACAACCATATGAATGTACTACAACCATTACATTAGAATTTTATAGCATGTAAGTGACATGGCAATCAAGATGCAACAACTAAAAAAATGTACACCATACACACCAAAACCCACAACGCCTGCCCCCCACAAAGACCTCTGCTTCACAAACAGTTTAAAGACAACACCTAGGGTCGCCTGGGTGGCTCAGTCAGTTAAGTGTCTGCCTTCAGCTCAGGTCGCAATCCTAGGGTCTTGGGATCAAGTCCTGCATCAGGCTCTCTGCTTAGTGGGGAGCCTGCTTCTCCCTCTGCTCTTCACCCTGCTCATGCTCTCTTTCTCTAAAATAAATAAATAAACTCTTAAAAAAAGGACAAAATCTAAATAGTGTGTGTGCTGCCAATAAAATCTGAATTGGCCTGTACTGTCTGTCTGTCTGTCCACCAGTGAGTCTATAATCCTCATTCTGTAGTTTTAGTGAGAGTAAGTTAAATCACTCGATAAGGCTTTTCTCTCAAAGGTACTCAGTAAAGATCTACAAAAAGTAATCGCTTCCACACCTGAACAAACCTAACTCCCCTGCCACCCCCCCAAAGCCAAATAAAACAATTCCTTGAGAGAGTACTGGTTAAACAAAAGTTACTTACATTACAAATTGACATGGGAGAACAGGATCTAGTACAAGGTGTTATAAAGGACAGGATAAACCTGGGCTCCCATGGAGGAACACTGGCTTTCTCTGGGGCAGCCAGCGGAGCTCTGCAATTTCTTCTTTGGGGCCTTCTTCACGTTCCCCCTGAGACTCTAGAACATCACGAGGTCCTAGGTTTTCAGGGGTCACTTATTAACAGGCATTCTGATAGGTTTTTTTTTCTTTCTGAAAACTCTGTCAGTGGTTTCCCCAACTTAGAAACAAATTTTTCCCTTGGTGGGGATTGGCTCCTCTTCCCCTTCCTTAGCCCTAGATTTCTTTTGTCATCTGGTTTACTGAAAATAGAAATCCCAGACTGGAAGCACATGGTTTTTGCCACCTCTACTGCCTGAATCCCTGTTTCTCCTCATCCAGCCAATTCAGTAAACCCCTCTCTCCTTCCACCAACCAAACCAACAAATAACAAGACCTGCTTCCTATAACTCTCTCAGTAAAGAGTTATTTAGATCTAATCACGGAGGATTCCCTATTAGCTGGGAGGAAGCTAATTCAGTATTATATATAAATATATATATATATATAAAGTATATATACATATAAATATAAATATATATGTAAATATATATAAATCCAGTATTCTCTAGGACTCTTATTAAAACCAATGTGTCTGGGGCACCTTGGTGGCTCAGTGGTTGAACATTTTTTTTTACTCTTATAATTTTTTTAACTAAGTAGTCCCCCCAAATACAGGAGGTAAGTGTTAGTATCCCCTTTTTACAGTTTTGTAAAGCTGTGTTAGGCAAATTCAGAGAGGTTAAGGAGCTATGGATGATCTCTTAGGGAATAAGAGATGGGTTTGAAATTAAAGTGACATTGGATCAAACCCAAGACTTTGCTCTTTGGCTTTGGTTGTGATCCCAATGTCCCTGGAATTGAGTTCCTCTGCCTGTGTCTCTGCCTCTCTGTGTCTCTCATGAATACATTTTTTAAAAATCTTAAAAACAAACAAACAAACTGATGTACCTTTTCTCTATTGAACTTTTAAAAAATACTATGAATTATTGGAGTTATAAAATTTTTTATTCACATATTTAAATAACAGATAATAGATACTGAAGGAATTAATTTTGAATGAATTCTAAAGAGACGAACGTATAATAAAAAGTCTCCTTCTCTTCCTTGTTCCTTACAAATGCTGGTTTCTCTATGGACTGTTTTGTACCTTGTTCTTTTTCATTTGATAAAACACCTTGCATTTGTTCTACATCAAAAGAAAGTTGATTCATTCTTCTTAGCAACAACACTATATATGTATCATAACGTATATAATCACTTCCCTATTGATGGATGTTTAGGGAGTTTCCAATTTTCTTCTTCAAATAATGTAGCAATAACTGTTCCTGGGTACAGACATATTGATCCACATATTTGAATGTAACTGTGGTATAAGTACCAAGGATTTGCTATGTCAAAGCTATGTAGAATTGTAATTCTGATAGATATTGCCAAATTGCCTCCCATAAGGATCAGATTAATTTGCACTGTGATCAATAAGCAGGGTATGAGAGCCATTTTCTCCACACTCTTGCTAAGATAGTGTGTGAAGCTTTTTGATCTTTACCAATACAAGGCTAAAAGCCATCCTAGTTCCTTTTCTCTTAACTATGTGTTCATATTCTTTGCTCATTAGGCTACTGGGTTGTTGGTCTTATTATTGATTTCTGGGAGCTCTTTATTAGGAATATTAGCCTTTTGTTTATAGTATGTGTTGCAAAGACTTTTTCACTTTGTATATAGTTTTTGGGTGTGGATAAAATTTTGATTTATGAAAAAGTACCAATATTTTATGGATTCTGGGTTGTATATTTTTAAGATATATTATTTTTGAAATTTTGTATATTCTAGTATTTTGTATATCTGAGATTTTAATCAGTACCTGTAACCGGTGCTACAGCCTCCCTGCATCTCTCTTCTGAAAGCTGGAGAAGCTCCCTGATTCTACTATCCACTTTGGTTCCCATTTGTAGGATGTCTTGTCTGTTTTACAATGGCATTATGGGTGCTATCTTTGCTCTTCTTGATTTGATTGTAGATTCTATGAAAACATGAACTGCATCTTAAGTTTCTGTATTCCTCTATCTACTCAGCACCTAGTAGAAACTTGGAACTAAACTTGGTTATATTTATAGCATTCCATACTCTAGAAGAGAGGGGAAAGAACTCTAAAGTGGTTGGGGATCACTGTTCCTGTGCCCTAAAGCCATATCCCCAAAGCCTGAGTCTTCCTGTTACTTTTGGGTTGACAGCTTCTATTTGGCTATTAGATTCAAATAGGTTTTGTTTGTGAGCCATGTGGAGAGAACTCCTTACCAATTGAGAAAACATGATCATTCATAGCACCCTTGAAAAAAATTAAAACAAAACCCCCCTCCTTTTTAGGAGAAGCTGTAGTTTCTCCTGAAGGTTTTATCGAGGAGCCAAAATTTGCTCTTTTGCCATGATTTGGTGAAAGTTACATGCTCCAGTCACAAGCTAGGTCCATGGGTATTAAGGTAGATCTAAACCAAAGACTGGGAAGGAGCTGCACAGAAGTGACAAGGAATAAGGCTTATTTTGAAGAAGAAGCCAGTTGAGGAAGCAGTGCAACTTGAGATGTACCTTTGAAGATCATATTTAAAAATCAGGGTCAAGGAGAAGACAGTGCCATGAGAGGCAGAATCACTGTTGTGGATGAGAAAGGAGTTTACACAGAAGAGGTGGCCTGAGGCAGGCTCCTCAAACAAGTGCCTGGCAATGAATGGAAAAGAGCAACAAGCATATGGAACTGGGATAAAATCACCCTGTGCACTTGGAGGGCCTGTGGCTCAGTTTATATTCTCTGTATTTGGCCAGCTGAGTGCTGACTCACAACTCCACAAACTGGCCAAACAGGGGCAAGGAAGGGGCAGAAATTCAGAGGATTTATTTCACCACTCAGTTGTCCCAGTACACTTCAGGTGGCAGATGTGTACTTAATGAGAATTGATAATCAGCTGGGGTCCATCCTTTTTTATTTATTTATTTATTTATTTATTTAATTTATTTATTTATTTATTTATTTATTTATTTATTTATTTATTATCTATCTATTTATTTATTTATTTATTCATTCATTCATTCATTCATTCATTCATTCATTCATTCAGATGGTGCCTCTTTCTCATCTCCAAATCAGCCCTGTGATGGGGAGTGTGGTATGCACCATCATGGGGTCCTGGCTTATTCACAGAAACCTGCTCTTAACCCTGGCTCTGATGCTCCTTCCTCCCTAAGCATTAAGGATTCCAGCTCTCTGAGCCACTCTCCTTTTTCCTTTGTTCACGTGGATGGATGGGGTGGCACGAACCATGCTGGGCAGCTGACCATGCTTGTTAGAAACTAAAAGATGAAAATCTAAAGACAGTTTACATTCATTGGTCTAACCTTGCAGAGTTACACAAAAGATTAAACAGATTAACCCTAATTCTGATAACTAAATGACTCAATTTTACGCTTCCAGGCCTTGACATTGAAAAAAGGAGAGAGAGAAGAGAGCAAGGATCTTACTTTGGGATTCAAGTCAAAGAAAGTGTAGTATTTAAATCGTAACAGCAGCTGCTCATCCTCCTGGATGCCTTGTTCCATAAGTGAACGTGAAGAGTCCAGCCAACTAGAAAACAATAGGATGACTTTTAAAAGTCAATCGATTTTACACACGTTATAGTATTACCTAATGTGTTTATATACATACTTATATACATATATACATTTATACACACACATATGTAAATGTAAGTGTGTGTATATTTCTTTGAACAAAGCCCGAGTAATATACCCAAAAACCTGTAAGGGGGAGGACTTGATAATAGCTTATATTTGCATTTTATATTATAATTTTTATGACGTTCCAAGTGCTTTTTCTATATATATTTTGTTTACATTGATTCTTTAACCCAGTTAAGAAGCCAATGCAGTTGGCATTTTCTCAGTGTTATGGGTGAGAACATGGAGTCTTAGTGACATTAAGTGCTGTGTGCAAGGTCATGGGCCTTGTCATGGAACCAGAATGAAAATCTGTACTTGTTGACTTCCTGCACTGCCTCTTGTCTACACCAGCTGGTCTGACTCAATGCTGTGTCTATCTTACTGGCTAGAACTTTCTGCAACAATGGAAATATTCTATATTGCCTAGTCCGACAGAGTACTCACAGTCACACATAGCTACCGAAGATTTAAATGCGGCTGGTGCCACACTTTAATTTTAATTAAATTCAAATGTATATGTAAATATCCACCTGTGGCTAGTGGCTCCTGTACTGGATAGTACAGTTCTAGAGTTGAGAAATAAATACTGCATAGCGGGGAGGGAGTGGGAGAGGTGGGGAATAAGAGTGAACAACAGAATGAGGTGGGGATGAATGCCATCCAGTCCCATGGAGAAGATGGCCTGAATGTCCCTTCTATCAGGCCTTAGGGGGAAATAAGGATGACTGAGATACAATCACTGTCCTTAAGGAATGGACAGTCCTGTGAGGGGATGGTGAGCCTCATAGTAAAGGAACATGGTGTGGGAGCAAGTAGAGTGTCACAACAACTACAGGGAAGTGAGTCCTCTAGAATCCTGTTATCTGAGAAGGAGACGGATGCAACTGGGTCCTACAGGACAAGCAAGGGCCAGCTTGAGCAGGATGAAAGGAGGAGAGGCCTGGAGCAGAGCAAAGGTAGTGACAGAAGAGTGTGTGTGCACCAAGGGGGGATGGGGTATGTGAGCACACAGGACGGGGACATCTGCTGGGCCAGCTCTCACAGGGAGTGGAATGCTATGAACAAACGACTTTATTTGGTGAACGGGGGGAGTGAAAGAAATGGTGATTTGAGAAGTGGTCTGGGTATATGTTCTAAGATGACTTCAGAGCTGAAGGACTCATTAAAACACTTAAAGGGAGATGTGATGTCCCCTTGGGGGATGTTGGCCCGGTGAGCCACCTGGATCTCCCCGCTGCCACTTATAACTGATCTCCATCCCACCAAATGCACTTTGCACATAGATAGGGACAAAGAATTTGTATTCACATACGACAATCCATTGAGTTACCTGAACACAAATGTCACACCTTAAATGTATGGCAATGACCAAAGGCGGCAGTTTCCCCTTCTATAGCTAAAAGCGGCGTTGACTTTTGCTAATCGTGTACAATCCCCAGGCGTGCTAACTTAAAAATTAAATAACCCCCTCTCCCCAACTTCTGTGGCATCTTCTTACTGTATCAACATCACTTCACAGATGCTGTGAACACAGAGAAGCAAAGCGGAGCCCCGTCCTTACCCTGCGTTAAGCTTGGCTTTGTCAACCAGTGACCGAGGCTGGTACATATCAGCCAGTGCTTCTGGTGACTGCGGGGGTTGGCTGAATGCCAGGATGCTGCAGTTTTGTTCTGTCAAAGGGCTGTCACTGAACCAAGTCATGGTGGATGATGCTGGCGTTCCACTGATGGGGTCATATGTGGGAGTCATGGTTTTACTGTATAAGCCAGGACTTACTGCAAAGGCGAAGGGAAGCATACACAATGAGATGAGGTTCAAGGGGAGGAATCTTTGGAAAAATAAGGACTAACATTGCCATACTAAAATGGATTTTGAATTTGAATTTGTGTACCATTTCAACTAAGGAGATGAGTTATGGCTGATGGGAGAGGACTCATGGAAGGGCAGAGAACTTACAGGCTGTAAAAGCTTATAAAAACCAACCCAGACAAACGTTGGGGACCATCTCCTTGTCAATAATTCAAAAATTTGGGATGCCTGGGTGGCTCAGCAGTTGAGTGTCTGCCTTTGGCTCAGGTCGTGATCCCTCAGTTCCGGGATCAAGTCCCACATCGGGCTGCCTGTGAGGAGCCTGCTCCTCCCTCTGCCTCTGTCTCTGCCTCTCTCATGAATAAATAAATAAAACCTTTAAAAAATAATTCAAAAATCTGTTTCAGCTGTGAGTTTTGGCACCATCAGAGAACAGAGGATCTCCCAAGAGTGTAGGTACAGGCTATATTTTTGGGCAAATCCTTTCAACAAATAACAGTACTTGCCAATTTTAAGAACCCAGATAGTTGGGAGTTTATACACCATGCAGTCTGTGTAAGGAAAATGGGAAAAGTGCCCTTTATTCTTTGCATTGGAATATACTATGCAAGAAGACTCTTGCTGCAAGCAAGCTAGGGATTGATTTGCTTTTGTATAAAAAGACAAGGATTACGTCTTTCCAGAATTTTTACCTGCCCTCTCATTACATGCCCAATGCAAAATAAAATTGAATTCAGGAAAGAGTCACCTGAAGATAGAATCAAGAAGAGATCCAACTAATTTCTTTTCCTCCCAAATTCACGGCAAATTTCCCTAAAGTTTTGCATTCATCAGAATATAATATACAAGGTTAAAACAATGAGGTATACAGTCAGTAGAGTCTGTGACTCTTGATCTCAGGGTCATGAGTTCAAGCCCCACGCTTGGCATGAAGCCTACTTAAAAAAAATAATGAGCTACAAAACAAACCTAATTTAAAAAATTCTGTGAGTTCTAAAATTAATTGCATATCCTTTCTTCATCACAGAAATCCTGCAATTTTAGTCTTTTTTTGTTTGGGGGCGTGGGGAGGGGAAGAAAAGGGAGATGAGGGAAAGAGGAATAGAGGGGAGGGAGATTTCTTGGGATTTAAAAAATCCTTGGATTCAAGAATGAAACACAACAATAAAACATCTGTCATGAATCATACCTGGTGGACCTACAGTCGTTGGAGAACCCTCCAGGTTTAAAATATCTTCAATTATGGGCTCCTTGTTACTTTTGTCTTTTTTTTTCTTCTTTTTAAAATAGTCACCAGAAGGCTTTAACAAGGAAAGTTCTTCTGATCTTCTAATATCTAACAAACAAATAAATATAAAGAAGAATGAAAACCTATCAAAAAGTAAAAAAGAGGGAGTGCCTGGCTAGCTCAGTTGGAGGGGCATGTGACTCTTGACCTCAGGGTTGTGAGTTTAAGTCCCACGTTGGGCAAAGAGATTACTAAAAATAAATAAAATAAAACTTAAAAAAAAAAAGTAAAAAGTAAATTACATCTAAGACTCAAGAGTCATGCTAGGCATCTGAAATGATTGCTCAGGAAATTCCTGAGAAGTAAATGTTACTAGATTACATCCCTTTGGTAGAAATAGAAGGGGAGGGATGTCTGGGTGGCTCAGTGGTTGAGTGTCTGCCTTCGCCTCAGGTCATGATCCTGGGGTCCTGGGATCAAGTCCTGCATCAGGCTCCCTGCAAGGAGTCTGCTTCTCCCTCTGCCCTATATCTCTGCCTCTGTCTCTGTTTCTCTCATGAATAAATAAAATTTAAAAATCTTAAAAAAAAAAAAAAAGAAATAGAAGAAAAAGAAACAGACCAGACTCCTAAAACGGTTGTGTGTGTGTGTGGGGGTGGGGTGGGGGGGGAGCAGTGGGTGTGTCAAAGAGTGGAGAAAGCTTTAGTCCAATAAAATTTCTAGTTGTTTTTTTAATTTATCATGAAAATATTTCAAAGATACCCAAAGCAAAGAGAATGGCCCCCTCATGTTTCCCTCATGTTTTCATCACGCAGCTTCAACAACTACCAGTACTTGCTGTTCCTAGTCATCTACTTACTACCAATTTTTCCCTCTTTTTCTTTTTTAGTTTTGTTTTTTTTAATAACAATGAAGAACCCCACCTTTTTCTTTATAGATCATAGTTCCTGAGACCTGTCTCTTATACTGTGCCCAATTGCTAATTTCATCCCTGTGGCAGACAGCACTGGTGCCCTGCCCATCTCTTCTTGGCCCTCACCACTTCAGTGTACCCTGATCCGACTTCTAGTGGCAGCTAGGACAAGTGTCTTTCTGCCCGAGGGCTTGCTCTGGATGCCACAGTCTGCACTACCCAAATGTTCATGTAACAGGCGAAATAAGTTCAGAGAATTAACATTTCCCAAGAGCAGCCCTCCATGACTGACAAGACTCCTGCTCCCTCACCCCCTGGCAGGGAGAGCTCTGAAGCATGTTTACATCATCTCCCAGAAGCCCCCGATTGCCCCAAATGCAACTGGATTGGTGATACTCTCTTATTGGTGGCCTTGTCTTTCCAGTCTTACTTCCTCACCCCCAACCAGTGTTTTCTGGAATCACCTCCACACCCCAAAATAAATGTTTGTACTTGAATTCTTTTTTTTTTTTTAAAAGATTTTATTTATTCATGAGAGACACACAGAAAGGGGCAGAGACACAGGCAGAGGGAGAAGCAGGCTCCCTGCGGGGACCCTGATGCGGGACTCAATCCCAGGATCCTGGGATCACGCCCTGAGCCAAACCAAAGGCAGACACTCAACCACTGAGCCACTGGGTGTCCCTGTGCTTGAATTCTTGTCTCAGGGCCTGCCTCTGGAGCACTCAAACCCAAGATAATTCCCATTTTTCCCATTCATCAGATATGTTTATAACTGCCATTGCCAATCAGAATTCCTGGTAACCATTAACCACACTGGGCTGCTTTATGATTCCAAGTAAAAGCCAAGGAAATGTGGATGTTAGTCTGAAAGCAGCTTTCCTGGAGGCAAATGTACTGATTCCATAGGTGCTGCCATTTTTCAGTTTAAATACTGCTTAGTGCTGAGGCTGAGGCTAGCAGTTTAGCTCCATCCTCTTCCCCTGTAACCAAGGATGCTCAATTGTCAGGTTGCAGTACACACCTGTGCCCATTCCAAATGCATAATTTATGTATGAGACCACGACATGAATCAGAATTTCCAGCAGGAGCATTAGAAACAAAACAACAAAACCAAACCAAACCTGCATCTCCAAGCCCAAGATTTGTGTCTTGTCTTCTCTTTTTAAGAAAATCCATCATATTGCTAAATTTGATTTAGCTTCCGTTGAATAGATGTAAAAAAAAAACAAAACAATGACTAGCAATGCCAGGTTGAGGGGCACTGGGGTGGTGAGCTCTGTAACAGCAGGTTCCATTCATTTGTTCACTTAACAATTAATGAGCAGTGAATGTGTGCCAGGCATTGTTAGGAACACGGGCATGCTCAATTAATGGTTTCTGCCTTCACCCTATTTCATGCCATCACAGTCTCCATTGCCCAACACTGGAACTCCTAATCCTGCGTATACTATTAGAGCTTTACTTTTCTTTTCCTCTGCCAAATATCTCCTTTTAATATCTTATTTTTCTTACTTTTAAATTATTTTTACATTCATTGTTTATTTTCTGTCTCTGCATCCTAGAATGTAAGCTCAAGAAGGGAAGGGGTTTGGGATTATTTTTATTGCTAACCAATCCCTAGCACTTGCCACAATGGCTACATAATCAATATATATTTGTTGGAAGAATGAATGAAGAGTTGATAGTTTAATGGGGAAGACAGATTACTCACTCGTATGTTGTAAATACTGTATTCAAATGCCAAATCTTTGTCTTGGAGCCAGAGAATGTGCCTACACACTTTCAAAGAATATAAAACAAGAAAACCTTCATGACACAGCGTTCACTTCCATTATAGAGGTTCCCCAGATAAATGGTTTGGGCAGTGTTGTCCTTAATGATTGTTAAAATCGTAAGAATTAGTTTTTAATCCCTAATTAAGTGTTCCTTCCTGCTTAAAATAAACTCCTCAAATAATTTTTGTGGATACGGTATTTACTGTAGTGAAGTGTTTGTAAAGCAATTAAGACATTGCAACACCATTATCTCAAAAACAATAAAGATACATCAGCTCTATGGTGATGACGATTTAATAGAACTTCTTATTTGTCTTAAATATAATGATATTAGTATGGCTTAGAGGAATGATTTTTTTTGGGGGGGAAGTCTTAATGAGTTTGTTTTTTCTGTCTACAGATCTGTTTTGAAATAGTGTTAAGCTGGGGCACCTGGGTGGCTCAGTGGTTGAGCACCTGCCTTTGGCTCAGGTCGTGATCCTGTGGTCCTGGGATGGAGCTCCGCATCCAGCTCGCCACAGGGAGCCTGCTTCTCCCTCTGCCTATGTCTCTGCCTCTCTCTGTGTCTCTCATGAATAAATAAATAAATAAGCTTAAAAAATAGTGTTAAGCTCTGGGGAAATGAATCTGATTTACTCCAATGATGTTCCATTTGGTTTAACTCTACTTACATGGCTGAAGTCCCCAGAACTGGGCTTGAAAAGTATGCTTACTAGGGTAAGATAAGTGTCCTGTAAAACCAACCGCCTGTAGGCAGAAAGCACATATAATTTTCCTGTCCTCCCTTACTAACAGTCCAAAGGGCATGGGGCCTCTCCAGGGTACTCACTCAGGATTTTGCAGATATCACTGACAGCTTTAAAAACCACAGCGGAGAAGCTGACTCGCAATCGCACTGTCTTCACATTCGGCAGGCGGAGGCGAAGTATTTTGTGCTGAGGGGTGAAGAGAAGCTTTGCATCTGCCTGGACTCCATATTTGTCCAGAGTCCAGTGCGTTTTCAGAAGCCAGCAATGTTTCTGTTCCCACCAAAGGGCAAAGTCTGACCAGTCTTGGGATATTTCTGCAAAAGTGGAAAATACGATGAAGTGAAACAAGAGAGAACTCTAGGGTCCATTCCATTGTGTGTGAGAGCTGAAACACAAATGGTCTTCGGCTCCCTGTCTCCTTTGACAGTGGGCTCTCTAAGGTGGGGCAGGTAGAAAACAGAGGCTGAACCTTCCTTATCATGACTGTATTTAAATACAGTGAAAGAAACAGACACAAACACATTTTGTTCTTGTTAAAGTAGCCTGAGTTCTTTTCCCTAAGGCCCTTTAGTGCCATGGTCCTTTCTAGGAAAGCCAGGGGCATTTGACTTTAATCAAGATTATTTCTCCACTAGAAACCAATCCTTCCACGTTGGATCACAAAGGACTATCAGTAACTCCCAAGGTGTGCACAGAAGGAATTTAAAGTTGACACTTCCCCCTCTCTATAATGTCCAGCTCTTTTATCCCAGTACCACCCGATTCCCAGTTTCCAAAGTGTCTACACCGAGATAAGCTGAATATTCTCTCTCTCTTGATGTCAGCATCAACTCTTTTCTCTCCTTCAATGCTGACATTGAAGTTGAATCTTTTCCTTTTGTCAATGTTGGAACCAATATTCAATCTTTTATTTGTTTTGTAAAAAAAAAAAAAAAAATTTCTCTTTTTCTCACTTTATGTCAGAAAACCTTTCTTTCAATGCTGTTAGAAGTATAAATGCTGTAACTATTTTAGAAAGTCCTATTACACAGTCATTCCTCTCTGAGCTATACCCCAACAGCAATGCCTCTATATACTCACCAAAGACATGCAGTATAGCAGCCCTATCTGTAGGAGCCTGAAAATGGAAACAACCCAAATGCCCATCAATAGGTAAATGGGTAAATTGTGGCATAATCATATGATAGAATATCACACAGCAAATGAAAGTAAATGAGCCAAAACTTTATGCAACAATATGGGTAAATCTCACAGACATAATGTTAAGTGAAAGAAAGCAGATGCATTAAGAGTATATCCTACACGAGTCCACCTATATCAGTTTAAAAACAAATAAAATTTTTCCTGTGGTGTTAGAATTTAGGATAATGGTTTCCCTTGGTGGGGCAGTGACTGGGAGGGGTCAGAAATGATACTTGGGTGGGGGAGTCAGTAATATTCTATTTCTTTTCTTTTTTTTGTTAAGATTTTGTTTATTCATTCATTGAGAGACCACAGAGAGAGACAGAGACATAGGCAGAGGGAAGAGCAGGCTCCCTGCGAGGAGTCTGATGTGGGACTCGATCCCAGGACCCCAGGATCATGCCCTGAGCCAAAGGCAGACACTCTGAGCCACCCAGGCATCCCAGTAATATTCTATTTCTTGATCTGAGTGGAAGTTACATGACTTTGAAAATTTGTTGATTGGGACACTTATGATAAGTACACTTTTCTGCATACATATTATACTTCAGTGAAGACTTACTTAAAAAATCTCTATCTCATTAGTGTAAATGAAAAGTCAACATCTGGACAACCTGAGATAGAAGATAAAACAAATCAGAGAAAATAGAACACTACTAAGTTCCAGGTTAATCACGTTGATTCCTGATGTAAAGACTCTGACCCTTAAGACTTCTCTTTCTTTCTTTATACCGAGAGAGTAGTGCATAGTGGATATATGGTAAAAGACCCATTAGCACTGAACTGACTTTATCACTGAAAAATCAAACATTAACAAGAGAATTGACACAGCAATCGAAGGCCGTGCCACCTGAAGTCACCTTAGATGTCACCAGGGGGATAGGGCTGTCGAAACATGGTTTTATACCCACTGGGGAGCTTTAGTTTGTCACCAAAGACTCAAGTTTTTACAAGAGTGGTTGGGAGGCGGGGTTCAGTTTATGGCTTCTGCAGGATCCTCTATTTTTCTTTCTCCTGTGGGAGGGGGCTTACTCTCTGAGCTATTACAAGAATCATAAGCAGAACAACTTAGATGGTCAGACAATCTGGATTAGCCATTTACTGTTAGCGATAGAGAGGTTTTTAAACATAGGGAAACCATAAATAAACAGTAACTTACTGATCTGTTCTACTAACTTGAGCATCACTCCCCCAACATGCAGGTCTCCGGACACTCTCAGCGTGACATCTTTCTGCTCCTCCTCATTTGGATCGTCAACTCTGACAATGAGCTCCCAAGAAGCAGATACAAAGTCGCTGGATGAGAGCATCGTGGCAAAGGCGGGTATCTGCCACACAAAAAAAGCAGACACAGATTAGAATGTGAGAAGGAAACTGGAGCTTGTCAGTAGATATTAAATTTAACATCCTAACTTTAAAGACAAAAAGTCCTATAGAAATGGTCTCCGGCCTTCCAAATTAACGTGACTTTATCTTTCCATTCCCCCCAGGAGCACTGGCCTATTGATTTTCTGTGGCTGCCCAATCAATGCCTCAATCTTTGCTTTGTGTCTGTCTACTTCTCTTGGCTTTCTCTGAACTACTATTGTGACAGCAGGCAACAAATCATGGCAATCCTTGGTATCTTAAAAAACATCAACTTCACTGAAGTGTAATTTGTGTATAACAAAATGCATAGATTTTTTAAGAAGTAGGCTCCATGTTGGGGGCTTGAACTCATAACCCTGAGATCAAGACCTGAACTGAAATCAAGAGTCAGGCACTCAACCGACTAAGCCATCCGGGTACCCCTGCAGAGATTCTTCTTTGAGTGTAGTTGACACACAATGTGACATTAGCTTCAGGTGTACAATATAATGATACAACAACTCTATATGTTATGCTGTGCTCACCACAAAGATGCACAGATTTTAAAGGTATAGTTTGATGCCTTTGTTATATGCAAATTATGCCTTGATAAAGTTTACTTTGGAAAAGGATGCCGTTAATATCTTCCTCTATTTTATTATATTCCTTCCATAAATATTGATGACATCTGATATGAAAATTCAAACAATGGAAGTATAGCAAAATAGTTTTCTATTTCAGTCATATAATATGTAGGTTTACATATGAAGATATAGGGCATTAATAATTATTGTCACGTATTTGACTTACTTGAGCTATCATTTTATATCATATCAAAGTTGATAAATTAAGTGCATCATTTAAGGTTTCAGACATACCTCTGGCAAAAGATTTAAAATAGGAGTGACAGACATACAAAGCCCACTCTTGAAGATACAGATGGGGTGAGAACTTCAAAACCAGAATTTTCCTCCTATCAGAGGAACAAAAATAAAACAAGCTAAGCAGTATGAAAACTGAAATGTTTCAAGGATTAACAGGAACCGTGGAATCCAAAATTGGCAGAACTTTAAATGATGGCTCGGTGTTACTTTTAAAAGGAAGCAAATGATACTACCTCTCCTATTTTAATATTTAAAATAAAAATCGGCCATTTAAATGATAATAACACATCCTTTTCACTTTACTATGTAAAGACAGCTTATGAGAAATCCATGTTTTCATAAGGCCTATTTTTGAGAAACATCAGTGCACTCAAACTCCTAAGAAGGGCCTTCTCTGATGGAAAGTGCATGAGTCCCTTGGGGATCTTCTTAACCTCAGATTCTGCTCAGCAGGTCTGGGGTGGAGGTGGAGACCCTGCATGTATAATAAGCTCCAGGTAACACTGATCTATGGCTCACACTTTTGAGTCTAAACAGCCATGTGAAAAATTGACTTCAGAACTCAGTTCCTGCCTTCCATCTACCCAAATCAATATTAAGCCAGGGACTGTGGTGACACCTGAGGATCATTATTTTTAATAATCAATAATTACACCACCAATGTCATACTAGTTTTGTGCGCATTTGAAACTGCTCACATTTGAAAGCATAAGAGAATCTCAAAATATACAAAAAGATACACTGCAAATCTGAATGGGCTCAGGACAGACTTTATTTGTTCAAATCAAATTCAAGGTTCAGAAGTAGCTCCTTGTGTTTGTGTGAAGGATGTAATGCTTGCACCTCCCCAAGCACAGAGGCACACTTGGAGACCTGCATGAGCAGTGAATGCTACTTAATGACTATATGGGGCCTACCCACTCGCTTTACTGTCATCATCAGGCTCAAGTATCTTGTTATGTTATACACTTAGCTGGTGCTGTGGATATGAACCACTAATTTGTGTTATCTCCTTCCTCGGCTCAGCAATCCCATTAGAAATGAGGAAACTCAGGCTGAGAGGTTAGGCAACTTGTTGGAAGTCATGCAGCAAGTTACGTGGTGGAGCCCAGACAGAAATCCAGGTCCTTCGAACTCCAAACTCTCCACCATTACATTGGGACATGTCCTTGATAAAACTGCAACACCAATCTGAAACAAACCTCTTCAAACCGCATGAGCTAAACTCTCTTAGCATTTCTACTAATATCTTTCCCAGTGAGGAAGCAATAAAGATAACCCCATAATGTGGCACTGAACTGATCTGACTTTAAGATCCTCACAATTTCTAAAATGCTATGCTGTGAGGTGTAGCTATTTAAAAAGTTTGTACTTTAAAGTGACTCCTTCCTGGGTCAGACATTGGTTTTTTCCTAACTTGGGCAATCAAAACACTTCTCTGAAACCAAAAACCCCCCACTTCTCATGTAGGCAATATATAGTGACTCCCTTACAGCGAAATTCAAGCTAAAATTAGACAACCTGGTTTCCCCACATTCCTCTCCTATCTTTCTGCACCTTCATTTCTGAGTGAACTTCTCATTCGCAGCAAGCTGTTACTTGTTGAGGGGAGCAGCGAACTGCAACCCGGAAAGCACGTCGAAGGAGACCAGAACAGAAAGCAAAGCGCACCGGCCGACCTGCCTTCCCTGGGGGAAGCCCAGCCGTCCACCTCCTCCTGTCCTCCCGGCCTACAGAAAATGCAACAAAGGACAGACAGAGAGACAGGCAGCCAGACAGCCAGACAGAAGGAGGAGGGACACGGCCCCTGACGCTTCCCCTGGAGTTCAGAGTGTGTCTGTCAAAGGCCGCCCCGCCTGTCCCTGGCCAGTTCTGCAGGGTCCTGGGGCCAGAGGGAGTGAGGTGGGTTGGACCGAAACCCGTCCTTGACCCCTAAGGGCAGCCCCGGAGGCTAACTGGAGACTTTTGCAAGGCCAGACAGGTAAGGCCGGAGAAAGCGGCCACACGCCGGGGACGTTATTTGCATTTCAGCAGCTATTCACGTGCAGGGCGCTGCGCAAAGGAAGCCGCAGGGAGCTCCAGCCCCCCGCCCCCCGCCCCCCGCCCCCCAGCCCCGGCACCCACCTGCTCTCCCGCGCCCGTGGCCCGCAGCCTCGCCGGACGCCTGCGCCCCCGGAGCCCCGCCGAGAGGTGCCCCAGGCCCGGCGCGCGCGAAGCGGGGTGCGGGGTCCGAGCTCGCGGCGGCGACGGCGCTCGGCTGGGCCCGCGGGGCTGCGCGCGGCCGCTGCAGGGAAGCCGCCGGCTCCCCGCCCCGCCCCGCCCCGCCCCGCCCCCGCCCCGCCCGCCGCGGTCTCCGCCCCGCGGGGGGTGAAGGCTCGCCCGGCCCGGGCCTGCCGGGTCTCGCTCGCCCCCGGGGAGGAGGAGCGCCCCGCAGCGCGGAGAGCACCCGCGGGGCCCGAGGGCTGCGGCCGGGAGAGCGCGACCACCTGCGCGCTCCGCCCGCGCCCCTCCGGCGACCCCGGCACCCCGCCCCTTGCGGGCGCCTCCAGAGCCCGGGGTCCCCGAGGCACTTCGCGCCCTCCCCTGCGGGAACGCCCGTCACCCCCGCGCGGGGGCCTCTGCCCGGAGACTCCCGCCTCCCCTTTAAGGAGCCTGGGGGCGGACACGCCTGGGGGCTCGGCGCCGAGATCGGCCTTGGCCCTGGCCCGGGGCGGCATCCCGAGGTCCGGGATCCAGCCTCGCGTCGGGCTCCTTCTGGGGAGCCCGCTTCTCCCTCTGCCCGTGTCTCTGCCTCTCCCCGTGTCTCTCATGAATAAATAAAATCCTAAAAGGTAAAAAATAAAGAGCCTGGGGGACCTGGGACGGCCAGGTGGAAGAAACAAGAGCGGCTCACCTCTGAGTAAGAGGGTGATGTCAACTCCCCCGCCCCACGCTACACCCATTGAAGACCCGGCAACGCAAGGCCACGCCTAGGCCGGCATCCGGTGGCTCACCTCAGGCTCAAGCTGGTGTCCCAGGTGGCCCTCCGGTTGGATTTGCTCCCAAAGAAAGCTGGGCACCCTGGAAGGATGGGTGACTTTGGGCAATGTGCACAACCTGTCCAAGCTTCCTTGGTTCATGTTACACATACCTGTTGAGTGTTCACTACGTGCCAGGCATGGGGCTGAGGTCTAAGGATGCAGGAGTTTAATGAAACAGTCAAGGCAATGATAGTTTCCTCATCTGTGAAATGGGTGGAGAGATGGAATGTCCATCACCATTCCAGGTGGGATTTCATTCAGCCCATGACAGAATTTCATGCAGTGTAATATATAGGCTTTAGCCATTTACACCAAGTGCGTAAAGCTTGTGATGACTTAACTTAAAATGGAATCAAATTTAGAAGTGGAATCCTTCTTTTTGCTTGAACATTAACATATTCAGCCGTTATAACGGTTTTGAAAGTATTTTACATTCATTTTTTAAAAGGTCAGTTGACTGGGACGCCTGGGTGGTTCAGTGGTTGAGCGTCTGTCTGCCTTTGGCTCAGGTGGTGATCCTGGGTTCCTGGGATGGAGTTCTACATCCGCTCCCTGCAGGGAGCCTGCTCCTCCCTCTGCCTATGTCTCTGCCTCTCTCTGTGCGTCTCTCATGAATAAATAAAGAAAACCTTAAAAAAAAAAAAAAGGTTAGTTGACTCTGATTTCAAGGTTGTAAGTTCAAGCCCCACATTGGGTAGAGAGATTATGTTAAAAAAAACCTTTAAAAAGATCAGTTAAATAGTTGTTAGCAAATGTGGGATTTTTTTCTTTTTTTTAGTTTGAATTCCAACTTGCCAACATATAGTGTAACACCTAGTGCTCATCACATCTGTGCCCTCCTTGATGCGGGTCCCCCAGTTACCCTGTCCTCCCCCTTACCTCCCCTTCAGCAATCCTTTGTTTCCCAGAGTTAGGAGTCTCTCATGATTTGTCTTCTTCTCTGATTTTTCCCCACTTAGTTTCCCCTCCTTCCCTTACGATCCCTTGCACTATTTCTTATATTCTACATACGAGTGAAACCATATAATTGTCTTTCTCTGATTGACATATTTCCTTCAGCATAATACCCTCTAGTTCCATCCACATCAAAGCAAATGGTGGATATTCATCCTTTCTGATGGCTGAGTAATATTCCATTTTGTGTGTGTGTGCATATGTGTGTGTATATGTGTGTGTGTATATATATATATCACATCTATATTTTTACCACATCTTCTTTATCCATGCATCTGTGGAAGGACATCTCGGCTCCTTCCACTGTTTGGCTGTGGAAATTGCTGCTATGGACATTGGGGTGCATGTGCCCCTTCATTTCACTGCATCTGTGTCCTTGGGGTAAAGACCCAGTAGTACAATTGCTGGGTCATGGGTAGCTCTATTTTTAACTTCTTGAGGAACCTCCACACTGTTTTCCAAAGTGGCTGCACCAGCTTGCATTACCACCAACAGTGTAAGAGGGTTCCCCTTTCTCCACATCCTAACATTTGTTGTTTCCTGTCTTGTTAATTTTCACCATTCTCATTGGTATAAAATGGTTTTGATTTGTATTTTCCTGATGGTAAGAGATGTGGAGCATTTTTTCATGTGCCAGTTGGCCATGTGTGTCTTCTTTGGAGAAATGTCTGTTCATGTCTTCTCCACATTTCTTGACTGGATTGTTTGTTTTTTGGGCACTGAGTTTGACAAGTTCATTATAGATCTTGGAAACTAGCCCTTTATCTGATATGTCATTTGCAAATATCTTCTCCCATTCTGTATGTTGCCTTTTAGTTTTGTTGGCTGTTTCCTTTGCTGTGCAGAAGCTTTTTTTTTTCTTGAAGTCCCAATAGTTCATTTTTGCTTTTGTTTCCCTTGCCTTTAGAGACGTGTCTTGCAAGAAGTTGCTGTAGCTGAAGTCACAAAGGTTGCTGCCTGGGTTCTCCTCTAGCACTGGAACAGAATAGAGAACCCAGAAATAGACCCTCAACTCTATGGTCAACTAATCTTCAACAAAGCAGGAAAGAATATCCAATGGAATAAAGACAGTCTCTTCAATAAATGACTTTGGGAAAGTTGGACAGCCACATGCAGAAGAATGAAACTAGACCATTCTCTTACACCATACACAAAGATAAACTCAAATGTGGGATTTTATAATTAAAACAAAATAATTAAAACTTGAAACTGAATTTCCTAATTTGATAAAGTTTGTCAACTATGGGACTGGTGTCAACTGTCATCTGGTCCCACTTCCGTATGTGCACAATACCAACTATGGAATTACGTTATCTTGGGCAGAAGGTGTCTAAAGGCTTGCTTTGTGGAGACTGCTTATGGCTGCTTAGAACACAGACATTCTTTAAGATCTCCTGTGTGATCCTAAAGTAGTAATGGCTTTATTTATACCAAATTGGTATCTCATATTGGTTGAAAGTTTCTGGATTTTGCTGAAGAATGTAACTGGCTTTAAGCTTTCTGCTTGGTCTGTGTTATTTTTTAAACTTTTAATTGAAATATTATATACTTTATATTTATATTCAGGAGCACAAATCACGAATATATAGATGATGAATTTTTACGTACTGAACACACCAGTGTAATGAGCATCCAGATCAAGAAATAGAACCTTATCAGTCCCCAGTAGTTCCCTAGTCCCCTCTTTTAATTACTACCACCTCCCCACCAGCAGCAGCCACTGTCCTGACTTTCAACTCCTTACATGGCTTTTGTTAATCTTTGTACTGTATATAAGCAGTACCAGACAGTACGTGCTATTTAATGTCTAGCTTCTTTTGTTCAACATTATGTTCATTCTATTTTTGAATTTCATCCATATTGTGTGTCCTAGGCTTTTTTTTCTTACTACTTGGTTATTATCATTCTTTTATTTTTTTTGAGAGAGAGAGAGAGAGAGAGAGAGAGAGAGAAAGTGACCAGAGTGAGGGGCAGAGGGAGGGGGCTCAATCCCATCATAACCTGAGCCAAAATCAAGAATCTGACGCTTAGCCAACTGAGCCACCCAGGCACCCCTGGGTTATTATCATTCTTCTAACACAGGTCTAACACATCACTTAAGGACCTGGGTTAGAAATGAATTAAAAAGTGTATTCTGGGGATCCCTGGGTGGCGCAGCGGTTTGGCGCCTGCCTTTGGCCCAGGGCACGATCCTGGAGACCTGGGATCGAATCCCACGTCGGGCTCCCGGTGCATGGAGCCTGCTTCTCCCTCTGCCTGTGTCTCTGTCTCTGTCTCTCTCTCTCTCTCTGTGTGTGACTATCATAAATTAAAAAAAATTTTAAAAGTGTATTCTGGACTTTAAAATTTCAGATATATATAAATAAGCAATACTCTCCCTTTCTCTCTCTTAAAAAACAAGCAGAATCAACCCTTTGAATCAGTTGTTTAATTAATTTACACATATTAATTAGGTAGTGAATTAGTTTTTTAATTCATTCAGCCATTGTATTACTGTGGGCTAGACACTGTGACATGTGTGGAAGATACTCAGATTATCTAGGCACAGACTTTATCTTCAGATCATAATTATGATGCTGGGGAATACAGAAGAGGGGTATCTACTTCACCCAAGTTTGCAGAATTGGGGGAAGTGTGATAAAAGATTTTGGAAAGGAGGTGATTTTTGAGATGGACTTTGAAGCATAAGATAAGAAAGTGATTGTTGCCTATAATAACCTGTAGTCTCTAGAAAACTGCTTTAAGATATTTTTAAGTTAGCAGATTGTTATTGGTAGCTTCAGTTGTCAGAAGGTGGAGAATAAAGAGGAGCTGTATTTCCTGACCTCAAAGTATTATGTGTTCATGGTACACATAAATATTGAAACAATAACTGTTATCAGACTCCCATATGCTGAAAATCTGACGTGAGGATTAGTATCTTCCAGTTATACGTTAGTCATGTCTGCATTATCATATGGAATATGAGTGGGTTGGACTGGGTGAGAGCTGTGACCACGTTCTTATTCACTGAGCAGGAAAAGGAAGTAAAGAAGTAAAGGATCTCTGATAGTCCTAGTTAGCTTGTTAACCACTAGCAACTTTCTTCCTCTAGCGCCTTTCCATTTCCATTAGATGAGCTCTCAGAGCTTAAAACAATTTCTACATAATTAATTGAGAGAGAATGAGAAAATGCTGCTGGGAATAGAAAGAGGGTGGGATTTTCCCTTGATTGGTGGTTTTATTTGACCAGACAGAGTGTTGTACAATGTAAACTTCTTTATTAAGTATTAGAAACATGCTAAATGTCTAGCAACTAAGTTATGACAACAGATACCTAAAATGTATTTTTATTTTCACCCAGTCCTCAGGACTCAGGGGCTGTGTTCATGTTTGCTGGCGAACATGTTCTGTTCAGTGCAAAGAAGCCGAATGTGCCTATTAAAGCTACACCCTCCTCTCCAGCTGGATGGATAATGAGCACTTTCTATGCCCAGGCAAGTTCTATAATTTTCTCTTTGCGAGGGTGGAGAGGGTGTGTCCTGATGTATCTAGAGGCCCTCCTATATGGAGAAAGAAAAGTTAAGAAGGTCTTGCTGGAGACCACACTAGGGCCCACCATTGAGGATGAGAGGAGCAAGAAAGATGGTCATCCTTCCCTCATACCCTCCTTCCTCCGCTTTCCCTCCTTTCCTTTACATCCCTCTCAATCAAAGCGTACAAACGAATATACACTGATAATCAAGTCTTCCTCCTCTTTGATAATAAAGTTCCCTTCCCCAGAGAAAAGGGTTACTTATTTCCCCTAGAACCTTCTGGAGATAGTCTCTGCATGTAGGCTATTTTTGCTTTTTATACAAGTAGTTGTATTCTATACATATTCTGTGTTTTTCTTCTTCTCACTATAAAAAATAGTTGTGGTTGTAGTGGACGTCATGATTACCTACCATCCCTGGAAAGCGCTCTTTATGTTTGTAGAAATCCTTATGTTAGTATTCCAGTCTAGAAATCAGAACTCAAATTCCTCACCTCCTCTGCAGCTGGGGCACAGGCCTGCAACCTGCCCTCTGTCACTTGGATACACACAGAGAGACTTATTTGGAAGTGAGTGAGATGTGGAAACAGGATGCCCTTGGGGTTTCCATTGAATCATCATAGCCAAGAATCACTGATAGATAAAAAATTAGTGAGTAAAAAGATGATGAGAAACAGGATATTTGCAGTTTCAAGGTATTTTCCTGCAAAGTATTTGTCAATGACCTAGAGAAAGATGGTAGGAGCACCTGGGTGGCTCAGTGGTTGAACGCCTGCCTTTGGCTCAGGTTGTGATCCTGGAGTCCTGAGATCCAGTCTCGCATTAGGCTCCTTGTGAGGAGACTGCTTCTCCCTCTTTCTATGTTTCTGCCTCTCTCTGTGTGTCTCTCATGAATAAATAAGTAAAATCTTAAAAAAATGATGGTAACATTAGAATGGAAAAAACTGGCAGCCATCCCCTTAACCAAGTGATCAAAATGAACATCATTGGTGATAATGCATGTTGACCTCACACACCTCCTGATGTGATACAATGAGAAGGGCACAGCATCACTTCCATAGTATTCTTGCTCAAAATGTATAACTTCTATTTAATCTTTAGAAAATATCAGACCAACCCAAATGGGAGGGCAGTTTACAAAATAATTTGCTAGTATTCTTCCAAAGTATCCTGGTCATGAGAGCAGACAACCTGAGGAGCTGTCTCAGGTCAGAGGAGACTGAAGAGACTTGGCCACTAAATGCCATGTGAGTTCCTGGATGGAATCCTGGAGCAGAGAGAGGACAGCAGAGGGAAAATCTTTGAGGTTTGAATAGGGCAGGAGATTAGTTAATAGTATCATTTCAACACTCATATCTTGGTTTCTGTAATTGGACTGTAGTTATGTATGATGTTAACAAGAGGAAGCTGGGTGAAGAGTATAAAGTTCTCTTTGTGTACTATTTTTGTGACATTTCTCTAAGTCTAAAATTATTTAAAACCAGGAGGAATAGGAAGAGGAGAAAGGAGAGGAGGGGAAGGATAGGTGTATGCCCTGACCCTGAAGCAACTCACTAAGAGGGTAAGGCAGCTTGGGGGTACTGGAGCCAGCCATGACCTTCCAGTGAGTAGGGGGAGGGGAGACTATGCACAAAATGATTGTTTTTGAAACCCATAGTTTTCAAACTCAGTAGTGGTTTGGAGACCATGTCTAGTATTCTTACACCTGACAGTGACTTTTTAACATGGTGGTTTAGGTTTTGGAATCTAACTTAATCTGATTGATTTTTGGTTAAAGACGGTTGATTGGCGGGAGGCCTGTGTTGTGCCCAAGATTGCGAATCTGAGAAAACCACCAAGGAGCCGACACCGATGCAAGTACATGAGGGTTTATTAACAAGCTTGAGCTTGGGTCCAAGTATACCTGACACAGCAGAGCAGGGACTTGGACCCCGAGGTGGATTACAGCTGGGTTTTTATTTTATGGGCTGGTCTAGGGGTAAGGTGGGGTTTTTCAGTAAGGGTGGGGGTGTGAGAATCTCCAGTAAAGAGGTCTCACAAGCTCTTGCTTCCTTATTCTGATAAGGGTAGGCTTTGTGTTTTTTCTGTAGCCGGGGTAAGGTAGAGTTCAGTACCTGGTCACAGTGGCCTGGTCACAGTGGCCTGAGATGGCTACTGAAGCTGCAGTGGCTGTACTTGTGCCAATGTTAAACTTGAATGACCCTAATTTTCTCGGCCCTCACAGCCTGGGTGGCTCAGCGGTTGAGCACCTGATCCTGGGGTCCCGGGGCCAAGTCTGCATCAGTCTCCCTCCAGGGAGCCTGCTTCTCTCTCTGCCTATGTCTCTCTCTCTCTCTCTCTTTGTGTGTGTGTCTCTCATGAATAAATAAATAAAATCTTAAATAAAAGAAGATGGTTGATTGGTTACTCCTATTTATTGTTTCTCCCTATTGAGTTCCCTGCCAAAATAATAGTATAGGAATAAAAAGATATAAACCTACCATGACAAAGGTTAACAAGACAAAGGCCATAAGTCAATGAGAGATTTAAAGGATTGGAAAAGTAGGAAAGAAAATTGAAGGAGAGGTTGGTGATGAGAAGAGTAGTGTAATCCATAGTCTAGAAGTATGATGTCCTCAGAGACATCCTGAGGCCTTCCAGAATATTTTCGGAGAAACATAGGACTTGGAAATGCCAAGCATGACAGACAGGGGAAGAGAGATATGTTGCCAAAAACAAGGGAATAAATAGAATGTCTCTCCACAGGACAGTCAATCTCCCACTATCATATTTAGGCTCAGAGTGTGGATGCCACATCTCCACCCTGCTCACCCAAATCCAGAGGGCTCTACTCTTAGAAGTTAAATGTCTCTTTTGAAAGGTTACCTGGTTTAAAGGCTAAATGTCCACTCACTTACCCTAAAGCAAACATTATTGGTAGAACCTTGGACACTGAGCTTCCAAACAGCTCTAAAAAAATATCTCCTGGGTAGCCTGGGTGGCTCAGCTGTTTAGCGCTGCCTTCAGCCCAGGGCCTGATCCTGGAGTTGCGGGATCTAGTCTCATGTCGGGCTCCCTGCATGGAGCCTGCTTCTCCCTCTGCCTGTGTCTCTGCCTCTCTCTCTGTCTGTGTCTCTCATAAATAAATAAATACAATCTTAAAAAAAAAACCTCCTGATTCCCAAACATTATCAAACATTTAAGGAAATCCTCCAATATGCAAGAGAGACAAAATTTTTTTTGAGTCTTTGTTTTACTTTTTTTCCAGTTTTATTGACTTATAACTAATACGACAAAATATAGCATACAACAAAATGAGTAAAAGGATGAGAAACCTGGAAGATTAATATAAGAGAAAAGCAAAATAGAGTAGAATAAATTATTACAGAAATAATATGAGAAACTGCCCAGAGATAAGGAACATTAATCTCTAGTTTAAAGTGTCTTCTGGATAATCAGCAAATGAATAAGAACAGCATTGTGAAATGTAAGATCACTATGGAAAAAAAAATTCAAAAGCTTTTAGGAAGTAAAACCAGGTTACTTACAAAGGAACACAGATCAATATCCTATACCCAGACAGTTTGTTAATCAGGATATTTTTCAGCATATGAGGACTCAGAAAATTCAATCTCACATTACCTGCCTTAGAAATGTTTTCAAGGATGAACTCTAGAAACCAAGCAAGTAAATCAAGAAAGGGGAATACCCAGGAAACAGTAAATCCAAATCCAAAAAGAGTAGAGTGGGAGAACTGAGGACCCTCCAAAGAGGTCTCCAGGGCAAATAAGACTCATAGAAAATCTGGTATTATAAGAAGTTTGGGAAAAAAACCTAGTGAAAGGAAAATTCAGCAAATAAAATAAAATAAAATAAATAAAGTCAGAAAATTCAGGAAACCAAATGGCTGTAGAAAAGGAAATAAAATGATAACCCTTTCAATTTTAAAATTAATCTATAAACAAAGTAAATATGAATTATAGTTATGAAACAGTGTAAGCATTGTCATTGTGGTATAATAAGGAAGATTCTTGGTCTTTGGCTGGTTCCTGACACAGAGCTCCTAAAACCCTTGGAATTTCCTATATGGTAAAAGTGGCAGGAGTGTCTCTTGCTCTAAGGTGGTGACTCTCTAAGTGGCAGGGCTCTGGATAGCTTCAGGATGGGGGCTGGTTGCCAGAAAGACTAGACCTTGATTAAAATCCTAGAACTTTCAGCACCGCCCTCTCATCTCTGGGGAGGGGAGAGAGACTTCACATTGAGTTAATCACTAACTGCCATAATCATGCCTCTGTTAAGAAACCTCCTAAAAACCCTTAAACTGTGGGTTTTGGAGAACTTCTGAATTGGTGAACACATCCACATGTCAGAAGTGGGGTGAATCCTAACCCCAAAGGGACAGAGGTCCCTGCCTTTGGGACCCTTCTGGACCTCACTCTAAAACTACCTCTTTCATCTGCCTGTTCATTTGTACCCTTTATAATGAACTGAAAGAGTAAATACAGCATTATTCTGAGTTCTATTAGTTGTTCTAGCAAATTATCAAGTCTTGAGGCTCGGGGAACCCCTGACTTTGTAGCCAAATCAGAGTATAGGTGGTCTAGGGACACAATTCTTGCAAGTGACATCTGAATGAATACCCTCCCTCCCATGTCAACAGGCAGAATGGGAAACAAAATAAATTTTTAAAATTACACTGCATAAATCTTGCTTAGTTAATATAGTGAGGATACATGTATTTCTATAATACTGAACATGATTGCAAGCTTTCTATTATTTGTATATACATAATTTATTTTAACCCATTAAATCTACTGTTTTGAATTGTCTCTATTTTTCCCTAACTTAAGGCTGTCCTTGGACATCTTGGTAAATTGTTGTGCATGTGCACAAAAATTTAAAGAGTATTTTTCCAGAAAGAAAGATTGTACCCATCAATATACTTTCCAGGAATATTTCAGAGTTCCTCTAAGATTATTATTTATTGTTATCAGGCACTGTCTTGTGTTAGTTAAACTGTGCTAAGTGCTTTGCCAGGCCCTTAGGATACCTGCCTTTGACACAGAAGTGAAACAGTGACGGTGCTTATGGCAAACAACTGTGCAATAATGAGAATGTATGTGTTTATTGCTGTAGAGTTCATAAAACATTTTCATATGCCTTTGTCCAAGGCTTCTCAAAGTATAATGTGCATACATGTCACTTGGGTTTCTTGTTAAAATGCAGAT
Organism: Canis aureus; assembly: GCF_053574225.1. NCBI lineage: Eukaryota > Metazoa > Chordata > Mammalia > Carnivora > Canidae > Canis > Canis aureus. The sequence continues at coordinate 21,193,828 of NC_135636.1, read as the reverse complement.
TCTGGTTCAGTGGGTCTGGGTTGGAGACTGAGAATCTGCATTCTAGCAAGCTCCCAGGTGATGCTGATGTTATTGTCTCCAGACTACATTTTGTTTCTTTTCAAATTTTTATTTGAATTCTAGTTAGTTAACATACAGTGTAATATTGGTGTCAGGAGTAGAATTCAGTGATTCATCACTTACAACACCCAGTGCTCATCACAACAAGTGCTCTCCTTATGGACCATCACTCATCTAGCCTACCCCCCACCCTCCTCTAGCCCACCCCCCACCCTCCTCCCTCCATCACCCCTCAGTTTGTTCTCTGTCTTTAAAAGTCTCTTATGATTTGTTTCCCTCTTTCTTTTTTTTTAAATTTTTATTTATTTATGATAGTCACACACACACACAGAGAGAGAGAGAGAGAGGCAGAGACAGAAGCAGGCTCCATGCACTGGGAGCCCGACGTGGGATTTGATCCCGGGTCTCCAGGATCGCGCCCTGGGCCAAAGGCAGGCGCTAAACCGATGCGCCACCCAGGGATCCCTGTTTCCCTCTTTCTTTTGTCTGTTTTTCCTCCTCTCATATGTTCATCTGTTTTGTTTCTTAAATTCCACATATGAGTGAAATCATGTGGTATTTGTCTTTCTCTGACTTATTTCACTTAGCATAACACACTCTAATTCCATCCACATTATTGCAAATGTCAAAATCTCATTCTTTTTGGTGGCTAAGTAATATTCCACTGTGTGTGTGTGTGTGTGTGTATATATATATATATATATATATATATATATGCCATATCTTCTTTATCCATTCATCAGTGGATGGACATTTGGGCTCTCCCCATAGTTTGGTTATTATTATAATGCTGCTGTAAACATTGTACCCCTTTGAATCTGTATTTTTGTATTCTTTGGGTAAATACCTAGTAGTGCAATTGCTTGATCATAGGGTAGTTCTATTTTTAACTTAAAAAAAAAAGATATATTTATTTATTTGAGAGAGTGTGTGAGTGAGGGGAGGTGCAGAGGGAGAGAACCTTTCAAGCAGACTCCCTGGTGAGCACAGAGCCAGATGTGGGACCTGAACTGAAACCAAGTGTTGGAGGCTAAACTGACTCAGCCACCAAGGCACCCCTATTTTTAACTTTTTGAGGAACATCCATACTGTTCTCCAGAGTGGCTGCACCAGTTTGCATTCCCACCAACAGTGCAAGAGGGATCCTCTTTCTCCATATCCTCGCCAACACCTGTTGTTTCTCGTGTTGTTGATTTTAGCCATTCTGAAAGGTATGAGGTGATATCTCATTGTGGTTTAGATTTGTATTTCACTGATAAGCGATGTTGAGCATCTTTTCATGTGTCTGTTGGTCATCTGGATGTCTTCTTTGGAAAAGTGTCTATTCATGTCTTCTGCCCATTTCTTAACTGGATTATTTGTTATTTAGGTGTTGAGTTTGTTAAGTTCTTTATAGATTTTGGGTACTAACCTTCTATCAGATATGTCATTTGTAAATATCTTCTCCCATTCTGTAGACTGCCTTTTACTTTTGTTAATTGTCTCTTCCACTGTGCAGAAGCTTTTATCTTGATGAAGTCCCAATAGCTGATTTTTGCTTTTGTTTTCTTTGCCTCTGGCGATGTGTCTAGTAAGAAGTTACTACAGCCAAGTTCAAAGAAGTTGCTGCCTGGTTCTCCTCTAGGATTTTTTTTTTTAATTTTTATTTATTATTTATGATAGTCACAGAGAGAGAGAGAGGCAGAGACATAGGCAGAGGGAGAAGCAGGCTCCATGCACTGGGAGCCCGACGTGGGATTCGATCCCGGGTCTCCAGGATCGCGCCCTGGGCCAAAGGCAGGCGCCAAACCGCTGCGCCACCCAGGGATCCCTCCTCTAGGATTTTGATGGTCTGTGTCTCACATTTAGGTCTTTCATCCATTTTGAATTTATTTTTGTGTATAGTCTAAGAAAGTTGTCCAGTTTCATTTTTCTGCATGTGGCTGTCCAGTTGTCCCAACACTATTTGTTGGGGAGATTTTTTCCTTTGGCTATTCTTCCCTGCTTTGTCGTAGATGAGTTGACCACATAGTTGTGGGTCTATTTCTTGGTTTTCTCTTCTGTTCCATTGATCTATGTGTGTGTTTTTGTGCCAGTACCATTCCATCCAGAATACATTTTGAATAGTTAGCTTTACTGCATCTTAACTCCTGTAATTCCCTAGCAACGTAAGTTTTAGCATTCCCATTTTAGTGATGAGGAAATTAAAACTCAGGTTAAGTAATTTGCAGCACTAACAAAAAAAAAAAAAAACTGGTTTGGAGCTTGTTGCTTTCATTCATTTGTTCATTCTCTTATTTATCCCCTCTGGCACTGGGTTCAGCAGTGAGTGAAACCAACCCCTTACCTTTGTAGAACTTGTCTTCCAGTGGAGAGGGCTGACAGTGGGTAGGTAAATGAATACAAATAAGGCATAATTTCAGGTTACAGAGGAAAATAAAGCAGGATAAGGGACTGATTTTAAACTGAAGGAGTCTTTTCAATGGAAAGTTTACTGCTTGATAATCCTCATTTGGAAATATGGGCCTTCATTAATGTGTAACACTTTGTAGCTGATGTTTTCTTTTAAAATCTTTTCCCTCTATTTGTCACAATAGCCCTGTGATAAGCTTAGGCAAGAATTCAACACAGTCTAGCTGGTGAACTATCCAAACTTCTTGAACTAAAATAGAGAGGGAGAGAGATGCCCTTATAAAAAAAGTAACTTGGAAAAGCCTTTTGTTTTCTTTTTTTTTAAGGTTTTACTTTTTTAACTTTTAATTTTTAAAAAAGATTTTAATTACTTATTTGAGAGAGAAAGAGTGAGACAGAGAGCATGAACAAGGGGGAGAGAGAGAGAGAGAGAAGCAGACTCCCCACTGAGCAGGGAGCCCAAGGCAGGGGCTCGATCCCAGGACTCTGGGATCATGACCTGAACTGAAGGCAGACACTTAACCAAGTGAGACACCCAGACACCCCTTTTTTAAGTTTTTAAATTTATTTAAATAATCTCTACACCAAATGTGAGACTTGAATTCATGACCTGGAGATTAAGAGTCACATGTTCCTCTGACTGAGCCAGCCAGGTGCCTCATCCTTTGGTTTCATTTAAGTTGACAAAGAAACCCCTTGGCCTCTTCTTGCTAAGCTCACTCTTCAAGGTCCAAAGGGAACGGAGGTGGGAGAAATGACGCTGTGTGTGTGTGTGTGTATGTGTGTGTGTGTGTGTATGTCTGCCCCACACTCAGCCTTTTTGTCTTTAAGGATTGGGTTCAGCTGTTAGCATACTTTGGTTGTAGGCAACATGAACCATTTCTGTCTTAAAAGGGTAAAAGGACAAAATTAAAAGGAGTTTATGGTAAGGATATGAAGGTATAGTTCATTGAATCAAGGAAGGAAAATCTCCCCATTAGACTTTGGAAAACATAAGGACCAAGTCACATCAGGGACCCAGGGAGTCTCTTCAGTTCCTCCCTTTGGATGAATGAGTTCCATATGGTTTTAGACTTCATGTCTATTATGGATTGGATTGTGTCCTTCCCCAAAACATATGTTGAAGTTTTAGCACTCCATACCTGTGAATGGGATCTTATTGGGAAGAAGGATCTTGGCAGATATACTCAAGATGAGGTCCTGCTGGAGGAGGATGGTGATCCAGCATAACTAGTATCCATACAGGGGGAGAGACAGAGGCATGCAAGGGGAAGATGATGTGATGATGGGGGCAGAGACTGAGTTGATGCATCTGAAACCTAAGGTATGTCAAGGATTGCCAGAAAACACCAGAAGCCAGAAGAAGCAAGGAAGAGTTCACATGTATAGATTTCAGAGGGAGCATGTAGGCCCTGCCTAGCTCCTTGATTTTGGAATTGTGGCTTCCAGGATTATGAGACAAAAAGTTTCTGTTGTTTTAAGCCACCCCATTTGTAGTACTTTGTTATAGCAGCTCTAGGAAATGATTAGTGTTCTTCTGCTCCAGGTTCAAATTCCAAGGGGCAAACATCTGGGTAATCCAGCTTATGTCATGTGCCCACCCATGAGATCATATTTGGAGGAGGAAGTAATTCTTCAAAGGGTGAAGAGATGCTATTGCCAGGAGTAGGGAAAATGGTGAGGATAGCAAAAACAGGAGGTGTTCCTGGCACCGACCCATGTGTGCTGCTGGAGCCTCATGACCTGGGATGACAGTTTAGCAAAATGCAGGCCACTTCCTGGCCGTGGGCTGCTCCAAAACCTGCTGGTGTTTCTGTGATATCTTCCTGACTGGAGCAAATTCAAGCCTCTACAAACTAAACTTTATTATAAGTATCCTGGTCACTGTACTGAAACTTATCATTTTATTCTTATTTTTTAAAAAGATTTTATTTATTTATTCATGAGAGATACAGAGAGAGGCAGAGACACAGGCAGAGGGAGAAGCAGGCTCCCTGCATGGAGCCTGATGTGGAACTTGATCCTGGAACTTGGGGATCATGCCCTGAGCCAAAGGCAGATGCTCAACCACTGAGTTACCCAGGTATCTCTGAAACTTAACATTTTAAAAATCACCCACATAAGCTCTAAACCAACCATGCATCTATTCATCCACTCATTCATGTCCCATTAGCCTATCCCACCTTCTACCTGTCCATCCACCATTAACTCACCTATACAGTTATCCACTCATTTATTCCACCACCTGTTTATCCATCTAACTATTCACAAATGAGGGCCTACCATCTGCCAGGCAACATTTCTAGTTTCATTCATTTATTCATTCATTCAATAAATTAATATTTGTTGAGTGCCTCCTAAGTGCCTGTGCCTAAGTGCCACTGTTCTAGGTGCTGGAGATAAAGCAGTGAATAAAAAGATATGGCCCCTGTTCTTATGGAGTTTGAAATATACTGGCAAAGGCAGATTTTAGACTAATAATTAGGAAGATAAAATCTGAAGCAACTTCTTTTCTGCTAATGCCTTTCCCCTCGGTGCCTTTCTTTCTTCAGTGTGTGCTGGAAGTTTTGATTTTGGAAAATTTGCAGAGCATTTAGCATAGAAAAATGACAAAAGGAAATCATGTCTAGAGGTGGGTGGGATTTAAGTCCACTAGACTCTCAGCTCCTGTATGGCAGGAAGAGTGTGTGTTTTAATTCATCACTTTCCCCCAGGGTCTGTCATATAGAAAGCACCAAACAAATATTCACTAAATGATAAAGAGGGGTCAGACTTGAGTTTTTATCTATTGAAATGTTTAAAGAGAAAACTTTTAGGGCAGCCCAGGTGGCTCAGTGGTTTAGTGCCGCCTTCAGCCCAGGGCGTGATCCCGGAGTCCCCAGATCGAGTCCCACATCAGGATCCCTGCATGGAGCCTGCTTCTCCCTCTGCCTGTGTCTCTGCCTCTCTCTCTCTCTCTCTCTCTCTCTCTCTGTCTCTCATGGATAAATAAAAATAAAATTCTTTAAAAAAAAAGAGAAAACTTTAAAAAATTTATTTAGAAATTAGAAGACCTTAAGTAATATCTTTATAGATTTCACAGCTGTCCTGTGCCAGCTGTTGTGGAGGGAGGAATTCAGCCAGGAAACTGAGAGGATGTGTAGACTAAAGAATCCGGAACAGATGATTCAAAGTTGATTGAATTTTAAGGACTCCCAAAGAGCAAAAACAAATGCTAGGGAAAAAATATTCTCAGCACCACGAAGTTTGGCAGGATGCAAACCACTTCTTCCAGTATATTTTCAACATATGTTTTAATGCTTTTATTGAACAAATATTTGCTTTTAAAAAGCATTTTTCTCTATTATAAGATACATGCTGGTGGTAGAAGATGTTGGAAGGAGAGCCCCTGAGTGGCACCTCACCCTTTTCACCCCAAAGGACCATGAGAGTTCTTCCACATGGAAGAGCTCCCTAGTGAGTGCCCCTCTGACAATACTGCAAAGACACCAAATGGAAGTAAGATGGAATTTTATGGCACCACTGGGAGCCTTCAGTCTAGCAACTTAGGACCTATTGGGAGACACTGGGACGGGTGGCCACACCAAGGGATATTAATAAGTCTATCTATCAGGGATCCCTGCACAGAGAGGAATGGTGCCTGGGACTGCCCTTCCTCTGCAGAGTGGATCTGCCACAAGTGTCGGCACCTTTAGGTCTAAGGGCAGAAGGCCCTCACTTTCTTCCAAACTCTATTTTACTCCTTCCCCTTCCTTTCTTCTTGCACAGCCCTTGCATTATTTCTAAGGGACTTTGGGTTTGTTGGAGGAAGGAAAAAGTAATGATCACTGGGGACAGAACATGGAAGTAGTCTGGGGAGTTTAGCGCTTGCCTTCGGCCCAGGGGGTGATCCTGGAGTCCCGGGATCGAGTCCTGCGTCAGGCTTCCTGCGTGGTGCCTGCTTCTCCCTCTGCCGGTTTCTCTGCCTCTCTCTCTTTCTCTCTCTATCATGAATAAATAAATAAATAAATCTTAAAAAAACCCCAAATCTATCTATCATCTATCTATCTATCTATCTATCTATCTATCTATCTATCCTGTTTTGTATTGGTATAGCAATAAAATAAATAACACAAGATAGCATTAGAAGAGTTGACATTACAATTTAAGGAAGAATGTTGACTTGACATTATCTCAGCAGCATTGTTCATTAAATGATTCTGTCTCACAATCATCATCTGTCTCCACATCTACAAGACGAGAATGAAGATTAAAAATAATACCTTCTCTGAGAGGTTGTTTAGGGGGTAAATAATAATAATAAAATAATAATAAAAAATAATGATAGTCATGGTAATAGTAGACACTTCTATGGATCTTACCACGTGCTGGGTACTGTTCTAAGAATTTAACGTACATTAACCAACCAAACATTATGGCTGCCTCATGAATAAGGAACTATGATTATCCCCATTTTACAGATGAAGAAATTGGAAGCACAGGGAAACTAAGTAACTGGCCTAACATCATACAGCTAAAAAGTGGTGAAAGTGGGATTTGAACTCAGGCAGTGTAGCTCTTATCTTGACTATGCATCTGAAGGAGGCTTTGCAATTGAGAAGTCCACAGGTGGGACGCCTGGGTGGCTCAGTGGTTGAACTTCTGCCTTTGGCTCAGGATGTGATTGAACTTCTGCCTTTTGCTCAGGACGTGATTCCAGGATCCGGGATCAAGTCCCACATCGGGCTCCCTGAGGAGCCTGCTTCTCCCTCTGCCTGTGTCTCTCATGAATAAATAAATAAATAAATAAATAAATAAATAAATAAATAAATAAATTTTAAAGAGACGTCTAGAGGCGTGGCTAGGTGCAGGATTTCACCAGAGCTCTGCCTCTTTCTCATCATGTCTTGGCTATATTTTCTTCTGCAGTGGTGTCATTCTCAAGCTGACTCAACATGGTGAAAGGATGACCTTCACCATGTTCATTATAAAAGCACGGTTGGCAATGCTGAATAATTCTAACAATGCCCTGGGAAGGCTTCCCATCAGCCTTGCTAGGGGCATGTGCCTGCTCTTGGGAGGGTAGAACCAGTCTCAAGTGAATCACATGGAATGAGGTGGATTCCTAGGGAATGGGAATGGGATGGGTTCTCTAAGAAAATGGAGTGCCAGGCAGCTGGAAATCGTGTCTGCTACAGCCTTGCTACTTGAAGCAGCAGCACCTGGAAGTTGTTAGAAATGTATGTTCTTGCTTCCCCTTCAGACCCACTGGATCAGAATCTGCATTTTGACAAGTACCCAGGTGATTCCTGTGCACAGTGAAATACGGGAGGAGCTGTACTCCAGAGGGCTTTTAGAAAGGGAGGTATGGTCGATCTCTCCCACTCCTCTTCCACATTGATGGTATGAATGCTTAAACAGTTGCTGCAGTCATGATAATGGTCCCAACTGGGAAATGTGGGGGGAAGGAAGTACAGGTAAGAGCCACAGTACCCTTAAATCTTGGAAAGAGCTCCCTTCCCTCCCCTATGGTTCTCCTTTGGCTTCTCACTGGCTGAGGAGTCCATGGAGGCTAAGAGGAGTGTCCTTGGAGTCTCCCTCTGCCCTTGTAGACCTTGTTTTGGGTACCTGAGACTCAGGAATTCTTTGTACAAATGATCCCAAGCATGTCTCTGCATGGGCCTCTCCTTTAACCATCAGACTGTGGGCACCCAGGTTCCAAAGGATCTTCAGCCCGCAATGGGGTACAGGACCCCAGCACAGAGAGGAATGGTGCCTGGGACTGCCCTTCCTCTGCAGAGTGGATCTGCCACAAGTGTCGGCACCTTTAGGTCTAAGGGCAGAAGGCCCTCACTTTCTTCCAAACTCTATTTTACTCCTTCCCCTTCCTTTCTTCTTGCACAGCCCTTGCATTATTTCTAAGGGACTTTGGGTTTGTTGGAGGAAGGAAAAAGTAATGATCACTGGGGACAGAACATGGAAGTAGTCTGGGGAGTTTTGAATGACTACACCCCTAGGGTCAACATCATAACCTACCTGAGTGTTTTTCTTTGTCCCTATGAACAAATATCCCTTGCCTAGATTTGGTAGTCTCCTACCTGCATGAGTTTTTTCTTTGGCACTGAATCTCCAGACACTTCATTTTAGAAGGTTAAGAATAGCCAGAATCATTTTCTTTACCTACCCTGTGTCCAGGACTTGGCTAAGGTGTGTACACATGAGGCCGTTATGGTGTGGAATAGAGCCAGGAGAGGGAAAAGAACACAAGTGGGCTGCTGGCCTGGGCCCAGAGATATTAATCCATAATAGGTGCTCAATAAATGTTTAATGAGTGTGGCTCTCTGTGCTTGCTTCCATCTGCAGCATTTCTTGGTAGGTACTTGAGGTGCCCACTAGATGTCCCTGTTGTCATGCTTGCAAATCCTGTGTCGCTTGTATTCCCTCTACCCTTCCCCCATCCGGGTTTGATTTCATTAGAGAACGCAAGTACGCCCAATTTTAAGTTAGAAGGCAGATTTTCCTCTATAAATGATTGGAATCGTTGCTTTATTTGCATGTTGTCACTGACTTTCCATTACGTTTGTTGTTTTTCTTGCTCATATTGAAGGTCTCTGTACCAGCAGGTGCTAAACAAAATTTGAATTGAAAGAACTTTGAGGAGATAGTGTCCTACTTCAATCTACTGAAGTACTATTTCTTTATTTATCAAAAAGATTTTTCAATTAATTTTTTTATGGGAAAGGTAGGAGCAGAGGGAGAGGGACAAGCAGACTCTGTGCCGAGCGTGGAGCCCATTTGAGGCTCAATCATGGGACCCGGAGATGGTGACCTGAGCTGAGATCAAGAGTTGGATGCTTAACCAACTGAGCCACCTAGGTGCCCCCTATTCATTTCTTTTAAATTAAGTAAATTCCCCACCCCCCCAAAATAAATAAATAAAGTAAATTCCTTAATTCTACCAGGGTCTTAACCAGATCTTAAGCCAAATTTGGTGTGGCTTTTGAGTAGGAAAAAAAAAAATGACTAACCTCTAACAGAAAAGTAGCATTTCCTTTAAGTATAAATGTAGGCAATGAGCCATAGTGGCTGTACTACCTAGGACTATGTCACCAATAGAAATCATTATTTTTATAATATATGATTGCAGATGATTTTGAAATAGCACATATACATCATCTCCACTTTGAAATTAAGATAGTTACTGGATTCACCATTAGATCTTATAATGTGTTAGGAAAGAAGCACATGTATTACTATATCACACATTTGTTTTTAAAGTATTTTGATAATCGTATTTAGTGGGGTTGGTTTCCTTTGTAGTCATATGTATATTACTAAATGGCTGTAAAAGCATCATCCTGAGAGGGGCTCCATGGATTTCGCCAGACTGACTAACAGTAGGCCAGAATAATGTCTCCCCGAAGACTCCACAACCTAATCCCTGGAACCTGTGAAATATCATGCCACAATGCAAAGGGAGAATTAAGGTTGCAGATAGATTTAAGGTGGCTAATCATCTGACCTTAAAATAGGAAGATTAGCCTTAGAGAGTCCAGGTGGGCCCATTGTAATTACAAAGGTCTTTATAAGCAAAAGAGGGAGGCTGACTTGGAATCAGAGTCAGGAGGGAATGATTTTGTGATCGTGGAAACAGAGTAAAGGGATTGCTTTGAAAATGGAAGGAGCCGCAGGCTGAAGAATGTGAACAGCCTCTAGAAAGTGGAAAAATTAAGGAAACAGATCCTTCCCCAGAGCCTCTCTGACACCCATGCTGGAAAAATCAAGGAAACAGATCCAGTCAGAAGAGTCAGGCAATGACTCTTATTTTTTTTTTAATGCACAACAATGATCATTTAATATTTAAAAAATCTTAAATTCGGCTTATGCTATTTCTGAGCAGTAAAACATACTAGTGGGATGACTGAAGACCCTGAAATTGCAGTTACCACAGCACGCCACAGGCATTCCAGTAAAGCCAGGGTTTCAGTCCCAGACACTATTAATTTTGGGCCAAACATATTCAGGAGGACAAGGTTAAGCAAGACAGGTGTGTAGGACAAAGGGCGGCAAAAAGAAGCTTAGCGAACCTCACGCGTGGCCTGAGGACTCAGGAGGCATGCCTCTCTCGGCAAAGAAACAGATCTTCCAAGGGTTTCTGCACTGCCATTGGCTCAGGCTCCAGCCAACAATGGGAGCAGACCTGGTGTTCCTCAGGACAGAGAAAGCAACAGCCAGAAAGAGCAGAACAGAGCCCTTCCTAACACCATCACTCTTCTGGAACCTCCCTGACACCCAGTGGAAAAATCAAGGAAACAGATCCTTCTCCAGAGCCTCTCTGACACCCAGGCTGGGGAGAAATAGGAGTCGATGTGGAAACCATATTCAGAGAGATTATCACACAATATATAAAAGTTGGAGCTGGGCTTCCACGCTGGCCTGTCTGAATCCAGATATTGACTGCTAACCCCCTGTTTCCAGAAAGAAGCAGCATTGCCTACACATTGGTTTTAGCCCTGTGAGTTCCATATGAACTTTGGACCTCCAGAACCGTAAGGCAATGCATTTGTATTTTTTTTAAGCAATTAGGTTTGTGATAATTTGTTACAGCAGCAGTAGGAAGCAAATACAGTGACAAAGAGGTCTATAGCACAAAAGAATCTAGGAGGCCCTGTGTCTAGACTAAGGGTCAGTTAAGGACAGTTCTATCTGTGGTGGAGGTGGGTGGTGAACCAAGGAGTTGTCTATTGCTGCGTGACAAATTACCCAAACCGTAACAACTTAAACAATAAGCATTTATTGTAGTTTCTGTGGGTCAGGAATTTGGGGGTGACTTAGCTGGGTGGTTCTGGCTCTGAGCCTTTCATGAATCTGTGGTCAAGATGTTGGCAGGGGCTGTAGTCAGCTAAAGGCTGACCTGGGAAATCTAAGATGGTGCATTCACATCACAGTGGGTGGAAGGCCTCAGTTCCTAGCTGCATGGACCTGCTGATGGTGCCTCTAAAGTATCCTCCCAACACGGTGGCTGGCTTCCTTGAGAATGGATGATTTGAGAGAGAGAGAAGAGAGAAAGGCAGAAGTCACATGCCTTTTACAACTTGATTTCTGACGTCACATCATCACACCTGTCACATATATTCCTTAGAAGTGAAGGGGCAGGAATTTGTTCCACCTCATATATCAAAGAATCTGGATTTATTTTAAACTACCATACTACTTCTGTCTCTTTCTTTCTTTTAAAAACTTCCATGAACAGATCCATACCAGGAGCTGAAACCAGGAAAATTGGGATAAGGAGTGTAAATTACTGACAAGACCATGTATAGAAAATTTCATTTTAATTTATTTATTAAAGCCCTAATTTAATCATATTAATGGTTGAAGTCATAAGCCAAAGAAATAGTGTCTTTCCTTGTAGAAATTCTGTTACTACCAACTTGGCCTGGAATAGTATGTTTCTTTTAAAAAATAAACTTGATATTTTAGAATAGTTCTATGATTACATAAAAGTTGCCAAGATAGCACAGAGAGATCTTGTATAGCCCTGCACTCAGTTTCCCTTATTGTTAATATCTTACATTACTGAGGTACATTTGTGACAGCTAGTGAACCAATATTGGATCTATTGGTTCAATACAATTATTAACTAAAGTCTGTAGTTTGTTTTTGTTTTGGATTTCCTTTAGTTTTACTTAATGCCTTTTTCTCTGAGCAGTACATTTTTGGGTAGGTTTCTTCCCTGTGTCTCTGGTATCTTACTGGTACTAGCCCTTTTGGAAATGGCAACAAAAACAAGTAGGTATGGTGAAGAGGACAGAAACTCTAGAGAGGGATTTGGATATGAATCTTGCCCGTATTATGGGCTGAGGGTCTCATAAAATTTTCCTTCATGACCTCAGTTTCCTCATCTGTAAAATGGGAATGATTCGTCATAGGAATGTTGTGAAGATTAAACAAATCCATTTATATAAGCACTTTGGATAACATTTGCCACATTAGCTATTTGGGGATAGCTATTTTTATTGTTACTATCATTACTATTTTTAATTTGGCATTTTATCAGGTAACCTGACCCAGAAGAAGGTATTTCTTATACAACATGGGAAATGCAGAGTCCCTGTTAGTGTTTGGGGATGCTTATAAGGCCTTCTGCAGAAGTGATTTGAATTGAGTCTTCAAGAATGCGAGGTGTTGAGCACCTGGGAGGCCCATTAGTTGAGCATCTGCCTTTGGCTCAGGTTGTGATCCTGGGATTGAGATTTGCATCAGGCTCCCCACCAGGAGCCTGCTTCTCCCTCTGCCTATGTCTCTGCCTCTCTGTGTGTGTGTCTCTCATGAATAAATAAATAAAAAATCTTAAAAAAAAGGAGGAGTGTTGGTGGAGGAAGGGTCCACGAGATAGGAAGAAAGATTTTTGAGGAGGAGGGATTGTGGCATGATCCTCCGTGAGGTGGTGTGAGTCAGCTGGGGCAACTTTAGAGAAGATGAGCAGCTCTGTGTGTGAGGAGTGAATGGCCAGGAGCTGGGTCAGGGAGACTCATAGGCTGTGGTGGGGAATGTGGATCTTTCTCTTTCCTGTGGGCAATGGGGAGCAAATGAAGGTTTTCAACAGGTGAATCACTCAGTCAGATTAGGGTCTTATAGAAATGGATTTGATAAGAAAGCAAATTGGAGATAGGCCATCTACACCTTTTATGTATCACTGTGTGTGTGTTTTCCTTCTAGTAGGCTGGTTGGAGTGGCAACCACCCACAAGCAACTTTTAGAGACTAGATGTTGAAGATGGCAGAGAGGAAAATTATTGACTCCCACCTCTCCCCTGCCCAGGAATCATTGCTTGGAGTAGAGATTGATGAAGTTCTGGAATATAGAAGAGGTCTAGAGCCAATGACCAAGAAAAAATTCTTGAGACATCTTTAGTGCAAGATAGTGGTTTTATTAAAGCATGGGGACAGGACCAGTGGGCAGGAAGAGTGGCTGCCCCGGGCCTGTGAGGGGTGGCTGATTGTATACTTGGGAGTTGGGAGGGACTTGAGGATAGAATACTCTCTAAGGAATTTTGGAAGCAAAGTTTCCAGGACCTTGAGGGGGCTAGCTGTTGTTGGGAAAAGGTCATTTATTACTGTCTAATAAAACCTGTCATGAGACCCTTCAGCTGTATATTGGTGGGCCATGTGCTTGGGGGATGATTGCCAATATGTATCTTGGGTGTTTAGAGATAAAGGAAATTTCGTTCTTTTTTTTTTTTAACGTATTTTTTAAAAGATTTTATTTATTCATGAGAGACACAGAGAGAGAGAGAGAGAGAGAGAGGGGGGTGCAGAGACACAGGAGGGAGAAGCAGGCTCCATGCAGGGAGCCCAACATAGGACTCGATCCCGGTACTCCAGGATCATGCCCTGGGTCAAAGGCAGGTGCTAAACCGCTGAGCCACCCAGAGATCCCCAACAAAGGAAATTTCTAAAGGAATTTTTATATGTTAAAGTAGACTTACAGGATCCTGGGGGTCGGGCTAAGATTGCCTTTTGCCCTTAGCAAAGTATGAACATTGAGGCAGTTGAGTGTAGAGGAATATTCCTCTGCCGGTTTCAAGGACTTGTTAATGTGCTTCCCTGGGCTTGTGCTTTGTCCTCAGTCCTGTTCCCCAATCAGAGATGCTTCATAGTAGGAAACACTGTTTTTGGAGTTTACATAAATGAGAGATACTTATCTTGTGTTCAGGCACTGATCTTTAAGGTTATTTGTTACAGCCATTAGCCTACCCTGACAAATACAGCCACTATGGATAGATCATATGGCTGGGAAGAGTTTCAAATGCTAATGGACTCAGGGTTTTAAACTTCTGACATAAATGTGTAAAACTCTGGAGGTAGCGTCACCTGGCCTGTTATATAGGTCTATAAAGCAAGCCATGGTATCTGCAGGGGTGATCACAGCTGAGTAATTCTAAAGCATTTTCGACTAGAGAGAAATGAAATGCAGAGGCTTTATGTTCAAGCCTAATATATATTTCATCAAAAAAAGAGACTGAAGTACACTGAGTCTTCCTTGAAAGAAATTGAAGTATAGAAAGAACCTACTTCCTTATAATAATAAGGATAATAAACTTAAGAAAGATCACTTAAAGAGACAAGCAACAGATTTATCAGACCCAAAGTCACATCTTGAGGCTCAACTTTGCTTCACAAGTGGGCAGGTACATACGGTTTACAGAAAGCTTATTTGATTACTTATTTACAAATTAAATTTTTAAAAAATATTTTATTTATTTATTTATGTGAGAGAGAGAACACATGCTCTTCTTGCACAAACAGGGAGGAGTGAGGAGGGGAGGGGCAGAGGGAGAAGCAGACTCCCCATTGACCAGGGAGTTCCATGTGAGGCTCCAATCCAGGACCCTGAGATCATGACCTGAGCTGATGTCAGATGCTAAAATGACTGAGCCACCAGGTGGTCCTCAAATCTTAATTTTTTTAAGAGTAAGATGTTTTGTTGGTGTTTAGAAATATATTAACTTAATATTTGATGTCCTAATTTTAATATCCTCTCCTTTTTATAAAGAAATGCCTTTTGCCCTAGAGTATAGAAGCAGAGTATAAATATAGTAAATATAGTATAAATATAGTAAACTATAACATTAGTTAAAATATAAAATGTAAGTATATAATATAAAATATAAGAATTATAAATAACATTAATATATAAAAATAATATAAAAATATTTTTAAAATTGAAGTATAATAATAGAATATCTTTTTTTTCCTGGTCATGAAGTTACTTCATTACTCACTGTAGTAATAATTTAATAAATGCTCTCTACATGAACTAAAGGAAAAAAATGCTTTTTACCATTATGTTTTCTTAATTCTGTGTCCTGTCTGATGAGGAAACTTACTGAAATCTATTACTTCCTGTTTACTGACTTTTCAAAGCAGGAAACAAACTTCCTGACAAAATACATCCACTAAAGCTTGTAAATATATGTTAACTTTTGTATATGAGGGATCTTTTTGGGATAACATATGTAGAAATGAATGAATTGTGTGAAGTCTGAACAAAAAAATTTTTAAGGTGGCTATTTAAAAGCTAATCTACCTTATGCAACTCACAATTTTTCCTGTGCAATTCAAAGTTTTAGTTTTTGACCTTATTGTGTATTTTTTATTTCCCTTTTGAAAACATCTTGCTGAGAAGATTTTAACTAAACCTTCCTTTGAAAAATACTTGAGCAAAATTTCCTTTTTAGTATCTGAAATTGTAATAACAAAAAATAAAATAAATTATAACAACAAAATAATATGGTGTAGGAAAAAACCTGGAGAATGAATAAAAGATCCCTCTAGCCTTTATTGGCTGTTAAGATGCCATATAGCCCCATTACCTTTCTAAACTCTCGCATTACCTTCCTGGAGTTCACTCTAGTCTAGCCCATCCCAGCTCCCTTGCTTTTCTCTGAGCGTACCAGCCCCACACTTGACTCTGGACCCTGCCTCTGCCTGGAAGTCTTTTTCTCCTAGTCTCCATATGACTGTCCCTATGAACATTTTTGTCTTCGTCTGTAAAAGGCCTGTCAGATCTCTAAAGGCTTTCCAATCCCAAACCGCTAGGATTTTGGGACTTTTCTGGTGGCGCATGTAGCTTCCAGGGTACAAGTGATAAGAGAGGGGTCTTGGCTTGTTTTTATTGTATCTCACAAATCTGATTATGAAGAATTCATTGGTCAGTATCTTTTAATGTACTTCTTTAGCTCTTGAGTATTATAGTTAGTGTTCCTTGATTAAATGGTTCGCTTTACCATTTTGTTGGGTAAAGTTGGTGCTGGTTTAATCCTTGGAGCTTTAGTGAACATGCTCTTCTCAGCTCTGCCGATTACATACTGTGTGGCCTTGGAAAAATCCACCTAACTTCTCCTCTGAACAATGAAGGGGTTATTTAGAGTTTTTCTTTTTTAAACTTGGACCCTATTGGAGCTCCCAGGGTACTCAGGGGTAAATACCATAACAACTAAAATTGTAAATTGTATGTTCTGTCCACTGCTCCCATGGTGGGAGCTGTTTTTAAGGACATAGTCTTGAGAGAGCAGTGTCTTGGTAGCCAGCAAAGTCTCTTTATTGAACACTGAAATGTCTCTACTGAGAAAAGCTGTGCTCCAAAACAGAATGACCTTGGATGTTATTATTGTCTTGAGAGGAGGCACGAATACCATTATCCAAATAGAATGTTGTGTGTTCATACTTGATGAGTCTGCTAGTGTATCATTTTTGTTAAATTACACTAGGACACATGTGTATACTCTGAGTGATCCAGTCCCGAGCCCAGGGGATCTAATAATTAGTGGTTCATTGAACCACTAACAAATCAGTGGTTCAGATCATAGGGCACTTGGAGAAAATTGTTATTTGTTTTAGGAATCACTATCTCAATCTGTGTTTTTTTCTTGCATATGTGCCCATATCAATCCAGCGCAGCCGGATCGCTGCCAAAGGAACCACCTCCATGCTAATAAAACTGCTTGCTGACCCGCAGGGCACAATGTGGAAGAGGGGGCATTTAAGATTGTAAGAGCAGGTCATGAGAAGTAGAGTGTTGGAGGATATCATTGAAAGGACATGACTGCTGGTTCACTTCCACAGATCTACCGAATTAGAAGCTTTTTGCCCTGACCCTATCCTGAAATGTGTGCCCACCCACGGTGGGAGAGAGAGAAAGAGGCAGAGACACAGGCAGAGGGAGAAGCAGGCTCCATTCAGGGAGCCCAACATGGGACTTGATCCCAGGTCTCCAGGATCACACCCTGGGCTGAAGGCAGCGCTAAACTGCTGAGCCACCTGGGCTGCCCTATTTTCTTGGTTTTTTTTTTTTTTTTAAATTTAAATTCAATTTGCTAACATAGAGTATAACACCCAGTGCTCATCCCATCAAGTGCCCTCCTTAGTGCCCATCATGCAGTTACCCCATCCCCCCACCCACCTCCACTTCCACAATCCTTTGCTTGTTTCCCAGAGTTAGGAGTCTCTCATGGTTTGTCTCTCTCTCTCTCTGATTTTTCCCCATTCAGTTCCCCTCCTTTCCCTTATAATCTCTTTTCATTATTTCTTATATTCTACATATGAATGAAACCATATGATGATTGTCCTTTTCTGATTGACTTATTTCACTCAACATGATATCCTCCAGTTCAATTCTTGCATCATTTATTTTGATGCTCTATTGGTAGGTATATACACATAAAGGATTGTTATGTCTTCTTGGAGAATTGATTTATCATCGTGTGATATCCTTTATCCTTGATACTCTTCCTGGTTTCAAATTCTGCTTTGTTTCAAATTAATAAAGTAAGTCCAACTTTCTTTTGATAGTGATAATGAGATGGATCTTTCTCCAAGCTTTTACTATTTATATACTATCTGATTTTGTGTTTAAAGTGGGTTTCTTATAGAAAACATAGTTGGGTTGTATTTTTATATCTGTTGTGGCCATATCTTTTACTAGGTGTGTTTAAACTGTTCACAATAACGATTATAATTTGTTCAACATCTATAATCTTTGTAATATTTTCTTAATTACATTTGTTTTTTGTTTCTTTCCCCCTTCTACCTTCTCTAGTTTTAGCTGAACATTTTATATGATTCCATTTTATCTCCTTTCTTAGCATATCTTTTATATTTCTTTAAAATTTTTTTAGTAGTTACCCTAGAGTTTACAATATACAGTTTTAAATAATTTAAGTACATTTTCAAATAGCGTTATCCTGCTTTACAGGTATTCCAGTTATCTTAGAGTATCCCAATTCCATTCTCTATCCCTTGTGTCATTGCTGTCATTCATTTCTTTTATCTAGATGCTTAAAATTACCAAATATGTTGTTACTGTTATTGCTTTAAACAAACTATTTTAGATCAATTAAGAATGAAAAAAATAGTTTACTTCATTTGTTTCTTCTCTAACACTCTTTCTTTCAAGAGACGGAGAGGGCATGAGAGACTGAGCTGAGGGGAGAGACAGTGAGAGAGAGAGAGAGAATCTTAAGCAGGGTCTACTCTCAATTCAGAATCCAATGAAGGGCTCAATCTCACAACCTTGAGATCAGGACCTAAACTGAAATCAAGAGTTGGATACTCAACCCACTGAGCCACCTAGGCACTTCCTATTTCTTTCTTTATGTAGTTTCTGATTGACATAATTTTTCCTTTGCCTGAAGAATTTTTGTTAACATTTCTTGCAGGGAAGGTCTGATGACAATAATACATTTTCTCAGGTTTTTTTTTTTTTTTTGGTCTGAGAAAGCCTTTATTTCTCCTTGCTTTGGAAGGACAGTTTTGCTGGATATAGAATTTTGGATTGGTGATTATTTCCCCCCAGATTTAAAGATTTCACTCTTTTCTTGATTGTTTGATTTCTGATGGGAAGTCCATAGTAATTCTTATCTGCATTCCTCTATATGTTAGTTTCTTTTTCTTCTTCAGTCTTCCTTCAAAATTTTCTTTGTCTTTTTTTTCTGCAGTTTGAAGATAATTTAACATAGTATATAAATTTTTATTTTGTATTTATCTTATGTAAATACAAAGCTTCCTAGAGCTGTGGTTTGGGGTCCATCATTAATCTGGATAGTTTTTGGCTGTTATAACTTCAGCATTTCTTCGGCTCCATTATCTTTTTCTTCTTCTACCATTGGAATTGGATTGGAATACTATTCTAGTTTACTTTTATGTTATACCTGTTGAAATTATCCTACAATCCTTAGATGTTTTGTCCTTTTTTTTCCCTACCTTTTTTCTCTCTGCATTTCAGCTTGAGAAGTTTCTATTGACCTATGTTCAAGTTCACTGATTCTTGTCTCTGTTGATGCTATTACATTGTTAGAGACATTCTTCATTTAAATATTTGTGTTTTTGATTTTTAGCATTTCCTTTGACTTTTTCCTAAGAGTTTCCATCTATCTGTTTACTTTATCCATCTTGCATGTTGTCTTCCTTTTTTAAAAAAATATATTAAAGCCCATAATGTATTAATCATAGTTATTTAAAACTCCATGTCTGATAATTCCAACACCTGTGTTTTATCTGAGTCTGGTTCTCGTGATTGCTTTGTCTCTTTGGACTGTGTTTTTTTTTTTTTTTCTTGTTTTTGAAAGCATTGTGGTTTTTATTGAAAGCTGAGCATGTTGTATTGGGGAACAGAAACTGAAATAAATAAGCTTTTAGCATGAGGCTTAATGTTGGTTGGGCTGGGATTTGGACTGTGTTTAATATTTATTGTAGCTATAGGTACCAGAGACTTCAAATTCTTCTAGTGTCTTTTTTTGTCTTTTCTCTTGGCTTTGGAGCATGTTTATGTTCATTCAGAAAGAGTCTGTGTCTTATGGCTCTTTCAGCTGTAACCCTCTTGTTTTTACCTGGTAAAAGGTTGTAGCAAGGAGAATTTTCTATTATCTGGTGGGAATTCTCCAACTTCAGTGGGCTTGTGGTCCTTTCACAAATATGACCTGCAGAAGCATAGCCCCCCCACCTACAATGTCCCCTAAGTCCTTTCATGGGGCTCAGCAGCATTCCTGATCTATTTCCCTGAAGTCCTAGGCCCCGTTGACTATGGTCCCCCCACTCCACTTTTGAAGAGACAGGGGAAGGAGGGTCTGGAGTATGATGCAGATGTCTCTGAGTACATTTCCCTATCATTACTCTTCCCTCTGCAGGGGCCACAAGGAGGTTCTGCTCAGATCCTCAGTCTGAGAACCTGGTGAGGTTCCCGGAGAAAACCTCATGGCAGTGTAGGGGTCCCCCCTGCCTGCAGCTCCAGCAGTTTCTTACTTTTACACTGGTCCACACTCAGTCTCCAGATATTCATCACAACTGTCATTTAAATATTCCTACCAGTTTCTACCTCCATGAGCTTCTGCTTCAGTTAATAATCTCTCAGTTGCTGTATTTCTCTTGATGTGTCTGTCTCTTCATTTAAAAAAAAAAAGATTTGATTTTTTAAAAAGTAATCTCTACATCCAACATGGGGCTTGGACTTCCAACGCTGAGATCAAGAGTTGCATTCTCCACTGACTGAGTCAGCCAGGTGCCCCTGTATCTTCATATTTTGAAGTGGTAGTTTGCCCTGTGACTTCAGTTTCCTGAGGAGTCTACTAAAAGTGTTGATTTTCTATTTATCCAGCTTCATCTTGTAAGAACAGGAGTGATGTCTTTCAAGCTCTTTACATGTTGGGGCTGAAATCAGAGCCACACTAAAGTTTGAGCACATCAGGTTAGACATTTAGGTTCTAGGAAGAGGGTGGTCTAATGCACACACTGGCAGCATCTCAGAAGACTGGGATCTGGCTTGAAGGAGCTCTTGCTGCCTCAAGGGCCATAGTTTCCTTATTTGTTAAATGGGAGCAGTTCCACCTGCCCCCAGAGTGCTGTGAGAGGACAAATGTGGCAGCTGAGAAGTGTTGCAAGGTCCTTCTGTCAGTTTTAAGACAGCCACACTCCACTTGCCTGGAACCTGTGGCTCTAACATGTCAGAAAGGAGACTCAGCTTTATGGAGTATTTGCTTTCTCTGATGTCCTTCTGTCTCTTTTGACTTCTTGACTTGCCCCATGTTTATAAAACATCAGGCTGAGACCTGGTTTCTCTCAGCCTGCTTCTCTCTCTCTCTCTCTCTCTCTCTGTCACACACACACACACACACACACACACACACACACACACACACACCCTGCTCCAGCACTGGCAGGCCTCCAGCCATCAGAAACATGCATCCTGTCAGTTTAAAGGGGAGTTGGCAGGAATCATTGGGAAAACACACTTGTTCTGGGATCTGGGCTCATTGGAATTTGCTCCTGCTGGACATTCCCTGGCCCCGGAGCAATGCCAACATAAGGCAATGCCACAAGCCTCCTCTCTTTGCCTGACTTTTTCTTACTTCATGCCTATGGGCCTTGGAGAGCAGCTTCAGGGGACTGGTTGACCTCCAGAGGCAGCTCCTGTGAGCTAGCTGCCAGGGAATTCTCTCAGATGGGGGCCTTCTAAGGGATGGACATGTTTCTTGGTCCTAAAGCAGAGAAATTAGAAACAGAAAGAGATGTGGAAAGATATTCTATTTAAAATAAGCCCCCTCAGTCTCCACAGACAGTTGAATAAAAATTCTTTCATTTGGGTATATTTTATTTTTAAAAGTTCAATTTAATAGCTTTGAAAAACAAAGTGGAATAGGTCAGAAATTTGGAGGCAAAAAGACAGTGGGATTTTTTTTCTACAAGTCCTTCCTGGTGAGGCTGCTCTTTGAAGCACTTAGAGTTTCTCACAATTCTGCTTGGACCATCTTCCCAAAAGCAATAGCCCCCAGGTGACCCAATCACCCCCATTTCCTTTATTTTCTGCATTTGTGTCATTCTTCCCATGTAAACCACCTCAACTCAGAATAAGGGCACTAGGATGCCTCAACTGATGTCATTTAGGTGATAGAGGACTCCTTTAGGGTCCAGGCAAGAACATGAGATGGCCTCTTCATATGGTTTGGGAATAGGTATGGCCTTTTCAAGGTATTCTGTTTTGGGGGGAAACTCTTGACCAATTTTCTGGGAGGAGTTGGAGTAAGAACAAATCCCGTGGATGCTAATGTGACCCATCTACAATTATGGGCCTCCCTAGCTAACTACTTCTTCCAGGGGAAACATCATATGGAAGGAAATATGGCTTTCTTGCTGCATCTGCTTTACACACATGTTCTGAAAATCCATGCTGGCATCTTTGTCCTTTTCACTTACTTTGTCTTTCATGGAAATGAGTGGTCTTTATATATCTGTTTATGTGACTATTTTTTTAGGGTGTATCTCTCTTGTTCTGGGCCCAGTGAGGTCACTCACCATTACTGAATTCTTAGGGCCTACCACAGTGCCTGGCACAGAGTAAACTTAAGAATACTTGCTGGCATTATTATTTTTAAAAATTTTAAACTTATTTTTTAATTTAAATTCAAAAATAATTTTTAAATTTTAAAATTTTAAATTTAAAATTAATTTTAAATTCAAGCATAATTAACATACAGTGTTATATTAGTTTCAGGTGTATAATATAATGATTCAACACTTCTGTACCTAAGTGCTCATCATGATAAGTGTACTCTTGATCTCCTTTCCCTATTTTACCCATTCCCCATCCCACCTCTTCTCTGGCAAATACAGAGAACAAACTGGTGGTTAAGGTCTGCTTTTTTGTCTCTTTTTTTTCTTTGTTTATCTGTTTTGTTTCTTAAATTCCACATATGAGGGAAATGATATGGTATTCGTCTTTCTCTGATTATTTCACTTAGCATTATACTCTCTAGGTCCTTCCATGTTGTGGCAAATGGCAAAATTTCATTCTTTTTTTTATGGCAGAGTAATATTCCACTGTGTATACATATATATATAGACACACACACATGCACACACTGTATCTTCTTTATTCATTTATCAATAGACAGTGGGGTTGCTTCCATATTTGACTATTGTAAATAATGCTGCAATAAATATAGAGGTGCATATATCTTTTCAAGTTTGTGTTTTCATATTCTTTGGGTAAATTCCTAATAGTAGAATTACTGGGTCATGTGATAATTTTATTTTTAACTTTTTGAGGAACCTCCATGCTGCTTTCCATAGTGCTGAACCAGTTTGTATTTCCAATAGTGCATGAGGGTTCCCTTTTACCTACATGCTTCCCAACACTTACTTCATGGAATTACTTTAACTTAATCATCATCACAACCCTATGGATAAGCTCTATTATACCATTTGACAGAGGAAGAAATTGAGAATTTGCACAACTCATTCAAGTCCCCCAACTGGAAATCCAGATCTGAGTGATTGATTCTTAAGCCCATGCCTTTAACTGACATATTATAAATCCTCCTGCTAGGTGAAGGAGTGAGAAAGAAAATGAATATATGATGCATCTTACAAGAACTTAACAAGAAGAAAAAGAGGAAACATGCTTGAGGGACCTGTAAAAAGGAAGGTTAAAAAAATGTTTCAGGCAAGAACTCTCTGGAGGTGATTTTGAATGCCAAGCACTGGCTCTGGAACATGTTTGGTTGGACCAGTCTCATTAATGTTTGTTTTGGCAAATCCGGTCAGAAACTTTCTCTTTCACCGGTCATTGGAATTTGAAAAAAATTTCTATAAATGGATCTAAAAATTTGATAGTTTATTTCAATTAAATGACTTTTTTGTTTAAAAATGTGAGTAAATGACCTGTTTCAAATTTGACATTGAAATGATATCAAAATGATAAGTTACCAGCTAGAATATAATGTTTTATTGGGAAGCAGGGTTGGCACTACTATTTTTTTTTGAACATGTGTTTTATGGTTGGTTCTTCACACTGAGTCATATGATAGCACCTTTGTTTGAAGACAAGTTGTATCTCTTCCTTTGCTTTATGGGTCCTATAGTGGCCAATAAATGGCTGGGGTTGGGAGGCCTAGGGTCTGTTCTGGGTTCTGCCTTTATGAATCTCAGGTAAAGCCTATGATCTACCCAGTTTGCCATTTTGTCCTGACTTAAATGCAGGGGGATGGGTTAGACAGGTTATTAAGGGTTTTTCTGGGTTAAAAGTTCAATGAGTCCATGACTCCAGATGGGTGTTCTGGTCCCTCTTTTATAGCCCTCTCTCTTTAGGAAAAATGGAAGGGCCAGAGAGGCGAAGCCACTGTTTAGCCAACACCTGCACAGCCTGTCTGACAGGTGGGTCCTGAGAATAAGCAGTCTCTGTGTGGTGGCCAAGTGCTGAGCCTGCAGCCTGCAGCTGGCCTCCTTGGCTTCTGTAGACCCCTTGGCTCCTACATTAGTCTTTGGAATCTCTAAGTCTCCAGCAACTGCTCAATAGTTTGCTTTTTCTCCTCCTAAGAGACAGTCAAGGGCATTAGGGGCCTTGTTACTTTGGGAGGTCTGCCACATTTACGAATGCCTTGTAACCCCTAATGAGTGACAGATTTATTTGACAATTTTTGATAAGTGGGTTGTTTGCGATTCACCAACGGAAGGAATGATTTGTCATCTTGACTTGAAAGGCTGACCATCAGAGCAATGACTGAGTGTACATATTAAAAGGTCATTCATCGTTGCCTAACATCCTGTCATATATCATCTTCTGATCTTTCTGTTTTTATTGTTTTGATCTCAAAAAAAAAAATCTGTTTTAAATGTGGAAGCTGGAAATTGGGAAATGACAGAACTATTTATGGTCCCCATGAGCAGCCGGCCCGTTTCGGTGACAAACGTTGTAAACATGTTGTGTTAAAATCCCAATCCTTTGCTCTTGATTTTAATTGCTTGGAATTCATTGAACTTGAGGCACCCTGGATTCTGTTTCCTGCTGAGATTCGGTAATGGTGACATTCTGACTTGGCAGAGGGAGCATCGCTCTGCTGAGTCACGGTTCTCTTAACTCTGTCCAGGTCTCCAGGAACTGAAGAACTAGAATGTGGTCACTTTGCAGGTGTATGGAACTGTTCCCAGTGCCTCTTGCCAAATAAAGAGAATGACTATAAACTTTTTGCTTTAAAGAAACGCAAAGCACTTTTTTCCTTTCCCATTAGGGCCACACCTCTGATAAAGTGGTCATTTAATGGCCTATACTATTAAAGATGTGTTCTGTGATTAGTTCATCAGTTGAACAACCAGTCAAGCTCTCAGCATTTTGTGAAGTTTTTCTCATTTGATCCTCACAATACTCTTTAGAGGTAACTGCTATTATTCTTCCTATTTTCAGGTGAGGACTGGTTAACTAACTTGGCTGTAGCCACTCAGCTAGTAAGTGACAAAGCCAAGATGTAACCCGGGGAGGTCTGATGCCAAGGCCTGTGTTGTTATTATCCATGATTCATTATAAGTAAGTGACTCTAGTTCTTGGCCACTTGTATCAGCAAGCCACCTGGGAGATGTGTAAAACTGGTTGTGGTAAGGGTAGGGGAAAGGTGTGACAGGTACTGATCAGATGGCAGAAAGGGAGCTACCCAGAGCAAAGTCTTCCAAGTTATAGAAAAAGAAACCAAATGACCTTAAAAAAAATCAGGGAGAAAAACTCACCAGTACATAGCATAATATTTGCAAATGATACACAATACGTTGGGGTTCAAAGACCCCCAAATAATATGAATATCTTGTTCTTAGGAACAAATGGACAAAGGAAAAGGATGAAATTTCAAAAGTGAAAATTGGGGCACAAACAAAGACCAAAACTTTGAGAGACCATTGATATTGATGGTTGATTCTCTTCTTGAAAGATACGTACTTCTATTGAAATATATTTTCAAAGGCCTATGGCAAATAATGTCTGAGAAAGGAACAATGGAAAGGTAGTGATGAAAAAAAAGCACATCAATTCATGAGTTTACCAAAGGCAGCTAAAGGAATAATGTCTTGTGGGTATACTTGCTTAAAATGTACAATATTTAAAAACATACCTATAGAGCAGGAAAATAATGGCAGAAAGTTTATCAGTATTTTTAGACATGAAGTTGTAAGGAGCAAACCTGTTCAGAATTAAAGCAGGGGGTGGTGTCTGGGTGGCTCAGTCAGTTAAGCGTCTGCCTTCAGCTTGGGTCATGATCCCAAGGTCCTGGGATCCAGTCCCACGTTGGGCTCCCTGCTCAGTGGGGAGTCTGCTTCTCCCTCTCTTCTGCCCCTCCCCCAGCTTGTGCTCTTTTCTTTCTTGCTCACTCTCTTTCAAATAAATAAATAAGTAAAATATTTTTTTTTAAAAAAGAATTAAAGCAGGGTCTTTTGTAGTCTCAGAAGGAAAAAAAGAGAGTTCTACAACTTATTTTTTTTTCTCTATGATATATTCTAAACATCTATCCATGTTAGCACAAAAAAATCTGTGTGGTTCCTTTTAACTGCTGTATGGATATTCTACACTGTGGATATTTAGTTATCTTGTTACCTCCTTAGCAATAGACCATTGAGGCTGTTTACATTGTTTACTGGTGCAAATGATGTCACAAAGAGCGTTCTTTGTGCATGCCTCCTGTGGTGGCTATCACTCCTTAAGAAAGCCTGCTTCTGGTGGCATTGCTGATTGTCACTTCCAGCTGCCACACCTCTGCTTCCAGCCGGTGGCAATATGACAGAGGTGGTATACTTGCATGATGTAGGATTCCAAGGCATCTTTGGCTAAGGGTCTCCCCAGTGACCTGGCTTAAATTTTCTTAGAATTGCATTGTGGTCTGAGGATCATCCTATCCAAACCTTCCTTCCTTTTCTCCTTTCATAAATGTTAGAACTTTCATAGTTTGAAGGGTGTCCCTGCCTTCTGTCCCTCTCCCTTTATTCTTTACAGGTGTTTCCTCCAATAGATCTCTTGCATGTCCAATCTTGTCTTGGCATCTGCTTCTCAGGGGACCCAAACTCACTTACTCCTTGAACACACTGGTAAGCACTTTTCTAGGAAAACCTCAGAGAAATAAAAATTAGGCAGCCGTGAAGTATGTATATGTATTTGTATATCTGTCTGTTTTTACCTTTTATTGTTATGGTGTAAAGAAGGGCACATAGTAGCTTAAGGAATTTCACAAACTGAGCACACTCATGAAGCTAGTACCCTTATCAGGAAATTGAGCATCATCAGCACCTCAGAAGCCCCCTCATGCTCCTTCCAGTCTTCCCCACCTCCTCAAGGCTAACCACTATCTGACTCCTGACACCATAGATTTGTTTTGACTACTGTTGAGTTTTTGTAAATGGAATCACACAATATGTTCTTTAGTGTCTGCCCATTCTATTTGTGAGATTAATCCATGTTCATTTATTAGCACTGCTGTGTAATGTTCCATTTTATGGCTAAACCACAATTTATTCATTTGATTATTACCATAATTTCTAACTTTGGCTACATCAAAACAGTGCTGAAATGAAAAATCTTGTGCAAGTCTCCTGGTGAACTTATGTAGGCAATTCTGTTCAGTGTATATATAGAAGTGGAACCACTGGGACGCAGCGTAGACATAGATACTGCCAGACAATTTTCCACAGTGGTCATACCAATTTATCCTCCCTCCAGCAGTGTCTATGAGTACTAGTTGTTCCTCTTACTCTTTAACACTTAGTGGATTTCATCTTTATTTTAGCCATTTTAGTGGGTATGTTTTGGTATTGCATTATGGTTTCGGTATGCTTTGATCTGATGACTAATAACATTGAGCACTTTTTAATGTATTTATTTGTCATTTGAATATCCTTTTCTGTAAAGTGCCTGCTCAAGTTTTGCCAATTTTTCTATTAGAGCACTTGACTTTTTTGTATTGACTTTTTAGGAGTTAGTATTTTCTAGAAATGAAGGTATGTGTACATTAATTTTAACTTTAATGTGACTAAAACACATTTCAACATGATTGAAAAAATTAAAATGCCAAGAGAGACACTTTTCATTGTATTGGAGGAAGGCCATATACTGGGTTATATTGAATTAATGTAGGTTTTAAAGGAAATAACCTCACTTACATGGTTAACCTTGCCACCACAGTTTCTTTCTTTTTCTGATGAAGCCAATTCTTGTCCCCCTTCTTTCTGTGTGGTGAGCTTATGATAAAAAGAATTTTTGCTAAATTTTTCTCTTTGGGAATTAGAAACCAAAAATCTAAGCTCCTTACCCATACATATGGAGACAGCCATCCCTTGTGACATCTAAGTAGGGATATCTGATTCTCAGCTGGAGTAATGCCATGGTGACTTCTACTTTGAGTTACTTTGCTCAGTGAGCTAACATCACAAACTTAGGAAACTTCCTTTTTTAAGCATTTGCTCATTTATATTTCAGTGTTACTTTTAAGATGCCAAAACATGTGTCAATAATAATCCAGAAGGTGAGTGGAGTGAGATGAATTGAGCTTGCAGTTATGATGTTAGTGAGTCCATCTCTAGGACAGTGGTCCTCAATCTTAGACACACTTTATAATCACCTGGGGAGCTTCTAGATATCCTAATGGCAGGCCACAAGCCAGACAGACCAATTAAATCGATCTGTGATGGTACGACCCAGATGTCATAATTCTATAAGCTCCCCAAGTGATTCCCCATTGGATTCATTCTCAGTGTGTTGATTGAGCCTGAAGTAGGCTAAATGCCAGGCTTGACCTTATGAGATTCACAACGATCATGAGCATATCTCTGTGAGAACTTTGAGTGTAGAGCCAGACAACCTTTTCTGTAGACAGGAAACATATACTACCCAAACAATCCTATTGACTAGTCCCCGGAAAGACTCCATAACATTTTGTGTGATGTTAACCCAAACTACCTTAGCTAAACCACAACGCCCTCTCTGTGAGATTTGCAAGCAACTCTTGGCTCTGCTTTCCCAAATAACTGGACTGAATGGGTAGGAGGTGGGTAGGCTGGAGTTAGAGCATCAGACGGGGACAGGAAATGGGAGAGATGGTACATACTCTAGCCCTTGCCTATTGATCCTCTTTTTCCCCAGAAGAAGGGTGCCTCCGAGGCACCGTTCTCATTCTGAGGACTGGCGGACTGTTCTTCAGTTAGTTTCTCCAATCCAAATTGCAAAGGTGGATCTGAGCATTTTGTAGAACTTCAGAACCTCTTTCTGAGTCAGAAATTGTCCATTCCAGCTACCACATATCCAAGTTACATCCCACTTCAGCACTCTTTGTGGCTTTAGCCCCTCTGCATGAACTCTGCCTGTTGGTGCTAGGGTTGCTGGGCTGCTGGTTTTAACCCTTCATATGCTGCTGGCCTCAAGTCTCAATAGGAGGAGCGAATTTCTAGGCAGCCTTGAAGAGCAGAGGCAAATGTGAAAATCTTCACCAAAGGAGGCTTCCTAGGAATGTTCTTTTATGTGACACTAAAATATTCAAACAGGATGAGGAGATAGAGAAGGAGGGTGGGAGAAGAGGGAGAACAAATAAAAGTCCATCAAGACTTTAAAACCCAGTGACTGGGGGATCCCTGGGTGGTTCAGTGGTTTAGCGCCTGCCTTTGCCCAGGGCGCTCCTGGAGTCTGGGGATCGAGTCCCGCGTCAGGCTTCTGGCATGGAGCCTGCTTCTCCCTCCTCCTGTGTCTCTGCCTCTCTCTCTCTCTATGTCTATCATAAATAATAAATAAATAAATATAAAAAAATAAAACCCAGTGACTAGTCAGTTTCTAACAGTATTAAGATCAAATTAGGCCAGGAAGTGAGGAATCCCCCTTTCAGTTGAAGTACAATGAAAAAAATGTCAATACAATTTCTATAAGATGGAATTCAGCCAGAGGCTGGACTTAACTGCTTCTAAACCTAAACAGATCTGCAAAGATTAGGCAGTCTAAGAAGACTGCATTGAGAGGATAAAATTGGGCATATAGAAAATGTTCATTGAGTTTGGAACCTGAATACCTTTTTCTCTCCAAAGTTTATCTATCTTCCAAGATTTCTTCACCTTATGCTTTACAGGTGACCTATGAACAACATGGGTTTGAACTACATGGGTCCACTTATATGTGGATTTTTTCCAGTAAATATATTGGAAAACAGTTTTTGGAGATTTGTGACAATTTGAAAAAACTTACAGAAGAACCCAATAGCCTTGAAATACTGAAAAATTTAAGAATATGTAGGTATTATAGGAATAAAGTATATAATACACACAAATATGTGTCAATTGATTCTTAATTATTGGTAAGGCTTCTGATCAACATTAGGCTCTTAGTAGTTCAGTTTTTAGGTAGTTGAAAATTGTACGCAGATTTTCAACTCTGTCAGGTCCCCCCCCCACCCCTCAACATCACCACTGTGCTGTGGCCTGTTGTCCAAGAGTCCCCTGTAGTTTGAGATGGTTCTATCTAAAATGAGAATGATGGCAGTTTGATTGCTCCCTGGAGTTTGAAGTCTTCTGACACTAGGATTTCAGGCTCACACCCTGTGTGGCCTTTTTCTCTTCTGAAGAGAAATGTGAATGGTAGGCAAGTGAATGAAGAAAGTTGGTCTTTTGTGCTGAGTGGAAAAGAGTGTTTCCCAGTAGAGGGCATCCTTACATAATGAATTTCTCTTTACCCTTAGAATTATTTGCAGATACTGATGTGCATTAGGAAACAGAGTTTTCTTCTAAAGGCTTTACAGTTTAGCTTGTTTTTGGCAAGTCATTTATATATAAGGTGTTAAAGTGTTAAGAAGTTTTGTTCCAATATTTTTCTTAGTTGGGTAAGTGATAAGTTGTACTAGTAGTGATAGTAGTAGCAGATCATAAAATGGTTTAAATTTCTGCTGATTTTATTTACTTGTAAATCCAACCAATATTGATTGTGTACAAGGCAGAAGGATGGGGGTGGATCTACAGAGGTGAGCCTGAGTCAAACCTTCCTGGAAGAGAATTTATGAAATACAGAGATAATAAGACATAAATGCAGGAAGTTAAAATATAATACAAAATATTTATTCTTGTTTCAAATACTTGCTGACTTCTCTAATATTAATTATTGGTGGGTTTTAGAATTCTTTCCATTTCCTGTTGTAGATGGTGGCCAGAATATTCAAGTTGTTTTAAAATCTTTTAGCTTCTGCCAAAATTGATTTGTTCAAGCCTCCTTTCTTCCTACTTTTGAAATCCAGCTACATTTTAGGAGGAAATTAATCTGTACATTGCAATTCTACCCATGATTTTTAAAGTAGATTATTTGGAAAGACTTGTTCATTGTCTTGGTTTCCTCTAAAGTCTTTCCATTTCTAGTGAAAAAGGGGAATTGTTATAACTCAGCTCTCCTCGACCCAGAGGAAATCTAGAGTGAAATTTGGAAGTGGAGAGTTGCTTAACCTTTTCCTATCAGAGTGTTGGCAGTGGAAGGTTTGTTGAAAGTGTGTGGGTTGAATGATATGCTGTAGGCTTAAGACCAGGCCCCAGGTTCTGGGTGATTCATTTGATCCCTGCAGGCTGATGTCACTAGATGAGAAACAAGCCGCTCCCCCAGTTCAGATGCTTTCTCCACCTCAAGTATAGGACCACTCAACTTATAAAGAGAGCCAGACCAGCAGTTTCTGAAGTTTGTTATCTTAATAAAGTGGCTTCTAGAACCTTCCAGTGGTGGACAGAGGGGTACAGCAGAGCAGTCATGAATATGGAAATGCTTTTCATCTTGGGTTCCATGTTCTATAAAACCTCTAGAAGTAATACCTGGAACCCAGGCTGTAACATGGGGAACTAAGTGCTGGACCGTGGGACATGCTAGTAGTTTTGGGCTCTTCCAGAGAAAACACAGGGGCTGACAACACTTTCTATAATTGTCCTGTTTGGGAGAAACCAGAATGGCCCAGCGTGCCAGACATCTTCTGCAGAGCACCATTTTGGAGGCTGGTTAAGGTTTTTCAGTCGTTGAGTCTATTTCCAGTGGCAACTTCTATGGTGTGCATTGTTAGTGCTTCATTCAGATCCCTTTTAATAGACTGTACACCCATCTCAGATGCTGTGAGTGTTGGCTGCAAATGACTCATAGCTATGTCTTTCTCTAGAGAGTTGTCTCTCATTGAAAAGAGTCACTTTGTCATAAAGTTTATGCCCCTTTCAACAATTCACAAACAATGACTGACTGAAATGGGGTACAAAAGGTCAACTTCCTTTTCTTAAAGTAGGAATCAACTTTGTAGTATGACTTATGCTTAGGGGCTCCCCATGGAATCAAGCTGTAGGAAATGTCTAGCTGAGATAGCCTCTTCCTTGCTTAGCAACTTTTCTTCCATCCTGCTTCCTTCACTCTCCTTTTCTAAGGGCATTCCTAAAGTAAATTATCTCAGGCTCTGCTTTTTAAATTTTTTAAAAATTTTATTTATTTATTTTATTTTTATTTATTTTATTTATTTATTTTATTTATTTATTTGAGAGCTAGTGAGAGCAAGCAGGGGGAGCAGCAGAGGGAGAGGAAGAAGCAGGCTCCCCACTGAGCAGGGATTCAATCCCGGATTTAGGGATCATGACCTGAGCCAAAGGCAGACATTTAACTGACTGTCCACCCAGGTGCCCCTCAGGTTCTGCTTTTAGGAAACTTGCCTGAGACAACACCTCTTTGGACTTGGTAGCACAAATAGTCTTCTTTGCCCTATATAATGTGTTGTTTTCTATCAGTAGTCACTTCCTACTCTTTTTAAGAACACATTTTATTCATAAATCGGTGGCTGTGTGCTTCAGTTCACCCTAGTCTCCAAGGGTGAATCTTAAGTCCAAGCCAGTCATGATAGTTTCATTCTCCTTTCCAGTGAGTTAAGAACTACATGTGACCCTTAATCTATTATAAATGAGGCAAGAATATACAATAGGGGAAAAACAGTCTCTTCAATAAATGGTGCTGGGAAGCTTAGACAGCTACATGCAAAAGAATGAAACTGGACCACTTTCTTACATCTTACACAAAAATAAACTCAAAAAGGATTAAAGACCTAAAGGTGAGACCTAAAACCATAAAAATCCTAGAAGAGAATATAGGCAGTAACTTCTCTGACATTAGCCACAGCAATATATATATATATATATATATATATATATATATATATATATATATATTTTCCTGGATATATCTCCTAAGGCAAGGGAAACAAAAGAAAAAATAAACTATTGGGACTCCATCAAAATAAAATGCTTTTGCACAGCAAAGGAAACCATCAAGACAAAAGGCAACCTACTGAATGGGGAAAGATATTTGCAAATGATGTATCTGATAAGGGGTAATGTCCAAAATATTTAAAGAACTTATAGAACTCAACACCAAAAAAACAAAAACAAAAACAAAAACCCAACAAAACAAAACAAAACAAAAAACACAAACCAATCTGATAAAAATGGGCAGAGGACCTGAACTGACATTTCTCCAAAGAAGACATACAGATGGCCAACAGACACATGAAAAGATGTTCAACATCACTAATCATCAGGAAAATGCCAATCAAAACCACATTGAGATATCACCTTACCCCTGTCAGAATGACTAGGATCAAAGAGACAGAAAATAATAAGTGTTAGTGAGGTTGTAGAGAAAAAGGAACCCTTGTGCACTGTTGGTGGGAATGTAAATTGGTAAAGTACTGTTGAAAACAGTATGGTAGGGATCCCTGGGTGGCGCAGTGGTTTGGTGCCTGCCTTTAGCCCAGGGGGCGATCCTGGAGACCCATGGTTGAATCCCACGTCGGGCTCCCGGTGCATGGAGCCTGCTTCTCTCTCTGCCTGTGTCTCTGCCTCTCTCTCTCTCTGTGTGACTATCATAAATAAATAAATAAATAAATAAATAAATAAATAAATAAATAAGAAAACAGTATGGTAAAATTCAAAAAATTAAAAATAGAAATAGCATATGATCCAATAATTCCACTACTGGGTATTTACCCAAAGAAAACAAAAACACAATATATGCACCTGTGTGTTTATAGCAGCATTATTTACAGTAGCCAAGATATGGAAGACACCGACATGTCCATCCATAGATGGATAAAGATGGATAAAGATGTAGTGTGTGCATAAAAAATGGAATGTTATTACTCAGCCATAAAAAAATGAGATCTTGCTATTTGCAACAACATGGTTAGACCTAGAGAGTATTATGAGTGAGTGAAACATGCCAGACAGAGAAAGACCAATACCATATGATTTCACTTACATGTGGAATCTAGAAAACAAAACAAAGAAGCAAAAAGCAGAATCAGATCTATAAATACAGAGAAAAAACTAAGTTGCCAGAGGGCAGGGAGGTTGGGTGTGATGGGCAAAATGGATGAAGGCAAGGAGATACAGTCTTCCAAATACATCACAGGAATAAAAGGCACAGCATAGGGAATATAGTCAATGGTATTGTAATAGTGTTGTTTGGTGACAGATGGTAGCTACACTTGTGGTGTGAGCACAGCACAACACACAGAGAATTGTGGAATCACTATGTTGTATACCTGAAACTAATGTAACATTGTGTGTCAACTATACTGAAAAAAAAAAAAAAAGGCACAAGACTTAGTTCTAGTCAATGGCACCTCAGGGAAGACTGTTGAATTCTTGCTATCACTCTCCTTCAAATTTCTTTCTTTTTTAAAAAAAATTAAATTCAATTAACATATAATGTATTATTAGTTTCAGCGGTAGAGGTCAGTGATTCATCAGTCTTCCTCTTAAAAGGACCTTTGTGATGATATTGGGCTCACCTGGATAATCCAGGATAACCTTCCCATCTCAAAGTCCTTAGCTTAATCACACCTGCAAAGTCCCTTTTGCCATGTACAGTAACATATTCACAGGCTCTAGGATATGGACATCCTGGTGTGTGCGGGGGCAGTATTCAACCTACCATGATTGTGGTAATATAACTAATGTTATCCAATATATGGCTCATCTCCATTGTGAAGCACATGAATAATTAAGATTCTCTGTCCCCTTCAAGTTAGGTATGGTGATGTGACCAGTTCTGGCCAATGAAAGGTGAGTAGTAAACATGAATTTCACTTCTGGATGGAAGCATTTAATTGCCAGTGCTTGACTTCCACTCTTCTTTTTTCTTGCTTGGCAAATCATGCAGACTTGTTTTTGAAATATGGCAATTATAAAAGAATGGTGCCTCTGTCAACTTGGGTCCCTGAGTGAGGACATGAAGCAGAGCCAGCCCAAACCTGCCTTAGATGTATAGTGTTAAAAAAAAAAAAAAAAAAAAAGGAAAAAAAAAATCCCAAACCGTTGTTTTAAAGTACTGAAATTTTGCCCATCTTGTTGGATATAATTTTCAGCTTTGAACCTTCCACTGAAATTCTAAGGCAAGAGGAAAGCCCTATTCAACATGCTGTCACCCTTAGAACTGAGTTTCCGTTTGGGGTATATTTCTATGCATTTCCTGAGAGTACCCATTTCTTAATCCTATAATGCTAAGATAACTTTAATAAATGGATTTTTTTTGGCAGCTATTCTATAAAGAAATCCCTTGAGAAAATCTTTGAGGATTTCTTGGGGAGAAGGTCATCATTAGAAAAATCTGGTCTTATCTGGCCTGTTTAGCCTCACTGCCTCCTTTCTCCAGTCTGAACCTCCATACCAGTAAGGGCTCTGGGCCTACTTGCTCGTTTTTTACCTCTGAAAATTCATCTTAACATATAGTCACTTTTCCTTTTGTCTCTCTTCTTCTGTGAATTTAAGTCATCAAAACAAATGCTAATATTTATTGAGTATTGTTTTAGATTGGATTCTCCCAGATGTAGGCTTTAAGATAAGGATTCTAGAGTAGGTATTTATTTGAGAGAGAATCTTAGGAAACAGCAACAGAAAAGTGGGGAAGTGGGGATGAGTTGGGGACATATGGGGTTATTACCTAAGAGGGCTCAAACCTACTGGAGCCCTCTTGGAGAATGTGTAGAACAGAGTTCTGCAGAATTGTTCTACCAGAGAGGCGAGGGTACTGGGGTATTACTCCACCAATCCATGACCATAATTGGTTGAGGACTGCTCCCAGCGACATTTATTCTCCAATTCTAACTTTTCCTTGGGAGGGCTAGCACAGTCCAGCCACCAAAGAGATCCTGTGGGGCAGATTTACGGATGCATACAGTAGGAACACTAGGAAGTCTGAACCTGTAAGGGACTGGGGAATGCAGAGAGCCCTGCAATATCTACCACGATCCTGTCGTGTGCTCAGAGTGCTGGTTGGGTGCCTCCAGTCACAGGATTGAGAAAAGGAGGCAGGCAAGCACCCGTTTACTATACCATGAGGCAGGATGTTTGTTAATAGATTGGCTAAAAAGAAGCACAGGAGCATGAAGAAAGGGGAAATTGATTTTACTTAGGGGGAGCAGAGAAGATGGGTTTTGATTTGTCCTTAGATGATGGAAAGGATTAAGCTAAGAGGAGGAACTTAATTCAAGTTGAAGGACTAGTGTTTGCACAGCTGTGGCTACTGCAGCATCAGATTGTTTGGGGACAGTTGTAAGAAGTGGGCTTGAATGGGACATAAAATGGCTGAGAGGAAGTAGGAGATCATTTGGAAGAGCACAGGGCTGGACTATGGACCGAGGGTTCAATTTGTGATATTTTTCACAACAGGGACAACATATTACATTTTTAAAACTTGCAGATGGACTTAAACCCTTGCTCTGGGCCAGGATTCTTCAGGTAAAGCCTGATCCCCCCCATTTACCTGCTTCTACTTTCTCCTCTTTGAGTTTGCTTTTTTTGCTCTATTTTTCTAAATGTTTCATTCCTAATTCCTATAGCTGATCCCCCCGTAGTTCTTTCTAGGTCTAGTGTCCTGGACATGGAGTTTTTCCTGGGCTTGGTTTTCAAGTGCTCAAATCAGTGGCAGCCTTCTTGTGTCATCCCCACCTTCCTCTTTTGTGTTCCATCTATTTCTGATTCTAAAGTGCTCTGTTTGACTTTTTGACTTCCTTTTCTCATCAAATAATTCTTCCTTTTATGCTATAATGTGGGCTATTAAACTCTTGTTTAATAATTGCAGTGCTTTTAAAAGAACTCTATGTCCTTCTGAGTCTGTTGTAGCTACAGACTCATGACAAAATTTGCTTGTACCTTCTGGAATTTGTTCAAAGTCACAGAAAATTTATGCAGTTCCCTCATTTGATAGATCACTGTTTCATATGCAGTACTTGAGAACAAGACTGATAATTGTATTTATAATAAAAAAGTAAGTAAATAAATTGGGTTATTTTTCTTAGCTTTACTAGTGCTCTGAGTAAAGCTAGTACAGAATTAATTTGTCTTCCGTAGGCATTGACATTAACAGCTGACACTGAGAGAACTTGTACAATTTGCTAAGCACTGTTCTGTGCTTTTTATCTGTATTAACATTTTTAATCACTATGACAACCCAAGGAGATTATCCTGTTATTATCTTCATTTTGTAAGTAAAGAGATGGAAGCAGAGAGAGGTTAAGTAGCTTGCTCAAGGTCATCCATTTTGGAAGAAGCAGAGTTGGGTTTTAAATAAGGATACTGGCTCAGAGTTCCAGCTCCTTTATGTTAGGTTAGTGTTACCCACCATGCTACACTGCAAGGGTTCTCAGTGTGCAGTCCTGGCACTAGCAGCAGCAGCAGCAACACCTGGGGGCATGTTAGAAAAGCACATTTTTTGGCAATGGCCCAACCTACTAAACCAGAAATTCTGAGGATGGGATCCAATAATCTGTGTTGAAATTAAACCCTCCAGGTAATTCAGTGCATGCCAACATTTGACAACCAACTTCTGGACTGCTGTCCACATAGCAAGTAATTTTTGATTTACCCTTTGAGTTATGTCACCTTTTGGATAAGTGGGAGAAACTTCTGCCTAAGCATTCACATGCAGAGTAGGTTCTAGTATGCTCTTTTTAGGTAGGAGGATGCTACCAATAGTCTCCCTAACCCTTCATTTTTTCATTTGTTGATAGGTAGGGCACTGTTTTCTCACCTTCCTTGGAAGCTCTTGAGGAGTGGGGGATGAAGGAAAGGCTCTATGTGATTGGCTTTTTATTTTTTATTTTTTTAAAAAGATTATTTATTCATGAGAGACACAGACAGAGAGAGAGAGAGAGAGAGAGAGAGAGAGAGAGTCAGAGGTGCAGGCAGAGGGAGGGAGCCCGGTATGAGACTCAATCTTGGATCCCGGGATCATGACCTGAGCCAAAGGCAGGCACCCAACCGCTGAGCCACCCAGACATCCTGTGCTTGGCTTTTTTAAAAAACAGATCACACTGATAAAATTTAAAGTTTGTAGGTAAGTCATAAAGCTGATTATCAATAACTGAGGATTAGCCATAATTATACTGCTGATAACGAAGTAGGATAGGAAAAAAGTAAGAAATTTTGTTTTCTTTCTTTTAAATCAAGTTTTGTTAGCACATTTACTATAGACAGAGAAGGCTAGAGTAGAGCAGTTTTTATATTCTTTTCACAAAACCTCCAAAGCCTTACAGTGAGTATAGTATTTCCTCTGGCCTCAAACCAATGAGAAGTAATTTTGCTGTCTTTTTTGATTTTTGTCTCTTAAGGCAGGTCCTCTCTGACATCCTAATTTTTACTGATCACTCCCTGGAGTTCTTTATTTCTCTTTGACACTGAGAGAAGTTATTTGTTCCCTCCTGCTTTTCCCACCTATCTCTTCGAGTTTTCATTCTTCCTGTCTTTTTGATATTTTGAAGAACCACTTTGTGAAATGCTAAACTTGGTTTGTCTCTATGCACCCAATTTCAGTTCCTGCAGCGAAACCATATGTGCCAACCTATTTGATGTTCAGCTGCTACCTATCACCAGGTGTGGCCTGGGGAAAGGATTAGAGCAGTGTTTCTCAAACTTTAATGTAGTACAAGGCATCTGGGCAATCTTGTTGACATTTAAATTTCACTTCTCACATCCTCTTGGGCCCACACTTGGAATGGCTATGCTCTACCTGTGGTTCTTGACCTTGGCTGCACATTGGAATCACCTGGAAGGCTTTAAAAACTACTAATGCTTGGGTTGCGCTCCATAGATCTTGCCTCAATTGAACTAGAGTGCGGCACAGGCATTGGTAGAAGTTCCCCCTGTGAACCTAATATGCAGCCAGAATAAGACAAAGGCATATCATTCAGTGGTTCCCTGAAACTGTATCTCATGATGCTCTCAGAAATATATTCTAACTGATCTGGGGTAGAACTCTATAGTGTTAGAGAGCAAGACACTGGTTCTTGACCTCCTGGTTGGAATCCCCATTCCCATGCATATTAGCTGTGGGAACATAGGCAATTTAATTAACCTCTCTGCACCTTGGTTTTCCAATCTGTAACATGGGGGATAAGATAGTATGTTCTGTTCTACCAAAGAGTTAATTCTAATGCAAAGTGCTTAGAACTATATATCAGTTCTCTATTGCTAGGTAACGAATTAGCTGAAACTTAGTGGCTTAAAACAAGTATCTATTACCTTACAGTTCCTATAGGTTAGGAGTTTGGGAGTAACTTAGCTAGCTAGGTTTGGCACAGGATCTCTCCTGAGGTTGCAGTCTAGATGTCAGCCAGATATGTGGTGATCTTGACAGGGGCTGGAGGATTACTTCCAAAATAGCTCAATCACGTGGCTTTGGCTGGAGCCTTAGTTTTTCACCACATGGGCATTTCCATAGGGTTGCTAAAATGTCCTTACAACATGGCAGCTGGCTTCCCTCAGAGTGAGTGATCTGAGAGAGAGGGAGAGAGAGAGAGAGAGAGAGAGAGAGAAGGAAGCCACAGTGGTTTTCTGTGATGAGTCTCAGAAGTCACAACATCACAGCTGTCACATTTTACTCATTTATTCATCTGCACTCAAAAGGAAAATGAAGTTCCATCTCTCAAAGGGAGGAACACTGAGGGATTTATTTGTGGATATAACTTAAAACCACTACAGACAGTTTTTGGCTCATGCTAAGTAATATGTTAAATATTAGTTATTTTCATTTGCTGGTCTCATATCCCTGTCTGAAAAATACCTAATGGTGCCATGTTGTCTTTTAGAATCAGCCCTGACCAATGGAACTTTCTGTGATGGTGGAAATGTTCTATTTCTGCACTGTTCAGTATGGTAGCTACTAGTCCCTTGTGGCTATTGAGTATTTGAAATGTGGTTAGTGAAACTGAGGAACTAGATTTTAAGTTCTATTTGATTCTACATAATTACAGTTTAACTTGCACTAGTGGCTACTGTATTGGGTATTCTACTGTATTTGACCACCTTGGTATTCAATAGTATGCTGCTCAGACATCAGCATTGACATT
This sequence comes from Canis aureus, assembly GCF_053574225.1. Taxonomy (NCBI): domain Eukaryota; kingdom Metazoa; phylum Chordata; class Mammalia; order Carnivora; family Canidae; genus Canis; species Canis aureus. Next base: position 21,153,711 of record NC_135636.1, on the reverse strand, counting down.
CTCTGGGAGCTTGTTAGAAGTGGAGAATCTTCAGCCACATCGCAGACCTCCTGAATCTGAACCTACCAAGATTCCCCAGTGATTCTTATGCACATTAAAATTTTAGAACCACTGGCTTATCGTCCTAAATCTTTGACTTACAAAGCCCTTAAGAACCAGGGGCTTCCCTCTTTTCAAGTGTGTCTCTACCATCCTTTCCATTCGTTCCACCCATTGTGGTCTCCTGAATTAAGGTCTTTGTGTGAGTGGTTGCCTCTGCAGGAGTGTCTAAACCTGGCCAGCCTTACTCATTCTCTAAGATCTGGCTCAACTGCCACCTCTTAAGTGACTTTCCCCTTCATCTCACTCAAGGAGTAATTGCTCCTTCTTTTGCATTCCCAGAGAGCTTTATATGCTTTTTTTTTTTTTAAATAAGGTTTCCATATTGCAATATGATTGTTTTTATGGGGGTTATTTAAAATTTAAGACCACATCTTGATTTATTTTTCTGTTGTATGCATATAGCATAATGTCTCTCTTATCTCAAACCCTTGGATTTTAGGAAGCTGTTATGGTATACATATTGTATAGTTTCTAAAACTGAAGCAGCAATATACAATCCATTACATGACTATTTCTGCAGAGACATTTAGGATTATTCACACTAAGTGAGCTGAATGAGGCTATTAATCATCCCACATCAGCCAAACTCAGATTTTGCCATGAAATGGATCATTTCAAAACTTGTTTTCAGAACTTTATGGATTTCAGAGTGTCAAGAAAGTTAAACCTGTAGTTGCTTGAGACTCTAAAAAGAATTTAAATCACATTATATATTTAAAGCCAAACAGAAACTCAGAAAGAACAACTAGTTTAGGTCCAGACCCATTATGCTGTTTCTACCGTGAATGGGAACCCCTAAAGGGAAGAAACCTTATGGATGGCCAATGTAGCTCTCACAATAGTTCTACAGCTGTGGTTCTCAGGCTTTTCTGCATATCTGAATCATGTGGATAGCTTTAAAAATATACAAAAAAAAAATCCTAATGTCTAGGCCACAATGCATGACAATTACATCAGAATAATCTCTGAGGGTGGGACCCAAGCATCAGTATTTTGTTTTGTTTTGTCTTCTTAAAAATATTATTTAAGTATAGTTGACACACAATGTTATATTAGTTTCAGGTGTACAGCACAGTGATTTGACAGGTCTGTACATTATGCTGTGCTCACCACAAGTGTAGCTATCATCTGTCACCATACAACACTATTACAATGGCATTGATTATATCAGGCATAAGTACTTTTAAGTCTCCCCAGGTGATTTCAACGTGCAATAAAGCTCAATGTGCAATCCTTAGCAAAGCAGATTTTTACTTGCCTTACTGACATAAAACTTGTATGTGGCCATCAAAGATTCAGTAAGAAAGGAGACCATGTCAAAATTAAATACATGCCCACACTTTCCCATGGCATTATTCTTTACAAATGCCCTGGGTAGCCTGTACATACTGTCCTTTTCCCTGGGAACTTCATAACCAGGGAAACAGCATTGGCTACCAGCTTGGGAGATTATGGAACCTTGTCTATGTGCAGGATAGAGAACAGGGACTTACAGTTTGACTAAATCCCTCTTGTTGACAAATGGTCATCACTTTCTGACTATTTTCTAGTGTGTTCCTAGACTGTATGGAGCATAGACATTATAATGTAGCCAGGGAAGGACAGTCCAGTTTGCTCTTCCTTGAGGCTGCTTGAAGTTCTCAGAAATGTGGCCAGGCTGGGCTCTTCTTAGCTTGTTGATATCTGGTTTCTACCATAAAACTGTATTGTATGCTCAGACCTGCTGGTGGCTGAGGAACAGGACCATTTGCAAGCATTAGCCGTCAGTTATTCAGAACCCATATGACTCACTCTAGAAACAAATTGAGATTTTCCAGGTCAGGAATGAGCTGCACTTGTTACTGGCAGATGAATGGCAATGTATTACCTTTTTTTCTGCTGATCCTCACATGTAGGAAACCCACACAGGGGGTGCCTGTGGATCAGGGGCAGAAATTGAAGAACTGGGAAGGCCTGAACAGCCAGCTAGGGAACTGGGACCTCACTCAAGGCTGATATTTCCTGTTGAGTAAGTTTCCTTTTGAATGAAGTCTTGAATCTTCTCTTGTTTAGGAGGCAAGTGGTTGGGATTTCACTCTTGTTTTCAGTTGATTCTAAAAGGGGAAAACTGACATATGTGGTCTGGGGGGGGGAGGCATACTTCCAGTGTTTAGAAACCAGGCAAAAATTAGGAGGAGAGTTAAGCAGTGCTTTCAAACAGAATACTCTTTATTCATCCTAACATCCATATGAATAAGATTAGTTCTTATACTCTTATTAGCCTTAAAATATCATACTACCTTTTGTTCTTAAGTACTGTCCCTTCAATTCTAGCATTTGTGAAGGTTCACATTGTCCTTTATTTATTTTTTTATTGGAGTTCAATTTGCCAACATATAGCATAACACCCAGTGCTCATCCCGCCAGGTGCCCCTCCTCAGTGCCCATCACCCAGTCACCCCAACCCCCCGCCCACCTCCCCTACCACTACCCCTTGTTCATTTCCCAGAGTTAGGTGTCTCTCATGTATTGTCACCCTCACTGATATTTCTACTCATTTTCTCTCCTTTCCCTTTATTCCCTTTCACTAATTTTTATATTCCCCAAATGAATGAGACCATATCACATTGTCCTTTAAAATTTAATAGTGATCTCCAGAATCTTCATGTTTTTATCAACTCCTGTATGTACTTCTTGGATATATATCTTGAGTGATTAAGTTCCATTTACTAAATTTTAATCTTGAATGCCAATCAAGTTTTTCTTTTACTACCCCTTTCTTTGGCATGTATCAAACAGAGGTCAGATGTTAGTGAGAATGACATCCAAGTAAGAAGATTTAGCTTTCTACTCTTTGTCAGTTGCTGCTTTAACCTTAATATCGGTGCTATAATATGCAGACATTATTTCACAGGTTATAAAATGTCCATAAAATTCACTTAAAAGGAGCTTTTTTGGAGGTACTAGCAGGGGAGTAGAGCTACTCATGTACTTTTGACCGAAAGAACAGTCCTCCTTTATTGGGGATGGTCTTCCTCTTCTACCAATCATGCAGCTTTGGGAGGGACACACTGGAGCTCTGAGGGAAGAAGGGGACACCCACCTAGCCAGCCAGATCAGCCGAATCAACCCTGGCGATCAATGGGGTGACAGATGTTGCAGCCAGATTGCCCTCACATCCAAAATTCACTTAAAAGGAAATGAGACCTATATTGAATCCAATGCCTGAGTTTCTGAATAAGCACGAGAGTATAATTAATACACATTATAATCAATTTTCTTAGGTTATGGTAGTATTATAAAATTAGAATATTCAAATTTGAACACTTAGGGCCCTTGGTAGTCCAAGCTGACCGATGGCTCCTTATATCACCAATTATCAGATCTTCCAACTAAACATCAAACGAGTGAAACCAGATTGTTTAAAGTGGGAGGCCAGGGAGACAACTGCTTGAATAGTGACTTAGCTTAACACCTGCCTAGCTAAAAATATTGCTCATTCAACTACATTCCTAGGCATTCACAGCTCACAGGCTCTCATTTTACTCTTCCTTCAACTTATACACTAGACTTCTAGTTCTTTATTCATGGTACAGACATCTTCCCTTAGTTCCAGATGCTCACCCGTCTGCCTGTTGGCATCTTTAGCTCAATGTCTTACTAGTGTCTAAAACTCAATCTGTCCTGTGCCAAAGTCGCAGTCCTTCCTCCACTCTTCCCAACATGGGAACCTTCTAGATACATCCATCTCACCAAGACTCCTTGATTATTAAGACCTTAAAGTAGGGTAAGAAATAGTGCATGCTATCCTAGACTTTGCCAACTTGTTTGCCAAAAATTATTGTACCCACTTATATTCCTATCAGAAATATATAAGAATTTCTGTTTTTCCGCATCCTCTCCAACATTTGGGGTGTTAGGTTTACATTTTTATCAATTTGTTGAGTATGAAACAGTAACTAATTTTGGTTTAATTTTGAACTTCTCTGATTAATTTCTATTCTCTGATAATTTTGCATGTTTATTGTACATTCATTTTTTATTCTGTCAACTGTCTATTAATATCTTTTGCTCAGTTTTCCCATTGAGTTGCCTCTCTTTTGGGGTTGAAGTATGTATTCTGGGTACTAATCCATGTTGGTGTATGTATGGAAAATAAGTTTTCTTAGTTTGTTAGAATTGTTGAAATCTTCAGATTTTTATTCTCTCATCAGAGATGAATTTTTAAATTTAATGCAGTAAATGTATCAGTCTCTTATCATCTCTATTGTGCTGTTTTAGGTCTTGTTTAAAAAAACCCTTTCCTACCTCAAGATTATAAAGAAATTCTCCCATCTTTCATTCTAATTTTTTAAAAGTTTTGGGTTGTGTTTTTATGTCTTTAACTCAACTGGAATTCATTTTATATGAGGTAGAAATCTAATCTGCTTTAAAAAGTTGGCAACCATCCCAGAAATTGTAGAATAGTTTGTTCTTCCTTGTATTGATTACAAGTCCATTTCTATAAAAATATTGTTTCTATGTATGTGTGCATCTATTTCTGGGCTCTTTGGTTTGAACTATTAGTTTATCTTTATGTCAAACACACATTTGAGATTTCTATTGCTTTAAAATAAGTGTTAATATTTGATTAGGCAGGTTTCTGTACTTGTCTTCAAATGTTTCTTGATTATTTTTGGACCTTTTCTGTGAAAATTTTAGAATCAGTGTATTAAGTATAGTGAAAATTTATAGATTAATTTGGGGACTATTACATTTAAAATATTAAGCTTTCCCATCAATACTGTATCTTAATTAAAATGTGGATTTTTGAACTCTATTACTCTTGCATAAAAATGTAATTGAATTTTGTATATTGATGCTGTTTCTGGCAACCTTGCTACACTTTCTTATTAATCATAAGGAATTATATGCATTTTATTTTGGATTTTCCACCTCAATAATTTAACTTGTTTTAAAAATGTGCACAGATTTCTTGTTATTTCCCCCTCCAAGAAGTGGAGCCTAAACCCCCTCCATTGAGTATGGGCTGGGCTCTGTGATTTCTAACAAATAGACAAAAGTGATGGTGTGTCATTCTGAGATTTGGTTGTAAAAGACACTGAAGCTTCCATTTTGCCCTTTATGTCTTTTTTTTTTTTTCTCTGATGATTCACTCTGGGGGGAGCCAGCTGCCATGTCACGAGAACACGCAGACAACCCTGTGGAGAGGTCCACGTGGAGAACTGAGGGCTCCTGCCAACAGCCAAGTGAATGAGCCAACTTGGAAATGAATCCTCCAGTCCCACTCAAGCCTTCAGACAATGTAGCCTCAGCAGATATATTGATTAAGACCTTTTCAGAGATGCTGGGCCTTTAAGCTGCTTCTAGAACCCTGATTTTCAAAAACTGCTTGACATAATAGGAGTTTATTATTTTCAGCTCTTAAGTGTTGGGATAATTTGATACACAGCAATAAATAATAATACAGTGATCATATAGTTTATAATAAGAACACTTTTCTTTCTTTCTAATGCTCAGGCCCTTATACTTTTCATTTATTTTTTTGTACAAGATTGAACAGAAGCAGTGATAGTAACTTACTTATGTTGGCCCTAATTTTAGAGGTAATGTTTCCTAGTATTCCACCCTTAAGTAAGATGTTTGCTATGGATTTTGGGGAAATTCTTATTTTTGGGTTAAGTCCATTCCATTCAATTTCTTTTTATTTAAGAGATTTATTTTAAAAATCATAAATATATGTTGTATTCAGAAAAGGCATTCAATAAAACATTTTGCAATGATCCAATAGCATTTCTCCTTAATCACTAATGTAGTGAATTATAACCCACTCCATTTTTTTTTAAAGGTTAAGCCATTCTTTCATGTCCAGCTTGATCACGCTTTGTCTGTTGTTAATATATTATTAAGTTCAACCTGAGTCTATGTTTAGGATTCTTGTATTGATGTTCATAAGGGACATTGTCTTGTGGTTTTCCTTTCTTTTGCTTTCTGAGTCTGATTTTGATTTCAAGATTGTGATAGTCTCAAAAAAAGAATTAGGGATCATTTCCAATTTTTCTATTTTCTGGAAGAGTTTATATAATGTAGAATGAAATATTCTTTGACTATTTGTACAACTTGTATCTAAAACCACCTGAACCACCTGGACATGGTATTTTTTTCCACAAGTATTTTTTTTTCTTGAACTGCTCAGTTTTGTTTTTTTTTATTCTTCTCAATTCTATTTCTTTAGTCTATTTTGGTAAGTTACATTTCTCTAAGAAATGTCTATTTCATCTAAATTGTCAAACTGATTTGCCATAAATTTTGTATATTTATAGTTTTTTAATCTTTGTTTTATCCACAGTTTTGCCAACTTTTGAATTCTTAAATGGATTACTTTACCTTTTCTCCTTTTCCTGATAAGCCATTCTCTCTATTATATGTTCATTTTAAAAATGATATTGGCTTTTTCTCTTTGCTTTACTATTTCCTTCCTTCTGCTTTGGGTTTATTTTACTCTTTTTCTAGCTTTTTAATTGGTGCTCATCATCTTAATTTTCAATTTTTTTTCTTTTCTAAGATAAGCAATTATAGCCAAGGAAATAATTTTCTTGTATAATCATAATACATACATTCCTAAAACTTTGGAATGTAGTATTCCCATTATTGTTTAATTCTAAGTATTTTCAAAATTTTTGCCATAATTCCTTCTTAAAAAATTATTTAGAAGTGTGTCTTTAAATCTCCCAAACATTTTACTTATCCTTGTCTGTCTTAAGGATATCGTGGTAAGAGGATATGATCAGTATGATGCTTTGAAACGTACTGGACATTGCGTTAGGGTTTGGTATGTGGTCAGTTTTTGTAAATATTCCAAATGTGTTTTAGATAAATGTGTATTTAATGTGGTTTTATATATGTCTGTTAGATTAACCTTATTAATTGGGTTGTTTGTATGTTTTATATACTTTTTTTCTTGCATGGTTTACTGATTACTCAGAGAGCGATGTTTGAATCTCCATTTCTCCTTGTTTTTCTTCCATACTTTTTGCTTTACATATTGTAAGGCTCTGTTTTTAGGTTAAGGTTAGACTTACATAACTTCCTGATTAGGTAAATGACTTATTATCACCATTTCATCTTTTATTTTTTATAAAAATTTTATTTATTTGAGAGAGTGTGTGTGAGTGTGCATACGTGCAAGGGTGTTGGGAGTTGGGGGGTTCAGGGGAGACAGAGAAAGAAGTAAACTTTCTGCTGAGCAGATAGTCCAACATGGGTGGAGTTTGATCCCAGGACCCATGAGATCATGATGTGAGCCAAAGGCAGCTGCTTAAGCCACTGAGCCACCTAGGTGCCCCATCACCTTTTTATCTTTGATAATACTTTGTTTTAAGGTCTATACCATCTGATGTTAATATTACTGTACCAGCTTTCTTCTAATTGGTGTTTACTTAAGATGAACTGTTTTTATCATTTAACTCTCAATATTTCTGTATCCTTATATCTGATACATGTCTTTTGAAAACAGCAGATAGCTGAATCCAGACTGACAACCTTCTGTGCTACTTTAGTCCAATAACATTAATTATGATCACTAGTATATTTATTTTTACCATCTTAATTTGCATTTTGAGTATGAATTGATTTTTCTAATTTGCTTCTTTTTTGGCATGCTTGTCTTCTTTTTGATAAGTAAACTTTTAACATTTTTTCATTACTCTTTGAAAAATATATGCTTTTTCTTTTAATGGTTATTATTAAAATACTAACATGCATACTTAGACTCTAAAGTTAATATTTCTACCTTTCCCTACACATTTCAAGGATCTTAGACCACTTTCACTCCAGTAACCCCCACCATCACACATTTGTTGTTTTCCAATATTTTATTTCTATTTTAATTTTAGCCCCAGCTTAATTGTTATTATGATTATTGCATACAGTTTCTGTTTATAGGGATTTGTATATTTATCAATTAGTTTGCTCACAATTCCTTCCTGTATCACTGAACTCCCATTATGGATTCCTTTTCCTTTTCTCCAAGTACATTCTTCTGTGAATGCTTCTAAGTAGTAAAAAATCTCAATTTTGATGTTTTACTTTCATTCCTGAATAAATACAACCAGGTAAAGGACAGGTTAAGAAGCATTTTTTCTTAGCACTTTGATCACATTGTGCTATTGTCTTCTAATTTGCACAGTTGTTGATATGTTGACTTTTAAGCAAATGATTATTTTTATGTTGATAACCAAAAAAAAAAAAAAATCTTACTTGATTCTTCAGTTTCCTCAGGACACCAGGAAACAGGGTAATTTACAAAGTGAGGACGGAGATGGAAGTGCAGGAGGTTTGAAGAAAGGAGAAAAGATAAGAAATAGCCATTTGACAGAATCTCATCTCAGGAGCATGGAGGGTCAAGGAAGTGTATGTTTACTAGCTTATCTGAGGTCCATCTACAGGTGCCAGTTAGTATGATTGCACATTTTCTGTGTCCTGTGTTGGGCAACCTTAATAGAGGCTCATAGGAAGTGAAGAGTTAGATTTAACAAGAGATGGGATACTACTAAGTGAATTTATTAAAAAAAAAAAAAAAGATAGCAGGAGGAATACAGGACTTGGGGGTAAAGATGGTGAAAGAGACACAAGGACATGAGGAGCGTGAGGGACAGTGAAGAGGTGGTAAAATAAAACAATTCTAGGTCCCAGCAGGTTTAATGGATTGTTTTAGTTGGGGGTACTGGAGAGAGTGAGCTGACAAGATAAGAGGTGGGAGATATTAGTGGGATGCTTAAAAGTGAGATTAATTTAAAATCAGATGTGTTTTTATTCCTATGCTAATACAGATGATTTTAATTATTCTAACTGTTCAATAAATCTTAGTAAACTTTATTATTATCTTTTTACCCTTCAAAATGAAGTTTGGGTCAGCTTGCAAGTTTCTTGAAAAATACTCTGAGATTTTGATTGGAATTATAGATTAATTTGGAGGCGAAATGACTTTTTTTGGGATATTGTCTTTCTATCAAAAGTATTCCCTTTAATTTATGTAATCTTTTCTAGCCTCTGACTACTTATTCATTTTCCCATTAAGGACTATCATTTCTTTTGTTAAGTTTTTCTATTCCCTGACATGTAGTTTCTGTTGCTACTATGAATTGTATTTTTTTAAAGTTAAGTCTTTTGAGGGTTCTTTCTAGAATTAAGAAGGCTGTTGATTGTTGCATATTGTTTTGTCAGCAATTTTTCTGAATTTAAAAACTTTTAATAGTTTGGATATTTTCTTGTATTTTTTTTGTGTAGGCCAATCATATGTGGCATGATCTTTCTTCCTACTTAACACCTTATTTCTCTTCTCATCTTATTATCCAGCTCAGAAATCTAGACCAATGATGAATCAAAGCAATGATAGTGGGAATCCTTGCTTTTCCCCTGTTAGAGACAATGCATCTAATCTATTTCAATTGTGAGTGATGTTTTCTGTCAATTATCAGGGAAGATACCTGATTACTAAGGTTTTTGTCTGATATCCAAGTCTAACTGTATGTAGGTTTTCTTTTGGACTGTATAAATTCCCCAAGGTGGAACATTTGATGTCCAGCTTGTGGGTTAGACCTGAGAGTCAATGCTCTCAGTGCCAAGACAAGAGTACTTACAGTCTCATCATTAAATGATCTTCTTGTTTCAGGTTAGCATGTCACACCTGCCCCCTTGCTTTGCTTGTTCTTCCAGTTATGAGCCTTTTGGGTTGAAAGGTGCTGCATGTTTGGAGAGGGGAAATCATTTCTTATGCAGAATTTCAACCAAACTTCCTCTTTTCAATGTTACCCTTCACTGAGCTTTTAGGGCAACTTGATGCCTCCATTTCAGGCCCTTCTGGGTTTCTGCTATGTGAGTCAGACACTTCATATTGCCTTCTTACCTCCTGCAGACTGGCTGCTGGGTTTCAGCTTTCTCTGCTCTGCTGAGTCAGTTACCACTTACGTCTGCTTTTCTTCTTCCAAAACCTTCTTGACGTTTCTCATCTCTTCTGTTGCCTTTGTGGGTTTATTCCTTTATTCCTTTTGGGGGCTTCAGAGGCAAGTAAGAATAAAGAATTTATTTAAATTTCTAATGTTTAACTGGAAGTCCTGATTTATTTTGTCATTCCTTTCTTTCATAATTTCTATATCATCTGTGCTATCATATCTCTTAAGAGTATCATATAGTTGGATTAAACATGATTACAACGCCAATCTGAGGATCTTCATTTTTTAATTGGAAAGTTTAACTTATTTATATTTATTGTGAGTATTGTTACACTTGGAATTTATTTCCATCATCTTTATTTTTTTTGTATACTATGATTTTCCTTCACTTTTTTTTCTTTTTCAGGTGCCTATTTTATTTTTTCTTCATTCTCTACTTTTTCCTCTCTATTGGTTTGAAAATTATTGATTCTATTTCTATGGTTTTAGGGATTACAAATTTTAAACTTGCATGCTTGATTTAGTACAGTCTAACCATAATCAGATCTAAACATAATAAACATTTCTACCTTACATTGATCATTACAAGTCCCTTAGAATGATTAACTCATATTATCAACTCTTGATTACTATCCTCTCCAATTTCTCAGGATTTCTTTGTCTTATGTTTGATATACATATTAGTCATCATTATTGTTGTCAGTGTATATTTAATAATTTCTTTGTTTGCAGTTGCTTTTGTATCTCCCTTTATTTCTGGGTTCAATTAACCTGTTATTGGAGAACATGTGTTGGTGTTTTTTTCAGTGAAAGGCTTTGAATAATATATTCTCTTTAGATAACTAAAAATATAACTATTTCACTTTCATTTTATATTTTGGTGAGTTGGTTACAGAGTTTCAAAGCCATAGTTAGCTCTTTCCATACACTGAAGCTATTTTTCATTATCTTTTGACACCTGTTACCGTGGAGAACTTTCATGTAGTTAATCTTGCAGCTAATTCATCCCTATTTTTGCCTTTTTTTGTCTTTTAAGATTTATTTATTTATTTGACAGGAAGAGGCCAAAGTAGAGGGGAGAGAGAGAATCTCAAGCAGACTCCCCACTGAGCATGGAGCCTGATATGGGGCTCAATCTCATGACCCTGAGATCATGACCCTGCCCCAAATCAACACTTATCTGACTGAGCTACCCAGGTGCCTCATTCCTATTTTTTTAAATAAGAATCTCTCTGTCTTTTATATCCTCCAGATTTATTAAAATATATCTAGATATGGATTTATTTTTAATTTTTATGCTTGTAATACTTAATAAATCTCAGTATGAATTATTTTTACTTTTGATGCTTACAAGTTTTTGTGTGTTGTTATTCTGAGGATTTATGTTTCTGATCAATTCTGGAAGATTCTTAGCCATTATCTTTTCAAGTGTTGCCTCTGTTCTCTCTTTCTGGAACTTTTGTTTTAGGTAGGTTAAATCTTCTCATTCTGCCCTATCTTTCACACCTCTTTTTTTTTTCCTTTTTATTTTGGGTAATTCTCTCTCTTCTCTCTCCTATGACACTAATTCTTTTTTCCTTTTTCAACTTAAATAGTCTGTGTTTTAACCCATTTGCTGAGATTTAATTTTATTGTCACTAGTTCTTTCTTCAGCTATTCTTTCTCAGAGTATTCTATTCTTTCATTTGAGCTTCCATTTCTTCCATGAGCTCTTTATTAGGAGTATACTTATTATTTAATCTTGCTCAGTTTAGTCTATTATTTCAAATTCTTGACATGATACATATTCCAGTTTGTTGTATCTGCCGCCTTCCTCCGATAGTGGATCATTTCCTTGTGTTCTGAGTAATTTTTGAATATGAGTTTAATAACTTCATCAAAGCTTAAATTTTTTTGGATATGTGTTTATGGGTGTTGTGTGCAGCCTACATAGGAATTTTGCTTTGCCTCTGCCTCAGGTCTTTGGGATTTTTAGGTTATCCAATCAGATTCGAATTCTGGCATCACTTAAATGGCATAAATTCTAGAATTTCTCAAGCTTGACGTTTTAATTTCTTATGGGAAAATTTTATTTTATTTCACTCAATTTTCAGAAAGGGCAAGCTTCCCTGATCCTTCACCAGGTGAAAGGGCTAATTTTCTCTAGTTCTTTTTTCACAAAACAAGCAGACTTTCTACTATTTCCTTCCATGCAGATATTTCAGAAGTACCTGCCTCATCTGTGCCAAAGATCTTAACTTTGTCTTCTCATAGGTGATAAGATCCTACCTTCCCACTGTGGATGTGTATAAAGGATTTTGAAACTAGCCCAGTGTCAACTTATGCACTTATTCTTCTTTCCCTCTTGCATCTGCAGATATGTTTTTCCTTTTCCTCTTCTTTTTTCTTTGTATTTTATCTATGTGTTTTTGAGTCTATAGAGGGAGAAGATTTGCATTGGTTTCATCTGCATTTAGTTTAGTTGCTACAAATGGAAATCATTAATAAAAATATAGTATGTTCTGTCCTCTTATTTTAAAGAACATGACTGAAAGTCTATAAAATGTCAAAGATGACAGATTTAATTATTATTGTCCATGTATTCTATTGATGAATCAAGTATATTTGAATAAGTAATAAAGATCTATATAATTGTTAAGTTAATTTTATAGAATTTATTTTTCTTGCCTTCATTCAGCAAAATCATTATGTTTTTAAATCAATATTTTCACAGGTGCCTAGGTGGCTCAGTTTGTTAAGTGTCTGTCTTCGTCTTATGTCATGATTCCAGAGTCCTGGGATTGAGTCCCACATGAGGCTCCCTGCTTGGCAGGGAGTCTACTTCTCCCTCTACATACCCCTGCTCAGACTCTCTGTCTCTCATGCTCTCTCTCTCTTTAAAATAATAAATAAATTCTTTTAAAAAATCAATATTTTCACAAAATTGATAGACTTCATAGAATTGCTATTGAATTGATCTAAAAGATTAAAAAATAAAATATAATTATAATCAGAATGCAGAATTTTTGTATTTTCACCAATGTGTAAATTAAACAATTATTTTTAAAAAGATTTTATTTATTTATTCATGAGAAACAGAGAGACAGAGAGAGAGAGAGAGAGGCAGAGACACAGGCAGAGGCAGAAGCAGGCTCCATGCAGGGAGCCCAACATGGGACCAGATCCCGGATATCCGGGATCACACCCTGGGCTGAAGGCAGCGCCAAACCACTTAGACACCAGGCCTGCCCACCAATGTGTAAATTAATGTAAAAATTATAAAATTGAAATTGTTTTCAAAAGTTATTTTTATTCTAAAATATTAAAAAATAGTTATCAAAATTTGTAGTAAAAATATAAATTATAGCTAATAGATCTCATCTTTATTTAATTTATGAAAATTTAATTAAAAGTTAGTTTTTACAAGAATAAAACTATTTTTAGGTTTACTGTTCAATGACTAGTTATCAATGTAAAATATCTGCATCAAACTTCATGTCTCATCTAGACCTGTGTATATACAAGTTCAAAGATAATATAAATTAATATTACAAAGTATTCCTCACTTCCTATACAAATGTGTTTTTTTTTAAAGATTCTACTTATTTATTCATGAAAGACAGAGAGAGAGGCAGAGACATAGGCAGAGGGAGAAGCAGGCTCCTTACGGGGAGCTGGATGCAGGATTCCATCCCAGGACCCTGGATTATGCCCTAAGTCAAAGGTAGACACTTAACTGCTGAGCTACCCAGGCGTCTGTCTATACAACTGTCAAAAATACCAGACTTAGCTCATGAATACCATTAGAACCCTGAGTTGTTTCTGGAGAAGAAAAATAGAAACAAAAATACTTAGGCCTTATGGGAAATGATTTTTTCATTAAACCAGGAGCTATTGAATGCATTTCTCTCAGAGAAAGAGTGTGACAAGGTGACTTGTTTTATTGCTCACCAAGTGTCTCTGCACTCAAGTCTTCTAATCATTCCCTCACTCTGACATACCTGTCCAGCATTTGGGTACATTATTTGCCTTTATTTTTGAGCATGTAGGTGAAAGATGTGGAAAATGATTTCTTGGAGCCTGAACATTGTTAATCATGAGAATTAATGTTTGGAGTTCTGCTTGCACTCTGCGCTTACTGAGTGTATCAGATTCTAAGTGATGGAGGCATGCATGTGTTCTTTGATAAATTTGTTCACTTGTGTGATTTGTGGAGCCTTCTAGAGCCAGGACAGAGTGCTGCCTTGCCTGAGTCTGAGGGAGGTACTGATTGTTAAGACCCTTAATTTATTTTATATTCCCTGTTTTTTTTTTTAATTTTTTTTTTTTTTTTATGATAGGCACACAGTGAGAGAGAGAGAGAGGCAGAGACACAGGCAGAGGGAGAAGCAGGCTCCATGCACCGGAAGCCCGACGTGGGATTCGATCCCGGGTCTCCAGGATCGCGCCCTGGGCCAAAGGCAGGCGCCAAACCGCTGCGCCACCCAGGGATCCCTATATTCCCTGTTTTTGAAGAAAAAACCTTACCTATCACTCAGTATTTCCTTCTCTAAGGCAAAGAGTCTAACTTCACTTAACCCTTTGTGTTAGCCATTTTTGTGATTTTCTTGTAGACAACACATATAGCTTTGCCTGATTATTATCCATTTCCCTTTCTTAGATTATAGCACTTTTCTTTGCTGAACTACCTCCTGACTTATAGTCACCTCCCTTATTACATGAAGCTCATCACACCCCTAATTCCAAGAGTAGACCTATGACTACAAATATTTGGTCATAGTCGTTTTCTGGAACTTCTGGGAATGAAGTTTTCTTTCAAGATTATGAGTGCTAAGGCCATTATGAGTTAGCAGTTCTAGCTGGTGGCCAACACTGCCATTGTTTGAATGGAAGAAAGCAGAGTCAAGACATCTCCTTCTACAAAGCACAGCCACATACACAGAGATAAAGCCTTTGTACAGATTACATTATTTGATTTTTTTTTGCATACAGCCACTTCTATCCTTATGTTTTTCATTTATATGAGCTGATAAATTTTCTTTTGTGTAAGATAGTTTCAATAGATTTTTATTACTTGCTACCAAAACAATTCTATTACCTACTAAATTTTTGACTAACTTAATTTTTCTTAAGTAGATGATTGAGTTTAATCCATTAGAGAATATTTTTAAAGATTATTTATTCATGAGAGAGACAGAGAGAGGCAGAAACATAGGCAGAGGGAGAGGCAGACTCCTTGAGGGGAGCCTGATGCAGGACTTGATCCTAGGACCCCGGGATCATGACCTGAGTCAAAGGCAGACACTCAACCACTGAGCTACCCAGGTGCCCCAATCCATGAGAGAATTACTTCATGTTTTCATAGGTCGGGTTCCATTAATCTAGAATCACCTTTCCCTCCCACTACCCCCAATGACAGCACTGCTTTGCTGACTCATATTCACAATTATGGTCTCTCCCTTGTATTCTGTTGTATTTATGTAATTCATATAGTTCCTTACCTTAAACAGGTGTAATTTGTTGTGAATAAAAATGTAATTTATTGAGAATAAAAATGAATTAGAGAAGAATGATTTGGAACTGAAGTTTCCTTTAGGTGTCAGCACATAGAAATATCATAAATAAAACAGAAGATTATATAGCCTCTTACAAAGAGGTAGAATGGCAGAGTACAGTCACTCTTGAACTTTACTGTGCATAAGAATCTTCAGATGAACCTATTAAATATACAGATTTCTAAACTTCACCTATAAAAATTCTCTTTCAGGAGATTGTGGTGGATACCAATACTATACATTAAAAACACAGTCTAAGGACAGGTAAAATAATTTTTGGTAGGAAAAAAACTAAGAACACTGGTTGCCTATTGGGTGGGGTGGGAATTAACTGAGAATGAATCTCTTGGCTGATGGTAATGTTCTAGATTTTGAGATGCATTTAGGTTGCGCAGATTTGTCCAAACTCATTGACTTATACACTTAAAATGTGTGCATTTCATTGTATTTCAGTTTATCTCAAAAGAAAAACAGTTGAACGTAGTGCTGAATTCTAATTACTGGTATGCATGCTGAAATGTGTATGGGTGAAATGTGTGAATGCCTGCAATTTTTTTTTAAAGAGGAAATCAAATGAATTAAACGTATTAGGATTAAATGGATTGTGCTGATGACCTGAGATGATAGTGGTCAAACATGTAGCTGAATGTCTGGTACTCAGATATTGTATTTTTGGAACAGTAGCTGCTACTAAAAGATAAGTATAAAACTTTGTTAGGGAGGCTACTTAGCATTAACTGCAATGCTGGTGTCCACTGTGGATTTGTCTTTTAGGCGGCTTTGCTGATCAGAATCATGAGAGGTTGTTAAGTGTCAATAGAGGAAAAGAAGCAAAGAGAGTGCATCTTCAGGGCTTTTTAGGGGCAGTGCTTCTCTGACATATTGTTTGGTGGTTCTAAGACTATCCCTTTCCGTAGTTCACTCCATTTCTGAAAGTCAGTAGTTGATGAGATTCCCTTGAGTTTTCTGGTTTATATTCTCCTCCCCTTTAAGCAGTTCTTCCTTTTAAAGATGCCATGACTGTACTATACATGGCCAACAACATCTTTAGTATCAGTTTCCACATTTTTGCTTTTGCTGTTTTGGCAACCACCAGTGTGATGTACTATCCCTGATGGCCACTCTCCAAGAATGCTATGTCTTATCTAATCTACATTTATCTCAATATTATTTAAGCCTCAAGACTCTTCTGACTCACCCCCTCTCTCCCCTTTCTGGTCTTTATTGTTCTTAGAATTCATAAAACACCATTTAGCACTTTATTGTTTCCTGCTTCTATGTCTCAAGTTAGGTGGGTAAACATCTTGAAAGTTGGGGCCATTTCTTAGAGAAACTTCGTGGTGCATACCAATCTAGTCTATGCTGTTGCTTGTCACAGATTTTCTTTTCTGAGCACATTACTCACGTTCCTCAGCATATCTATTAATAGTATAATTGTTAAAGTATAATATAGGTATTTTAAAAATAAGTGGTAGATGACTATGAATGTCTTCTGAGTGAAAGACAGGACTTTATTAGGACTACAAATACAATTTATTGAATTCTCTTACTTTTTCCCCTCTGTTTATTTGTTCTGTGCTAAGTGAAATACATTTTTTGGTAGTATGTGAACAATAAATGCAAATAAAGCAACCATTTTATGCTATAAATGATATTTGCCTGCAAGCCAGAGAAATGTGGAAACTTGTGTACATTAATGGAAAAATACCACTAGTTTTTATTTTTAAAGTTTCCATTTTAAAATTTATTGAGATTATCTCAGGCAGCATTAAACTTACATTCCAAAGATGGCCTTTTCTTTTTTTTAAATAATAAATGTATTTTTTATTGGTCTTCAATTTGCCAACATACAGAATAACACCCAGTGCTCATCCCGTCAAATGCCCCCCTCAGTGCCTGCCACCCAGTCACCCCCACCCCCCACCCTCCTCCCCTTCCACCACCCCTAGTTTGTTTCCCAGAGTTAGGAGTCTTCCATGTTCTGTCTCCCTTTCTGATATTTCCTGCCCATTTCTTCTCCCTTCCCCTCTATTCCCTTTCACTATTATTTATATTCCCCAAATGAATGAGACCATATAATGTTTGTTCTTCTCCGATTGACTTCTTTCACTCAGCATAATACCCTCCAGTTCAAGATGGCCTTTTCTGATTTTATTGTGGTCTTTTCGTTATACCTATTAAAGGATGGACACATTTCTGTATTTTTGTCACTAATAAAAGACAATAGAATTATTTCAGTACTAACAGGTATTTATAGAGTTGTATATATGTCTAGTTCACTTTTTCTTCTTATTAGACACAGATAAGATTTGAAGAGAAACAAAGCTCTAGACTTTATAGTCAAACAATTAACGTAAGAGCAGAATACATCAGTTTTTCCTTAAAAAGTCAGAATTTCTCCCATATTCCCCAAAGTCTGTTATTAATTCTCTTGGCATGTTGTGCAGCAAAATGAAAGTATTTATGAATATGGCTACTTCTTTTAACAAGTTCCAATAACTGCTTCCTAAACTTGTGTTTTTATATCAATTACATACAGTAAGCACTGAAATCAACCAGAGAACTGCAGAGGCCAACTTGAGATATTCACGTTAAATGAACACTGCAGCCTGCCAAAAGTAAAATGTGGATATAATTTTATAACACCATTTTATAATTAAAGTCATAAGTGAGGTTTCCTGCTATTGTTTAAAAATGTGTCATGATAAATTTAAATCAAAGATATGGGCAAGTAAAGGTCTGCAAAGTTACAGATGAAGGCAACTAAGATGGTACAGGAACATGGCCTGGTGCAGAAAAGAAACACATGCAAACAATTTTAGTGAAATAATTACATTTATTGTAGATGGAGTTCTGTTTTAGAAACTATAACCACTTAGAAATGGTTTTCATTCATGTCAGATTGAGGTTAACTTGTTGGTACCGTCTGTCTATAGAGAGATATTTTTATCAGCAGGGAAATTTAATACATTGATTTAGTGATAAGACCATGTCTTCTGACCAAATATCCACCAAAGTCCCTAAAAACCGAAGAATGTGACTGCAGTATGTGGAGTCCACAGTAGTTAATGTTGCCAGATTTAGCAAATAAAAATACAGGACACTAAATTAAATTCCAATTTTCAATAAACAACAAATGTATTTTTAGTATAAGTATGTCCTATGCAATATTTGGGACATACTTATACTAAAAAAGTATTTGTTGTTTATCTGAAATTTAAATTTAACCAGATGTCCTGATTTTATTGGCAAGTTTAACATTAGTAAAAATACAAATTTTGACAATAGATTTTTGTATTTTTATTTTTACTTTTTAAAAGATTTTATTTACTTATTCATAAGAGACACAGAGAGAGGTAGAGACATAGCCAGAGGGAGAAAAGGCTCCCTGCAGGGAGCCTGATGCAGGATTTGATCCCAGGATCCTGGGATCATGACCTGAGCCAAAGGCAGATGCTCAACCATAGAGCCACCCAGACCACCCAGACACCCTGATTTTCGTATTTTAAAACTAAAATTTGAAGGAGAGTAAATTTACATCATCAGAGTAGAGAATAAGGTAAATTTTTTTTTGCACTGTCAGCTCATTAAATTTCTAATATTCACAGTTATGTGGATGAATGGTGGTTTCTCTGTTCATTGATGGGGGAGATTTCTTTTTCTTTGGTAGTGAACATAACCCATTTAAAAGAACTGCTTCCCGAAAGAGATACATTGATTTACATACATGGATAGATTTACTCATTAGGACATTCCTGGCTTTAGTAAGTCATGTTCATCTAATGTGAAGGCAGTTCCCAATGTATCAATTCATTCATCTTGTCTTTAATACAAGCCATATGTTTCATGTAGGAGTTGAAAGGACATTAATCAGAATCTCCCCCTTCAACCAGTCCCAGGGATGCAAAGATCTTGGTTACATCTCAAATGTCAAGATATGGGGAAACGGAAAATAACATTCAAAGCAGATCACTTGTAATTCATACCGTTGTTACAATTGCTGTAAAATATGTTGAAGGTGGGCAGGCAATGTACCATAAAGCAATGTCTATTCAGTGGAAATTGTGGCTGGAAGGGGCTGGAAAGCTGTATCTGCTTTTCCTCAGAAGACAAAACTCCCATTGAATCCATGAGAGAGCAGGAATTGGAATTCAAACTTATGTATAGCTTGATTGTCCTTGAAGAGTAAGAGAAGATGTAGTCATATATGAGTTGATTTCCTTGTTACAGATCAGTGGTTCTCAATCTTGGCTGCATATAGGAACCACCTGGGAGCTTTTAAAATTCCCCATGTCCAGGCCACACCCTGGACCAATTAAATTACGATCTCTTGGGCTAGGACTCAAGGCATCAGTTGTTATCAAAACTCCTGAGGTGGTATCAGTGTGCAGCCAAATTTGAGAACCACTGTTTCATCACAGGAAGTCTGGTTATAGATGTAGAAACACCTACTGACTTGTTCACATTCATGGCATTTGATTTCATACCAACTTATCATGCTATGTTTGGCAACTGCTCTATATTTACAAAGTTTTGCTATTTCATCATCATCACCATCATATCATTATGATTATCATCTTTTATGCTTTTAGAGGAAAAACAATCATAAACAATTAAGATAAACAATTTGTAATGTAAAGTGGATGGAATGTACCAGGTGCTGGTTTAGAGAAGACGTGCTCTGAAGAGGATATTTATTTATTTAAAAGATTTTATTTATTTATTAATGAAAGACAGAGAGAGGCAGACACATAGGCAGAGGGAGAAGCAAGCTATACAAGGAGCCAAACATGGGGTGTGATCCTGGAGTCCCAAAGCCAAAGGCAGATGCTCACCCAGGTGTCCCCTAAAGAAGATATTTAAATAAAACTATGAAACAGTGGTTTTTGAAATGTGGTTCTGGGACTAGCAGCCTCAATGTCATCTGGAAACTTGCTCAAAATGCAAATTCTCAGGCCCCACCCCACTGCTCTTGAATCAGAGACTCTGGGAAAGACAGCAATAGATAATTGAATTGACATATTATTTTTACTTTTCTATTTGTTAAAATATTTGTAAATTTATATAGATTACTATAATAGCAAGCATTAATACAGTTATAACCTATAACCTGAGCAAGGCAAGATCTTTAACAAATTTATACTTAACCTCTTTCCCTCTTTTAGTTCTCTGGTAATAATATTGAGATTATTTATTATTATGTCTTATTGATTGATTGATTGATTAATGGAGAGAGAGCACAAGAGAGAGAGAGAGCACAGAAGGACCCAGGACTCTGAGATCATGACCTGAGCTGAAGGCAGATGCTTAACTGACTGAGCCAAACAGATGCCCCAAGAAATCTTTTATTAATAATTGCCTTGTATCTTATGCATATTAACAACAGGTATTTAGATTCAATTGCAAGTTTTATAGATTTCTTTTTAAGGATTGTTTTATTTGAGAGAAAGAGTGAGAATCAGCACAGGAGGAGTTGGGAGGGTAAGAGAGAGAGAGTCTTAACCGAACTCCACACTGAGCAGGGAGCCAGATGCAAGGCTTGATGCAGGGCTCTACCTCACGACCCTGAGGTCATCACTTGAGCTGAAACCAAGAGTTGAACATTTAACCAACTGTGCCACTCAGGTACCCCGATAAGTTTTGTGACTTTTGTTATATATCTTAGTATATACTATTCCAGGTATTCCATGTCTTATCTTGGATTTATTTTTTTATTTCACTGGGATAATTTTTCAGAGAGGATATATGAATATTGAACATTTTGATCCCTTGCCTATCTGAAGCTTTAATTTTGTCTTCACAGATAGATGATGGTTTGGCTGGGAATGGAATTCTCAACTCCAAATAATTTTCTTTCAGAAATTTGAAAACAGTGCTTTATTTTATTTTATTTTATTTTAATTTTGTTTATTGGAGTTCAATTTGCCAACATATACCATAACACCCAGTGCTCATCCCGCCAAGTGCCCCCCTCAGTGCCCATCACCCAGTCACCCCAACCCCCTGCCCACCTCCCCTTCCACTACCCCTTGTTCATTTCCCAGAGTTAGGTGTCTCTCATGTTTTGCACCCTCACTGATATTTTCACTCCTTTTCTCTCCTTTCCTTTTATTCCCTTTCACTAAAGTACTCCATTTTCTACTAATATTCCTTGTTGATGAGAGATCAGATGCCAAATCAATATTTGTCCTTTTGTTTATAAGGTTTTTTTACTTTGGGGATTTTTAGTTTATTTTTTAATGTAAATATTTTACTAGTTGGGACCTCTACATACATATCACTTAAAGTTATTTCCACTTATCTTTGGTGGACCATGTTAATCTGATGACTCAAGTCCTTTAGCTCAGTAATTTTTTCTTCTGTTATTTCTTGGATTATCCCTCTGTCCCTCATTTTCTTTCTTCCATCTTTCTTAAATTTTTATCAGATGAATGTTGGTATCTTGGAATTCTCTTCCGTATTTCTTAAGTTGTATTTTCACATTTTCAGTCTAGTTTCTTTCTTTCCTTCTTTCTCCTCCATTCATCCTATCCTCCTTCCCTTTTTGCATCTCTCCCTTCCTCCTTCCCTCCCTCACTCCTTTCTTCTCTTTCTGTCTTTCTTTTTGTGTTATAGTCTAAGAGATTTATCATCTAAGACACTATTTTGGCATTTTCAGCCATATCCATTATATTATTCAGCCCTTTAATTCAATATATTATTTTGGGAATCATGATTTTAATGCTAAAGGGCTCCTTTTCTTCCCTCCAAATGCCTCTTTTTTAGTAGCCTGTCCTTATTTTATGGGTCCACTATCTTCTCATAATTAGAATTTTAAAAAAGCTCTCATCTCTGTCTTATATTATTGATCTGTTCTTATATCCCTTGTACTTTAGTATCTTCAAATATCTGGCTATGGTGATAGCCACAAAAGGAGACAGTTCTCACAAGCGGAGATAGTCTCACAAAAGAGAACTAGATTGGTCACAATAGGTATCGTACATGGGTACCATCTGGAGATCTCTTTCCACGGTAGGCACATTTCTTTTTAACTTGCATGAACAGAGAACAAGGAAGAGAGACAAATCTGGATGAACCTCGGGGGGCGGTTGTCTCATTTCCTTTTGATAGTTTAGCAAAGAAGTGACTCAAAATATCTGAGTTAGCTTAACAGGTTGACAGCAGGAACTTAGCTGCTGAGATAACCTCTCCCAATTTCGTCCATCAAGGCCCATCCCTGGCCAGAAGATTCCATGTAACATAGTCTCATAGGTGTTTCCTTTCTCTGACCCTATCAACATATAGAACATTATGGGGTCAAAGTACAATCTATTAGAATGTTGATCATGTGAATACTTTATATATGCCTGGTCTAAGCTGTGGGTTAATGAGAGGTTCAGAGATTGTGTACACTCTTATTACTTCTCTACTTATAATTTTTTTTCACTTGATGAAACAGTATCACTTGATACTCTCTTTGGTGTCTGTACTACATGGTACTATGTTATGGATCTATGACCCATTTGTATGACAAGCAGGCTTGGGGAACTTAAGAAATCTCAAAATGAGCTGGCTTCACTCTAACTTGGGATATGTTTTAGTTTCTCTACATTGCTGCCCTTTGCTTTTCCTCTTCATGTTTATTGTGGAGTTATGGAGTTATCTCTTTGGGCCTATGTCTGCACTGGAGTCTTCTCCCCACACCTTGTTTAAAAGACATTTATTATAACTGCCCTAGAGGCAAATCGATAGCCAACAACTCTATACACAGGAGTCAGGACATATATACATTATTGCTTTTCATATCAACTATTGAGGGAGGAGGAGGAGGAGGAGGAGGAGAGAGGAAAAGAGAGGGGTGTGTGTTCAAAGTAGTACAGTGATGAGCCTTCTAATCTACTCACTGGTGGAGAGATATTGTGAAACTGCTGTTCCTTCAGTGTGATTCTAATGTTTAAAGATATAATTTTCTGTACAATGTGTATAGTTAATGCCAATCACAAACTTTATCTGGTGCTCAAGTGAAAAATTATGATCCATTTCAGTGCTGGAGGAAAAACTGTCAGCCTTATCAAGAGACAGTCTGTCTCTAGTCTCCATGTTGATTGAAGATATTTCAAGGCCAATAGTGACCCCAGGCAATTTTTACCATACATAATGATCTTAAAAGCAAGCTCCTTGAGGGTCTGATCAACCTATATGGGCTGGCCTTTATTTAAGCTTCTGTAGGATTGCTCCATTACCTGTTCCCACTCCTGCTTTATTAAATTAGAGCTTGGAGATTCTTTGGGGCTTTTTCGGGAATAAGTTATTTTACATGTATACATTCCTCTGCAATTCTATTGTAGGTGGGAATTTTTCTCTGTTCTGTCTTCTCACATTAACCTAATTCCATCTGCTTATGTTAAAAAAAATCTTGTTTTTGGAGTTATCCATTTATCCATTGATACATTCCCATTGGAAAGTTTTCAAACTGTAGAAGTAGAAGGCCATTTTTAATGTTCAATCTAGAGTAGACCTGAATCCTCATCTTTGACATCACTATGTTAAATGTGTATTCAAATATATATTTCAGATTCTAACCTTTCTTACCCATATGTGTATGTATGCTAATTTTTTTTTAGATATTTCAACTGTCTAGTGGTCTGTTTGCTCTATGTACAAAACACTCCAAACTCAGTGGCTTAAAAACATGTATGCTATTGTATCTCATGATTCTGTGGCTTGACTGGGGCTTAGCTGGTCTACTGACATTGCTTGGGCTCTGTAGATAATAATATTCATAACAATATTCTCCATTTTACATGCTATTCCAGAATCTTGTTACACTCCAATCAAATGGTGAAGTCTATGTCCCCTCCCCTTAATCTAGGTATGCCATTGTGAATTGCTCAACTAATAGAGTATAACAGAAAAGATTCCATGTAACTTTGAGGCTAGTTTGTTGAAGGTACAGCTTCCTATGGCTCTCTCTTAAAACACTTGCCTTTGGAAACCAGCCACCATGCCCTGAAGGAGCTCAGGCCATATGGAACCTTGGTCTTGGCTGAGATTCCAGCTGATAGGCAGCACCAACTTACTAGACACATAGTTGAGCCAGCTTGGATGTGAATCATCTAGCTCTCTGTCAGATTGACTCTAGTGGATGCCATATGAAGCATCATGTGAAAATGCCAAGCTCTGCCCAAATTGAAGATATAGAGTAAAATAAATGTTACTGTTTTGAGTCACTAAGTTTTGGAGTGGTCTGTTATGCAGTCATAGGGTAATTGGAATAGTCTCTCTTAAGCATCTGCAGTCAGATGGTCATATGGAGTTGGATATGTGTCGCCTTGGCACTCCTTGTTGTAGCCTCTCTTTCCACAATGAAAGTCGTACTCCTTACATGGCAGCTCAGGGCTTCAAAAAAGAGAACCTGGAAACTTCCAGGCCTTTTTAATGCCTGAACTTGGACGTCCCAGAATGTCACTTCAATCCATATTCAATTGGTCTCAGCAGTCACAGGCTCAACTCAAATTCCAGGGGAGGAAACACACACTCCACCTCCTGATGGGAGGAAGGTAGAACAGCATGTGCGTGCATATAGGAGGGGAAGGAATTGATGTTGGCCATTTTTGGAAACCAGCTGCTGCACTGTCCCTCACTAGATGATTAGGCCCATCAGGGCTCCAACCTTGCTTCTCCTGTTCACCTTTGGATCCTCAGCACCTATTGGCATGTGCTGTGGAAATATTTATTGCAAAAATGAATGGACACTTAGTGTAGAAGTGAAAGTGTTTGACTTTTGTAGGAGACTATTTTCTTTGACCAGAACACATTCATTTCTTTCTCCTCTTTCACTGCGCTGACTAATTCCCACTCCTCCTCAAAACTCAGTTTAAGTGTCATTTCCTTCATGGCCCCAGGCAGAGCTAATTACTCTCTCTTCTTGGCTCCTTTAATCTATTGCTCATGCTTCATTGTTGTGTTGGGCATTTCTCAGTTTCCTTTTGGGAGGATCTCAAAGGACAAAAATCATATCTTAGTCATATCTTTGAATGACTTCCAGTGTCTGGCAGGTAGTATGCTCAGAAATAGAGCCATGGCTTAGAACAGACGAACACTCAAAAATGGAATCAATTACTTCTAATTCTGGACTCTACCACTCAACAGAGAACTAAAAAAATTGAAGTATATTTTTAAGGAGAGGTTATAACTAAAGGCATTGGTATGGGGCTGGGACAGGCGAAGAAAGATCCTTTAGTCAAGAAAAAGAAAGTCATTTCCAAAGAAGAATAAGGAATTACTGAAATGTTAAAAACAATTACATGAGCTTGCAACCATAAGGAATCTCTAACCTTCCAGACTTTATGGAGATAATAACAGTAAAAGGGAATAGTAATAGTTCTTAAAATAATCTACAGTTGATGTGAGGAGTAAATGAAATAAAATATGCACAATGGATGGACCAATTCCTGGAATGGAGTACATACTCAATAAGTGGTAACTATAATAATGAAAACTTCAGCAATATTTGCCATTTTTTGACTGATCATTTTGTGCTGGGAGCTGTCCTCAGGGATAATACTGATGCCAAACAATGGGTGCTTCTTCACTCAAGTAATTTAACATGAAGCAAGAAAGGAAGGGTAACCTTTCTGGAAACATCAACAAGATTATTGCTCTTCAAGGAGCTCTTTCCTGCTGTTTTTCAATAGCACTACAGTGACTAGAATCCTCTCCAATGCAGCAGGGAAGAACATTTGCTGATTCTGCAAGTTGGTGAACAGGTGGAAAGCCTTATACGTGCTCAGCCATCATTTTGAAGAGCAGAAAATCCTACATCTGAAATGAAATCTCCAGTCCTAGGATTTCTAGATCTTGGGAATTTGAAGCTTATTTTATGTAGCACTTCCTTTCTGTTCAATTATAGAGCTCAAAAGGCTGTTTTATTAGCCTTCTTTTGAGAGTTATTCTGAATAGAAAGATGGCACAGACCTTACCTGATGGCCATGAGATGCTGATGAAGGATCCAGGAGCTGGCTCATGGGGATAGCCTCTCATGAATACTCCACAGCTAAGCTTTCGAGGTTGTCTCTGAGAATCCAACATCAGTTGAAATTGCTTTGTTTGCTATCTTAGATGGCCTGTTCAGGGGCACTTGGCCCAGACAGACCTCTTTGCTGGCTGCCAGCTAATTAATTATTTACCACCAAATGCAAAATAATGCTTACTGTTCTCTCTTTATATTTCTTCCTTCTTTTTCTCCACTGGGTTTTAAAAAATTAACCTTATTTTTACCTTTGTTGACTGAAAACAGTTTAATGGCCATCTCACTTATATACAAGTGAATTATTTGGAATGCAGGTAATTACGTGTCTCTGAATCTTTCTTTGACATATGACATCATGGAGATTTACAGTCACCTTTATGCAGTCCCTTACAATATTAGTAAATGTTCTGTTTTGATTGTTTTCAATATAAATGCTGCTTTTGGAGCCTGGGTTTATAATACAGAAATGAAGGCAGATGCCTTGTTGAAATAGGATGGCTCATTATACAAGTAGTACTAGGACACTGAATGATCTGTATGTCACAGATATTTTATATTTTATACCTGGAGATGCATTGGCTGAAGATACAATTAAGTTTTAAGCAGAATTCTTCAGTTAATATCAATATGTAAGTAAAAGAAAGTTACTTATTTTCTGAGATCTCTAGGGCAGTGGTTCTCAGCTGGGAGGAATTTTGCCCTCCAGTGGATGCTTGGCAGTGTTTGGAGACAACTTTGGTTGTCACAATTAGGGCAGAGTGAATGGAAGTGCTACTGGCATTTAGTGGGTAGAAGCCAGGGATGCTGCTCAACATCCTACAATGCACAGCTCCTTGCAACAAAGAATTATTTGGTTCAAAATATCAATTAATAAACCCTGCTTGAATGCTGTAAGTTCCATGACAATTACTCTGGATTGCACAAGTCAGTTTAAATGTGTCATTTATTTCCCTACCCTTACCTTCATACTATTATAGTGTTCTGTATTTTTGTAAGCCAATGTCAAAAAAAAGGCTGGCACATATTTTGGCACTCAAATATTTCTTCCTTAGATAAATATATGACTCTTGGTGCACATTTGTTCAGTGAATGAGGGGGCTAACCTTACCAGCTAATTGCAGTGTTCATGCAAAATTGCAGTTTTGCTCCTTCTTCACTGGTGCTCAGGCTTACAATTGTCAAGAGAGAAATTCTGTAGAGATATGGGAAGATAGTAATGAAGCTACAGGAAGCAGGGAGATAATTAATATTTCTCTGCTTCAATACTGAGATTACTAAGCCCTCTGAATAATAGTGGTTTATAAGGGCTTACACATTTTGTTGTAATATTTATATATAAAATATATTTATTTTTTTAAAAAATCACATAAAATAACTAATATTCACAGTGTCCTGGAGAAGAGCTTTTATTAATTTTTGTAGTTGGAAGCATTTATTGAGTGCCTTTTGTATACCAAGAACTAGTTATTTCCCCAAATTTTGGTGAGACTAAGAGAGTTTATATAATTAGCTGGTGAGTTTCTCTGAAAGTGTTGGCTTATTTATGACCAGAGAGTTCCATCTCTTTTGTGGCCTTGGCTAGATTTTATAAAGTGTAGCCTCTTATTTATTTATAATGGACTTTGAGATCCTTGGATGAGATGTATTACATATGTGTGAAGGATTAGAGGGCAGTTTTTAATAACAACAGGAATAATACTGCTTTGTGCTGCTAAACTGTAGATCTTTTCTTCTAAAGATTTAAAGCCCATTATAGACATAATTTGATTGTTGCTCTATTGCAACAGTGTTTTTCCTTCTCTCCCTGTCCAGTCAGATTTTTTCTTTATTAAAGATGGCATGAATACTTTCTCATGTTATGACCTCTTTGATAAACAGCTCAGGATGTTATAAAAGCAAAGCAGGAGATGTCTCAAGTAATTAGTGGTAGAAAGCTTGCTGATGCTCGGGTGTTAATGTTGCCAGAAAGCTCAGCTATTTGTGGGTTGCTCAGTATGTTTTTGTACAGATGTGTGTGAGGTTGAGTTTCAGCCATATGCCTGTGAAAGCATCAGGAAACATTTTGTCATGCTACTTCCTTGGGTGATCATTTATGACCAAAAGAAAAAAAAAAAAGCCATATTTCTGTCTTGTGAAATTGAGCTCGAATTCTGGGTAGTTTAGCAGTAATCAGTATATGCTTGGATCACAATTGCATGGGATGGTTTGTATTATATACCAATGGCAACTACTGCTCTAAATATGGAAATTAAATACTTTAGGTTCAGGCTGATTCGAATCTGTGGGTAGGAAACGTCTGATCTTTTCCAAGATAAGTTTAAAAGTGTGTGGAGTTTCCTCTAAGGCTACAACTTCTATTCATATTCATATGTATTTTTTTGGGGGATGGTCCCTTGAGGCCTCTTGGCAACCACCTTCTTTAATATGGGGAGAGACTGGGATCTATAGGAATGTCAAAAAAAAAAAAAAATCAAAACGTCCACAGAAGATTACCAAAGTGTGGTTGATCTAGATACCAAATCCGACAGTTCCAAGCCTCAAAAGATGAGTATCAAACAATACTTGGCTTCCTTCCCTTGAGGCATGAGACACTCACATTTACCCAGAATCAGCTCGTAATTTGGAAGCTTCTTATATTACTGACAGTCTCAGATCCTGCACCAAATTTCTCGTCCACTCCTAATCATAAGTAGTTATGTACAGTATTATGGTTGCAGTCTTGATGCTTCTATTATCAGCCTATCATTCTGGATATATTTCAGAGCCTCTGTAGCCATGGAACAATACTTTACTACATAAAGATGACCAAATGAAACTCACCTAGTAAACTATAGGGTTTCCTTAATGTGGCCCAATCAGTATATATTACAGTTCACTTAAATATTTGTAAATGGGGATGCCTCAGTGGTTCAGTGATTGAGCATCTGCTTTTGGCACAGGGCATGATCCCAGGGTCCTGGGATCGAGTCCCGGATTGGGTTTCCCACAAGGAGCCTGCTTCTCCGTCTGCCTATGTCTCTGCCTCTCTCTCTTTGTGTCTCTCATGAATAAACAAATAAATAAAATCTTTAAAAACAAAACAATGAAATTTGTAAAGGGATGAAACTGACCTGGTGTTTCAGAAATGATTTACTCTTGCCTTGCTAGATAATCTGAGTCTATGACCTTCTACTCACTTAGCAAACTGTGTTGTGCCATCCTTGCCCTCCCCACCCACCTTAGAGGCCATGTGCAACTCTGGTGGACTGTTTCTGTAACACCAGTGGCTTCTTCCCTCAAGCACTTCTGACTCTTTGCCCGAGGGCAGCTCATCCTGGTTTGGGCAGGGCACCAGTGCTGGGGAATCAGCACTCTCAGGATTGGCCCTCAACTATTGAAGGATGAAGGGTTGGTGGATAGGAATCCAGGTTTGCTCACCTATTGGGTCTGTCCTGAGCCGTATTTGGCATATTGTCTGACATGGTACCCAGTGGGATTGAACAGTAGTGCCCACAGAGGTGTACTATGGATAACACATTCCATCTCTTACCTGCTCTGGCCTCTCCCTTGTGATTTTCTGCTGTCACTTCTCAAATAAGCTACCTGCACCAAATTCTTGTTTTGGGATCTATTGTTGGGGTGACTCAAACTTAGCTGCATCCAATACAGTAGCCCCCTGAGGAGCCCTCCTTTTCTCTTCACCTTACATTCATTCAGTGGGTTACTAAGTGCTTTTGGACTATTTTCTAAATAAGCTTCATTTGTCTCCTTTTATGCTTCTAGAGCTTAGTCCCAACCCCTAGTATCTTATTAATTGTAATGGCATTTTAATGGGTCTCCCCATTTAATCTACTACCCCCATAACCAGTTGCCACAACACCACCAGAGACACTTTTCCAAAAGACAAATATGATCCTGCTACTTCCCAGCTTCAAACCTTTCAGTGGCTCAGGCCTTTCATCACCCAGTCCTTGCTTACTCACTCCATACCCTTCTTGAGCACCATAACTATTGCACATATTCCGTGGCTACAGGGTGGGGTTTATACTCCACTTTTGCCCAAACCTGTGAACTTCACAATTTTAAAGACAGAATAAACCTCATCTTCTCTCTTCTTTACTAACCATAGCCAGTGATGGCTTCTTCAGTGCTATCCCTCTGCCTTGGACATATCTACATGAAAGCCTTTATTCCTGTTTATTGTTGGGTGACTGTATTGGTTTTTACTGCTCAACTGTAAGTTCCTTGAGAGCAGGACCCCCATATGATTCCTAGTTCCTGACTCAGCAGTAGGCATGAAATCAACATTTGATCCTGACAAGGACAAATTGGCCAAAGACTTTGTCCTTTGGAAGTTTGCTCTGGAAAATATGGTTTGGGAAGGTGCTCTCTGCTTTGCTAACACCTAAGAACTGGTTAATGAAGAGAGACAAATTGGTGATGATGGTCACACAATCCAGAGGTTTGGTGGGAGAATGTGATTAAAATAATCACTAAATATTTTATATCAAAAAATGTGAGAGGCACCTGGGTGGCTCTATTCAATTAAGCATCTGGCACTTGATTTTAGGTCAGGTCTTGATCTCAAGGTCGTGAGTTCGAGCTCCACATTGGGTTCCGCACTGGGCATGGAGTCTGCTTAAAACAAGCAAACAAAAAACATGACTGGTGCTTCATTGTTAGGTCTATTTATTCTGCTGTGTTTAATTTCTTTTGAATGGATATACTTCTAAGCTCTTCCTGAACATGTATGATGGAACAGAGGCAAGTTTGCAGGAAACTCTAGTCCTTTGGGATTTATTTTGCCCCCTTTCCAGATCTGTTAAGTCCCAGAGTCATTGAAGTCAGTGAAAGAAAAGTTACAAAGTAAAATAAAGCCATGTTAAATTCTGTCTAATCTTGGCTTGAAAGTTAACTGGATTTCTACTGGTTGGTTGTACCTCTATGTGGAAACATGTGAATTGGCCAAAGTGTCCAGTTATGTTCCTTCTGAGGGAGGACTTGAGGGGAGGACACTGTTTTTCTGGTGCTTCTCCTCCCTTCCCTATGGAAACATCTCCATTCTGGAAGCCAGATTCCCATCTACTGTTCCGGAGAAGGGATGGGGCAGGCAGATTCATCAGTTTATACATGGTCTGGAATGGGATGTTGATTCTTATTCTTTGAAGCTGTAGTCCATGACTCAGCCTCATTCCCTAGAACTTCCTGGTGTCAGGGTAATATGGTGGAATGGAGAAAGTATGGCACTTCATGGGTGTCTCCATGGAGGCTCTGTGGACATATATGTGCTGAGAAAGGGCAGAGATACCAAGCAGGGTTGAGGTCAATTGTGGTCACCACAGCCACCTCCTAGCTGCATTGGAATACACAGCCACACTCATGGTGATGGCTGGGATACATCTCCCTGGCAGGATGGAAAGCTAGGTGTTCCCAGCCTCGCAAGGGGCTGGGAACTTCTTTTTAATTGGGTAGAGCCCTGAGGCCTATGTGATGGGATATAGGCGTACCCTGTAATATAAATAAAGCCACAGGTGTGGGTCTACCCCGAGGAATGGAGACAGGAGACATTGGCCAAGACAAGGCAGAGGGGAGGCTGGGAAACGACTGGCTGTGAGCAGGGCACAGGGGTCCAGTTCCCACGCACAGTGAGCGGCCTATATCTCTGAGTTCCCAGCAGAACAGCCCTCACTGACCCAGCCCAGGGTTTCGCTCTCTGGTATGGATTTCCTCACTCTTTCCATGGGGAGCCTGGTGTGCCCTGTCTCTTTCCTCTTGTGTTTTTTCTCTGCCTGCCCAGGCCTATCTGAGCTTGCAAGGTGGTGAGACCTGAGCTCGAGGCTGAGGCTTTTGCACTCTACATTCCATCTCTGCTCTCAGATAAAGTCTATCTTTTCTTTTCTTTTCTTTTTTTTTAAGTTATTTATTCATGAGAGACACACACAGAAAGAGAGACAGAGACACAGGCAGAGGGAGAAGCAGGCTCCATGCAGGGAGCCTGATGTGGGACTCGATCCTGGGACTCCAGGATCACACCCTGGGCTGAAGGCAGGCGCTAAACTGCTGAGCCACCCAGGGATCCCCAAAGTCTATCTTTTCAAAACTAAAAGCAAGGACTAAAAAATGGTATATTTCCATCAATGTTAATACTTTATTTTGATCCATTTTGTTAAAGTATCAGATATTTCTATTTTAACAATAACAGTTGTAATAGTTTATATTAAAAGAAAGTTTTCCATGTGATTCAGTCCTGTGTTCTTTGTTTCCATAATTTTGTTTAATCTTCATGGCAGGTCTTTAAGGAACATATTGCTATAAACTCCATTTATAGACAAGGGAACAGAGGAACTGAGAATTTTTTTTTAAAGATTTTATTTATTCATGAGAGACACACAGAGAGAGAGACAAAGACAGAAGCAGAGGGTGAAGCAGGCTCCCTGTCGGGAGCTCAATGTGGGACTCGGTCCCAGGACCCTGGGATCATGCCCTGAGCCAAAGGCAGATGCTCAACCACTGAGCCACCCAGGTGCCCAGGAACTGAGAATTTAAGCAACATGCCCAAGTCACACAGTAAGTGGAAAAGCTGGGATGGCAACTCCACTGCAGCATGATAAATATTTCCCATCACTCACTCCTTGCTTAATACATGCAAACAGTATGGGCTCAGGTTCTTTGTAGCATCTGGGAGACACTTGTGGTGGGTGCAATGCTGCTGCTGAGGCACGCTCTGCTTGTTACAACAGACAATAAATGTAGGTGTCCATATTTTTATTGACCTCTTACCTTCCCAGGGGCACTCATCCCTCTTTCGGAGGTATTCTTAGGTTCATTCCCTCCCATCATCAATTGCCAAATAAATTGTTTTCATGCCCCTCTGTCAGCCCAGAGAGTTGGCTTTTTCTCCTCACTGCCATTGGTACCCCACTTTCTCTCCCCCACAAGGTTAGAACGGTAGCTCTAACAAGACTAACACACATAACATATCCTCAGTTGTCTGTTCCACGGGAAAGAATGCATCTGTTTATTCAGGAAATCCCAGAGAAGTGTCACTGTGTTGAAACCTGCACCGCCTGATGTGGAAACCACCAGCCCCACGTGGCTACTGAGCACATGGAATGGGGCAAGCTGCAATTGAGATGTGCTGTGAGTGTACAGTGCCAAATTTCAAAGATGCTAACAGGTGAAAAAAATGTTAAGAACACTTGTTAATAACTTGTTAAGTAAGCATTGACTATAGGTTGAAATGATGGCTTAGATAAAATACATTATTAAAATTAATCTTACCTGTTTCTTTTTACTTTTTCTAATGAAGTTAGTAGAAAATTTAAAATCGCATATGAGGCTCACATTACATTTCAATTGCACAGCACTGCTCTAAATCTTGTGCTCACTGTTTGGGGCAAAGAAAGGAGGGAGGCACAGCACAGCCCTGACTGAGTTCCCAAACTTGTGGGGAGTTCACCTCTTTTGATGCTGAGGCTCACAGACCCTGTGGGTGTCCCTGCAGAGTGCATCTGCATTTTAATGGGAGGCAGATGCTTTCATCTGGTGGGAGTACAAGCATCAGTGACCAGCTGGATAGATCAATGTCAGCTTCAGGCACTGGGTTGTGGAGGCTGTGCCTCTCTGCTGTTCCCTGGCACAGCGCCTAGAGAGAGCCCTGAGCAATCAGTAGCTGTTCAGTGATTACACGTATTTGGGTCGCAAAGCTTTCTGCCTGGTGTCCCTCCTCACTTGGGCGGTTGTGTTCTCTGCTTGTACCAGATGGATTCCCTCCTCCCTGCCCCATCACCAGCCCTGCCAGGTCTCCCTCTTTAATTATTCTCTGAGTACCCCTTCTATGTTCCAAGTCTTCACCAGAGCCTCCCCCATCTCTCACTTAGATTCCACCTAGTCTTTCCACCTCCATGTTAGCTCAGGGATCCTCATACTCTAGTAAGAATCAGAGTCACTTGGTGGACTCATTCATACACACGCTGCTGAGCCCCACCCCCAGAGCTTCTGACTCACTGGGCCTGGGTTGAGGCCTGAATATGTACATTTCTAACAAGTTTCCAGGTAAGGTAGATGCTGCTGGTCCAGGGCCACACTTAGAGGATCGCTGGCCTAGCTTAATGATCTTCCTGAAACACAAATCTGATCGTGATATTCTTTTCCTAAGATCTACAAGTAGTAGTTCAGAGACAGAACAAGCAGGAGGAGCAGCAGGCAGAGGGAGAGGGAGAAGCAGGCTCCCCAATGAGCAGGAAGCCCAATGTGGAGCTCGATCCCAGAACCCTGGGATCATGACCTGAGTGGAATGCAGATACTTAAGGGACTGAGCCACCCAGGCACCCAGGACTTTCCTGATTCTTGACCAATCTCAGGAGCAACAATGCTACATCTCCATCCTAGGGTCTCTAGTTTCTTAGAACAGTATGTCCACCTCCAGTTTTTCAGGATCCTAGAAAGCCCATGTACTGTGTTTTTTCTTTCTTCTCTTAGCTATGTAGTGGATTCTTGAGCCTATCACTTCTAGATTAATATAACTACTTTTTTATAGAGCACCCATTTTTGCATGATTTAGTGCTAAGGATGACACAAAACAAGCCAATGGACATAGTAGCAATTCTGGTGGCTGCATAACTTGGATAAGTTAACCTCTCTGTGCCTATTTTTTCAATTATGAAATAGGGATAGTAATAAAACCTAGCCCATAAGATAGCTATGAAGGTTAAATATTGACCTTTTGTTAAGTGAGTACACTTACAATTCAAGACAAATATGTGATACCCAATATGTGGAAACTTGCTGAAAAGGAATTAGTAAAGTAGTAGTGAGTTTAGGATAGGCTATATAAAAATTCATGTGGATTTTGAGAATTTTCCTTACTGGAAAATAAATCCCATAGGCGAGAGCTGTCCCCTAGAGATCCATATCAGATTTCATGTTAAACTGAGTGTATATTTGAATCTCTGACTCTACTGTGTGCTGAATCTGATGTCTTTATGGATTCCAAGGGAAGGATCAAGCTTTGATAATCTGTTCAGTGTAGGTTAATCAACACAGAGAGCTGACCATCCCATGCTGGGATCAAGTGCATGAGAACAAAATTCAGTGGACTAGGGGCCCTAACCATGAAGGAGCATTGGAATGGAACATTCTGTGCCAGCCTTCCAGACTTTGCTTTCCTGACTCCTGGGTGATCTTCAAAACTGCCCACTGAACTTGAGCCTAATCTCCCTCTCTCAATCTCAGCTTGCAGATTTATTATCTTTTTCCCCAAGTGGCATAGCTTTATTGATTCCTAACCACACAATGGAAAAGGAAGATTCACTATGTAGACTTTCTAAGCTAATCATAAATCCCTCTGACATGGGATGTATAATAAGTTGCTTAGCATACTTACTCATAATTGCCAAAGCCTGGAAACAACCCAAATACCCTTTTGTAGGAGCATGGATATACACACACTGTGGTATATTCATCCAATGGAATATTACTCAGCAATAAAACAGGACAAACTGACACACACAGTAACATGGATGGAAATAAAAAAGATTTTGCTGAACAGAAATAGCTAGAGAGAAAGGAGTATGTACCATATGATTCCATTTATATGAAAACTTATTACAGTGACAGAAATAAGAACAGATATTGTCTCTGTTAGAGAATAGTTTAAATGCAAGGGACGCAGAGGAGCTTCCTGAGGTGCAGGAAAAGGGCCATGTCTTGACCTGGATAGTGTTTATATGGGTTAAATGGTTAAATTCATTGAGCTGTAGTATTATAATGCTACTGTATGCAAATCATACTTCAATAAAAACTATTAGCATTTTTACCTTTATAATGGGGAAAACTTATGAGAGAAAGGAAAGGGAATATTTAATAAAACTTACCAAATGAGAAGTCTTTAGGAGTGAGAATTCCTGTTTAATATGTCTTGCTGTATTGTTACCTAGAATTTATTTCAGAGGCTGATTAGCTAAGGATCTTTTGTTTCTTTCTCTTCCTTATTTGCCTGTGAGCCTCCTGATTTCAGTGCTTATTCACACCTTAAAAGAGGTGTCAGAGGAGAAAGCGAAGTGCCACAAGTTGCGATTCAAAGGTAATGTAGCATTCAGAAAAGGACAGATTTTGGGTGAGTTTCCTAAAGGCAAGGCTTCAGTGGGGATTCTAGAGCAAGTGATTTGTTGAGGGAGAGGTCTCTGGTGAACCTGTGAGGAAGGGAAGCAGGTTAGGGCATGGAAACGTGGGCAAAGATGTGTGCTGGGCTGAAATCCAGCCTCAGCCTGATCCCACAGAGAACTCCAGAGTGGGAATGGCACCACTCTGGAGTTGTTTCATCTGGAGGCAAGAGGGTTGGGCTTTCGTATCCCTGTGACTGACAATCCCCGGGGGGATTGCCCTGTGTGCACACGAGCTTGTGCATGCACGTGTGTGGCAACATCTAGGCATTTCTTGGCAAGGCAGATCTTGTCAGGCAAAGACACTTTTCCAGACACTGGAGCAGCTGTGATCCATCAGCAGAGATAGCAGCTGGGAGATGCAGCACCTAGCTAGTAAAGGGGAGCTTGGTGGGGTACCAACAGCTCCTGTGGGGAGTCATGTGGCTGGTGCAGCAGGTGTTGAAGATAAATTGGTATGCCATTTCAGGGAATCACAGGGCAAGGGAACTAGGGACCTAGTTCCCCCACAAGGGAAGTCCACAGAGCCTCTGAGCACAATAAGAAGATGGATAGGACATGGACTTCTTTTAGAGAAAGTGGAATATGCTGTTTGGAATTTGAAAAGCAACCTCTAAAGAGACAACTAAGTTATGTATTCCAATTATAGACACTCAAAATGCTCTATACTTTTTTTCTTCACTATATTTAACACAATTGCAATTAAAGTATAATTTTTCTGCACTTACTTAATTTTATCCCCCCCCCCCCCATAATACTGTAAAAGCTGTGGAAGCTCACAGTAATACTACAAAAGCAGTTCTGTGTCTCCATTGCCTGGCACCTACCTAGTAGGTGCTCAATGAATAGTGATAAATGATGAGTGAATGGGCTTAGAAAAACGAAAGAGATGCTCATAAAGGTGACATCTTTTATTAATTATTTCATTACCTGAAATACCTTCTCTGCTGCCCATACCTATCATAGTCTGTTCTTTAGTGCCCAGCTCACTACCTATCTGTTATATATCCTCCCCTCCAACTCCTTGTATACAATGTCATCTAACTAATAAATATGGAAGGCCTACAAACCTTGCTTTTCCAACTGTTTTTATGTATTTACCTGTAATCTAACTCATTATGGAAAGAGAATGGTTGGAATTTTTGTGATGATCACATTAATGTCTTGCTTCTGGTTTCTAGGATGCTTCTTGCACCATTTCTGTTATTTGCAAAGCACATCTCTCAACCATTACCTACATAAGTATTTTAAAGATCTGCTTAAAAGTCATGGAAATCATCCTTTTTCCTCTGAGTTCTACCACTCTGAGGACACTTACTTTTGCTTCTTTGTGTGAGAGTCCAGACCTGCTGGCTCCTTTACAATAAGAAGTAGTGCTATAGGTACACAAATAAATGTCTTTTGTACTGTTAACATAAATGTGTAGATGTTAGGCAGTCAATCAAAATTATAGATTGACTTAACAATAATAAGGTTGGAAATTGGACAGGAGGGAAGATGAATTCTTTATCTTTTTTTTTTTTGAAGTGACTCGAGTTCAGTATTTAATACCTAAAGAAGAGAGATACCAATGGGAGAAGTATATCTGAGAATTATGTTACTGCCAATTAATTGGTATCAAAAGCCACTCCAGTGTGGGATGGAGTATGGTTTCTCCATGAATTTTCTTTTCTTTCTTTTCACATCTAGTTGGGGTGATATATACCAAACTTGAGTGATAGAGACCTTCCCCTATAACTTCACCAGTCTCACATTTTACGGCAATTCTTCCCAGAACTGAGTCATGTGGTCTGTGGTCAGCATGGCCCAGCCTGTCTTACTGGATTTGGCACAGATGTTGATGATCACCCCATCAGCTTCGAAACAAGGGTTTATAGTGCCAGCAATTCATATTAAATGAAGCCCGTTTCCTCTATAATGTGAGAGCACTTTCCTGATCAGTCTTTAATCGAAACAGATGTTTTTAAAGAGGCCTAGAACAGGATATGGAAAATTTGGCCAACAATCAAATATGGGTTCAAAGGGAGATCTTTGATGGCACCCTTTGAGCTGTGGGCATTGTTTAAAAATAGCACATTGATATGATACTTTTTAAAAATGCAACTAACTGCTAGAAATTCCTGCTGAATTCTAGAAAGCAGCCATCTGATTTCACGAAGATTGTCCATATGTGAAGTGCCAGAAAGAATGTGGCATGAGCTTCTTTCCTGTGGAAGTGGGTTATGTCAATGCTGTGCTGTGTAAGACTGTAACTTACCTCTCATAACCTCCTTATGAGTTAGGAAGCAGAGTTACTTCTTTTAGCATATAGTTCTAGAGACACAGAGAACATGTGCCTTATCCTGAACCTGGTTTATACTGGGGAAACTTCTTCCAATGTTACAAATACTAATTAAGGTACATAATTGTGCTTACTACTATGCTAGATCTAAAGATATACAAATAAAGCAAAGTGGTGAAGCAGAGAATGTAGAATTAGAAGGGATTTTTATGGATTAGCTATTACAAATCCCTCATTATAATAGTGAAGTGCGAAGGGAAAGAAGAGAAAGTGAACATTTATTATGTGATGATTGTATGTCAGGCATGTAAATTGTATTATTTACTCCCCCCAAGAGCTCTCTGTGGGAAAAGATGATAATGTGAATATATTTAAATTGAGTATAATGGAGACATTGTGCCTTTAACTAACTTGAATTCTTACAAAATTCCTGTGAGATAGATGATACATTCTTCATTTTAGAGAAGAGGAAAGTGAAACTCAGAGACGTTAAATACCATTAAAAGCAAATGGTTGAGATTTGAATTGGTCTGTCTACAGTCAAAGTCCTTGCTCCTTCCTGATCCTCATATTTCAAATAAGGACACGAAGAAGCAGAGGGATGACACGTTTCAACCAGGCCTTCTGATTGTGGCTGTCTTTTTCCTATTTCATATCGAATGTGCCTATGACAAGGGACTAGGAAAAACAAGCATGAGCTTGCTGGGGGCCGAAAAGCCCTGGCCCCCAGTTAATTCCTCTTCCCAGATTACATGCCTTTTCTCTCTTTTTTTTTTTAAGTATATTTTTTTTAATTTTTATTTATGAAAGTCACACAGAGAGAGAGAGAGAGAGAGGCAGAGACACAGGCAGAGGGAGAAGCAGGCTTCATGCACCGGGAGCCCGACGTGGGATTCGATCCCGGGTCTCCAGGATCGCGCCCTGGGCCAAAGACAGGCGCTAAACCGCTGCGCCACCCAGGGATCCCTAGATTACATGCCTTTAATGAGTAGCTTTAATCTCCTATTTTCCAGGGGAACAAGTTCCAGAGACCAACAAACTTAATTTTCTTTTAAAGTGTTTCCAAAATCGCCAGTGAGACTACTTGGAATATTCTGTTTGCTTAACCCTATGTTAATTCTTGATTTATGAAATTTTAATCCACTCTTTCCTAATGAATTCATATTATCAGAAATCCGTTTCCAGTCTCCTATTCTGTGTCCCACATCTCTCTTCTCTCTTGTGACTACTTTGGATTGCTCAGGCTGGAGTTAAAACAGTTTTCTTATTCTCTCTTCAGAGCTGCTGGAAATGAGGCAATGATTATTCTCTGAACAACACCCATTGAATATTTGGAGATAGATATGGAATCTTCTTGCAGCTTTTATTAATACAAATTTTTCTTTTAGAGCAATTAATTAATTAAGCAAAAATTAATACAATTTTTTTTTAGAATGGGGTGATCATCCATACATGCTTTTAATGATTGGGGTAGGGCATGGAGGTTCCTTCACCATGTGTTTGAACAAGGTGGAACCCAAGTGTACTAGTATAGAACCTATACTTTGGTGGTATAATAACAGCTGAGAAAGGCTTTATAGCACTGTGTGAATTTCAGATGATCCTCTGCTCAGCTTAAGGGAGAAGGAAATCAGTCCAATGACAGTGATTAGGGAGCCAATATACATATTTGTGGTGATCAAACATGTTAATCTGGATTCTTACCTCTAATGACAAGGCACCATGGTCAATGAGATTAGCCGTGGCCAGAGACTTGACATATATGGTACCTGATTGTGTAACCAAGGGAGAGTGTCTTCATTTCTCAGGTTCTTCTTTCTCTTGGGTGAAATGAGAAAGTCAAACAGTAATCTCTAGGAACTCACCTAGATCTAACAATCTATATCTTGGAAGAATTTCTAGGATGGGCATAGCATGTTCTGCTCCATATCTTGGATAAGCCCAAAAAGGGTGAATTACTTATGGATTGGTGGGGGAAAAGACTGATATCCCATTGGAAAACCTAGCAAGAGAAGACAACATGGTGTCCTGAACCAAGAATCAGGGGCCTGTGACTGAAACTCAATCTTGGCTATTGCATGAACTTAACTGGATGACTTCGAATGAATGACTAAAACATTTGGATCTACACTTCCTCATTACTTATGAGACAATTCAAATTCAGTGATCCTCTGAATGCCTACTGTTGATGACTTCTACACGCTAGTCACTGAACTAGGGGTAGAAAGGTAAATAGGATATGATTTCTCTTTTTTTAAAGATTGATTTATTTATTCATGAGAGACATACAGAGAGAGGCAGAGACACAGGCAGAGGGAGAAGCAGGCTCCCCGCAGAGAGCCCGATGTGGTACTCAATCCATCCTGGGATCATGCCCTGAGCCGAAGGCAGATGCTCAAATGCTGAGCCATCCAGGCATCCCAAGGATATGATTTCTAACTCTGGAGGCTCACAGTTTGTTTGGAGAGCAGTAAATAAACCATTACAGTGATTATTTTAAGGGCTATAATAGGATTATGTTCACGTGCTGCCCAAATGAGGAGTTAGGAATTTATAGAGTAGGAGAAAGGACAGGGAAGACTGTGGAGGTCACATTTGGTTCAGTACTCTCAAGACAAGAGGATTGAGAAGAAGGACATTCTAGGCAGAGGGATGAGCAAAGATAGGACAAGGAGAGGACAGGACAAAGAAATCTGGGGCAGTGATTCTGGGTCAGTAGTATAGAGTGAGAGGAGATAAGGGGAAAGAGTGAAGAGGCTGAATGGAGGTTGTACTACACTTGTAATGGACATTTATGCTTTGCAAAAAATTTGAACTTTATCCTGCATGCAATGAAGGATCCATTGAAAGATTTTAGGGCATGATGTGAT
Source organism: Canis aureus (assembly GCF_053574225.1). Lineage (NCBI taxonomy): Eukaryota > Metazoa > Chordata > Mammalia > Carnivora > Canidae > Canis > Canis aureus. The sequence goes on along the minus strand of NC_135636.1, from coordinate 21,111,839 downwards.
CTGTGTATTCTGGAGGAGAAAATAGAGGCAAGGGAGGAAGAAAGGCAAGTAAGTAGAGTAATTAGAAATTCTTTCAAACATTCTTAGAAGAGATGAGAGCCTGAACAAAGGTCTTAGCAGAGGAAGTGAAGGAGCAGGCTTCAGGTTGGGAATTGGCATGTAAGTGGAATCAGAATTGGCTACATAATTTGTGGAGCCCAGTGTAAAATAAAATTGAGGAGCCCTTTCTTAAAATAGTTGAAAATTTTAAGATGGTGAGAACAAAGCATTAAAGTAGCCCTTGTAAGCATCGGACCCTGAAGCTGATTTTGAGCAGAACAATGCTTACTTTATTTACTTCCAAATTTATTGTAATCTTAGGGTTTATAAGATTACACAGGTTAAGTGGGCCCATTTTGCAGGTAATTTCATTCTGTTTATTCTGTCACATGTTTAGACTTTTAGCTTATGTAATCTTTTTGAGTTGTCATGCCAGGAGGTAAGTCCAAACAAATGCCCCAAAGTGAGGCTTCCTGGAACCTTCAATAGGTTTTCTGGAGGAAAGTTGTTCTGTAAGTCACAAAACAGAGCAGGAATTTCTTATAGAGAGAGCTAAGAAAAGAGAGAATGAGGTAATGGAATAACATCAAAATAGAGCCTTATGATAGGGTGATGGAGAACTGAGGTTATTTAATCTGGAGACAGACAGAAATAGAGAAGGACTTCATTATAGTATTTGTATCAGTTAGCTATCCCAGAACAACACTGTATGGTAAACCAAACCATCCCCCAACTCAGTGATACACAACAACCATTTATTCTCATGGTCAGGGGGCTGCAGGAGAGTTGTGGTTTAGTTGGTCTACAGTGGGCCCAGGTGGGTGACTCTGCTACAGTCTGATTACTGGTTAGTCTTAAATCCAGGCTGTGAGTTGGGTTCAGGTCTGCTCTAGATGTATTTGTGTGTGTGTGTGTGTGTGTGTGTGTGTGGACTCAGGCTGAAAAGTCAGTATCCAGGGAGTATTCGTTGTTGTTGTTGTTGTTGTTTTGGATATTCAGTATCCTTAAAACTTTGCTCTGACCATCTTTTTATTGCAAATGGAATGAAATTTGCTTGGCTATTTATCAGACACTATGCCTATTTTTGGGTGCCATTGATATATGTGCTAATTTTAAATGGGCTATTATCATGTAGAGTCCCTAGACATCACAAAAGAAAGGTTTGTATATTATTCAACTGAAAGTCCAGTAATGTACCCTCTAGGACCGAATAGAATGATACCACATCTTTGTATTGTGTTGGTTTACTTTTATTGTTATTTTATGATGAGGCACAATTATCCATCTCCCCCTACTTTAAGATTTTGTTGTTTTCCAGAGGAGTCTTGGGACTTTGGCATAGCCCTCCTAACACAATGCTGAGTGGAAAATATTACTAATTAAGGGAAATGATCTTTATGTGCCCATTGCCTTTATATTATTTTTATTTATAAATTTAACCTTATCCAAGATTAGCTGTCTTGGGGTCACAACCTCAGAGATTTCCTGGGAATGATCTAAAACTGACCCCAAACAAGAGGGTAAGGAGAGACATAGGAAGGAGACAGGCCACTCCAGATGCTAGCTGGCAAGTTTAAAAAGCAAAGGAACTTACAAATGAGGCTCTTTGGCTGCAAGAGGAGTGGATCTCCATCCAGGACATGTTCTTGTCACAGCTGTTCCAGAAATGTAGGAGGCCAAGCCAAACTGTGGAAACATATGTAAGGCTTCTATTTGTATACTATCTGTTAACATCCCATTGCCCAAGGCAACTTATAGACCAAGCCCAATGTCAATGGAGCAGAGAAGTAAACTTCACCCACAAAAAAAGGAGGAAGAGGATAAATAGTTGCTGAATAAACTTTCACAGGATTCAAGAAATCACATTTTCTTTCACCAGCTATTGGGGTTGCTGGATAGTTACACCGAGGATCATATTAAAAGGAAGGGGGCTCAAAGAGTCTTGGTTAGGTATATAGTCCTTTCTGACAGGAAGCATTGCTCTTTGGTAGAAGGTGGGGGTTTCTGCAGATCTTCAAGGGAGGTTCATTCTGCAGCTGAGGAGCCTTTAGGTGAGGACCCACTGGCAGGAAGGGGCAGGGTTGAAGATAAGTCATGTGATCTTCCCAGATTCCTTCAAGTGTATATGGATCTAACAGTGGTCTCAAGTAGCAATGTCTCAGGATGAGTGGTTGATTCTCAGGGGGAGGAGACACTGAGTGTCTCCTGGCCTCTGTGAAACCACCTCTCTCTTTACTGTCTTTTCTCATGAATCAAAAGTGAAGATCCCTACTGTACTCTATTTTAAATTTGATGGTTCTCATTTTCCAAATCAAATTATTCAGTATTAATGTACATGCAGCTTTGTTTTTGTGTTTTGATATTGTAGTTTATGGTTTTTGGAAGAATTTGCTTGAGGATTTGGGGGGAATCTTTAATATTTTCCTTTAGGATTTAATACCCACAAACTTTTCAGAATTCTCATTCAGATCAAGAAGCAGCTTAGATCTTTGTGAACAAGTTTCCAGTTTGCAATTAAAATTACAAAAGGATGATATTGAAATATGGTAGGTGAAAAATAGTGTGCCAGCTAGTAAATGCAGAAAGGATGGTGGAATTAGAAAAATCACTATTTTGCAACCATCATTAGCAATAATTAACTCAGGAAAAATGTCTACTAAAACTAGTAAGTAAAATGTGATGAGGAACAATATATATTTATAGTCTTAAAGTGTGTCCCCACAAATTATTAATTAATTATGGGGGGAAAAATCGGTGAGCACCATCACATACCATGATCTAAGTTAGCACTGCCAGCATCATGTCTCTCTTAATGTGATGCACTAAGAACACAACATCATTTCTGTGATGAGAAAAGGCAAAAGCGGCATAGCCCCAAATAGGGGACTGTCTCTAAAACAGCTGGCCCAGACTCCTCAAAAAAGTGTCAAAAGTCATGAAAGATAAAGGGAAACTGAAAAAACTGTAAAACCACTCTAAAACAAAGGAGAACAAAGAGAACAATGAAGCGAAAGGTGTGAGTCTGGGTTGGATCCTGGGCTGGAATGAAAAACAGCTGTGTTTACAGCTGTAAACACATTATTGAGATCATTGGTGAAATTTGAAGATGGGCTGTGGATTAGCTAGATAGTAGAATTACACCAATGGTTTGTCTCTGAGAGTTTGGTAATTGTACTGTGGTTATGTAAGAGAATGTCCTTCTTTTAGGAAGTACACACTAATTTATTCAGGAGTAAAGGAGCATGATGCTTGTGATTTATTCTCAAATGGGTAGGAAAAAAATGATATATAGAGAAAGGGTGATAAAACAAATGGGTCAGAATTTTTACAGCTTACCCCATTTGGATCTGGGGGTACTGGTATGATCTTGGCAATTTCTCTGGAGGGTTAAAATGGTATCACATTAAAAGTTGTCCAAACAAAAACTTTACCATAAAATGTGAAGGTGCAAAATAAAATATTATGGAGGGTATAATTACAAGATACTGTGTTAACATGAAACCAAAACTGGATATACTTTTAAGCTAAGGCCAGTTAATGACAGTAGAAAAAAATGAAAAACCCTGCAGATTTAGCAAAAAAAAGATTGCCTGGACATAACTGTGTTCTCCCCAGTTTTATGTCCTAGTTCAGCCACTCCTCACTGTTTCAAAGGGAACCATGTATTTCTTTTTAGCTGTGGTAGAGAGAAACTGGATTTTACCTGAAAAGCATCTGAGACTTACCAGAAGAATAAAAGAGCAGAGAAGAAAAAAAAAAAGTTTCCTTGTTGGCACTTCTTAATCGCATATTGAGAGAAGAATAGCAACATCTATTGTGGTTGAGGTTCTAGAAATTAGACAAGAAAGTTTGCTGTAATGGAGGGGCGTTGATTTGGAGGGTTTGGTAGCAGTGGAAAAAGTCGAAACAAAAGAATTAATTCTATCGGAAATTATTTCTTGGATCAGATCCTGTGTGAGTGAGCCACGAGCAAAGACTGGGGAGGAGAAGAGTTGGATCATTTTGAAAGGAACATTCATTTAAAGACTTGGATTCTCTTGCTTCTCTCCTGCCTTCAGCTCCCATGTCACCATTTCCTTCAAATCCAGGCAAAACAAGATTGCACCGATACCATCAGGACTTGTGCTTATGAATATTTTACTTATATTTTAAAGTCTGTTCTTTCCCCAAAGTTGTGTGTTCCTTGAGGACTTCTCCCAACTGTCTCACTTTTCAGCAAATGTTGGCAACGATGTTGATAGATATTGCAAAACACTCAAACAATTCATTCCTTGCCTGTTTTTACTTCACACTCTTTTGCTTGTGATGTATAATGTATGGGCTATGTCTATTTGCTTCACCTATTAGCTAACTTGAGCAGAAAGCAGTTACATATATGAGCTTTGTATTGAAAAGAGAGAGCTGGTTCGCTGGACCCGTGTCTTTATTTTTCAGTGCTGAAACCCTGGTTGTCATCTTTGAAGAAGCAGTAGGTGGAGCTACAGGCTTTTTATCTCGAAAGAATTTGTTCAGTAGCTGCCCATTGCTGGAATAACCTGAACAAGCACATATTTCCAAAAATAACAGAGGCATTTCCAAGTATTCCAGAAATATATGCAAGACTGTTTAGTCATTCATAATCACTGCTTTGCAAGTACGAGAGAGATTCTGTAGAAAATACTTCAGAAGCAGCAAAAAGATTCAGAGAATTCCTTGTATTTTTAGAAAAGAGATTCTTTAAAAAATGGGACTCAAGAGGGAGGGAGCAGTACTTACTCTGTTCAATCATGTACCACTGTTTTTTTCCAGGTGGTGAAAGGGCCCAGAGGGGTAACTGGAGGTGGAAAAAAAAATCTTTTCCATTTGCGTCAGAACTCTGAGGAACTCTTCATTTCCCCACTACATGAACTTTTTTGAGGCTCTAAACTGTGGTTTCGATTTTCTCTGAATTACGGAGGGGTGGCCTAGGTTAAGTGATTCTGAGGAGGCCAGGAGGCACTTATAAACAGGTCACTCACAAGGGTCATTCCTCTCACTGGGTATCATGATGTTCTTGACCATTCCCTGAGAGAGGATAAAAAACAGCTTTTCATCACTATGGAAAAGGTAGATTCTCTCTGCATGTAAAAATCACAAACTCTGAGAAAACTCTAATGATTCTCTATATATCCCATGATATATACTGTTGGTTCTCCCTCTCTCTTAATCTATATATATTCTCTCATATAAAAATTTAGGGAATATTCTCTGAGAATCTGATGAAAGAATCTGATGGACCCTAACCCCAGAAAAAAATACACATAAAACAATTTCACATATAATTTATATATATTCATGTTTAATACATATTTAACAGATACATATTTATAAATATACTTAATATGTAATTAATATATTTATATATGTAATTTGCATATGTATATATGAGGGAAAGATTTTTTTAAGGCATTGGCTCATGTGATTATGGGGCCTGGCAAGTCCAGGATTCATAGGGTAGACCTGGAAACTGGCATAATTTCTATGTTACAGCCTTTGGGCAGAATTCCTTCTCTGGGCACCCCAGTCTTTGTTCTTAAGGTCTTCAGCAGATTGAATGAGACCCACTCACATTATGAAGGGTAATCTGCTTTACTTAGCGTACTGACTGTAAGTGTTAACCACATCAACAGAACACCTTCACGGCAACATCTAAACTAGTGTTTGAGCATTTGGTTCCCATGGCCTGGCCATGTTGTATCTAAAATTGACTATCACAGATCCCATTGTGATGCTCCATCCTCAGAGGAGCCCCACAAGGAAATGAGGGAAGATACCTCAAGTGCACCATTGCCCTGGCTATTGCACAGAAAGCCACGGGATGATTGCAGTGGAAGATCCGAGTCTTTAAGTCCAGCCTGCTTGCTCTTGTCCACTAATGGAGATGGTAGATTACAACACAAAAGTAATAATGAGATAAAAAATGAGACATTGCTAGATAAAAGGTTGCAAACCCCAGGTGGCTCTGCCTTCAGCCTTTCCAGATGCTGTTGTTAATGATGACTTGTGCTTTGGCAAAGAGTAACCATGGAGCTGTATGGCCAGAGAGAGTCCTGGACAGCCAGCCCCATCCTTTATGTTGTGTTCTTCACAGCAAATGCAGCACATCTCTCATTTATAGATGAGAAGAAAAAGCTTGAGACTCAGAAAGTTTCAGTGGGTCATCAGATACTGAGCAGTTGCCATATGCTGGGCATGCTCTGGGTGCTGGGAATATATACAAGCGTTGAAAATGCAGTTTTTTGTTTTTGTTTTCTGTCATGGCTCTAACATTCTAATGGGGTGACAGAAAGCAAAGCAAGGAAATAGACAAATATAAAAGTGCAAGTTGTGGTAAGTGATGGGAAGGAAACTAATAGATGGGCTGAGATAGAACCCACTGGGGAGATGGCGGGAAACTAGGTATTTCACAAGGCAGTCTAGGGGGTGGTGGTGACGTGTAATCTGAAAAGTTAATGAACCTGATGGGTGTGGCTAAACCCTTCACTGATAAGTGATGGCTGGAACTGGGATGCATATTCAGGTATTTTTGACTCCAAGCTATTATTCTTTATCCTAGCCTAGAAGTTGTTAAGTTGCATCAGGCAAAGAAGGTCTGGTATTCCTTCTCAAAACAGGAGAACTGTGAATGCATAAGCAAGGGCAGATATGCACATGCAAATGAAAATGTTTCTGAAGCCCAAGAAAGGAAATGCTAGATCACCTTAAGCAACTGTAGCCAGAGTATTTCTATCACTCTTATTAGGCAGTTCTTCCTCCCTGTAGCCTAAATTTTTCATGCTGTATCTGAAGCCTTTTTCCCTTTGCTTGTCCCTGGTTCATGTGGACAAACATGCTGGTTTTTGCCTTTTGGATAAGAGATGCTTGTCATGCTTCTCACTTGAATTAATATGTCATGTTTCTTTAATTAGCCTGTTCTCCTGGATTTTATTCTCTGGCTATTTAATGATCTTCTAGGCTCTACATATGTGGTGTGGGTTGTCCTTGGGACAATCACACAGGGCACCATTCACATGTAGACATTATAGTTTGATATAATCACAATTGGCAAGTGGTATTAAAGAATCTAGAGGGATTTAGGGTGCACTTTCTCTGCTTTGCACCAAGCAGCATTACCAGCTAGAGGTGGCTGTACTGTCTTAGTTACCAGTCTTCTCTTCTTTTCTTTTCTTTTTTTTTCTTTTCTTTTCTTTTCTTTTCTTTTCTTTTCTTTTCTTTTCTTTTCTTTTCTTTTCTTTCTTTTCTTTTCTTTTCTTTTCTTTCTTTTTTCTTTTCTTTTCTTTTCTTTCTTTTTTTTCTTTTCTTTTTTCTTTTCTTTCTTTTCTTTCTTTCTTTCTTTCTTTCTTTCTTTCTTTCTTTCTTTCTTTCTTTTTTCTCTTTCTTTCTCTCTCTCTTTCTCTCTCTCTCTCTCTCTCTCTTTCCCTTCCCTTCCCTTCCCTTTCTTATCCAGACACTTAGGAAGATAAAAAGTAAGCTCAAGAATCTTTTTTTTTTTTCTCCTCTTGGCACTGTGAAGTTTAGAGACTTTCTTATAGAAAGTATTATAAACAGGCACTGTCCATTTCTCTTCTTTTTACTGATGGCAATATTGATTTTCATTTTGAGTCCAGTAACCTCCTGAAATTATATGTGAAACACAGTTTAGAGTGGTTTAGTAGTTATTTGTGTTATCCATTCCAGCCAATAAGATTACTTTTACTAATGATAATATGAGCAAATAACATTCGGAAAGTAGTCTCACCTAAGAAAGATTGGTACCATAAGCTAAAAGAGGAATGTCCAGTGGGAGAGTCAGTCTGGAGAAGAGAAGATAATGGACAGATAATGTTGTAGGTGCTTCTCAAAACTTCAACCTCTGTGTAGAATTGAATGAGCTAGGGACTTTCCACTTCTTTCTTTTATTAGGTCAATGTCCTCATTGGAAGGGATTCACTCTATCTTATTTATTCTCTAAAAGTCCAAGTTGAAATCTTTTTTTCCAAGTTGAAATTTTTAACTGAATAGGATTTCTTTTTTTTTTTAAAGATTTTATTTGTTCATTCATGAAAGACACACACACACACAGAGGCAGAGACATAAGCAGAGGGAGAAGCAGGCTCCCTGTGGGGAGCCCAATGCGGGACTCCATCTCAGGACCCCAGGATCATGACCTGAGTCAAAGGCAGACATTCAACCACTTATGGGCCCAGGTGCCCCATGAAGACAAAAATTTAATCTGATGGTGGGATTATAAGGACTTTTGATTCTTGGGATGGTGACTTAGTCAAATTGCAGCTGAACCGCTTACTAGCTTTTTAACTTCGATCAAGTTATCTAACCTCCTCAAGGCTCAAAACAGGAGAATTTATAAACTGCAGATAATTTTAGCTCTTATCTCATAGGGTTATTATGAATATTAAATAACATGATTCACATAAAACAATTAGTATATTACCTTGTACATAATAAATATTAGCTATTAATGTTACATATTTCTGTAATGATTGAAGTTCTTGAAACAAGTATTTATTATTTTTATAATCTTAAAAATTAAGACTAGCAAATCAAAAATAAAGTCTAGACTGTTCAAGCTCATTTTAAATTTGTTTTTCATTCTAGAAGAGATCATCTTGCATTTTGAAGTGTTTCTAATATTGAGCAGCTATTTAAAATATTAGAGGTAGTAAGGTTAAAAAAGAGTTAAATTGCTTGTTTTCTATAAGTTGAATAGGTAAGTTTTGTGGTTGGTAAATGACACGGGAAGAAAGGTTTTTGTGAAAACTTTAAATGAACGAATGGAATTTTAAGATGTGAAACCCAAAGTATATTTAGAGAACCATGAATCAACTCTTTTGATTAAAGCAAAATGTTCATTGGGGGAGTACTTGCAGATAAAGCTGGAAAAAGAAATTGAGCTGGAAGCACTTTGCTTGCTTAGGCAAGAGGTGTGGGCTCATATTGAGCCACTGGGAAGCCCGCAAAGGTTTTCAAGGAGCGGGATTCAACCACAGTGTGAAGACACCTGTGCTTACTGCATGTATGAGTTGGATGGGGTGATATTAAAGCAGGGGGCAGTTGCAACAGATTAGGTAAGAGGAAAACAGAGTGTGAGTGCAGGAGCCTCTGAAAAGTTAGAATTGACAAACACTTGGGAAAACCTTGAATAGGATCAAAGGAGAGGGAAACATGGACATTGATGCCAATAATAAACAGTGAATATAAGACAGCTTGGGACTAGCCATGGCGACAGTGTGTTCAGCTTGGACATGCTGACAGAACACCCAGGGAGAGGCCTTTAGACCATTGTGAAGTGCTCAGAAGGGACATCAAGCTGGTGACTTAGTTTGATACCATTAGAGAGGTGATGTTTGAAGTCATAAGATGGAATGGAGTTCCCGGCAGGGGCAGGAAGAAAGTGCAAAAGCTTGAGAAATGTTACATTCAGGGAGGAAGGAGGTGGACAAGGAATCAGTGGAGATTGAGGAGGAGTGGTGAGAAAAATACCAAGAGTGGTAAAGAGTTACAGAGGCCAAAGGAAAAGGGCATTTCCATAATGAATGAGTAGTCTGACAATGACCAGGTCATTATCCATAGCTGGATAGTTTCAATGCAGGAGTAAGGAAGAAGGCAGCTGAAATAAGTAGAGATGTGAGGTATGATGAAAACAGCCAGGAAACAAGACATTTAGTGGGGCAGAGCATAAGAAATTAAGCTCAAGATAGGGCTGGATCAAAGAAATGCTGGCACTGGAGGAAAGAAGATTGAGAAGAAATGTGTGGGAAATATCAGAAAGGGAGACAGAACATAAAGACTCCTAACTCTGGGAAACGAACTAGGGGTGGTGGAAGGGGAGGGGGGCGGGGGTGGGGGTAAATGGGTGATGGGCACTGAGGGGGGCACTTGATGGGATGAGCACTGGGTGTTATTCTGTATGTTGGTAAATTGAACACCAATAAAAAATAAATTTATTAAAAAAAAAAAAGAAAATACCAGGAAGAAAGAATAATTAGGTAGAACAACATTCCAGATTCTAAGGTGGTATCCTATCATTGATAAACAATATTAACTTTCTCAAGAATTTTGAGACCTATTTCCTGTCTCTCTTGCTATATTTTCAATCTGTATTTGATATCTCTCTTTTTTGGACATCTATTGGATGAGTCTGATTCTTTGTTTTCTCTCTTTTGAGTATTTTAGTTGTGTTTCTCCAACTTAAATTCTCCCTCCTTAAATATTGAAAATATGCTTCTGATAAATTGAAATAATCCACATCCTTGGGTACATATCCATTAAGTTTATATTGAATGACTAATTATTTGAATTTTTGTATATTGGCTGCTTCAAAATTCAGGGGGTTGGTCAGATATCCTACTTTTACTGCTGTTTCTAGAACCAACAATTTTTTTAATAATAAATTTATTTTTTATTGGTGTTCAATTTGCCAACATACAGAATAACACCCAGTGCTCATCCCGTCAAGTGCCCCCCTCAATGCCCGTCACCCATTCACCCCCACCCCCCGCCCTCCTCCCCTTCTACCACCCCTAGTTCGTTTCCTCTAGAACCAACAATTGGTTTCTCAATTAGTTTTCCAATAAGCATGCTAGTTCAGATGGCATACAGTATTTGACATTGGCTTTCATATTTAGTTGGTAATCATTAAATGTTTGTTGACTGGTTGAAATGGTCATTTTTGTTTAGATGCATAGGCTTGATTTTATAAAATGTATCTTGTAATACCTGACACTTATTACTGGAATTAATCACTTAAAATAATTTCATGTAGTAAAAACTTCTTGAATTTATTCTTTAGTCTTCATGACAAGTTAGCAACTTGAATTTTCTTTTTCTTTACTTTACTTCTTGAAAGTAGGCATATGAAGTAGGTGTTATTCAGGTTCATTAACATCTGGCTCTCCATTCTGGCTGCACAGGAGACTATGTTCCCAGCCTGTGTGCAATTAGGCAGGATCATGTGACTTAAGCTGGCTAATGAACCATAAGCATAAGTGAAGTATATGGCTTCTAGCCCCTCTGCAATTCTTCTGTTTCTCTTTTCCTTTCTTTGTCTGGTCATGGATATATCTTCATGTCATGATGACTTTATCTCACAAATCAAAGCAGCTTGGCTGGCAGGGGCACCAGATAGAGGATGGTTGCCCTGGTGAGTCACCTGAACTTGAAGTTTACTTTTCTGAGTGATAAAAAATTTTGTGGTGTGTAAAGCTACTGAGATTTGTTTTGTTACTGTGGCATAACCTACTTTATCCTGAATATTACTATTAAAAGCTAATGGTGTGCATAATAGCCTTCTACGCAATTAGGAAGTTGTTAACTATCAAGTGATGATTGTGTGGGTACAATGTCTAATCTCAAGGAGCTTTACCTCTCTCTCTGTCTCAAAAAAAAAAAAAAACAATGCTGTAACTAAATACAAATATGGAAGAATGACATAAACTATACACAGTCAACTATAACAATGTAGAGATCTAGCTACTTGTTGAGGATATGTGCTTATAAGTGCTGATTTAACATGAAGGTAAAGAAGTTAAGGAATGGGTGTTTTTAGAGACATGTGAGTCAGATTACCTGGAACGGTTGCCTAGAAAAATCTTTAAGTTGAAGAGAAAGGATGGGATTAAAGAAAATAATTTCATATGCTAGTTTTAAGGCAGTAGATGATAAGTTTAAGGGTGACTTTTTTATGTAAAGAAATTAAGGCAAAAAAACCATTCAATTAGAATATAAAATACATGATTGAAGATAAATGGAGTCAGGGAAGAAATAAAGGTAGAAAAATTGTCTAGCAGGAGTAAGAGAGATTAACAGGTAGCCTAGTGGCCAAGGCAAAAAGAGAAATACCATCAGTCATTAAGAATGACAGTGTCTATAATATAAGAAAAAAGCCAGTCATTAGGAAAAGCAGAGCCATTCCTGACCATGAGGTATGATGGAAATTTCTAACATGGGTCTGTAAAATGAGGGGAGTGTGATTTAGGGACTGTAAATAAGTAGGCAAAAAAATCTTGGCAGTACTAGCCAGCTAGGAGAACCTGAGAGCTATTTTTTTTTTCAAGCAAAAATAGAACATAAAAGCTGAAAAATAATGTATATGCATTTATTGTTTGACCCAAAAATCACCTGTGAGGGGAACCCGTGATTTAATATTTCTAGTATATAAATAAAAGTACAAGAAAATTTGAAAAATAGTTTGTAGATACTGCATTGGCTAGACAACACTTTGTGGTGTTTGGGAAAAAATGTTTGAGTTTTACTGCTATTTCACTGTGTGTTTGCATGAATATATAAATTGCAATTTATATATTCATGCAATACCTGATATATGTCTTTTAAAAACTCCTCTCCAACCTTAAGAAAGATATGCCAGTAGTAATCAACATATTTATCATGAAGGACTGATAGGCGGCCATGGGAGATAGTCTCAAAGGATCAGTAAGCTCACTGAGACAGTGAGATAATTTTATAGTTGGACCAAATGACCAGAGAGCTCTTTTACAGCTACTTAAATTAAGTTAATATTGATTTTATGATGCTTTTTCTATTATTTTATAAGGGAAAGTAGTGAGAATATGAGGTGTTGGAGTCTGTTGCCCACTTTTATGAACTGGCCTGCTTGCTTTTTTTTATTAACCATTTCCTGCTCTCCAAGGCAATTGAGCAAAGTATTCATGGGCTGAACACTAGGTCAGAAAATAACTTTTCTTTTACTTTTTTTTGAGAAAAAAAAAAAGAAGACAAATAATCAAATAGCCTTGAGACTCTTACATCTATTTCTACAAAATTTTGTCCTGAACTTGGATTATTTTACTTATCTGTCAACAAAAGCAGGTCTCTTGTTGAAATACTAATTGAAGTCTTTCAGTGAAGTCTCAAATCATTTTCTATAAAGCCATCTTTGCCCTGTGGTGTATCCAGAACATTCTCAGTTATTGCTCTCTAAATATTGCCTAAACATGTGACCCACAAAAAACCATGACTGTGGCCCTGGTTAATGCTGCTATGCAAGTCTCCTTTCATACTGATCCTTGGGGGCCATGCATGACCTGATTTAGCCATTGGCTTAACTATCCTTACATCTATAATTTTCTTAAGAGTCTCCTTCTGTTTTAGTTATAAATCTCCTGAAATCAGGTCCTGAGTCACTGAAAATATGAGGCATTTGGTACCATTATGTGCTTAGATTTGTATGTCCTGGGTATTCAGTTTCCTCCAAATTTCAGGATCTCAGGCGATGGTATCAGTGTATATTTTATACTCTAACCTCTAATATGGTTTTCCATAAATCGTCTTGACCTGGCAAATCTTTGGGTGAGCTGAGGGCAGGCCTCTGAAAATGGATGTGAAGTGCCCCTGGACTGATAGTCATATAATTCTAAGGAACTGGGTTTCAATGGAGGTAGATGGATGGATCCAGTTTGCTTTGTTGTCTAATGTTGAGTCTTCCCAAAGCCTTTTTATTTTTTTCACTTAGATCTTGTGAATTCTTAAAAAAAAAATCAGTTCTGGTGGGAAATTTTAGCTAAAGAATTTTTATTTTGGGGCTTTGCATTCAACATGTCTTTTCTGGCAAAGCAAATAAAATTTCATCGGGCAGGAGGGCATAGGGCTTACCCTTAGATATACGATGATTGCATTTCCACATGTTAGGCTGATGCTGGATGGGGGTTGTTTCAGATTGCGGGAGTGGATTGTGGCATCTTGGTATGAATTCAACAGGCCCATGCTCCCCTAACCTCCCTGGCGAGAGTGAGGCTAGGAGATAGAAGGAGGCCTGTGTATTCCATGTTGGAATATTTAAAAGTTAGAAATCAAGCTAACAAACCATTAAAAGGAAACAATTTAGTCTCTTCTCTTGATCAGTGTATCTTCATCTTTACCTGGAAGGCAAGGTTCAAATTTAGAATTCTTAAAATCCTTGGATTCGCTGTTGCATTCCCTGTTGCGTTCCCTGTGCTGTTGGAGAGAGCTGCCCTCAGCCCTTGTCTTCCCATTATCAGTTCCTGCAGGCACAGAGGCCTCTCCTGCGCAACCTGATATATATTCACTGCTTGCACAGCTGCCCCTGTTCTTGGCACTAGAGGGGCATACATCAGGGGCACATTCTGCATTTAGGAGGATGGGCCTTGGGAAGAGGGGCTCAGGAGATCTGGGGCCCTGGGCACTGGCATGTATTCTAGAAGGAGGGTATATTTGTTTGCTAATAATGCTGTAACAAAGTATCACAAAGTGGGTGGCTTGAACAACAGAAATTTATTGTTTCACAATTCTGGAGTCTAGAAGTCTGAGGTAAAGGTGTCAGGAGGATTGGTTGCTCCTGGGGCTGTGAGGGAGAATCTTTTCCATGAACTGTCCTAGTTTCTGGTGGTTTGCTGGAAAGTTTTGGCATTTATTAGCTTACAGATATATCTATCACCTCTATCTCTGCCTCCACTTCACATGGCCTTCCCTCTGTGTTCAAATGTCCCCTTTGTCTAAATACCCCCTTTTTATCTAACACTAGTCATATTGGACTAGGGCCCATCCTTATGACCTTAATTTGATTACATCTGCAAAGACCCTATTTCCAAATAAGATCACATTCCAAAGTCCTGGGGATAAGGAATTCAACATGAGTTTTTGGAGGACACTTTTCAACCAGTAACAGTGGGGAAGTATGGGCTCCCAGTGGGCATTTCCCCTTGGCATCCTGGGTTTCTCCTCCTATATGGAAGAATGTAGCTGGACAAGATCCAGAGTGGGATTCTCTAAAGCTTGGGGTCTATGGCAGGGGACCCCTTCCCCCCCCACCCCCAAGCAAGTGCTTGGTATAAATTCTTTATCATCAGTATCACTGTGGTCTTTGACATGGGAAGACCCAACAGTTTAAAAGGCAGTAGAAACAGCACGAACTTTTAACTTTCTCTGGATTTCCCCAGTTGGCCACATTAATGAAGGCTCTTCCTTATTCTCTGAATAGTCCTTCCAGTTTGGCCTACCCTATCAACTCGTTCTCTCTTTACCCCTAATTCCCATGGCAACTTCTCACCCCGGTCACATAATGGAGGATGAGTTTCTGCTTTTTACTTCTAGTTAGAGGTATTGGTCTTGAGCATAATATCAACAGTGTTGCCAGTCTTAAATAAAAATGTGTTGGTTCTCTAGGCCTCTGACTTTTGTTGATCCCATTTTTAATGTATTAGCTTTGATTCTGGACAGTATATTTCTAGTTTTAAGGGCAGTCAGGCCTTCGATGTTGTGTATGTGGGTTATTTCTGAGCCTGCATTTTAAAAATAATCCATGGCGGGAAGGAGGGGTATTCAATTCTGTGACTAAAAACAATCTCCTGGGAGCCAAAGAAACACACAGATAATGTTTATTCTCCATGCTAAAAATAGGTGGGCTGGTATTTTTAGTCATTGCCCAAAATATGGTGTCTGGACTCAAATTCAGCTGTGGGTGCCTGTCTTTATGGGATCGAATGAGACTGGTAGTGTGGGGAGGAGCTGCTGGGGTCAGATGTTAGGAAAAAAAATGTTTCTAGGAGAGAAGCTGGGCCTTGCTACCAATTTAAGGTTTCCAGCTAATGAGGGTGTAGTTCAATTTCAAACATTTTTAGAGTTAAAAAAAACAAAAACAAAAACAAAAACAAAGCAACCTCAAGGAATTATCCAAAGCATAAAGACCAGCAGTTGTTACATTGCAGGCTGTAAAAATGAACTACTTCTTCCCTTAAGATGAGGGCAAAAAGTGGTCTGGAATCACAACAAAATTAATTTGTTTGCTTGGGTATAAATTTAAAATGACTTACCTGATTTTTTTTTCTTCTTCTGTAATTTGCCAGAGTTAATTCAGTCCCAATGGATTTGTTTTTTACCACCTTACTATAAAATCTGATTTAGTTTCATATAGTACCCCCCCACCCCAATCCCCAGACTAAATGTATGCTTTAAGAAAACACGAGGCCTATAGCTTATGTTGTCATGTTCTTGTATAGATTTTTCTGGGATTCTAGGTGTGGGAGAGGGATGGAGGTACTTCAGGGGCATTTAAGTCATTTAAGAAATCTTTCCAAATCAACATGGTTGGTTCTTCCACTTTCTCTACGAGCCGAGGTCTAGGGACCATTTCTCTACCTGGTCTTACATCTGCCAAATTACCACTAAGGTTGAGAATAGTTGTGAGGTTTCTAAAGGAGTAGAAAGAAACATGCTTAGTGAGAAAGTGCTGAAGGTCAGATGTGGCAAACTTAAAAATAAAAGCAGAATTTGAGTTATTCCTGCATTGTATGACAAAGCCATCTTCCTTGCCTCGTGAGTCTATGACTAGGAATGCAATGGCCAAGGTGCTACCTCCAAGTCATAAGGCTATGTGTGGGATTTAAACTAAACCCATCCCACAGCAGGAGCATTTAGAAGATGTTTAATGTGACTCTGAAAATAGTAGAGTGAGTAGCAATGATCCCACTCAGTGCATAAGAAACATGTGTGTCCTCATTGCACCAGGCTGTGTACGAGGGCACTAAGGTACAGCAGATGTGTTAGGATGTAGTAATGCATCTCTGTGTCTTGTTTTGAAGGCTTGTGTTGTAACCACGAGTGAGTTCAATATATTCCTTATATAGGAATTAGAAAGTAGAGTTCGTGGTTACATAATTGGTCATCTCATCACATGTTAATAGCTTGGTAACACTGGGGGAAGGCTCTATGGCCAAAGGATCGGGTGACTGGAAAGAAATGCCATACATGGCATGACCTTGATGCCATGTCATTTGCTGAGCAGATGTGAATTTTTAAGATGGTATCTTCTGATTTCATCTCAAATTAATTCCCCTGTCTGTAGTGAACCATTTCAGGTTTCTTATGATGGGAGAGCATCGGCATTTTGAGGGATAGTTCTGTATTTTCCAGACTCATTCTTTTTCAAGTACACTCTTTATATTATAACCATTCTGAGATTAATGGCCATAATTTCTCAGCACACAATTCCTTTTCTTTTTGGCTTCATGAAACTAAATGTCTCTGAATCACCTACTCTAATGTAAAGATGGAGATAGTTAAGGCAGGTCACACAAATTGTGACAAAGGTGGGAACCCACATATTGTGGCCGTTTTGCAAGCTCTTCCTTGGATCCTGACAATATGCTATCTATTGTTTTTTATCTCTTGCAATTAAAATATAGAGTTGACATTTTTCTCTGCTTGGTATTCTCCTCACAATCTTTTGGGCGGAGCTTGAGGATTTTTCTGGACTCCTGGGGCTTGTCTGGCTACCTCTCCTGACAGACCTGGACACAGCCCTGTGTGTGTCTGTCGCACTCAGCAGGGAAGCAAATGGCAGGGTCCTGCTGTGATTTCACAGTCCTGCCTTTCTTCTCGGGCATCCAGGCTGGGATATATATATACCATTACCACATCATTCACAGCTTGCTGTCAGCAAGCCAAGAATCACATCACCTTATCCCACACTCACATTAGCACGAATAATTTAAATCAACATTTCTGTTGGGCGGCATTGGGGGATACTGTTGTTTGGGAAGTCGGGTGCATCTACAGGGCCAGCTGACAGTGGTGGGTTTTTCTTGCTCTTGGTGGGCTCAAATGCTTGTCTAAATACAGCCCCTTAACACTGCCTTGTTGTCTCGACCCAGCAGGCAGCGATTCTGGCTCACTACATCACAGCCTCCCATGTCAACAAAGCCTTGTCTTTGCAGTTTTCCTGGTGTTAGCCTGAGGGGTGTGTGTCTCTGTGAGTGTGTTTGCTAGGAAAGTTTTCCTCCCCGATGGAAGAAAGGGAGAACAGAAATAAGCCACAGAGTTCTTTGGAAATGGCCTGGGACTCATTCAGATTTCACTGTGAGGTTACATGCTCTTCTTCCTATTCCAACCCCTTGAGGCCCCATATTGGTGCATCCTGGTGTATCACAGATTTTATTGACCTCTAACTTGGACAACCAGCTAGAAGGCAACCCAAATCCAAATACTCTTCCAGTCTCCTTGGCGCCTTTCAGTAAGAAGAATAGCAATACATGCTCCCTGAGCCTCTTTCCTCTCCTGTGCAATGGAGACAGGACAGAGAAGGGCATAAGACCTTCAAGATGTCCCCTCTCCTGGTACTTACATCCTTATGTTCTTTTAGAATTGGGACGTAACTGAAAATAATGCCAAGCACAATAATAGGCACATTAGTAATATATATGTGAAATACAGAATGAACAGTTTTGGGAAACTTACAGGGTAGAATAGGATAAACAGAGACTTCATGTTAGAAAAATCACTCTCTGAAGATGCAAGTAGAATAAATGACATTTGATTGACTGGCACACTATGCCTCCTGCCCCTATATAGTCATGATTATTTCCCTGCAGTTAATAGTTTACATCACAGCCTTGCCATGGTCTTATGGTGGACAGAGTGGATTGATTATCTCATGCTTTGGTTTTGCACTTGGCCTTTTTACTTATTTGGTCAATGGGATGTTAACTGATATGAGGCCTGAGCTATACTTGGGCTGATGGACTTCCTTTTGGACTTATGCCAAAGCTATGAGAAGAACATCCCTGTCTCCCCACCTCACAATCTTTTGGCCTTAGGGGGATGAGAAACATGGAGCAGACGGGAAACCAACTCTGGCCTGAAGCCTAGCCCGACTGAACCAGCTGAGATCAGCTAAAGGTGAAAGTGAGTGAGCAAGAGGTAAATGCTTATCACTGTGTGCCTCTGAGCTTTTGTGTTCATTATGTAACAACTATCAACTTCACAAGGAGACTGTGGTTGGTTGTTACATAGTAATAGCTGACTATTACATGCCACCACTACCATTGTTACTAACTTCCATTTCACAACAACCCACTGAGGTTGTTTTTTATTTTTCTTATTTTATTTTATTTTTTTATTTTTTTTAAAGATTTTATTTATTTATTCATAGAGATGCAGAGAGAGAGAGAGGCAGAGACACAGGCAGAGGGAGAAGCCGACTCCATGCAGAGAGCCTGACGTGGGACTTGATCCAGGGTCTCCAGATCACGCCCTGGGCTGCAGGCGGCGCTAAACCGCTGCGCCACTGGGGCTGCCCCTGAGGTTGTTTTTTAGAGAGAGGTTGCTGATAATCCTGGAGCTCAGCCAGTGTCTTTGTTCAAGCTGAGGAAACTGAAGCTCAGAGCTTGACACTTAGCTAATGTAACATGATCTGAAAAGGTCCAAAAGGAATCCTCTGACTGAACCACTAGTGTGGTCTGTCTACTCTCAAGCTTCAGGTTAAGATGGTAGATGATAAGACAGTGGCTGATGTTGTCTGTGACTCTAAATTATGATTGAGCAATTATACAGCTACCTTCTGTTTACATGACATAAGGCCCATCCATATTTGAAACCCCCTGGGAAGATAAAGATCTATGAATGAGATGTGACAGTCATCTTGTCTTATGTACAAACATCACATTTCCAGACTTGACTACATCCCACAGTAACCTTAATGACAAATTGGACAGGGTGAAGTAACTACAACCAAAGTACTCAAGGAAAAATTAAGAGGAAAAAAAAAATGGAAGCAACCCCAGAGTCCATCAATGGATGAATGGATAAACAAAATGTGAGATATATATATCCATTGTTTTGTTTATCCATTTTGGACATCCATTTGTTGATCCATGTTTTCCTTCAGTTTAAAGATTGAATAATATTTCATTATATTCATTATATATTTATATATATAATACTATGCATAATATTATATATAATATACATATTATTTATATTATAATATGTATATTTATATATTATATATTATTTATATAATGAAATATTATTCAATCTTTAAACTGAAGGAAATTCTGACACATGCTACCACATCGTTGCACCTTGACATTAGGCTAAGTGAAATAAATCAATCACAAAAGATAGCATACCTAAGCAGGTCTGTACACAGGAGAAAATACCTGGGGAAAATTCATTCTCATATTGTGGCAATGACAGCTGCTTTCCTCCCATGACTGTCTTCCTCTTCTTGGATGATGGAACCTCTAGAATTTTAGTGGGACACATGGATTACCAGAATAGATTACATTTCCTAGCTTCTCTTGTACCTAAATATAGTCATCTGGCTAGGATTTCGCCATGGGAATAGAGTAGTTGTGAACTCCCCAAGATGGTTCTTTAGGTGGATGAGATTTGTGCTTTATTTTATTTTCCTCCTGGAATGAGTGCTTGATGGTAGAAAGAAGAGACATTTTGTACCACAAGATGGAAACATAATTTTGAATGAGAAAGCAACAAGACAGAAGAAATACTCTTTAACATCATTAAATCACCTACAAAGGCTTCATCTACAAACCAGCACTTAAGGATGAGTACACTTGTATTTATTTTAAATTAGGATAGTTTTGTGTTTTGTCACAGCAGCCTAACCTGTGTTCAATGCCCATGCAGTTCTGTGAACTAAAATGTTCTTCCCAGTTTCTGTTATCTAGAGAATTTTGACATACCTTAATTGCTTCCCCAGCCCAAGGTCCATCTTGAAAAACCCCCTGACAACAAGCTCACTCCATCCAGCACATCAAAACTGATTTCTAATTCATTTAGACTCTTATATAGGTTTTATATAGCCATAGCATTAATCACATTCTATTTTTGTTAGTAGATCATATCCCCCCTTCTTAAAAAAATTGTATTATTCTACTTGTATGAAGTATCTAAAGTAGTCACATTGATAGCAACAAAAAGAATGGTGGTTGCCAGGGGAACCTGGGAAGGGGAAAATAAGGAGTTGTTATTTCATGGGTATAGAGGTTCACTTTTGCAAGATGAAAAAGTTCTGGTGATTGGACAAAAATATGAATATATGCAATACTACTGAATTTTACATTTAGAAATGATTGACATAGTAAATTTTGTGTTGTGTAGTTGCTATGCATTTGTTTTTTTTATTTTGTTTTGTTTTTCTTTTTCACCAGAGTTGCAAAATAAAAAGTGAAAAAAAAAGTTGCTGTTGTAGATTGCTGGACGAAGACCCACTGGACCCTCCTCATTGCAGAGCTGGCCAGTTTTTAGCCACCTTTGGCAGAGTCTGTGTCTTTCATTTGACTTCAGTTTGTCCCTCACTCTCCTCCTCATCTTATGCATAAACTCTCCTACAAGTAGTTTGATGATCAGTAACCTCAAGAAATACCAGGCTTAAATCTCCTGTTAAAACCTATATGAAGGGGATGCTCAGTGGTTGAATCTCTGCCTTTAGCTCAGGGCGTGATCCCAGAGTCCCTGGATCAAGTCCCAGATTGGACTTCCTGCGAGGAGCCTGCTTCTCCCTCTGCCTGTGTCTGTCTCTGTCTGTATCTCTCATGAATAAATAAATAAAATCTTAAAAAACAAAAAAACAAAACCAAAACCAAAACCAAAACCCATATGGAGTTACATTATCTTTTTTTCCTCCCTCCCTCTTTCTGTTTTGAAGTTTTGTTCACTTGCAGTATGTACACATCATATACAAAATTAAAATATCTTTTTGCTTATTATTCTCTCTTCTAGTTCTGTTTCTGTTTCTGTTTTGGCTCACAGAGCACTTAATTTTTTCCCCCTGGGAATCCCTGCATTTAAGTAGAAACTCTGGCTTTATTTCCATTTATTCAACAAGCATGTGTAGAAGGCCTACTCTCTACACTGATAGTAATCCTATTGATGATCGCAAAATCACAAATGCCTATGGACTGCACAGTGACAACAACAGCAAAAGTAGATTAAGTTACAGTTTGGCTGTGGTTAGTGTCATATATACTTAATTGCAGACTCTTTCTTAAAATAGATTAACCAATTGTATAGTGATTTTACTGTAATCTGAATATTTGACTAGAGTTCAATTCTCCATTCATGCCAGAGACACTTTACAAATCTTAGGGCAAAGGAAGCTATAGACAAAAGTGGGCAGTGTCAGTGTCAAACTCTGTCTCCTTTTAGGTTGAACACAAGTTATGGACATTTATACACATCAATGGAAGCTGTAACTCCCTGCGGCCCCCCCCCCCCAAAATGCTTCCTCACCATAGATACAGCTGCTAAATAGTTCTGGCCTGATTCTGTCACCAAAAGGTCCTCATACTTTATCCCCATTATTTCTTTCGTGCTTGCATAGGGTTTATACTTGTGCTAAGATCTTTTTCTCTGCATATGTGTGTGTGTGTGTGTGTGTGTTTCTGCTCATGCCTTGATTTTATTTCAGGCAGATTTTCTCATGTTGGGCCAACACTTTCTTTAACCTCCTTCATTTTTAACTCTTTCTTTCAACCCTTGTGTATTAATATCGAGAACATTTCATACAAGCCTATGTCTCAGTGTGTCTGTCTTTCTTTCTAGATGCATTTAAAATAAACATCCCAGGTGATTTTGATGCATGTGGCCTGAGGATCATTCTTAGAGAAAAGTGTTTATTTTTTGGTATTAAACACACCTGGATTTTAGTCCTGCTTCTGCCACTTGGTGGCTGATATATTGAAGAACTAAGCCTTAATAACCACATCCATAAAATGGAATTAATGAGAATACCAGGTTGATTTATGTTTGTCTTTTGTCTTTGCCCCCTCCTTTTTTTTGGTGCCATTTCTGGTAGATGGGATATAATGAGCAAAATGAGGAACTGGCTGAAGATAGGAGCACAAATAGTTTGTCAGTAGTAGCAGTCAGGAAGCACAACTATGGGGCAAGGCATGACTGTAGTCTGGAGGCTTGGTGGCAGTAGTCTGCAGAAGTCTCTTCTGAATCCTGAAATTTCTCAGGGAAGAGGAAGCAAAGTCAAACTGTGCATAGGGAGGAGGGGGTGTGGAAGTCAAAGGAGAAGATGTGAGGTAGACATTGAATTAGTTTTTTTAACATTGGTATAACAAAGCACTGCAAACTAGATGACTTAAACATTAGAAATTTATTGTCTGACAGTTCTGCAGGCTGGAAGTCCAAGATCAAGGTGTTGGCAGGCTTGGTTCCTTCTGAAGGCTACAGAGAGAATGTATTCTGTGCTTCTCTCCCAGCTTGTAGTGGTTTACTGGCAATCTTTGGCATTTCTTGGCTTGCAGAAGCATTTCCCTGATCTCTGTCTTGATTTTCTTTTGTGCATATCTGTCCTTATGTCCAGATTTTCCCTTTTTTATAAGGGTATTGGTCAGATTGGATTATAGCCCAATGCAATGACCTCACTGTAACTTGATTAGCTCTGTAAAGACTCTCTTTCCAGGACACCTGAGTGGCTCAGCAGTTGAGTGTCTGCCTTTGGCTCAGGACCCCAGAGTTCCAGGATCGAGTCCCACTTTGGGCTCCCTGTGAGGAGCCTGCTTCTCCCTTTCTCCCTCTACCTATGTCTCTGCCTCTCTCTTGTGTGTCTCTAATGAATAAATAAATAAAATCTAAAAAAAAAAAAGACTTTCCAAATCATGTCACATTCTAGGTGCTGGGGATTAGAACTTCTACATAGCTTTTGGGGGACACAATGAAACCCATAAGAAGCATACAGGATAGAGAGTAGAAAAATGACTGAGGTGGGCCTAACTTGATTACAGACAATATCTAGGCAAGAATCCAATTGACATCTGTGGTCATGAACATAAAATGAGGCCAACGAAGGAGGTATATATATATTTTTTCAGCTATGTTAAACTTTTTTTTAAGATTTTATTTATTTATTCATAGAAACAGAGAGAGAGAGAGAGAGAGAGAGGCAGAGGCACAGGCAGAGGGAGAAGCAGGCTCCATGCAGGGAGCCTGACATGGGACTCGATTCAGGGTCCCCAGGATCACACCCCAGGCTGCAGGTGGCGCTAAACTTCTGCACCACCGGGGCTGCCCTCAGCTATGTTAATCTGTACAAAACAAATATCTTCAGACTCCATTTAAAAAAAATTATTGGTCATTTTGTGTAGATATGTTTGCAAATATCTACTATTTTGGTTACATTACATTTCATTGGTTAGCTGTCATGTAACCACCATTTTTAGCATTGATGATACAAGAAAGTGACTTCTGGGGCATCTGGGAGGCTCAGTCAGTTGAGTGTCTGACTTGATTTTGGCTCAGGTTGTGATCTCAGGGTCATGGGATTGGGCCCTGTGTCAGACTCCACACTCAGCCCAGAGTCTGCTTGACTTTCTCTCCCCTTTTTCTCCCCCCAGCTCATGTTCTCTTTCTTTCTCTCTGTAAATAAATAAATAAATAAATAAATAAAATCTTTAAAAAAAGAGAAAGTGACTTAAAAATTAAGTATCTGGGCTTTTTGTACTGAAAACAGAAAATAATTGTTGGTGTCTTTGTAGGTCAGGGGAATGTGGCACCTTGAGGAATTCATGCCTGGTGCTCACCCAGAGGCAAGACATGATGAAATTTCAGTAAAACAAATAAAATATTTTTTTAATGGGAAACTTGCAACATGTACAAAAGTAGAGGATAATACACTGAACTATCATCCTGCTTAAACAATCATCAACACATGGCTAACTCTAAACTCTTTTTTTCTAAGATATAACCCACTCATAACATTGTATTAGTTTTAGGCATACAACATAATGACTTGATATATGTGTATACTGTGAAATAATTATCCCATTACGTTTAGTGAACATCCATCACCACACATAGTTACAGATTTTTCTTTCTTGTGATGAGAACTTTTAAGATCTCTTGTAGCAACTTTCCGATATGCAATACAATATTGAACTGGTGGCTGATCTTGTTTCATTTGTATACTTATCCATTCCTTTTCTCCCATACTATTTTGAAGCAAACCCCAGACATCAAAGTTTTTTTATCTATCAGTATTTCAGTATCTCTAAAGGATTAAAAAAAATCCACAATACCTAAAAATTAACAGAACTTTCTTACTATCATTAAATATACAATGTACAATATTCTTATAATTGTTTTATAGTTTTTTAAAACAAGATTTAAATAAGATTGTTGGGATTTGTATATATATGTTATAAATTTCTTTTAATATATAAATTCCCCCTCCATCTCTCTTTTTTTCCTTTAAAATTTATTTGTAGAAAGAAACAGATTGTCCTGTGGCGTTCCTGACTCTCTGGATTTTATTGATTGCATTCCATGGTGTGGTTTAACAGGTTCCTACATCCTTGTATTTCCTGAAATTGGAAGTTATATCAGCAGGCTTAATCAGCACTAGTTTGGCATTTTTCCAAAACATTTCATGGAAAGTGATGATTCTTCTCTCAGGTGGCACATATGTCTAGTGGTCTCTCCTTTCATAATATTGGCTCATTGGTCATGCTCAATGACCAGATCCATTAATTTATCAGGACTTGGAAAACAATGATATTGTATCACTCATTCTTCACTTCTTAGGTGGAATAGTTCTATAGCTGCTATTTGGTTATTTGCTGCTATAATTTATATAGAAAAGACAGGATAAGTGCTTATCTCTTTTCCTTTATTTTTATTTGTCTTTTCCTTGATTTAGCATCCTCTAATGGTGACTAATTAGTCTGCTAGGTATTTTTGAATCTCATATATTTAAACACTTGTGTTTCAATCTATTGCAGCTATTATCTTTATTAGTACTCAAATTGTTCCATCTTTGTCCAGAGAGCATCTCTTTAAGTTAGCTCCTGAGTGCTTTGGATATGACTTTAGTGGTTTTGATTGTGCTTTCTTCCTTCGCAATGTTCTACTTATCCCTAAGCAGGAAATCCTGAATACTGAGGGGAGATGCCCCTCTATATAAACAGAGAACACACTGAGCTTCTGAGAGAACAAACTTACATGGAAATTTCAGGCTGCATCAATGCAGGCTCCCATCTCCTCTCTTCATTATATTTGAACAAATTGCCCAAATATATGTGAATCTATTCAGAGAAGAATAATCAATAAAACATGGCTTTATAGCATGCCTGCAACATGGGCTCTGTGCATAGACTACCAATAAAAAAGAAGACAGTAAACAAATAGCACGAGCAATTCCTAGTTCAATTGTCCTTGCTTTCAGGATGTCTCCTCCCATACTTCCCACTGGCCAAGTCAAATGAGTCTTCTTTGCATTTCCATATCCTCCATGATATATCTTTTCCTAACCCATCACACTTCCAAATTTGGTTTACATGGTTACTGCCTACTAGACTCTAAGATGCTGGAAGACTGGGGATATGATTTATTTCTACACCCTTAGTAACTAACATAGTACTTGGAGCATGCCAGGCAGAGATAAAAGTTTGAATAAAAGAGTTAAAAATTCAATTGACACCTGTTTAGATAATACCAGGTTAATAAAAAGCAAGGCATGAATCTTTTATTCACTGACTGGCTTCCCATTCCAAAACTTAATCGTTGAATTAAGAGCATTCTGTGTAGGTCAGGGTTGTCCTATAGAAATAGAATGAAAGCTACATACGTAATTAAATTTTTTAAAAATTTAAATTCAATTTTCCAGCATATAGTAGATCATTAACAAATTTAAAATTTTCTAATAGCCACATTAAAAGAAGTAAAATGAAATGGGTAAATTTAATTTCACCAATATATTTTAGGTTATCATGTCTCAAATATTATTTCAAAATGTAATAGATATTAAAAGTTACTAATGCATTTACATTATTTTTGTCATGCTAAAACTTTGAAATTAGTATAAATTTTCCACATAGAATACATTTCAATTTGGATCCTAAATTTATACCAGAAATATATGATCTGTACTTTGAGTTTATAAAAATTTAAGGTTGAAAAGTAGATTCACATGTCAAGTTTTTCTAACTACTTAAGTTTTCCAATAATTGAGTCAATCATAAGCCTAAAATGTTTAATTTAAATAAAGTAAAATGAAATAAAGTTTAAAACTCAGTTTCTCAGTTGTATTAGCCATAGCTTAAGGCTAAATTGCTATGTGTTGTGCTGAACAGTGAATTTCTAGATAGTGCAGATCCTAAGTCATGAGGTATGTGAATAAAGATGGGTCCTTACCATAATATTAATCAATCAATTTTTTTCTTTGTTTAGTATTCAAGGAATTACATTAATCATGTTTGCCCATTAAACTTGCAGACATACTACTGTTAAAAGGAAAAGTGCTTTTCCCCTCCCTCAAAAAATGGGTCAAATTCTTGATTTTTCCTATGAGACTGAATTTAGTCACTTTGCCTGCTGTAAATGGTGTACTTTTATATATATATATATATATATTTTTTTTATATATTTTTTTTAAAGTTGTCCTTTGGGGATCTGAGTGTTTTTCAGCTTGGAGCTGCACTATTGATAGGTCAACAATTAGCCTAGTCTTTTGAGATGCATAACAAATATACCAACTCCTAAGAAATGAATAATGTCAGGACAAACTTATACCAATTTAGGTGGAATCTCCTTTAATGGGTCCTGTTTTGTATTTTTAAAATAAAATATGGCTATAAATAATGAGGAAGGGTAGAGAGGGAAGTGAGACAGAGGGAGAAGCACAAGCAGGGGGAGCAGGAGAGGGAGAAGCAGGCTCCCTGCAATGTGGGACTCAATCCCATGATCCTGGGATCATGACCTGAGTCAAAGGCAATCACTTAACTGACTGAGCCACCCAGGTGCCCCATAATGTGGACTGTTAAATATCATTTTTCAAAAAAATTTTCAAAGAGAGAAGAATACAATAAAGAATAAATTCCAATAAAGGATTAGAATTCTCTTTCATATCAATATCCACTGAGAAAAGGTCCAAACTTGGAAACTAGAAAGGTCTTAGAACTGAACCCTGGGAGTATAACTGAGTTTAAGCATTAATCAAACTCTACCACTCTTCATAATTCCAGATGTCCACAAGTAGGACAAAACAAGGAAGTCACAGGCAACTTAAAAGGCCAATATATGAAAAGCTCACAGCTAACTTTGTGGGTTAGTAATTTGGGTGGGTTCAGCAAAGTGATTCTTCTGCTCAATGTGGTGTTGAGTAGAATCACACTGTGAAATTCAGCTAGTGTCTGGGTTCGCCTGGAAGGTCCAAGATGATGTCACTCACATGCCTATGCCTTGGCAGGGAGGTCTGGAAAGCTGGGCTCAGCTGTGTCCCTCTCTCCTTTCACATGGTCTCAGGGTCTCTTGAAGGGGATCTTTCCAGCAGACCATGTGATGACATGGCAGCTTATTGCTTCCACAGTCTATTGACTAAATCAGAGTCTTTTTTTTTTTTTTTTTTTTTTTGGGAGAGAAAAAGGACTTCCTCACATATGCACCCTCCCTCTCCTCTCTTTCCTCTTGTAATTCTGTCTACTATTGAGAAAGGGCACAAAACATTTATGAAAGGCCTCTAAAAACAACATTTATTGTCTTATTAAGGACTAAATGAAGAGACAAGTTCCCAGGCTGATCCTTCAGCTTTCCTAAGGCCATATGGTCACGGCTCATGGTTCAAAAGTAGCATGTATCCGGGGTGGGATAGGGGAGGACAGCATCATTCTGGAGGTCTCCACCACCACAGATCTCCATCTCTGGGGGGTGTGTCCAGAGCTGGATGGATGTGGCTAAGAGCCAGCCATGGCAGGTAGCTGTCCAGTGTTCTGTAGTACCCTGTTCTCTGGGGGCTGTCTGACTCCTTTTGGCTCGTGGATGATGGCTCCTATGCAGACAGGTCTAAGTCTGGCTCCAAAGTGTTCTGAGCTCCAGATGAGTGGCTGTGTTGAGGACAGGTCTGGCTCAGTAGCCCACACGGACTAGAAAGTAGTTCCCAGTTGAAATATATACTGTCCCACCAGGGCTCCCCCAGCTTAGGGTAGAAAGGGAGAGGCCATGGCCCCAAATCTTTTGAGCTCAGAGGCAAAGGCAGTGGGGGTTCTAGCACCAACTCTGCAGATTCCCAAGCAGTCACAGGGTGTGCCCTGATTCCAGGGGGCAGAATAATAGACTCTACCTCTAGACGGGGAAAGGACAAAGTCACATTTTAGAAGAGAATAGGAATGAAAGTTACTGTTGCAGGCATTTTTGGAAAATAAAATCTACCCTTACAGGCAGCAGAAAAGTCATGGAATAGAAAGGAAGAAAAAATGTGACTTAAATCCCAAGATAATGGACTCCAGACAAAGGATGATCGATTACCTCAAAATGTTATGATGATTTACTAAATTAGAGGAACAAGGGCTACTTAGTTCCTTATTTTTAGTCTGATCTTATTGTGTACCTTTTGCTTATTTATCGATTGGCATCTGCTTTGTTTTGTTCAAAAAACTCATTTTGTTTTAGGGCTCTAAGGTGCAGAATTTGACTTAGTGATGTAAATAAAATTTTGTTCATTTTGACAAGAAAGGTTTCATCCATCCATGCATCCATCCCTTCATCCATTGCTTCAGTATGAATTTAGTGTCCACTATGCCCTAGACATTGTTTTAGGTGGTGGAGTTACAGCATTGGGCAACACAAAGTCCTTTGACTTATGAAGTTTACATCCTCCATATTTCTCTCTTGAATAGTAGCGCAGAACAAGGCAAAGGGACAGTTATGACTAATGAGAATTGGGAATAGAAAAAGAATGTCTGCAGGACCCTAATGGTATGAGAAGAAATACTTCCCTCTTAACCAGCACATAAACACATCGAGGGAAGCCCATTTCTTTTGTACATGTGGGGAAAATAAAATCTATTGGTGAAGGTTGAGAAATTCTTCTGGAAGTCTGGAGTGACTTTAAATTTGCCAGGAGGCTGTAAATGAAATTAACTGTTGTGTTCATTGGGTCAGAAAAGAAAACTCAGATCAGGAAGTTCCAAGAAGCAATTATTATCAGCCTAGGTGACCTTAGATCCTGTTCATTCTCCTGACTGTTGGAAGGCTATTAAATATGGAATGCTTCTGATTTTATGTTATACTAATTTTAGAAATATCAGAAAAATATCAAAGAGGAAGGTAACAATGATTCATAATTTCACTATCCAAAGATTAGCTCCACAAATATTCTGAAATATTTTGTTTCTTTCTAACTAGCCATACCTATGGCTAAAGCCATGTATCTAAGAAAATTGGGATGACATGCTGTAAACGATTCTGCCTTTTTTATTTAACACCATAAAAAATGTGCTTCTCCCTATGTTACAGAGTATCTCTGGGGTAGAGAGGTTCTAATGGCTGTGTAAGATTATATTGTATAAATAGACCAATCCCAATTTTGGATATTTACAGTTTCCTTTGTTATTAATACTATTGTAGCAAACATCTATGTGCATTGATATTTGTGTACATCTCTGATTTTTTTTTCCTTAGGATAACTCCTAAAAGTGGAATTTCTTGGTCAAAATACCAACTTTTTTTTAAAGGTGACCACCTCTATCTTCTCCAGGTAGGTAAGGGAGGGTACTTGAATTTCCACTAATCAGAGCTAAAATGGCATCTGATGGTTGAATAGGTGAAAGTGTCATATTTTGTTACCAGAGGTAGTATTATAATAGCTGTCTTACACAATTTCTTAATGAGGAAAAACCTCATTATAGCATTCTTGAAGCTGTTTTAGACCAGTTCAGGAGCAAAATTCTCAACCAGTCCAACCAGAGTGGCTTTTTTTTTTTTTTTTTTTTTTAATGATTTGCTTTTTAGTTCTCAAGTAAAAGCAAGACAAGCAGACACATCAATTGGAGGTTGCATCCATCACTTACAGCTGCTCCTGATAAAAGACGAGCAGTTCCAAGTGCCTTCGTGCTGGCAGCTGCTTCCTTGCCAGCTATCATTCCTTCCCCTGTATCATCTCGAGTTTCTCATTTTGTCCAAAGTGCAGAGCCAAGAGGGCGTCTGTTCTCAAGCCTGGGACCCACTCACCTTATCATTCCGGCATTGCATCCCAGGAAGAGAGGGCCTTTTCTGTTTCCTTCCCCCATCCTCCCCTGCCCCCACCTTTTTAGCAGTTTATAACAAGTTGCTCTCTTGTATACAGAAAAAGCAGGCCCTCAACAGGATCTGACTATGCTGTTTGGAACTGTTTACTACTTATTTTGGACTCTCCAGGCAGGGCCATAAATATACAGTTAATCTGCCTGATAGCGAGAACAGCCACCTTGGCCCCAAGAGATTAACCACATGTGGAAACACAGAGACCCCATCTTTCCTGCACCAGCCAGCTGTCCACAAGGCAGGCCCTCTGTGGATTGGATCCAGGATGGATGCTCCATCTGCCCCCTCTGGCCATTTCCTTTCCCTGAACAGTCTTTTGAACACCTGGTGCCATCCTTGCTCCTTCCTGGCCTTTGGGGGAAAAAAAACTATCAATTGTTGAAGCCATTGGTTGTCTCTTCTAACTTCAGTTTGGAATGTAATCCTATCACTGTGACCTGGAAAGCCTTGTCACGTCTTGTTTGGTCATTTAAGGCTGCACTGGTTAATAAGGCTGCACTGGTTAATAAGGCTATTGGAACTTAAATGAATTAGAATGCTCTAAAGTAAAATAATTCAGTTTCTCACTCACACTAACCACCATGTGGCTTGTGGTTATTGTATTGAATAATGCAGATGTAGTACAATATTGTCATCACATTATTGTCTCTTATTTGGCAGAGCTGATTTATGACATCCTCCCCTGGGTAAGGCAGAGGTAGGAAAAATGGCCTCCTCACATCATATTTTGGACTTTTGGCCAGTCTGAATGTAGAAAAAAAATAATTATAGTAGCTGACATATATTTAGCTTTATTTATTTATTAGCTTTTTCTACATGCCAGGTAATATGCTTAGCACTTTATATACTTCATTGAAACCTCAAAATAAATCAATAAGGTAGGAACTATTATTGTGCCTATTTGACAGATGACAATAAGAAAGACTGAGTAACTCTCCCAAGATCATACAACTGCATTTTGAGCCTGTTCTGCCTTCCTCTCAGCCAAACTGCCCTCTGTCACTGTGAGGAGCCTCATGTCTGGGCTGCTCCTAGACTCTTAGACTCCTGGACAATTCGGGCAGTTCTGAAACTCTGTAGCTCTCCGGAGTGAGGGCTTGAGGCTGGAAGTCTATTCAGGCCTAGAGTCAGTACCTTGGTTATGTGCTTCCAGATCCAGCTATAGGAAGACTTCCCTTCTAGAAAACACTATTAACTTCAGTTTTCTGGCCCTTTGAGTGAACAAAAGCTGGGAATTCATTGAGTATCATCTTGATAGCGGTTGTAGAAAGTTCCTGAGTCTTTCCAACTTACGACAAAAAGTGGCTTGGAGGCTAAAGGTCCTCAGAAGGCATGATTTGACCTGTTCCAGCTTCCCTAGATACTGTCAGGTGTTAGAGACATGCTTTGGGTGGGCAGTCATGTAGAGAGGCATAGGGGCAGTGAAAGGAAAGGAGGAGTGAGGAGGTAGCACTACAGAAGATTCTGTATTGTGTCCCCAGGACCTTTGCTTATAACCAGCCTCTCACTCATGATTCTGGTCATTGTCCCTGTTGCCCCACCTTTGGCTTCCTCTCTTTTGGACGCCTGTGGGCATCGAAGTTTTCTCTTCATACTGGATGTGAGCCAGCACCCCAGCACTTTGTGAGTTGAGTGTCAGGACAAGGTGCGACTTGATTCTCCTAGAAATCTCCCTTGTTCTGGAGATAGCCTGTGGGGCCAGGGAGCTCTGAAGGGCCAGAGTTCAATTTTCTCTCCTCTCATCTCACTCGAATCTCAGAAGGTGCAAGTTCCACGTTTCACAGTGGT
Source organism: Canis aureus (assembly GCF_053574225.1). Classification (NCBI taxonomy): domain Eukaryota; kingdom Metazoa; phylum Chordata; class Mammalia; order Carnivora; family Canidae; genus Canis; species Canis aureus. The sequence goes on along the minus strand of NC_135636.1, from coordinate 21,079,196 downwards.
GACAGATCAGAGGGGGGCCAGACCTGACAACACAGCTGCTGCTGGAGAGGCTGAGAGGTGGGCTGATTAGGTGAAGCCTGCACAGTTGATGGCAGGCTGATGGCAGGGGCTGGCCTCCTGGAGGAAGCACCCATTTCAACCTTCTCAAGCAATGAAGCTTGTGCCTAAAGCCTTATTTATTGGGTGGAAACATCTTTGCAGACATTTCTTTGTGTGCACGAGTACTCTTTAATCAAATTGTGAGTTACTAGAGAGTAGAGGGTGCACCTTACTATTTAATATTAGTATTTATGAAGTACTGGCTTATACCTTTATGGCTATGATTAAAAAAAAAGACTTTAGAGGGAGACAATGGCAAGATGGTCACCAAATTCTGTTATATTAAAAATGAACGTATCAAGTAGTTTATATAATCTAGCCACTTTGGGGGAATAGCTATATCTCTATATAACCTGCCTTTCTGCCTTCCTTCCCTTTCATCTAACTGATTCCCTCTCTCTCTTTTAATCCTTACAAAGAAGAAAGCCAGGATGTTATCCATAAAATATTTACTGCTGGTTATCTCTGGGTGTTGGGATTATGCTTCAGTAAAGCAATAACACCAGGGAACTTCGGTAAATATGGATGTCTTGGAAGCTGTGGAACAGGTCAACAGACTTGAGGAAAAACGCAATACCAAAGTGTTGGAAGGTCACTATCTAAGTGAACTTCCAGACATAGGGACTGGGAAATTAAGGAGAGCCCTGGTGCTGGAATTTATCTGCTCCAGGTATTTTCCCCTCCATACAAGCCTTCCTTCAAGAGTCAAAATGCTTGAAGAGAAGAATATGACTGGCCTAGATTGGGTCACATGACCATTCTTGGGTGAGACACATTGGCCAGTTGGAAACCCGTGCTCTTAGCAAAGAAAGGGGGAGAGGTGGTGAGAGGGCAAAAACACATGGCTGTTAGGGATCATGGGTACTTTCCTTTCTGTTCATCTGTGGTTTCTAATTTTTTTTCAGAAAACATTAAGATTTATTTTTATATACTTATATATTTTATAATAATTTTTAAAATTTGTTATTTTGATACTAAAAAAAGATGAAAGGACTAACTATAAGAGAGAGCTGATACACTAGGAAAAATTAAGAGGTGAACATTTGGGGAGATAAAGGGATAAGAAACTATGCACAAAGGATTTCTGGGAGGGGCCTGTGATGTTTTAATCAGGTGTCAGGGAGACTCAGGTGCATAGGGGAGCTTCTTCTACCACTTCAGGGAATATCAACCTATTTGGTAGGGATATTCTGCAAGGTTCCAGGGGTGCTTCTGAAGGCTGTTGCTTTCCAGAGACTGGAGCAGCGGCCTCAAAATCTCACATATGACCTCACTGAGGATATCTGTACAGGGGCTCAATAATTCATGCTGCAGTTGGTTTAATTGGGTGAGAGGATTCTGACATCCCTTCCAACTCTGATTCGTAGGGTTTCATGACTCACCGTCACCATGCGTACATTGGTGGCGGAAGCATGAAAGCCAACTTGTTAAAAGTCAATGGAACAAAACCCATGGATGCATGGGAAGAAGTATAGAAAGAATATAGTTTAAAAATTTTTGCATATTCAAACATATGTCCAAGAATATATTAAAGATTCCTATCTTTCAGGATCCTTCTCTCTGCTTCATCTTCGGTCCACAGTTTCTTCTTCTCTTTATCTCTCAGTCCCCTACTGTAGTAGAGGAAAGAAGCAGCAGAGACAAATTGAACATCCTTTAAAAATATGGAGACAAAGTACAATTTTGTCAAATATAACTAGATAACATATAGAGAAGGTGAACTTAGAGAATTGCTCACTTGGTGACTTGATGTTCAGGGAATTTGCTTGTAGTGAACTGAACCTCAGTTTGGGGGTTATTTTCTGAAGCTATTGGGATTTGAATAGAACTTTCCTGATTCTCTCAAGCTCAGAAAGCTGATCTACACTGGCCTGTCTGGGGACATACCAGTCTTCAGAGTCATCTCTGATTATCTCATTCCTAGGGTAGGTGGGGACTTTTCTAAGCACAACAGACTTTAGGTTGCCATGGGTGTTCTGGATGGTTCTGAGGGGTCTATCATTCCTTATCCAATTTGGAGCTGCTCTGGAAGGATTTGGAGGCCAGCTGTATCCCAGTCAGGAGGACTCCTGAATCAGTCAGGGTTATTCTAAACCATTCATGGGGCTCATAAGTCGATGCTGTGTTGAGTTTCTCAGATCCACTTACCTGGAAAAGGCATTTATTCCTATAGCTGCTAAAAGTGCTGCCTTGCGATAGTCATCAGTGGCCAGAACCCTTTCAGAGCCCTGGTTGAAGAGTGCTGCCTTGTTCCAGGCCATACCCCTTCCCAGGTGACCCATATCCAAAAACTGAAAAGGGTTCTTGCTCCAACTTGACAAGTCTCAGTTCAGGTGCCCTGTGGTCCCTGTGGAACATCCTAGTGGCTCTGAAATTCTTCATGCTTTATCATCTGCCTCACCCAGAATATATTATAGTAAATTATTATACCTTGATGCACATATGATATTCTTTTTAGGTATTTATATGTTTCTCAAGCCCAGAAGCTATGTCCAATATTTATTTGTATGGGTTCAAGTAGTTTGCACATAGTAAGAACTCAAAAATATGAGTCAGTTATTCTACTTTTAGTACTAATGATATTTGCTAGCATTTTTTTTATGGCTTATTATATACCACTTATAGAACAAAGAACTTTGTGTACAGACTTTCAGTTAGTCCCATATATATCCATTTAGCATATGGTATTATTACAATTTTAGAGATAAAACCCAAGGCCTAGAGTAGTACAGTAACATGATCAACATCATTAATGGTAACTGATGGTTTTGGTATAATTAACATATCTTCCTTATATATAACATACTTAGTTTTTTTTAGGGGTCTTTAGTATTTACTTTTTCATTTTGTTTTTCTTATATCTGTGTGAGTAAACCATGATAAACACACACACATATATATATACATATATACATGTGTATATATATACATGGATATATACATATATACACATGCATACATATATACACATGTACATATACATACATACACACATATATACATATACATATATACATATATGCATAAATATATATGTATATATATGTATATATACATAAATATAGGAAGGGATGAAACTGGAATGAATGTTGTGGGTTTAGGTTTGGGATTGAAGGTGTCAGTCTGAACTCATGGTTTTCAATATATAGAAATGTATTTTCCCCAACTGTCCAATGAGAGTGCCTGGGAGCAGCAATCCCCCAGTGGCAACAAGCACACCCTGCATCCAGATCTTGATTTCTAATCATTCTACAATAGAAGGAACCACGGCTCCTTGGAGGAATAGCTGGTTCCTGGACCAGCACAGGGAAATTATCCAGTAAGCCTGGAATATCTTGTGTCTGAAAGCAAGGAGATGCTAAAAGAATAATGAAGACATGAAAAAGGACACACAAACCACCTGGAGAGGTGTCTATTGGCCAAATACAGGACAAATTAGGCATCAAAATATTATAGTAATAGATTTTGAGCCACTCAATAAAATTGAAACATATGGGGTTACACTAATATAAACGAAGGTTTGATGAGGAAGTAGATAATTAATTACATGGTTTCAAAGTACCTCCCTTTAAAATATTTATTAATTTCAAAGAAAAGTGGGTAGCCTTGCAATGAATAAGCCTGACAGATACACCTTCAAATGACCCACCTGAACATTTCCAGCAATGGGACAAACTGAAACCATGTGGCCCCTGGCAGGACATGAGAATAAGATGAGGAAATAAAAGTTTATACTATTTAAATCCCAGTAAAGTCATATAAGTTTGGTGAAAGACACAGCAGGGTGTGGAGTCAAAGCTCCTGATGTATGTCAAATCTGGTGGTCTTTCTAGTAATTGTGTTGACAGTGAAAGCTTTGTGTGAGTTCAGGTCCCAGCCTTTCTTCTGTTGACTTGGACTTGAGATGCACTGAGGAGTCTCATGGCTCCAGAAATGTTTGTAGGCTTCCAAACTCTTGGATCATTTTATAGTTTCTGAGAAAGCCCCAGATGATGCCACAATCTATTGGTGCATCATTTAATACAAAGTAGAGATAGGAAAAAAGATGCATGGGAGAGAGAAGAAAGTATTCCAAAAAAATTAATGATTTTCTTGGTTATGACCAAGAAAAGACTTTAAAAATTTTCCAGTACAACAACTGGACAAGTGGTTAGTCAAAATTAACAAAAATCTTCATGCTTTTGCTCTGCTAATGTAAGACAAGGGCCACAAATCTGTCGCTGGAAACTACCATGCATTTTTCACAAACGAACAAAAAAATGCCCCCCTACCAAAAGAAGAGTGTGCTCACGATATGTCTGGAACTTCACATCCATCCTCCTCTGAAGATTTACAGCAATTGTGTCTGATTTCTTAGTAATTTTTCTAGAAGCTACATCACTACCTCCAAGTATGTTTACTGCTTAAAAATAAACAGTGTAGACAGGAAGTCAATGTGGGATAAACACGATCCTTATGTTTTACTCCTGCATTTCAGAAGAGTCAATATCTTAATGTGACTTCGTGCTGCACGCTGTCAGTTTAGTTTGATTATTCTTTCCTCTGCTTCTTGAGGCAGAATGGAAATAGGATGAACAAAATATGTGTATTAAGAACCAAACTTTTGAACTTGGTCGGTGACTGGCTGGCCTGCTTTGATAAACAAGGTACATTTTTGTCATCAAGAATGTGGCTGATACAGATGAGCTTATCTTCACATTAGGGAAGTATACACAGCATAAGGAAAAGCCAGATTTTAGCAGCTGCTTGATTTTACTTTGAGTTCTGGTCAACCAAGAGCATCTGGGACTTTCCTCCATTTCTTAATAGGGTACGAGGTGTCCACCTCACAGAAAGACCCATCAACTGACAAGGTCTTTCAAGGTCACGTCTTCCTCCCATCACTAATTAGGCATTCCTCAGTCATGCAGGATACCTATGCTTATGATGGGTCAAGATGTCATGGCTGTTAAAGGCTGTAGTTCAACTGGTCTGAAAATGAGAGCATCCTTTACTTTCGTTGTTCATTTCTTTCATCCTTCTATATCATCCTCCATCCCTGCGCTTCTTTCTTTTCTTGGTGTGTCAGATTCTTTAGGTTTGGGGCACAAAATTCTAATCCTTGAGAAGTTCAGATTCTGCAGGGAGATGGATCATCTTTTGGGGTTTAACCAACAAACATCTTAAGTATTTAAAACAGAGGGTCTTTAGTGATACATGGAATAATAAGAGCAGGGAATTGCAGGCACAGGTTACAGAAGAGCTCAGAAGCCAAACAGGGGTTAATGAAGACACTAGAGATTAGCAACAGCAAGAAGTCCTCGCCATCATTTGGTAGGAGGGAAAGAGGTAGAGAGGATGAAGAGTTAGCTTTTCAGGGATTAATTCTTAGAAGCTGGAAACTGAGATGGATTTCTTTAGTGGAAGCAGAATCACTGCGGGTCTTGGCTGTGCTGGAGATAATGCCCAAGGCAGAGGAGAAAGACCATGGCTTTTCCCTTCCTTCTGCTCTTCAGTCCTTTCCCATTGAGCAAACCCAATCATTCTGTTGCAAATATTGCTTACTTGTGACAGCCTCAGACTGGTTTCCCCTCTGAGTCAGTTCTCAGCTGTCCTTCTCTCTGTTCGGAATCTCAGGGATTGACAGAGCCTGGGGAAATACAGTCCACAGGGGCTAGCCCCGGACATTTAGTACAGAGAATGGGTGGGTTGAGGATGGCATGTGATGAATATCCACATGTGATCAATATCCACAATAGAATCCTGCTACTGCCTGCTTGCCTTTAGAATCCAGTTCAGCATCACCTCTGGAGAGCTTTCTCTATGTTGCTAGTCTGAAGTCTTCCTTTGTTTTGTGATCTCAAAATGTCCCAAGTATACTTCTACTAGGGCATGGATTACAGTGAATTGTAATAGACAATTTTTTAACTTTGTCTTTCTCCATCAGCCCCAAATCTTCTTGATGGCGGGGACCATATTTTATCCCTCCTCCTGTCCCCAGTCCCTAGCACTCCTTTTTAGTAGGAAGTCAATATACAAATGAAGAAATGCCTGAATCTTATGAACTGAGATATGTAAAATATCAACAGATATCTTCACATGCTACTCACTTGCTTTATAAAACACAAAAATTGTGCATTTGAAAAATCGTCTGATTAGCTTTTGTCATTCTTTGAGAATTTACAAATAGTTTTATTTTTAGAGCCAAACCTAAACTCCGTAGGTTGGGAGCTGGATATCCTTTATCATTCCTTTTGGATGCTAAATGTGTGTCTTTGGCAGATAAAAACTGTTGACAGATTGCTGGAAAGGCAACCAGAGATGACAGAAGTGTGAAATAAATGGTCTTGGGAGCTGAAAATTGATCTTCTGAATGCTCCCTTCTTTTATACTGATGGTTATCTGCTAGGATAATATGTCAATTAGTCTTTTTGTCTTTTTTCCTTTTACTCCATCATAAACAGAACATTGCTGCTATAGACGGGACAAAAGAGAAGAGTTTTTATTTAATCACTGGAATGAGACAGTGCATGATCTTCATGTTTGAGAAGAAAGGACTTTATCCCATTGTCCTTTTCATTTCCGACAATCACTAACCACTCCCCCACACACTTTTTTTTTTTTTTTTTTTTTTCTGACTTTGGTGAATTTTTTTGTAAGTCAGATGACACCCTTTCTGGCCAAAGTAGTTTGGCTCCTGTCCTCCTTTTGGGTGCCTGGAGAATGAGTTCACATAAATTATCATAAAAATTCCTTTCAAGCCTTTGTAGAATTTGCCTATTCACAAAGTAAGTAGCAGTTTATGCCATGATATTCGTTTTTTAATCTAATTAAAAAATTTTGGCATATGTAATACATTCAAAGGCATAGAAAATTTTAATTAAGTTTTTAATTTTATTTTTTTTATGATAGTCACAGAGAGAGAGAGAGGCAGAGACACAGGCAGAGGGAGAAGCAGGCTCCATGCACCGGGAGCTTGATGTGGGATTCGATCCCGGGTCTCCAGGATCGTGCCCTGGGCCAAAGGCAGGCGCTAAACCGCTGCGCCACCCAGGGATCCCAAGTTTTTAATTTTAATTCAAGTATAGAGGATAGTGATAATATTAGTTTCAGATGTACAATATAGTGATTCAACAATTCTATACTTTACTCAGTGCTCATTATGATAAGGGTCCTCTTAATCCCTCTCACCTATTTCACCCATTCCTCCACCTGACTCTGTTCTGGTAACCATCAATTTGTTCTCTATAGTTAAAGAGTCTCTTTCTTGGTTTGTCTCTTTCTCTCTTTTTGTTTCCTTTGTTCTTTTGTATTGTTTCTTAAATTCCACATATGAGTGAAATAAAAGGCTATTTGTCTTTCTCTGACTTCATTTAACAATATACTTTCTAGATCCATCCATGTAGTTGCAAATGGCAAGATTTCATCTTTTTTATGGTTGAATAATATTCCATTGTGTGTATGTATATATACACACGTACTGTATAATGTATACTCATATATGATATATTGTATATAATTGTATATTTTATATATATATTATATATATATACACATACACACAGACACTACATCTTCATTTTAAAAATCTTCAAAGAGGAGATAATTGCTTAAAATTCCAGTATAGTTAACATGCAGTGTTATATTAATTTCAGGTATATAATATAGTGATTCAACAATTCCAGTGCTCATCCCAAGTATATTTCTTAATCCCTGTTGTCTATTTTACTCTTACTCCAACTCATCTCCCCTCTGGTAACCAACAGTTTGTTCTCTACCATATCTTCTTTATCCATCTACTGATCCATCTACTGATGGAAACTAGAGCTGCTTCCATAATTTGGTTATTGTAAATAATGCTACAATAAATATAGAGGTGCATGTATCCTTTTGAATTAGTGTTTTTGTATTTTTGGTGATCATTGGATCATAAGGTGGTTCTATTTTTGACTTTTGAGGAAATGCCAATGTTTTCCACAACGGCTACACTAATTTGCATTCCCATTAATGGTGCAAAAGAGTTCTTTTTTCTCCACATCCTTGCTAACATTTGCTGTTTTCTTGTGTTTTTGATTTTAGCCATTCTGACAGGTGTGAGGTGTACCACATTGTAGTTTTGATTTGCATTTCCATGATGATGAGTGATTTTGAGCATCTTTTCATGTATTGTTGTCCATCTGTATGTCTTCTTTGGGGAAATATCTGTTCATGCCTTCTGCCCATTTTTAGATTGGATTATTTGTGCTTTGGGTGTTGACTTGTATCAGTTTTTTGACATATTTTGGATACTAACTGTTTATTAGATATGTCATTTGCAAATATCTTCTTCCATTCAGTAAGTTGCCTTTTAGTTTTGATGATTTCCTTTGCTGTGCAGAAGCTTTTTATTTTGATGTAATCCCAATAGTTTATTTTTGGTTTTCTTTCCCTTGCAAAGGCATAGAATTTTTAAGGCAAGAAATATTTTATATTTCATCCCAATATATAATGAAACATATAATTATGTAAATGTATTTCATTATATTTCATATTTCAGGTATATCTTTTGCTTGTTCTTGTCTACCAGGCATCTAGTTTTCCTCTCAAAAATCAAGTATTGTTTGTATCTTTGTAGAGTTATTCTATGCTTATAAGAGCAAAGTACACATCCATATACACCACACCCCTTTTCCCCTATGTTTGGTATAAACGGAGCATATTGTACCTGCTGTTTAACACTTGCCGCTTGCATTTTTTTTTTACTTAAAGCTACACAATCTATAAATTTGGAAATATTAGGAAAGGTTCTCTTTTACCTAAATTTTCTAAATAGGCCTATTTCTGATGCTTAGAAGTTACATTTCTATTCGATAATAGATTTTTTTTTCATGTATAAAATCAGCATCACTGAAGAGACAGTGCATTAAACTTTCTTAGGCATTTCTTTTTTTTTTAAAAGATTTTATTTATTTATTCATGAGAGACACACACACAGAGGCAAAGACATAGGCATAGGAGAATCAGACTTCCTGCAGGAAGCCTGATGCAGGACTCAATCCCAGGACTTTGGGATCACGACCTACGCTGAAGGCAGATGCTCAACTACTGAGCCACGCAGGTGCCCCTTCCTTAGGCATTCCATGCTTAGTATGAATTGATTAATAACCTAGCTTCCTAATCTGCTAAGGGGAGGGGTTGATGAAAACATGTGAAGTTTGGGATTTTGGGGAGAAAGAATGCTGTGACTAGGAAGAGAGGTGCTGAGAGGAAACTTTTCTTGCTCCTGTGATTTGCAGAGTGCTCTTCTGAAATATAAACAACTCAGAGAACATTAAGTCATGAAAGGCAGAGGGCCAAGGAGAGCAATACTTGAATCAATATTGCAACACCAATGTGATTGTCAACGACAAATGTAATCTAACCCTGGGAGATAAGGATTGCTTTATAAATGCTGTTAAGACTGGCTGGAAAAATATATTAATAGAGATGACTTCAAGGAATTTATTCAAAGGATCTTAGATGTGCTCAATGACTTAGCTATAAGAATGTTCGATTATACAGTACTGTGATGAAATAGTGAAAAAGTTTAAATGATATCAATATTCAACAATGGGAAATTCATTGTATAATGATGATATGTCCATATAGTGAATGATCATGTCAGGCAGCTTTTAACGACACAGAAAGGGTTTGCAATATCATGTTAAGTAGATAAGTGAGCATTTAGAATATTATTCAAATCTTATTTTGGTGAAATAATTCACTAGCAGTATATGAGAATATGTGTTTAGAAAAAGCATAGAGGTATATAAAATGCATCTATGTGGTGGGATTAGGGTGATTTTTAATTTCTTTTTTTTGCTTTCCTGTATTTTCAAAATTTTCTACAGTCAACATGCATTCCTTTTTCAACAATACTTTTTAAAACTGTAAGAACACTTAGCTGAGCAACATGCAAAGTAGTTTATGTTATCAATTTCAACCATACTTCTACTTCTGTTTTGCCATATGTCCTACTTAAAATTCTTCATGAAGTATAATGTGAAATATGTATGATTATCAAAATGATAGGCATTATAGGTCCCTGTGGAACCTTGAAGTAAATCCAATCAATGTTCATTCTTGAACTTTTGTTCTAAAAATTCTATTCAGAGCCAGTATTTTTTCCCTTTTCCAACTTGGAAAATACTATTTATCCCATAACCAGTTTTTCCCCCCTTTTCCAACTTGGAAAGTACTATTTACCCCATAAATGACATCTAAATTTGTGGCCAGTGTCTATTATGAAATAAAGAATTTTGTGATGCTCACTGATTTTTGGGAATTATACATAAGATCAGGTAGCTTGATCTTACTCCCACTGTATTTTTTGAGATTGAGCTCCTTCTTGGAGCTTGGATCATGTTATGTGTGTTCTTTCTAGAGATATGAGTATTTTCAAAAGAGGCTGCTTTTTTACTAGTCCAAGGCATGTCTGTGGTGGGCATGGCTAGGTCCCTAAGTTTATGTTGGACTCTGTTGATCCATGTAACAAGGGGAGCCATATTTGCCTTTGTGGCCATCAAATGTCTGAGAACATAGATGACATATAGATGTGTCCCTCAATTTAAGTCTCACATAATACTTATTAGGAAAGTAGGAAGAAAAATTATTCACCCTGCCACATAGACAAACCAGATACAAATGCATAGAACTATCAATAAAGCAAAGATCTTTCTCAGCAAAATAGAAGTAGGTTGATGTCAAAAACAAATATATAAATGAGTTTCATGAAAAGTGACTTTACTTTCAGCACAATAACTGTTTTGGAAAAATTTCCCAGTTAATTATTGTCACTATGATGCTACAAAAGAAGCAATCACAAAACTTCAGTGCCATTCAACAATAAATATTTCTTTTTCTCTTGAGTCTGTGGGACAGCTGGGTGATTGGCTTGGGTAGTTTTGTCTGTGTGTGTCCATGCATCTGGAGTCAGGCTGGCAGTTCAGTTTTGTTCCATGTGTCTCTCATACTCCAGCTGGCTAATCTGAGTTTGTTCTTATGGTGGAAGCAGGTGTCTAAGAGACAATGGAAGTGCGCAAGGCTTCTTAAGTTCTCAGAACTAACACAATGTAATTTCTGGTATATTCTATTGGCTACAGCAAAGCATGAGGCAAATTCAATTTTGGAGGGTAGGGAAGCAGACCGGTATCTTGATGGGAGTTGGTGCAAAGACGTATTGGAATAAACATGGATCAAGGAGAGGTAGAGAACTGATGCTATATTTTAGCAATCATTATGCACAGGGATTTTACATTTTGAAAAATAAGAGATTGCCACTTGATAACACTGATGAATTCTGGTATTAATAGATTGACCACCTGGTGATACAATTTTAATAGTTTTTCAGTTCATGTTTCACAAAACTGAAGTCTATATGAATGAATTGTACTCATGATCTGTATTTGTAGTTCCTACAAAGGACAAGAATAAGTAAGAGGAGGGGTGCCTGGGTAGCTCAGTTGGTTAAGTGTCTGTCCTCAGTTCAAGTCATGATATTAGGTCCTAGGATTGAGCCCTGAGTGGGGCTCTCTGCTCAGTGGGGAGTCTGCTTCTCCTTCTCTTTCTACCCCTCCCCTCTATTCGTGCTCTCTTGCTCTACCGTCTCTCTTTCAAATAAATAAATAAATAAAATCTTTTAAAAAAATGAATAAAAGGAAGCAACATCTTAATTTCCCAGTTTGAACTTGTGCTTTGATTAAAAATTGTGATGGTCTTTGAAGCTAAATAGTTTTTACCTCTCTCTGTGTGTCTGATTTTTCATAAAATGGAGAGAATTTGTATAATCAGAATTCATAAAAAAAGGATCTGAGATTCTAAATTGTGCAATTCCATCAATGAAGACAGTGGTACCCAGAGACACAAGTGACCATATTTATGACTTCATTTTTCCAAAACATGACATCCAAAAGCATAAAATAAAAGCCCCTAAAATACAAGAAAAAATATTTAAAATAGGATTATCTAGATATTTACAGGTTAAATAAGATCACAAGTGAAAAAGGCATTAAAAATTTGAAGATCATAGTAAAAAACTCACTTTAATAGATGTAGGGATATGGAGAAAACTTTGTGTCCTACCTCACAAACAGAAATTATGTCCTCTTTAGTCCAAGAAATATTTTATTAGTTAAAAAAATAGCATTTGGTTATGTCTGTGATCTTTAAGCTTTCTTTATAGTCTACTTATTTTCTGCTTTTTATCTTTACTATCTATTTTATTTTATTTATGTTTACTCTGTTCTTGTATTTTTGTTTTTGTTTGTCTAGTTCCCTTAACAGAAGGTTCAGCTTTTTAATTCCCAACTTTCTTGTTTTCTAAAAATATGCCTCTAAGGATATAAATTGCCTTCTTCATTTTTTTTTCTGTGTTCCACAATTTTGTGCCATGTTTTGGGTGATTTCCTCATATCTATATTCTAATTCACTAAGTGCCTTTTTAGCTATGTCTATCTATTGTACGGCCATTTCACATTCTAGTATTTTATTTTTTTAATTCTAGAATTTCCATATGGCTCTTTTTAAATAATATCCTGAAAAAGTACAGAGTAGTCTCAAGTAGTGTATATAATTCTTATTGAATTACAGTTGGAAACTATGGTCCTGGTTTGGCTTTGTTTGCTTTCTGATGAGAACAGCTAACATGGTGAATAATCAAGTTTATATTTGGAGTTAGCCCAAGTCAGAAGGCTACTGGACTTCACTCTTTGACTTAAAAACTATTTGGTGTTTTATTGCTCTGTTGTAATTAGCTGTGAAATTGGGCCCACAACTAAGAAAGAAAGTCTCTTGCAATTATTAAATTTTAAATTTTTTTCTAAGTTTTATTTTTAAAAATAATAGTATTTTTAAAGTTAGACACTTTATTTCTTATCATGTAGTATTTCTACTGAGCTAGGCAGAGTAGATATACTTCTTAGGCCAATGAACCTTAAATTCTGATGAGATCAATCTGGTAACTATTGTAGATGTCTGTCCATAGAATCCCGGCATTTCCCTATTGATAACCTACCATGCTCCACATAAAAATGAAACAATAGTTACTTTCATGATAAATGTTTGGAGGTTGCAAGTTATAGGAGGAGGACAGCATGAAAAATGAAAGTTATAGTAACTAGGGTATCTATTGTGAATGGGCAAAAAGTTCTATTCTTATTTTATAAGTTATATCCCTTTCTATATGTCTTTAAACATTTTTAAATGTGTTAATTTAAAGACTCTTTCAGATTTAGGTTTATGATCTCTGGTTCTTCATGGGTACATTCTCCACGTGTTCCATCTATTGATTATCTCGAATGATGGTGGGTTTCTTTGGTGCATGGTGGTGTGTTTCCTTTTTGTGCTTTGTTATTTTTGAGGGAGTCTTTTTTGGTAGGAAATATTTTATTCCAGAGTCTCCTGAGTGCCTTAAATTGTGTAGGTGTCTTTAGGGTGATTTTACCATATCTTTTGATAGGGTTCTGCTAAGTTTACTGGCTCTAAATTAGTTTTCATACCAGTGTGTTCACTTAGGTTTTATGTACCATGTAAGTTTACATGTGTGCAGCATGGCCAAGAGCTTCGAAACTCTCTGGTAACTTTCTTTCCCAGCAGAGTTGGAGTAAAGGCTCGCTTCTGCACCATAACCCTAGGCAGTGGTTGAGTTTTCTGAGAATCTATTCAAGGATGGAGTGTCTTTTGTGGTTCCTAGAAACCTTAAAGCATCTTTCAACCCATACATCTTCAAAGGTCATGTGGTTTCAACTCTTGCTCAGCCATGTGGCTTTGGATATGAGTTTCCTTATTTATGCACCTAAATTTTTTTCTCTCCTATTTTTAGGCTCAGCCAGGTATTTTATTTCAAGTCTTTGTGCTAATTGGACAGAAATTCTGTTGATGGTTTATTTACAAAGAATGTTCTTTTCCAAGAATAAAATATATAAGTATCATTTTAGGCAGTAATAAGAACTGTAAAGATAAAACAGGTTAAAGGTCTAGAGAATTGGGGTTTATTTTAGAGTAAGATCATGGGAAAACCTCTCTGAAAATGTAATATGTGAACAGAGGCCATGCAAAGATCTTGGGGAAGAACATTCCAAGCTGAGAGACAGCAACTGCAAAGGCCTTGAGGTCGAGATAAGAATAGTGTGCATGGGGAACAGGAAGATATTCCGGTGACACCAGAGCATCATGAGCAAGGTGGAGCATGGTAAGAGATGAAGTCGTAAAGATGGGAGATCATATATATAAACTTGAAGCCATGATGGGTTGGGGATATGAATTTTACTGATAGGAAACCACTGGAGGATTTTAGGAAGGGAGACACAAATTTCTATTTATGTTTATAAAGGGCATTCTTGCTACTGTTTGGTGAAGAGACTGTGGGGGATGAATTGGAGATACAGAGATACATTGGAAGATTATCTCTATTCTCCAGGCAAATGATGATGGTGGTTGGAATCAGGATGGTGGCAGTGAGGAAGTGAGAAGTGGTCAGATTAAGGATGCATTTTTAAGAAATAGGTGAATGGATATGTGGAGTGTAAAGGAAAAAGAGTAATCAAGGATGACTGGCTTTTGCTCTGAGCAAATAAGTGATTGGTAGTGTCATTTGCTGAACTTTGGAAGGATCTAGGGTGTAGTGTGTGGCATGATGTATTTCAGATGTCCAGTAAGCAGTTCAATTACAAGTCTAGCACTTAGGAGAAAGTGAATATGAACTATAGTCAGAGCATAAAACAGTTTCACTCTATGGTAAACTAGGTAAATTTAATCCCTGGGAAACTAGTTCATAATATGTGGTTAGCAAAAAGGGTGGAATGAATATATAGAAATTTAGTAGAAACTAAATTCTTGCATGACACATTTGTATTATTCAGTAAGTAGCAGAGTTGATGAAGAACTGGTAAAAGAAGTAAATAAATGGAGAACCATGGCAATTGGGGAAGCCTTTGAACTGGTAAGGTTTTTTATTTTTAATGGTGTGAATGATTTTGATTAAGATATAAAAGTATTCTATGTCTATCATACCAAGTGTACATGAGTGCTTGTACTCAGCTTTTACTTTAGTCTGCGCTTACAGATAGGCATTGAAACTCTTCTTTTAAAGGGTAGCCTATGTAAAAACCATGTAGTTTGATTGAAATGTATGCATCATAAAGCAGTACTGGAGGTTGCCAGTAGATGGAACCATCGATTTTAGAAATTCAGGTTGAGATTTCCTTCCTAGTAAACAATGGTAATATAACAGCTCTAAAAAAGCATAACCTTTGTGAAAAAAAAATAACACTTTCCTGGACACATATCAACCAGACTAAAGAGCAGCAACCTAAGTAAACTTGTAACTATGAGATTCAGTCTTTGAGGTTATTTGTTTAAGGGTAAGTCTTGTCAAATTTTTTAAAAAAAAAATTTGGTATCTATAATGTAATGCAAATGTTAAGATCTAGAAAATGACTATGTACCCATCAAATAATGTGAATAATATAGGTAGTGGAGTAGGAAGGCATGGGTTACATTGCTTGTTCAAAAACTTTTTTTTTTTTTTTAAAGATTTTATTTATTCATTAATGAGAGACAGACAGACAGAGAGAGAGAGAGAGAGAGAGGCAGAGGGAGAAGCAGGCTCCATGCAGGGAGCCGGGTGTGGGACTCGATCCCAGGACTCCAGGATCATGCCCTGGGCCAAAGGCGGGCACTAAACTGCTGAGCCACCCAGGGATCTCAACTTTTTTTTAATTTAAATTCAGTTACCCATCATTAGTTTCAGATGTAGAGTCCAGTAATTCATTAGTTGCATATAATACCCAGTGCTCATCACATCATGTACCCTCCTTATTTAAATCCTTTTTTGCTTGGTTGGAGAGGAGGCCTATGGCTTATGCAGCTGGTATAGTATTCATGCCTGATTTTGTGTTATCTCAAGCATTACCTGATTAATACAGCCAGAGTTTAAGAAAAGTAAGTTATAGAAGAGGCAACATGTCAAGCAGTTTGGTATTAAATGGAGATTATATCTTTTTTTTAAAAAAAGATTATTTATTTATTCATGAGATACACACACGGGGGGTGGAGGGAGAGAGAGAGAGGCAGAGACACAGGCAGAGGGAGAAGCAGGCTCCATGCAAGGAGCCTGACATGGGACTCGATCCCGGGACTCCAGGATCACGTCCTGGGTGGAAGGCAGGGGCTAAACCGCTGAGCCCCCCAGGGATCCCCAAGATTATATCTTTTAAGTGTCTGAAGTTTTGAAAAATGATGTATGGGGAGGAGTTGGTTGCCACCAAGTTTAGTCCACAAAGGGCTGGTCAAGATTTGAAGGGTGCCTACTAAATGCTGTATTGCTGACCAAGTGTTTCTAGGTGCAACATGCCAACGTTTGTCACATGTTTTCCAAATGCTTTCGGGGGTGTCCCCTGCGTATTCAAAGGCACAACTTTCTACCAGCCCTGTTATTCTAACTTCCGTCCTTTCCTTCCTTCCTTTCCTTCCTTCCTTTTTCTTTCTGCACTTCCCTCCCTTCCTCTCTGCCTTCCTTCCTTCCTTCTCTCTCTTCTCTTCTCTCCTCCTTTTCTTTTTCTTTTCCTTTCTCTTTCTCTTCTCTTCTCTTTTTTTCTTTTCCTTGAGTATGATTCCTAGACTTTGGCCCCTCAAAGGCAGGTAAAGACATGTTATCTCCTACATTCTCTTTGCTTAAATGATGATATGAAAAACCACCTCAAATCTGGTTCTTTCAGTTTCAAGGGAGACCACACCCTTGAAAAAATAACTGAATTAGTACTAACTATACCAGTGGTAAATGTTTAGAAGACAGCTGTGTTTGGACAGGAATATTAAAAGCTCTTTTTTACTTTCTTCTCCATTGTGATCTCTATGTTCTTTCTCTAGTTTTCTCCCCATAAAGCACAATCTATTGGTAGTTATGTTCTACAAACGCCTCCATGAACACGAATTAACAAATATGGAACAACTCCTCCAAAGAGAAATACGTGGTTAGGTTCCTGAGAGCCTCTGGTCCTATTTTCATCAACCCATCAATACATAACCTTGTTTTTATGTGGGTTTCTGTTTAAAGGTACTTACTTGATAGGCATTGTTGATCCATTAACATTGGATTCATGTTGATAGCACTATAACTTATGCTGGAATAAAGCTTAGCTAGCATACACATTTTCTCCAGAAGGCACATCACAGCCTTCTTGCAATTAGAAATAGAGGCAACACTGCAGCACCATGCTGGGGGTGGGGGTGGGGTGGTGTGTGTGTGTGGGAGCATCTGAAACAGGGAATCTCCAACAAAAAGCACAAAAAAATGAAAAATGTGGCACTCAGTTCGTGGTGAAAAGGACACCTGTTTACAAAATAAGAGCTGAAATAAGAAGATAGAATGTTACCTTTTCCTACCTCAGTTGGGAACGTAGGGATGGAATGATTCAAATATGTGGCTGCCCTGCACATGTCCCTGAATGATGAAATGGTGAAACTGTTGTGAGTATTGATTTGAGGCTACAAATTCTAGTGAGTAGGGGAATCTACAAATATGGAAACCGTGAGTAGTGAGGATTCACTGTGCTGTTCTCATTAGCAAATAACCGCTAAATAGCTAAGTATGCTTGCCTCTAAACCTATGACAAGATATTTTTGTTTTATGTAATTTAATGGTGATTCTCTGGTCCCACTTACCTGTCTTTTTAAAACAAACGAGGCCATTAGTAGATTAGAAATAGGTTTTACGGCTTGCCATGACAAAGCCAGGACTAGAATCCAGATTCCCAGATGTATGGTCCGGTGGTTTGTCAAGCTCCCAAGCATGGGGAAGTTTCTGCTCT
This sequence comes from Canis aureus, assembly GCF_053574225.1. NCBI lineage: Eukaryota > Metazoa > Chordata > Mammalia > Carnivora > Canidae > Canis > Canis aureus. Next base: position 21,061,293 of record NC_135636.1, on the reverse strand, counting down.
GTCAGGGGTTTGTACTGAACCTGACTTTCACAGCCTGGGTAGCTCTTGTAGGGGAAAGGGGAATCAGTAATTTGGGGATTGCCAAGGACACTCCCCACCCCCCAGCCTTCATGTTCTAACTTTAGTTCATGAATCCTTTTGAATTAAAATGTAGATTTCTCCCTTTAAAAATTAACATGGGTATGACATTGAGCAAGATTAAGTATTAATTAAGTATATGAGAATGAATTAATGTCACGTGAGCTAGCTCTGGGGTGACTAGAGTGAGGCCAAGTGAAATTGAGAAGTGGTTCTCAGTAAGACAAGCAAGAGGTGGGAGAACCTTCTAAGAGACTAACCACCTGGAAGAGAAATTGCTCAACATGCTGATTCCTCCACACTAGGCTTACCTGGCTGTTGACTTACTAAGACAAAAGTGGGAGCCATTGGAAAAATTGTCTTATCAAAGTCCAGGAATTCTGTCTTGTAACTTAACATCTTTTTGAATAAATAACCCGCTCTGGGATTTCCTTTCCAGTTTGGCAGTGTTTGTTTGCATGATATCTTTGATTCTTATCCCTTTCTCTTGTTTATGGGGATCTTCCTCTTTTGTGCTTGGCTATGGACTTCTCAGTTTGAGATGTCCTCCCTGTTTCATCTTGTTTGGATATTAGTAACCTCACTGCATGGAGTTTCTCTTCTGCTTTTAAGGGGAAAAAAAACTTCATCTCTTCTATGGAAGCAAATTTTTATGATTAGAATGTTAGCTTTTCTCTAGTTTTCTCAAAAGCCAGTCTCCTACTGAGATTTAAGAAATATGTGTGTGGCATACATTTAAAAAATATGCTTCCTAATTTCTCTAAAAGGAAATCTTGAACATTACCAGTAAAAGTACAGTTCTGTATCCCAAAAGATATTGTTGATAATTAGGGTGACCATATGCATTGGTTTGCCTGAAACAGCCCTGGTTTGTGCCAACATCATTATTGATAGCACCTCCTTTCACTTGTAGATGACAAATTATATGGTTATGCTATGGACAATACCAATGTAAGAAATTAAAAAAAGTAAATACTAATACAGTTGGCATTTCTAACCCCTCCTAGACCAAGTTTACACATGATATCAATTAGTATTGAATTTTCTGGCATTTGTGTCATCCTAAAATATGAGTTACTTTTGTTTCCTTCTGAACAAAGGAATCTCGTAGAATTTGGTGACTTATTTTATGATTTAAATATATTTTTAAAATTCAAAGGTAACATAAATTTATTGCAGAAATTTTAGATTTCTAGTACTTTAGACTTATTCTATACTGTTAATATATTTATTAAATTTTAAAAGTAACGTGTTTATTGCAATAATTTTAGAAAGTGCATACAAACTATAAAGAAAAAATACAAGGCATCTGTAATCTTTTCACTCACAGAACCACTGTTATCTATTAGCATTTACTTATATTTTCCATGTTCTTTTCCCTTAGAAATCATATATCAGACATATTGTATCACATATATGTATTTTGTAATTAGAAAAACAATTTTTTGAGGCTGCTGATTTTTAACATGCTTTTCCACTGGCATATTATGATTACTTTTCTGTTATTGAATATTCTTCTATGACAGTAAATTGAACATTTAAAAAAAGATTTTATTTATTTATTTGACAGAGAATGAGAGAGAGAGAGAGAGCAGAAGCAGGCAGAGTGGCAGGCAGAGGGAGAGGGAGAAGCAGGTTTCCCACTGAGCAGGGAGCCCACAACTGTGGGGCTTGATCTCAGGACCCTGGGATCATGACCTGAGCGTAAGGCAGATGCTCAAGCAACTGAGCCACCCAGGCACCACAGTAAATTGAACACATTATTGAACACTGTTAATTATTTGAATTTACCATAATTTATTTATCTGAGCAAAATCTCAGGCCTTTGAGATCCTTCCCAAGAGAAGGTAGAACTTAAAGCTAGATTTAGGGTAGACATAAGAAAGAGCTTGCATGCTGCAATTACACTGTGGTGACAATGTGAATATTCTATCCTGGATGGTTGCATTGTTTACTTGCCTGAATGTAAGGGGCCTAATGACATGATTTCTTGAGATTCATTTCCCTTACTCATTTGATATTTCTGTCATGGTTTAATACTTACAGGAAGGAAACCAATGACTAGTTATTTTTATTTCAGATCAACTCTATTATTGTGCTTTCTAACAGCAGCAGTACATACTTTGTGTATCCTCAATAATATAGTGCAAATTTAAATAAATATATCCTTTGTTAGCTCTATAATCTCAAGTTGTGAAATTGTTGGAATGCACTAAGTTGTACGTTATATAAATATCAGAGTTTATGGTTTTAGATAATGAAAAGATTGTTTCATTGTCATCATTTTTAACTTCTAATTATTTTATTATACTTTTTTATTGTAACATTATTAACATGTTACTAAAAGTGAATTTTTAAGTTCACTACAAAGAGTAAATAATATACCCCTTGTATTCAAATCCAGCTCCAACAAACTATCAAATTTCCATGCTACTTGTTTCCTCTAGCCCCTTTTATGCCATGCATATTTACTAACAATATTTTATTGGGGCCCAATTTACAGATAGTAAAATACACAAATCATAGCGTATATAGTTCAGTAAATTTTCACAAATACAACCACCACCATAATCAAAATTTAGAATATTTCTATAACCCCAGAAAGTTCCTTGGTGCTCTTTTTCAGTTAATATCTATCCTGGTATCATCCCTGCTTCTACTCCTTGGCCCAAGGCAAACATTTCTCTGATTTCTGTTGCAGCAGATTAATTTGGGCTATTTTAAAACTTCATGTAAATGGAATTGGGTGCCTGGGCGACTCAGGCAGTTAAGCGTCTGCCTTTGGCTCAGGTCATGATCCCAGAGTTCCAGGATCGAGTTCCGCATCAGGCTCCCTGTTAAATGGGAGTCTACTTCTCCCTTTGTCCCTCACCCTGCTTATGCTCTCTCTCTTTCTCAAATAAATAAATAAAACTTAAAAAATAGAATCGCTTTTGTGTCTTGTTTCTCTTAGCATATTTGTTTAAGATTTGCTGGGTATATCAGTAATCTGTTCTTTTTTAATTATTGAGTAATATTCCATTATGTGTATCTGCCATAGTTTGTTTATTCATTCTTCAATTGATGGCTATTTGAGTTGTTTCCAATATGGGGTGGTTATGAATAAACTGCTCTTGTGCTTTGTGGACTTAAGCTTTATGTCTCTTGGGCGTTACCTCTTTTGTTGGCATTATTTTTTTCTTATATGATTTCTTTCAGTTATGATTAGAGAGATTCTAGGGAGTATTTGGAGGATAAACTTTTTTTTGCAGGCAGGCATTTACCAAAATAATTTACGTAAGAGTTACTTTTTATATCAGAAAACATTTTACATTGAAATGTTACTCAAATTATTCTTATGTCAAAATTTAAGATTTGGGGCTAGTAAATTATTTTTCAAGCTTTCTGAATGAAATGTCCACTCTGAGCATCTTTTCAGTTGAGTTGGCTGTAACAGAGTTATCAAACAAACCCAAGCATTAAACATGAGTACTGTTAAAACAAATGTGGCTCTAAAAAAAAACAAAAACAAACAAACAAACAAACAAAAACCAAATGTGGCTCTATCATGGTACTTTCTTAGTTGTTTTTCTTCTTCTCAACAATGTGGGACTTATAATTTTGAAAGTTTGAGGGAAATACTATAATGAGTCAGTCATGGGGCCCATATGCATTCTTCTCAGGGTTTTCTTTGCCAGCATTTGGTCTTGGTTTCATTTAGCTAAAGATCTATCATAGTCACATTCTGTGAATTTTTATATTAAAGATAAATGAATCTGTTCCAAGGAAATGAGAAGCAATTCAAGTTTTAAAAGGATCTGAGCTTTCTCCTTTGAAATTCAAGAGGAATTATGTGCACTTCATCTTTTTCCTATTTCTAGACTTTGCTGGATATGGAAATGAGGCCACCACAGGAGGGTCAATAGTGACATTTCTAGTTATGCTTAAAATTGCATAGCAATTTTTAATCAATTAGTGGTTAAAGTGTTATTTTTTTAAAAAGCAGATTCCCAAAATTCATTAAAGGATGTAAATTCTATTTAAGCACACAGAGCACCTATTTGTGGATCACTATACAAAGCACCAAAAAGTTTAACATCAGTTTATATGCAGAGATCAGTTTTCTTATCCTTTTCTTATCCATGACTTTTTCTTTTAACTTAGTGAAATTTAAAAAAAAAAATGGACAGCCATTTTAAAGATTAAAAATGGCCTCTTCATTTTGTTTTATTTTTTTTATCAGGCAACAACTTAGTTGGTCCTTAAAGACATATTATTATCTCTTAGAAAACCTGAGACTTAGAGTTTCAAAATGGCTTATGACTGTGCAGACTTAAAAAGATCTAATCATTTTATAGTTGCCTCTTGACTCCTTTTCAAAGATCTGTTGGATTTTGCCTTTGTGATTTAAGATCTAAAATTCTTACTTTGGCATATATTTTTTAGCATATTAGCAGTTAATGGGAAAAATTCTTTCTGTTGTTTCTAGCCTTTGTTGCTAAAAATAATAGCACCTGTTATGCTTCCATGATATCTTTGAATAAAAGCACCACCTATATGGGGACACATGTAGTCTGTGTGTTCATCCCAAAGTTGTATTTTGAGAAATATGTTAAATAGCCACAATTTCAGGGGCCTTAGGAGGTAGGTCTTCTGGTTTTGATGGAATTCACTTTTCTAAGAATTGGCTTCATTATTTGTGTTTCTTTTATATAGCAAAAGTCTTTTAATAGCCCCATTGGGGCTATTAAAGCTACTATCCTACACCAGAAGAGGGAGAAATTAGATGTAATTCATGTTCTATCAATGATAAAACTTTGCCTAAGAGTTTATGTTTCTACTGAAAGTCAAACAGGAGATTTTGAGGAAAGTATTAATTGAGAACTAATTTCTTCCTGAAGTTGATTAGATGATGAATGATGAACCCTGAATTATTGCATCCCAGCATGTGTCATAGGCATGCTTAGTTCTTTGCAGAAACCACAGTGACGTTGCCAATATCGACATTGTATTACACTGTCTTGAAAGAAATATGTTAACAGAACATGGCAGATTCTGGACAGACTGTGATCCTAGCAATCTATCTTTATTTTCTACTTTCCGTGTTTTACCTTCATAAGGGTTTCCTTCTCCATACACCACTCTTGAACATTCCTGCCTTCCATCCTTTGCTGGGATCTCTTGTAAAAATTGGAAGTTTAAAGGTATATCTCTCTGAGAAGTATTTCTATTTCATCAGGGGTCAACATTTTCAGCTAAAGAAAGCCTAGGAATGGAGACTTCAGGATGAGGGTGATCTTGTTTCACAAGGGTCTCATAGACACTTAGTTAATGTGTGGGAGTGGTACTATCTTATTCTGCCTTTTAGAGTATACCAAGTAGATAAGAAATTCAGCTCCTTTTATTTGGAAATTTCTTAGCAAAGCCATTTCCTGTGTGTTGGCCATATTTTCAGGCTGATTTCTCTTGTGCTATCAAAATAGGTTTCATAGTTTTAAGCCTCCTATCTGGAAACCATGCCATTTAGAAGAAGGGAGGGGTGTCTCTGTCCTAGAATTCCCTTAGAACATCCTGAAATTCATTCCACTTAAACTGAGTTAGGCCACATGTGAACCTGTCAACTAAGTACCATGACTAGGGAAATGGAAAATTCTGAATGGCTTACATTAGGACAGGCCCTCTACACCTTGCTCTATGTGCAGAATGAACTGACCTGAATCACATGAAACTCCAAAGAAAAGAGAGAGTTAAGGGTTTGGGTAGGCAACTAAGAGGTTCTCACTGTAGTTTACCCCTCTGGTTACCCAACATCTATTTATACCCAACTACATAAAATAAGCTCAACCCATTCCTGCAGGAAGTCAATACAAAATCTATTCCAAAGACTGTATCATACTCTGAATTCAGGATCTCTAATTGACATGTAGTGTTCTATATCAGGCCCATGTACATCTTCTTATGGTTTGGAGACTTATAGTTAATGATGAGACATCCATCCAATGCAGCTAGTGTAGAGAGTGTAATGTAGGCAGACCATTATAATTATAGGAAAAACTCCCAGAAAAGGAAAGGATGGGGAACAATGAAGTGGTCACTGGTACCTTGCATATATTCTTACCTGCTTTCAGGAATAGTGTGGATTCCTGCTCTGGCATTGGAGTGATTTCCTTGGTCAGCCAATAGGCAGGCTATGATTCTTTCTGAAAAGAGTCTGCTTGTTCCTTGTCCTCCAGACTGTCTAATCCTGTACTCCGGGAGCATCTCTCTTAGCTATTATTATCCCTAACCATATCTCAATTGGACTAAGTGAATTTTGGCAGCTTATTCCTGCTTGCTTCTGGACTAAAAATGCCTCAAGGTAGAAGTGCAGGCAGGCACCAAACTCACAGTGTGAATCTGAAGGAGTGATGAAGTTTCTTGAATTGAGTAGGAAGCTTAAATATAAAATTCTAACAGACATGCATGCCCAGGGTAATTTTTCATGGCAGCCCTGGGAAACTAATATAGGTGTCATACTTTTATGTAATACAATAGATAATAGCATTTTATTAATGTGGCATTCTTACTGAACATAACACTTCTCTAACTTTTCTGCAAATTCATTTGAGTCATCAAAATTTATACTTCTAAATTTTAACTTACAGTTGATATCATTGAAAGGAACATTAGTTACTGTGAGCAAATGCAAGATTGCAAATAATTTTTTGATAATTTTTCATTTTGAGAAGGATATTTTGTTGGACCTGTTAAGGGTATTTAATGCTGTGACAATATTGGGATAACTTCTGATAAAGTATTTTGAAGTATGTATTTCTGTGCATCTTTAGCTGATGATTCTTAAAAAAATATTTTTTCTTAGTAGATCTAACTCTTTGTACAAATCAGTTTAACTTCAACTGAAAATGTATACAATGGCATTTTAGTGGTTTCTCTGCTATTTCCTGAACTTGAGGCTGTACAAGAAAGCAACTTAGTGATTTGTTTATAATTCAAAATGCCTTTTTATACCTTCTGTTACTGCATCTATGATTTTTTTCTTTTTTAAAAAGTTCTTAGTTTATTAATCCTCTCATGAAAAATCTGCGCAATCACCACAGATAAAGTTACTGCAGAATCTTTACTCCTTCTGTTATCCAATCTCTAGCTCACTTTTTGCCAACACCAACATTGGCTTTTGCAGTCTTCCTTTCTTTTTTCTATTCTTGCATTCCTTTTGCTGTTTTCTTGAGGACTTTTTCTTTTTTCAGGCCATGCCCTGCAAGTCTATGTTTGGGTTCTTTTATTTTTATTTCATAGCCCAAGGAATCATAAATCATGCCAAAGCCAGTTGTTTTGCCACCACCTAAATGGGTTCTGAATCTAACTACAAAGATGACATTTGGTGTGGTCTTGTACATTTTGGCTAATTTTTCCCCAAATTTCTCTCTTGATACTGTTGCCTTTCTGGGGTGAAGAATATCAGTGACCTTTGTTTCCACTGAAGTAGTTGGTTAATTATGAACTTCCTGGTCCAGATAGTTACTGGGTCATTCATGATGGTGGCTGAGCTTCATGTAGCCAGGGAGGGTGCATCTACAATTTTATGAAAAAATTAGAAAATTATATTCCTTGTTAAAAATTTGTCTGAAGCTTCATGTGTGAAAATAGTGTTCTTTTCATTAAATGTGGCAATCTTTACATTTAATTTCTATTTCTAAGGCTGTGAATATTTATTTTTTAATGTTATAAGTAATTTTCAAAATTAGCTGTATCTATTGAAGATACAACTCCCTGATGTACTTTATTGTGTAATGTCTGTGTGTACTTTTTGTAATTGTTTATTGACAACATTTATTGCCAGATGACTGGTTATTCTATCCCTCAGGCTGGAGAGGCGGTTATTTACACCAGTACCTCAGGGTTGGGCTCAAAGGGTAAACCATGACATGAGCTGGCTTCCCACTAAGGGTCCCAGTGCTGTTCCACATTAGAGTGCCTCATCTCTTTCTACTTATGACCTCTGCCACCACTGCTTCTGCTGCTGTCACCAACAATTTGGGCCCAGGTTTCAGCCCAGCTGCCCCCTGCCAGCTCTCAGGATCACAGACTGTCCTAGACATGTGTATATGTATACCAGCAGGCCAGGCCAATAGCACAGCACACTATGGCTCCTGTCCCCAGGGGCTTGGTCCTGTGTGTGTATGCACAGCTGCCTGGCCTGTTTCCTCTTCCCACATGCACACTCCATTGTCTTATCAGATTTCACTGACAAAACACAGGTTCAGAGACAAAGATGGATTTCACGATGGTGATGACAGAGCATTAAACCAAGTGCAAGGCCCTTCTGCATGTGGGACCCTAGGTGACTGCACATGTCATGTCCACAAAGGTGGCTCTGAGGGAAGCCTCAGTGATACTCCCCTTGCCATCCCATATCTCTTGAGGTTAGCCATCACTGCATTACACATGCATTTGAATTGGCTGATTTTAGTCTGTGCTTTAAACAGCACAGTTCAGGTTCATTGGCTTTAGCCTGAGGGAGGAATCTAATACAGTGTTGCCTTGATTCTATGACTGAGACCAAGGAGATTTTGAAATCTCTTCTTGAGATTCAAAAGTCTCCTTATATAGCTGCCTTTCTAACTTGGAATGTAAAGTTTAAATTGTTTAGGAAGTGCCAATGAATGTGCATAAATAACACCCTAAATTTCTAATCATCCAGTCTTTAAAAATACAAACCGTTTTCAACTTTCCAGTTATACCTTATGGATCAGGTCCTGCCATGATCTATGTCATCTCTTGATGACATTTTTGCCCTTTATTTTCTGCATGTATATATCTTGTGTTTAGGCATCAGGAAGTCATATCTTATTTGAGTATCTGGGTATATTGACAGGCTCATAAAAATGGTTGAAGTTGTTAGGTTCAGAGATTCAGATCTATATGTTTATCTGTAAACTTATTCAAATCTATCTAATACTATTTAGCCTAATTTTGGAAGAGATAGGAAACAATAATGAGGACAGCTTGTTGAGTTTTTTTTTTAACATAACAGTTTTTTTAGTGATAAAAGAATATAAGGGTATGCAATCTTTTTATTTATCTTTCAAACTCTATTTTTGTTAAGATTTTATTTTTAGATAATCTCTATACTTATGGTGGGGCTTGAACTCACAACCCTGAGATCAAGAGTCTCAAGCTCCACTGACTGAGCCAGCCAGGTGCACCTATCTTTCAAACTCATAACATTACATACTGTAGTGCAGTATTAACATGTCCTAGTTATAAAATATGTATCATCTAAAATCTGTATTATAACTGGAGGGCTAAATATCAACTAGTTAACAAATTGCCCAGATGTTCTCATATGCCTTTATTTGATTGTCTAATTATACCTTTTGTAGGATTTGAGATGATTCTATATAAAAATACTTGGTAAGCTTGACTTTCTGCCAAACCCAAGAGATTCAAACTTACTTGAGAAATAAAAGCAACTTTTATTTATTAAGTGTCTGTGATTAAGGCAGAACTCCCTGCTTAAATCATAGCTTTGGGATGGGAATATAAATAGAAGTATAATTCATGTGTGGGCCCATCGTTTCTCCCCATTCTGGACATTAGCCGAACTTCAGTTTAGTGTTATCAGAAATAGAGAGCACACTATCATTAAAAATGAACTTAAACAGGGCTTATGTTGGGTTAAGATTTTATTATCCTTTTTTTTAAAAAAGATTTTATTTATTTATTCATGAAAGACACACAGAGAGAAAAAGATACAGGCAGAGGGAGAAGCAGGCTCCCTGACAGGAGCCCAATGTGGGACTCCATCCCTGAGCCAAAGGCAGATGCTCAATCTCTGAGCCACCCAGGCATCCCAGATTTTATTATCCCTTTAAAAACTTCTGATTTAGTTGCTATTATTGGTGAGCATTTGGGAAAATGGAGTTAACTTTTTTGAGGTAAGAAAGGAGACAATCTGTTATGTTGAAAACTCTGATGGGGAAGATCCACTTTTGTGTTGGATTGGTACTTCTGTGCTTGTTATTGAAATGATTGATTTGGACAAAAAAAAAAGGTACCTACTTATTTCTGTGCATTTCTCACATGGCTCAAAATTTAAAATTATTTCCTTTTATACACTGCTTTTACGTTAAAAAATGATTGGACATCTCTCTATGGGTCTTTGAAACCGAACAAGGCATTGAGGCACTAGCCTTTCATCTTTGGGGACTTTGGTTTAAACCTGGCTGAGTCTAAGTGTAAACAAGTTTGATCTTGTCACCTGCATCTCTCCAAGCTCTTAGGGTGAGCAATAATTATAACAAACTGAAACCATTCCAAAATATTTTAGCATTTTGTTCTACTACATGAAGAACAGTAACAAAATACTCATTGTGCAACTAGGAAAGATTAGTATTATTATTGAATATCATTATATTGTAGCCTTAACCAGAAGAAAAATAAGAACTACTGGACCTTCTGTCACAAGATATTCTAGAAAATGGAATCAGAATTCCATTTTCTAAAATGGAATCAGAGTGTTAAGTAGGATGCTCTTCACAGCACTGTGAAGGAGAGACCAGTGTCTGGTGATTTTGGGGGGCTGCTTTCTACTCCTCCTTGACAGAGCAATTCCCCTTTCCCTGAAGCCATCAACTGACAAGAAGTCTTCTATCACTTACCAAATTCCACTCTAGTAAGCTGCCAACCTTCATTCCCCTAAAGTTCCATGTTGAAGATACCAGGTTAAATTTGAATCCAGCCTTAAAACATTAACATTTTAAGATTCATAGTTTTAAACTGGAGAACGAGGCCTGCGAGTGGGAAGTTTTGGTAGACAGAAGGAGTATAGTTTCATGATCCTCAGGGGAGCCTTTGAATCTCCCTGAATTCATACTGGAACTCAGTATTTGAGGTGGGCCAAAGACGGAATGAGGATAGCAAGGTGGTATTTTCACCAACTCAACTCATTCTCCTGTCTTTCTCCTCAAAGGACACAGAGCATCCCGTGTGGCCTGGAGCAGCTCTGTTGCTTCTTAGCAGTGGAAACTTGGAAAGTGATTGCTGTCTCTATCTTGGGTTCAGGTCTCTGTACACCCATGGAGTGTCCTTGACCTATTCCTAAGAAGCCCTCAGTGTTGCCTTGACACTTAGGGTGGTCCAATTTGCTGTGCATCCCGTTTCCTCCATGCAACTATGGCAACTCTCCTTCTGGGTCTCCACAGCCAATATATATCTAGCTTCTTGGGGAAATTTCAGCTTCTGCCTAGGGCCCCCACTTGCTCCCCATGAGTCAGGTGCGAACTTTTACCTGTGAGTATTGAAAAGCCTGCCGGTACTTTCAGTGCCAGAACATATTGGTGGTTTACAAAACTTGAAACCTAAAATGTATTCATGGTTTCAATTTTATCCCTCCACCTTGTAACTGGAAGAGAGAATAACTCATATATGATTAAAAATGCTCCAATTTTAATGCTGGAGGTCTCTTAAAATCCCCTGATTCTGGTCCTATTTGATTTTCTCAAGAAGCTCATTTCATCACTGCCACTTGGTCTCCATATGCATCTATATGTGTTGATATTAGATGAGAGATAATGAAGTGAGGTCAGATGCCTCCCAGGGGAGGCTGCCTAGGCCTCTGAATGACCTCATATCCTATCTATTCAGAGAACATCAGGCTTCAAGACACTGATCCTTCATTACTAAAAACTCATGAAGCTAAGAGTGATAATTTATTTATCCATGGTGAGAAATGGAGCTGTCACATGGACCAGGACAGTGGAGATTTACAACCAGCTCATTTTTCCTCTATCATCAAGCTATGAGGTTCCTGCCCTTGTTAATTTCCTACAGGAAATCACTGCAATAACCAGAAATGCTCATGTTCATAGGGTCAGTTTCCTCTCTTTCTCTGTAACTGACTGACTTGGAAATTGTCTGGGGAATAGGTCATCAGAACAAGGGGGACTAGAAGAACAAATGATTGGTAGCAGTGGTCCAAGGTGGTCTGATGCCTCCAGTATATAACACAACTAGCTTTGCCAATAGTACCAGATATAACTAAGTCTGTTGACTTCATGTTGCGTCCATTTCTGCCCCAGGAGTAACTTGACCATTGGGGTTAGAAACATACCAAACTCCATTGGCTAAGCCTTCTCTCTTGGACTGTGCTTTGACACAGCTGGGTGCTGTCAATAAACTTTCCAGTTTCATTACTCCCTACTTCGATGGACACATTCATTCACTTTTTGAATGTGTTAATGTGTCCACCTGGTTATAGTCAAACCTATTGGCCAGAAAGCCAATCATGTAACTTGATATATCTATGAATTATCTCATAGTATGCAGTTCTTATATTTATCTCCAAAGAAGACCAGTTATTTCTAAGTTCTTGGAGACAACTTACATTAGCCTCTATGCATTAGCAGAAAACACATGGAAGCAAAAATAAAGCAGGTTTAAAAAAATTATTTATTTATTTTGAGAGAGCATGTGCAGGGGGAAAGGATAGAGGGAGAGGGAGAGAGCCCAATGTGGAGCTTGATCTCATGACCCAGAGACCAGGACCTGAGCTGAAACCAGGAGTCAGATGCTCAACTGACTGAGCCACCCAAGTACCCCATTAGGCAGATTTTTAATCATCAATAAACATTTCTTAGTTACCTATCAAGTTTGATGCAGATGCAGTATATAAGACATGATTTCACCATAATTATTTTATCCAAGTACTTTTAGCTTTTACTTTTCTGAAAAAAAAAAAAACCCTTATAATTATTCTTTTTATGAATTAAACTAGAATATTTCCTAGTGGGTTTCCCAAGTTTGGATTTCCTGGTCACCAGAAGATGTGCTTTCAAGGATCATCTTAAATAGAAAAGTGAATTTAAAATCTAAAACATTTTGCTCAAATGGCTTTGCAAAGTCATTTGAATGAAGCTATTTATGAGCCATTTACTTGTGCACCATCTATTAAATTTATGATGGTCAATTATTATTATGAAAAAAAGTCAAAATATTCTTCTGGATATATTTTTATGGCATTTTAATTTTGCTCTTTCAGTAGCTAGCCAAATTGTACTTATCAGAGAATGATCAAAGGGCATTTGAGATCAGATTTTGGTTTTCATATTCTATTGAATATAAAATTGCTGGCTTGGTTTTTAAAATCCTTTAAATATCCTGGAAGTATGCATAATGTGTTACTATATGAAAAAAGCAGCTTTTAAAACAGTATGTGACAATGTGGCTCCAATTTTATAATAGATTCATGTATGTAAATATATCTTGTTGAGAAAATTAAAAAATGAATCAGTAATTTATTTTCAGGGTAAGGGAAATATGAGTGAATATTTTAGTTTCACCACCCCTCCCAAATTTTGTGTTTAAAAATTTATTTAAAAATATAACTAGAATGTTCTGTTTACTCTAGGAAGGAAATAAATTAAAAAGCACTCTAGGATATTTGTTCTTTATTCTAAAATAGCCATGTATTTAGCAATTATCTCACCATAAAGCTGGTCTCATTTTTTTTTCTAATTAATTTTGGCACTTTCTTTTTTCCACTGGCTTCTCCTCTTTGTGACTAATTTAAAACTATTAATTTAAAAGCTACTTCTCTAATCTTGAGCTAGTCACCAAGATATTTGATTTTTTTCTAGTGCAGAAAAGAAAGACATTTCTGTATCTCCTCCCATTTCACTTATCCAGTGACATCACTGATTAAAATCTCTATTCTTTGAAGGGAAAATTTTGAGCTACTACTAACTAGAATATTCATCTGCTGGAGAGATTGTTAAGGGGCCAATCTCCCTTCTAGATGATAGCTAGCTTGCTAGATAAAGTTGTCATTACATTTAACTTGGTCTTTAATTATAAGCAGATGGATGAATTATTTTAATCACTGCTCTATTTCTTAACAGTAGTTCATACATTGACACAAAGTGAAGAACATCAAACAAAAATTAAATGCTAGGGCAGGAAAGCAGCCAGCCTTCAAGGGAAGTGATTGATCACAACTTGTCATCTTTAAAGGCCAGAAGAATGCAAAATAAACACTTGGGATTAGTGTACTAAATATGGTTCATCAGTCTTCAGCCCTGCTCTCTGATAATTTATCTATCTCATTTATTCTAATGCTTTATCATGTAACTATCCAGCTCTGTAATTAGCTGTTCAGGTATTCCCTTTTTCTTCCTGCCTTTGAAATTGTGTGTGGTGAGATTCTGCAAGGAGAGGATATTATTACCATCCCATACAAAAGAAGCAACTCTTAAAATGATTCTGTTTTATAGCTTACATGCTAGAATTCTTGCTAAAACTCAGAGGGTGTGTTAGATTTGCTTTAAAGAGAAGGTCTTAGCAAATTTACTATGTTCTTTTAAATAAAGAGTTTGCTTTGGCTGTAGGTAAACGGTTTGATTTTATAGGAGGAGTCTGGATTTAGATTCACTAAACCCAAAATGCTGGTTTGATTTTTTTAAAAATAAAAAATACCAAAGTTAACTTCTGAATTAAAGTCATTAAGTGCTAGCATTTTACTGATTTGTTTCTGAGTAAAGAGTTTGTTGCTCCGTGACTCAAAAGAACATCATTAATAATCCATATTTTCTCTTATAGTGATGAATATACTGAGATTATATAGTAAATTATGTTTGGGATTTATACTTGGTCATAAATTTTCCTGTATGACAGAAGCATTCCCACAGATCTATTACAGGATGTAGATTTATTACTTTATTCATTAGTCTCAGAATATTAACAATGGTGAATCATTTTGATTATTTATTATTAAGCATTGAAAACCTAAAACAATATGCACAGTCCAAATTGAGGCACTATTTTCACCTTAACATTGTGAATATGAGATGGCTTCTGGTACTTTGAGTTTGGACAAAATGTCAAAATATTGAGTTATCATATGCTTCTTTACAAACCCAAAAGTGTGTGATTTTCTTTTTTTAACTTCACTTTAAACTACACGTGGTTCATTCATTTTTAGGTTATCTAAGGAAAAGCTTTCATCCTATTTGACTTCCTGTTGTAATGTCTCTAGGCTACTTCCCTTTATAGGGTGTTAGAGAGTTCCTGTGGGCTCAAACCCTCCTTGGAATTAACCAAAGACCAATATCATTTGGAATTTCCAGTGGCAGATCCATGTTCCAAAGTTGGAAATGATTTTTGTTTTAAATGTTCTCTGAGGAACGCCTGGGTGGCTCAGCAGTTGAGCATCTGCTTTCGGCTCAGGACATGATCCTGGAGTCCTGGGGATCCAGCCCCACATCCGGCTCCTCTTGGGGAGCCTGCTTCTCCCTCTGCCTATGTCTCTGCCTCTCTCTGTGTCTCTCATGAGTAAATAAATAAAATCTTTAAAAAAAGTTCTCTGATGTGTTAGTTTATTGGCCAGCATGATATACAGCTGTGTTAAAAGAACTGACTTTAACATTTTAGGGGCATATAGATCTTTTACTATATGGACTAGAAACTCACTTTTTATTGTCATGTCCTGCTTTGTGGAGTCATTATTGTCTTCCACTTTTCCTGCTTCTAGATCTTCTATTAGCTTCCAGGAGACCACACAATTTACTGATTTTGAATATGGGCTTTAAAATTACAATTGTTTCTGGTTCCTCAGAGCTATGTAATCTTGGGCATCTTCTCTATAAATAGGTCTGTTATGGGAACTCAATGAGATTGTATCTGCAATATGCTCAGCATAGTGCCTGATGTGTGTAACTGTACAATATTATTAGCCATTATATATTAAAAATAATCAGTTGATTTACTACCATCCCAGGGTGATATTGGGCTATGTTGTTCAGAAGTTCCTTGGGATTTTTTTGCATTATATATTGCCTCTTAAAATTCTCATTCTTTCTAAAAGTATCTTTCCAAAGTGCTCAATCAGAGACAGGTGGTGAAAGAAGAAAGGGGTAGGCAATGGTGTTTTTAAGCAGAGTAATCCTGCCATGCCCCCAAGAAACTTCCAGTCTCTGATTAGGGAATGCACTTGGGAGGGAAGTTTCTCTCCTGCAGGGTTTGGGGTTGTCCTAATGAAAAAGGGGCAGAGTTCTCTCTTTATAGAGACACGAGGATGGAAAATTAGTCTCATCAAACTTACTATTTGATGATTATCGACCCTGTGTCCTCTCTGGGTTTCTCATAAATACCATTAAAACTATGACCAATCAAGCTAAGGACTGCAGGGTAGTGTTTTTTTTTTTTTTTGTCTTTGTTAGAACTTTCCCTTATCCTGCTTGGGTGGAGGAGGGGATGTTTATTCCAGACTATGACAGTCTTTTTGTTTTAGGTTATATACCACTCACCCAACCCCTCCTTGGACTTCAGTGCTAATCATGCAACCATGTGCCACTATATGTTACCAGTTATCCTAGTTGTCCTCTCATTTGCTCCCCTGAGTGAGATCAAACATGGATTTGAACCTCAGCTGTACTTATTACCTTAGACAAATCACTTAACTTCTCAAAGCTTCTGTTTTTTAATCTATAAAATGGTAGTAAGAATGGTTTTACTTCTCCGGGTTGTCATGAAGATTAAATGACATGTATGGTTGTGTAATAAAAGCTGATATTTTCACAAATGAATCACACATATGTAGAAAACACTCTTCAACATGGATTTTTCTATTTCAACTATTCTCTATTCATTTCACCAATCAATTCAAGTTTTCAGTTTTTTCTACTTCTTCTAACTCCTGTATTTCCTTGCAAATATAGGTTCCAAATAACTTAGTAGATTCCACTGTTGCCTGGAATATTCAGCTTAATTCCCTAGAAACTTAAGCAGTGCCAAAAGCCAGCTGAATGTATTTTTTTCAAATATGTGACTACAGGAACAACAATTTTGCATCTCACATTAGGCCAAGAAAAGGAAGGAAGGGAGAGAGAGGAGAGAAAGAAAGAAGGGAAAGAAAAGAAAGAGAAAGAGAGGAAAAAGAAAGAAGAGAAAGAAAGGAAAGAAAGAAAGAAAACCACCATTCATGCTTCAGAAGGTAATGAAAGAGGAGCATGGTGACACGAAGGTGACCATGGTGGCCCATGTATTTTGATGATGCCAGAACTGACAAGCCAACTGGACAAGAGAGACACTCATAGGCTACCTGCCACCCCGAATGTTTTGTTTCTGTCTCCTTGGAGGGGAAACTCAGAGGAAGCCTTTAGTAGTCTGGTGCCTAGACTCAAACTCATCCTTGTCATGTTGGTGCCACATCGCAGCACTGTCCATGCTTGATTTTCCTTCCCTCCTTCCCCACTTCATCCTAAAAATGTAATTATTTTCACTGAATTGATTCCCTCTTGCTGCCCCCGCCCACCGTTACATATACCTTGATGACTCAATCAGTTGATAGCTGTAGATACAAATCAAACTTGCTACCCAATTGAAAACTTTCCAGGGACATATCAGCAATGATGATTTGATAGAAATATGCCATATAGTATTGTCATAAGGGTAATTTTTTTTTTTTTCACAGAGAAGTTTGGTTTCTCCTCCCCTGGATAACTTTATTTTTCACCTGAGATATCTGTTATTATGAAAGATGGGCCTGTTAATCTTTATTAATTGCTTACCATTCAGCAAGTAATTTTATTGAGCATCTATGGAGTTCTGGGTTGAAACTATCATCAGACTTGGAATTAGGATAGATAAGGTAAAATCTGTGGCCACGGAGCTTACAAGAGGTAGACTACTAAACAGACTGGTTTAATATTGTCTGCTGGGAAAGCTATATAAATCTTTGCATAAGGACTATGGAGCTACACGGAGCAGGAGTGACAGACCTGCTTCTGAAAGGGGCTGATTCACATGCCAGGTTTTGAAGAGTTTGTGTGGTTATTACTTATTCCTCTTTCCACTGCTCCCGGATCCATTCTGCACTCTTTTTTGCCTAGGAAGCTGATCCCTGCCATGGTGGATACTTTATATATCAACCAGATTCCCATTTCAGGAGTGAAAGGCTTATTCCGTCAGCTGCTGGAAGACAAACCTCAGGTGTTAGCCCTCTTCAGGTATACATCTCCTGAAGAAAACTGCCTCCCACACATCACGCCTCCTTCTAGGAGTAGCCTGTGTCCAATCACTGATCATTACCAGGGTGTAAAGACAGCCTGCCCACCCCCCAACTTGAGAGAGCTTGAATGATCATATCAGCACTAGATCCTCTCTGGTGAACCTAATCTATGATACTGTGGACTGCTGTGCCCAGGCTTCTGAGATGGCAAGATTCTTGATGTTTCAATTGGTGGTATACGATTAGCAGTGGGAGGATAGAGGGAAGTATTTACTCCATGTATACTCTCTGCTTCCATGCTGTTCTCTGTCAGTAGCTGGTCCCTCTAGGACTATAGCTCTTGCCCAGGCAGGCCATTTTCCCTGACAGTTGCTCTCATTATTCCCTTCCTTTCCTCCTTCAGGCCTAAAATGGTAATCTCTATTAATCTCCAGAGGCTTCAATATCTCCAGTTGGTTTCCTTACCACAATCAGATCCTTTAGTTCAGCCTTCAGTTGAAGCAGTGCTATGCTGGTAAATGCTTAACAACTGGGTCTCTGGAAAAATAAAAATAAAAAAAACTTAGAGCATTTTCTGACTTCTGTAGAGTCTATATGTCCATCATGGCTCAACTGTTGGATATAGAACAGGAGAAAGATGCTAGCTAAATTGTCTACCATACTGGTACAGTAGATGTAAATATTTTTAAGATTGTACATAATAGTAAAATGTAATAAAATAATGCATTTGAAATATTTACTGCATTTAATGCAAAAGGATGCATTTTGAATATTTACTGCCTTTATTTTAATATAATTTAAGAAATTGTAAGTTCATTTAATTTTTAATAATGACTGTGTTTAACAACTAGCTTGTGAAATTCCTGAGAATTAACAATCAACTCTTGCAAGTCAATATAAGTGGGCTCCAACATACTACTGAGTTGAACTGAGTAAAATTTGGTTTTAAGGTGGGACCTGCCTGATACAGGTAAATAGCAGTTAACTAGGCAAGTTATAGGTGGGGCTGAGAAATGAGTGGTAGGGGGCAAGCATAGACCTGAGTTCTGTGTTTAGAGAGTGTTGGTATGGCTGGTTGGGGAGAGGAATTGAGTTCAGAGGAAGAGATGGAATCCTATTGGTTGAAAAGTCAAAAGACATTGAGTAGACAGGAGTGAGTTTGCAAATAAGGATTTCTTCTTTTCCTTTTAAAGCAAGTTCTCAAAAAAAAAGTTCTCTTCTAAATTTCTGAATTTTTATATCTATACTTACCTTGAAAATATGGGAAGAATCATCAGTGTTTTGGCAAATCTATTAACAACAGGACCAGACCAAAGAATGCAGAAATGGGGAGATAATTGATTTTGAAAAGTTATTCTTGCCCACATTTTCTGGTAGGGTTGAGATCACATTTTCAACACACTTATATCCTGGGATGTGTTGTCCCTCAGAAGATGTATTAATAGAGCATCTGTAACTGTGTTCCAGATAATGATGAAGAGCCTCTTGAGACTGCATGTTCCAAATCTGACATCAACCATGCCAGTATTCCAACAGAAAACAAAACTTCTATCCCTCTTCTGTAGTGAAAAAGTTCCATGGGTGGTTCTCAATCCATGAAATGTGGGCTACATAATTGAGAAGGAAATTTGATCTTCCTTACTTGATCAGGGAAGCCATAATTTCAGAACTTGTAGGTGGACAGATTGGTCCTTTCCCTAGACATTCTGGGACCAAGAATTCTGCACTGAGTGAATTCAGCAGGTAACTCATTCTTAGGAACTAACTAGGAAATTTTCAACTAACTAGAAACTAATGGTAAGTGGCTGAGCCCTAATTAATGATGGGTGTGACTTAAGATCACATAAAAACTTTCACAAAAAATAGAGACACTGCTTCTACCGTGCCCTCTGAACAAAAACTGAATATATTTTATTCCCTGGAGTCTATATGATTTTAAAAAGTTCTCTTTGAGTGAGTTAAAACAAAATTCCTTTTGGGTAAGATTTTATCATATTTATCTGGCTCTGGGGTATCTTTTCATTTTTTAAGGCCTTCTTCCCACCTAGAGAAGGAAAGATGGGGTGACAGTAAATGGAATTTCATTTGCTTTTTCTGATACATTGTCTTTTTAATCAGGAACATTTGATTCCATCTTATATTGTGTATGGCACTTGATAGCATGTAGTGTAGGATCTTTCTTTTTTTTTTACCTTCCTCAATTTCTAATCCAACCTCTTTACTATAAATAGCAGCAACTACTACTATTTGGGTGGAGTTTTACAATTTGTGTAAGTCTTATGTTATTTCAGTTAATTCTCACCGTGACCTGGCAAGGTGTTTTTGTTAGTAATCATATTTTATGCCAAGGAACCTGGGTTGGTGAGTTTCAACAAATTGCCCAAGGTTAAGCAGGTTGGAAGTGACCTAAGTGAGAATCAACCTTTGTCTGCCTCCCTATCCCTCACATTCCTACTTATATATCCTGCCAGTCACCAGTGGGATTGGCTGACCACATCTATGGGCCATTTTATTTATTTATTATTTATTATTACTTTTAAATATTTTATTTAAATTCAATTTGCCAACATATAGTGCAACAACCAGTGCTCATCTCATCATGTGCATCTGTGGGCCATTTTAATAAAGAAGAGTCTCTGTATCTTGTCTCTGGCTACATTTTCCTGTGAGGACATTGGTGTTCTGTGACCAATAAAAGCACTCTAGATGCTGTGAGAAGAGAGACCTCTCTACTCAATGAAATGCCATCTCAGATCCTGTCTTTTTCTAAGTTACAGCAGGGGAAATCAAATTTCTGTGAAAGTGGTTCCACATATCATATTTGGCAACTCTTGTTATTTTTCCCTCTTGCCCCCACCAACAGTTTTATAGGTAAGAGCTCATCTCAGGTTTAACAATAGTTCTGGCACATGTCCCTTTGGATGCTGTGTAGTGACAGGCACTGGGGAGACACTAGGCTCTTCAGAGTACTGAAAGAGAAAAGGTTGAGATGATAAATTTCCCATTGAGAAAAGCTTAGGAAGCAGGAAGTCATAGAACAAAGAGCAAATAGAAGGAAGAAGAGCACTGTCCGTATACCAAGCTAAGTGTTTTATTTAATCATTGTTTAATACTCAAAACTGTTTTATGAAAGAATTGCTATCATTATCTTCAACTTGCAGGCGAGAAAACAAAATGAAGATATTAAAAAACTCACCCAGAACCACCTGTCATAAGCAGCTAGGGAGTGGTAAAGCAGAAATTTGACATAATGTTGTTGTTGTTGTTGTTGTTTTTTATAACAACACTATGCTCTTCTATCTCTTAGATTATAATCCAGTTCTGAATAGTAGTATAGAGAGATACAATCTGAATCCTTAGCATGCTCTCTGGGCCTTTATAATGGACTTATCTCAAGCCTGTCCACAGCCTTTCCATATTTCCCACTTCCTTCCATGCTTTGTTCCAGCCATAGTGGGTGCGGTATAGTTTACAGAATCTTCTGTGATCTGTCTTCCTCTGAACCTGCATCTTGCCAAGTCTCTACTCCATCTTCTTGGATAATCTTGCTCTTGTTCTATGTCTTAGCTGTATACGGGAGACCTACCATATCCTCCCAAGTCTGGGTTGGAAGCTCTGGACTTCTCAGAACATCCATATTACTCCTCAGTGGAGCACACACTGTAATTTTTACTTGCCTCTTTCCTCTACTACAGGATAAACCTCATAAAAGCAAGGACTGTTTCCCTTGTTTGCTGTTGTTTCTGTGACATCATTAGTCAAAACACATTCAGTAGAAGCTTGCTGCAAAGTGAATGAGGATTCATTTGCCTCCTGGCTTTTGTACTGTGATGCTCCTTCTGCCTCACCTTTTTCTCTTTTTCTGGTTGATTCTTATTTTATTTTGTGCCTCTGTTAAAAGCTCCCTCCTTCTGAGGCCCTCTGGATTAGGTGCTCCTCTTAGTTTTTATGACATCTTGTTCTTCTCTCAAGTCCTTCAATCATCATCACTATCATCAATGTTTCTCACTAACTCTGGACTGAAAAATCCATGAGGACAGTGTTTCTGTTCTGATTATCACAATGGTCCCATTAATCAATACAGTGCCTAGCACAATGTAAGTACAATTTATGGAATGAATGGATACATTGTTTTGGACACAGTTAACTAAGGGACTGTGATACGAGTAATATTCATCTCACAAATATTAATTGTACGTCAATATTTTTCCAGATATATGACAGGTGAAGGTACAATAATGAACAAAACACACATGTTCCTTGCTCTCATAGTTCTTCGAACCCAATGGTGGGGATAAGGGGATGGTGGTAGGAGAAAAGAGGTAGCATTGAACCTAATTGCTGAGCAGTCCAGTTGGAATGATAGGAAGTCTTTATAAAGAATTATATAAAGTATCATCCCATAATAAGTAGGTTACTGTTGAAACTATGGAGGTACACACATTTTGTATCTTACAATTTCTGCAGATCTCCTAGTTTTAATGTATCTTTTACAATTGTGGTAAAGTCCTTCGTAAGTAGCAGATAGTTTCCCACTACCTAAACTGAAAAGCTCTTTATGCAGAAGGTTTGTCTTCTGTATCCCTTACTTTCAAAGCATCCTCCTTCTGGCCTGGTTTGGGTATCATATTGCCTGAGTCAGGTGAAGGATGCCATGACCTCATGAAGTTCCTATCTACTCAATGCCTTTCTCTGATTATTTTAATCAGGTGTAAAGTTTGCCCTGTTTGGAGAACTAAGCAGGATGTGATGAGAAAAGCATAAGCAGACTTATTTGATTGAAGTTATCACTAGAAAAGATGGGATTAATGCAGATTTTTATTGTAGGGGAGGCACCAATGTTTGGATAATTAGGATTATGCACAGAGTACTGGTGAGCTTGAAAGAAACAGAAGAAATGCATTCAAGAGGACATGAAAAGTCAACGGAGCATTTTAGATGAATGAAAGGAAGAAAAGTGCTGGGGATGATAAGAGGCAGGGAAGCCTTTGTGTAAAGAGTAAATAGATGACACAGAACAGGAGTTTTAGAAGTATCATAAGGAGAAGCGTGTAGTTGGGGAGAAAGAGTGAAGAGCTTTGGTATGGGAGCTGAACTGTGGTCCTGGCTTTAGAACATAAACTCTCTGAGGTTTTTTTTTGCCTTATCTGTTAAAGGCCCCAGATTTCTAGGCACTTTCTACTGCTGGGTCCACTTTATTTCGGGAAGAGATAACACAGACAAACTATAAAGTAGAGCATTGGGAAAGTCCAGATCCGGGATGGCAAATGGGTATATATATTCATGTGCTACCTTTTACCATTTGGTGGTTGGCCACACTGGGAAGGATTCTGGTGCCATGCTTAGGCTGGAGAGGAAAAAGTGCCATGCTTGACTAGTAAGGTCTGTGATGGGCACAAAAGTAAGCAGTAATGGCCTTTGTGTCAGCTATTTAGAATACCTGCTTTAAACAAAATGAATGCGTTTAAGATATATCTCTGTGACTTACAAAATGAAAGAGTCCAGCGTTTAGGCCTTTGCTTTCTTTGAGCTACATAGCTTCTGCGAAGACATTTCTTGCCTTTCAGTGATTTCCAGGATATATAATAGTGATCATCATGACAAGCAACAACGATTAAAAATAAAAATCTTGGTTTATAAAGTGGTTTCAATTATCTTCCATTTGGGATGGTCAAGATATACCTGCACTAATGTGCATCATCTGATATTTATTGCAGAATAGCTCTGTGTAGTGCCATGTTTCCAAGATTCAGAGAAATGAAGCATCATTAAGTGATTTTTAAATGTTTTAGAAATAGGCCTACATGCAACAAGTTAAATTTGGCAACCAATGCACCTTTTTTCTCCTTTAGGTCAGGTTTTCCTGGATATATGGCTACAAAATAGTCCAAACATATGAAGCCAAAGAAGAAACCAGAGAGAGAAGCCAAGCATACATTCAATTTTTTTTAATTGAAGTAAAATTTACATACAGGGAAATGAAAAGATACTAAATGTACATTTGACAAATTGTAGCAAATGTGTCTATCTGTGTAACATATGTTTTCCTTTATACTGAATAAGTATCTAGGAGTGGAATTTTGAGGTTATAGGGTAGATCTATGTTTAACCTATTGAGAAACTAGTTTTTCAAAGTTCTTTTATTGTTCTACTCTCCCACTGGCCATTGTACCCCCCTCCTCTATTCATATGTTAAAGTCCTAACCTCTAGTGTGACATTATTCAAAGGTGGTGTTTTGGGAAGGTAATAGGTTTAGAAGAAGTCATGAGGGTGGGACCCCTATGATAGGTTTACTTCCCTTATTTTTCTTTTTAAAAAGATTTTATTTATTTATGAGAAAGAGAGAGAGAGAGAGAGAGAGAGAGAGGCTCTCAGGCAGCCAGATGTAGGACTCGATCTCGGGTCTCAAGGATCAGGCCCTGGGCTGAAGGGGGCACTAAACCGCTGAACCACCCGGGCTTACTTCCCTTTTGAGAAAAGGAAGATAGAAGAGATCCCTCTTTTCCAGCCATGTGAGGACACCGTGAAAAGGTGTTCCTCTGAAACTCGGGAAGAGAGCCTTTACCAAGAACCAAATCTGGCAGCATCTGGAAATTGGACTTCCTAGCTTCCAGAAATGTGAGAAATAAATTTCTGTTAAGTCACCCAGTCTCTGGTATTTTGTTATAGCTGCCTGAGCTAAGACAGACTTCCTCAGAATTTCTATTCTCCTGTCTTTATTAGGAAAGAAAGTTAGCTTTCTACTTATTGCTCAGTATTGCCCACTATAGCTTAGAACCCTCATGTAATACTATCTTAGAAGGCCAAGGTCTGCCTGCTTGTTATGTGAAAATACTTCCTACATGTGTAAACACATGGACTTGATAACAGTCACTAGAAAAGGGTGGCCTAACAAGGCTGAGCCCATTCTCTCCTAGATGAAATAATTTATGTAAGTCAGGATTAAGGAGGGAATTAAGTCATGAGCTGTTCCTATGTCATGAGAAGTTTTGCATGTTAGTTAATATATGAACTGTCAGAGAACAGAAGAATTCTGTTTCTCAGCACCTCAAGTGAAAAAGGAAAAGTGGTAATTGGATAGTATTACTGTCAATCTTCCTGAGTGAAACAGAGGAGATAAGTCACTTTCCAGGAACTCTGAGAGTGGCTGCTTCCATGCTTAGACCCTTAGCCAAGGAAGTAAAGGCAAATAACTTATTTGGAAGGTGATCTGAGGAAGAAATATTTTTGAACGTTTGGATTATTTCCAAGTTTTTACAATTACAAATAATTCTGTACAGGGCAGCCCGGGTGGCTTATCGGTTTAGTGCCCCCTTCAGACCAGGGCCTGATCCTGGGGACCTGGGATCAAGTCCCACCTCCAGCTCTCTGCATGGAGCCTGCTTCTCCCTCTGCCTGTGTCTCTACCTCTCTCTCTCTGTGTCTCTCATGAATAAATAAATAAAATCTTAAAAAAAAAAAAGAAATCCAACTAAAAAAAAATTCTGTACCTATATATGTGTTTATATGTGCAAGTATTGTAGTAAGAAACATTTCCAGAAATGGCCTTTGTTGACTAAGTGTATACAGACTTAAAATTTTGATGAAAGCCACAAAATTGTTTTCTAAAAAGTTTGTACCCACTTATACTTACCTTAAAAGTGTTTGAGTACCCAGTTCTTTTTTTTATTTTTAATTTTTTTGTATTTTATTTAAATTCAATTTGCCAAAAATAAAAAAAATAAAAAATAAATAAATTCGATTTGCCAATATGTAGTATAACAGTGCTCATATCATCATGTGCCCTCCTTAATGCCCAACACCCAGTTACCTCATCCCCCCATCCTCCTCCCCTTCTGCAAATCTTTGTTTCCCAGAATTAGGAGTCTCTCATGGTTTTCAGTACCCATTTCTTCACCCCCAGTTCAATTTGGATACATCCAACTTCTTAAGTTTTTTTTTTTTTTTTTTTTTTTTAACTAACCAAGGAGTTAAAAAAATGATCTCATTTTTTAAAAGATTTTATTTATTTATTTGAGAGAGATACTAAGAGACAGAGAGTATGAACATGGCAGAAGGAGAGGGACATGCAGACTCCCATCTCAGCCGGGAGCCCAACATGGGGTTCCATCCCAGGACTCTGGGATCGTGACCTGAGCTGAAGGCAGGCACTTAACTGACTGAGCCACCCAGGCATCCCAAAGTGATCTCATTTTAATTTGCATTTTACTATTGTCAGAAAACACATCTTTTTCACAGATTTATTGACTAAAGTTATTTCTTCTTTATCTTATTCATAGCCTTTGCTCACTTTCATATTGGCTTATTTTTCATTTATAAATTGATGCATAGGAATTATATAGCCTGGATATGAATCTTTGGTCTGATATATGTGTATCGATATTCTGCCCCTGAGGCCATACTGCTTTACTCATTTCTGACCTCAGCACCTGGATCACTGTCTCCTTCTCCAGTATTCCTCTTGTTATTAGTTTTGGTGCCAGATGTTGACACAGGGGATTCTGTCTAACACATGGCCTCCTCAATTCCTTGACCTCTCTTATACAGTGGTCTTTTCCTTTATCCTTCCTCAAACACCCATCACAATCATTAATGAGATCTTGTCATCAACAGCAACAGTGACGCTTCTGAAATCTCAGCATTGAATCATTGATATTCTGGGCATCAGCTTTTACCCTTCCATCTTACCTTTCCTCTGGACTTCTTTTCATTTGTCATTTTTCATTACCTGTGCCCCTTTTCAGTTTCTTCTTTCTTTAACTTAGATCTCATGGCATAGAATTATAATTATTCTCAGGAAGACATCCTAGATTTTTTTATTCACTTTCCTTCATCATACCCTTCTACAAACTCCACCCTAGTTAAGCCCGATTATCTATTCATTCCTTCCTTGCACTCAAGTAGCTTAACATGGCTGGAGAATATGGAACACCATTGCCATTTGGACTCACTTCAACTATGACCACAAATCTCAAATGGGCACTCAGTTCTTCCAGACAGTTCTACTATACATCCCTAATAAATTGAGTTTCTAACTCTCAGAGATGACTATTTCAAATCTTCTCAATGTCCCCTTCTCACCACATGCATCTTAGCTTATGCGGTTGCCTCATATTTTACAGAGAAATTGGATATATTCTAATGAGAATGGTATCTTCTAAATGTAAAATTTGCCAATCCATTTGCTATCCCACTAATATACTCTGATACATAAGGCGTAACTGCTCCTGTGTTAGACCAATCCTTTGTTCCATCCTTTTACCTTCTCAAGCAACCTGCTTCTAAAATTATTCCTACTATCTCCTTCATAATGAGTTTGTTCAATTGTTTGACTATTATAGATAGTCATTTGGAATGTTTCTAGCTGTTTTGTCATCAAGAACAATGATACTATAAATTGCTTATATATATATATATATATACATACAATTTTATATATATAAAATAGTGTACTTATGCAAAAGTTTGGCAAGTATGGTAGATAGCTAGAAATGGAACTGCCGTGAGAGGCAGAATTTGCTAGTACTCATCAATATCTGTGTTCTTTGGTTCTTCTTGTGACTATAGACTATTCTATTTTAGATTCTCTTTCAGTTAGACAAGGCCTTTGACTGAGTTCTGGCCAATGGGTGTAAACAAATGATGCTTGCTACTTCTTGGCCTAGCCCATGAAAACCTCCATGCAGCAATTTTTACTCTTTCCCCACATGACTGTGGATTAGTTATCACCCCTCCCCCTGCCCCATGCTATTCATATGACTATGTTGTGAGCAAAAGATTAATTTTTATTTAGAATAAATTTGATTCTGAAATTTGGGTTTGCTTACTACAAAATTAACTCACTCTGATCAGTCAGTACATTGGGTCATAGAGAATAAAATGTTGAATATTATTAGGTAATAAAAAATCATTTTTCACACCACCTGTTTTGCAAATAAAGTTTTAATGGAATATAGCCATGCTGATTCCTTTACATATTGTCATTTGCTTCTTTCACTACACTGGCCGCATTGACACTTGTGATAGAGACTGTGTGGTCTACCAAGCCTTAAATATTTATTGTCTGGTCCTTTATAGAAAGATGTAGCACACTGTCAGTTTTCATAAATGTTCCTTGTGTGCTTGGGGAAAATATGTATTCTCCCATTTTTGAGAAGAATATTTTTCCATTAGATGAAATATTAAATATGCTATTTAAAGATATTTATTTACTTTTTTGGTAGATCTATCACTTACTAAGCAAGTATGTTAAAATATTTTACAATGATGGTGGATTTTTCATTTTTTTCTTGAGGTTCTGTCTGCTGGCCCACATAGCAGATTTTGGGCTTTTCAGACTCCAGAATTGCATGAATCATTTCTCTCTCTCTCTCTTCACACACACACACACACACACACACACTCTCTCTCTCTCTCTCTATTGGTTCTGTTTCCCCAGAGAAACCTAACTATATATTTCTTGATTTTTTATTCTTTTGGGTTCTAATGCTATTATTGATTTACATTCTTTTTTTTTTTAATTTTTATTTATTTATGATAGTCACACAGAGAGAGAGAGAGAGAGAGGCAGAGACATAGGCAGAGGGAGAAGCAGGCTCCATGCACCGGGAGCCCGACATGGGATTCGATCCTGGGTCTCCAGGATCATGCCCTGGGCCAAAGGCAGGCGCCAAACCGCTGCGCCACCCAGGGAACCCTGATTTACATTCTTTAAAATCTCCCTTTTTTTTAACTTAAGGGGGAAAGTAGACATATATTTTCACTTCCACATGGATCCAATTCTTCATATTCTTTTGTTACATTTTTAAACAGTATCATTTAGGCTTTAAATCCATGTTTTCATTTCTAATTTGTGTATTTCTTGTTTCATTGATCTTGCTCCTGATTTGACAACCAAATTGTCAGAGGATAACTCCATACTCTTGTATGGAGACCTTAGAATTATGCTCACTTGGCTCCAAATGTTGTGATTATTGGAAATCAACTAGGCACAGAGAAGGTTCCAGGCTCAACTGTAATCTACTTGTTTTAAAACTTGGTTAAGCCACTCAAAATCTCTAAGATACACCTACTAAATAGCTTTAATAATTCAGTACCCTGTATTTCCTGTGAATAATATGGATTTTGAATTTAAATAGTCCTGTGTTCAAGCCATGCATGTGCCACTTTTGAGATGTGTGATCTTAAATTGCTTAATTGCTTTAAACCTCAATTCTCTCTTTAGAAAGGGATAAATAATACTTTGAAAGATTGACAAAAGAATGAAATTAAGCAGCTGATTAAGCACATAGTAGAGGGCTTAGGACATAATAGAATTAAGTTAATTGTTATTAATATTATCATTTTTATTCATTTATTCTAATATCATTTTTAAAATTCATTTATTCATTCATAAATTCAGTAAATATTGATAGAAAACCTATGTATCAGGTGCTCTCTCGGTACTGAGGAAGCATCAATGACCCACATAGACAAGATCTGTGCTGTCATGGAATTGATGTTCAAGTGGATATAGTGCTATTGAATGGGATTGTGTATTATATGGTACTTTGCAAGCTATTGTGTTAATAACAAACCACCTAAAACCTATGGCACTGAATGACATGCATTGAGTCTACAGATTGGCTGGGTGGTTCCTCTGGTCTTTGGGTAGACTTGCCTACAAGTTGGGAGAATTTTGGGGTATCTGATCTAGGATGGCCCCAGCAGTGATGTCAACTCAGATCCTTTCTGTGTCTCACTCTCCATCTTAGCCCACGAATATTCTAATAGCAGTGGCAGAGAAGTAAGACTGAGAGTGGACACACGCAAGCGCTTTTTAAAACCTTTGAAACATGTCTGCCAACATCCTATTGGCCACATGAAGGAACTTGGCTAGCCCAAAAATCAGCGTCAGAAGGCACTTCAAGGTTACAAAGGACACAGGTACAGGGAAGGGTGAGGATTAGGATCATCAGTGCAAAAAATCTACCCCACCTATAAAACAATTTGGTGTACTAATTGCAGGTGTGGATACATACATGAGACATTACTTCCTATACTATTATGTGAAGTCTTAAAAAGGTAGTATATAACATTTATTCCTACGTGCCTAGATATTCTGCTGTAAGCCCATTAAAAAATATATTTTACTTATTTATGAGAGAGAGAGAGAGAGAGAGAGAGAGAATGAGCTGGAGGGAGAGGGGCACAGAGAGAGGGAGAAGCAGATTCCACACTGAGCAGGGAGCCCAACGTGGGGCTTGATCCCAGGACCCCAGGAATACAACCTGAGCTGAAGGCAGATGCTTAACTGTCTGAGCCACCCAGGTGCTCCAAGCCCAATTTTGAAAACAAAATTTAAAAGAAATATTAGGCCAATGTTATCAATCCTATGCAGCATGGCACAAAAAATACTGGATTAAAGAAAATTTAATTTAAAAGACCTAGAAAACTTGATAACAGGTAGAGCTTATGGGTCATACAAATATTTGACAACCAGTCTATGGTGTTGCAGGAACATAGTGTGGCAGACCAAAGAGTATAGGTCAGCTCAGGCAGCAGTAGATTGGGCAAGCAAGTGGGAGCAAGGCGAACACTGTTTCCAGAGGTCAGGGCCAAGTGATGGGTCAGGAAGTTCAAGAAAGGCAAGAGGAGCTAATAAGTGTCCTGATTGCCAGGAGCCCATGACATCACCTTGATAATGAAGCAAGTCTCTGGCCCAGAGAGTAGTGTGGAATGTTCAGAACCTAAATGTGGGGTCAGGAAAAACATTTGGATGGAAAGAGGGACCATGCAAAGGCAGCTGAGAGACACAGACATATTTTAGTGGTGGTGGTGGGGGGGGTGTCATTTTATCTCTCATCCATGTGCCTTTCAGCTCATTCCTTTAATGACTCTCATGTGTACACATTATCTTCTATCTTCTTGTTTATTCACTAGTGACTCATTCAAAATCTGCTGCTCTTGTCCCTAAGCGTTCAGTTGATGATCTTGTACCTCCCTAGAATTTCTAGGAGGTAGTTCCCTTGAAACTCCCAGGATGGGAGTTTTAATGGTATACCTCTGCACAGGTGTGCCTCCAGTGACTTCATTTGACCTTTTGATTAGTAGCCAGGAACAATTATGATTCACATCTATACTCCCTTTCTCTTGATATCCAGCATATTGGAATCGAAACCTCCTCCTCTGTGTTGTCTTTCAAAATTCAGAATTTTTCTTAATAACAATTGTATATGTCTCACAGTGATTGTTAAAGCAAATATTTTGCCCATAAAGTGTTGCATATGGCCCATTCCTTCCTTTTTTTTTTTTTAATTTTTATTTATTTATGATAGTCACAGAGAGAGAGAGAGGCAGAGACACAGGCAGAGGGAGAAGCAGGCTCCATGCACCGGGAGCCCGATGTGGGATTCGATCCCGGGTCTCCAGGATCGCGCCCTAGGCCGAAGGCAGGCGCCAAACCGCTGCGCCACCTAGGGATCCCATGGCCCATTCCTTCTGCTCCCCTCCTCCAAGAATGTAAACTTCTTAATCTACATGGAGAGGGTTTTTTCCTGCTTAATGGTTTGACCAGACAGTGGTCCAACCAAGATAGAAGTTACAAATGAGAGGACTCAATGCATTGTGTCCATACTAGGGAAAGGCCTGCCATTACTCAAAAGAGGGACTGGTTTGAGCCCTCACTTCGAATTGCTGTGGCTAAGTTAATCATAATTTACATTATGATTGTGATATAGTTGGAGCAGCCCCAGACTAGAAGCCCAAACTCTTAGATGAAAATGCTAACGTGTAGTTGCATACTTACCTGGTATGCATTGAACTGTGTCCCCCTCCCCCACAAATTCTTACCTTGAAATACTAACCTCCAGTACCTCATCCTGTGACTTTATTTAGAAATGGAGTTGGGGATATAGTTATGATGAAGTCATACTGGAATAGGGTGGGCTCCTAATCCAATATGACTGCTGTCTTAATAAGAAGGAGGGAAATTTAGAGATAGACACACACATAGGGAGCAAGCCATGTAAAGACTGGAGCTTGTTGTGTTACGACAAGGAAGATCTGGGGCTACCAGAAGCTAGAAGAGGCAAGGAAGAATGTTTCCCCTAGAGGTTTCAGAGGGAGCATGACCCTGCTGACACCTTGATCTGGGATTTCCAGCTTCCAGGACTGTGAGACAATTCATTTCTATTATTTAACTGCTCTGTTTTGGTACTCTATTATGATAAGCCCTAAGAAACAACTATGTTATCCCTGAGCTCCTGACATTTGGGTAATGCATGCTATGGCATTCACCAAACACAAGAATGTTTGTTACTTGATGGACAAAGACTGTGGATGGTGGATCCATGGCTTCCCCTTGGAAATTCATTCTAGTCAGAGCAGCTATCCTCTGCTGTTCAGAGGCTCACCAGTCATGTAAAAGTGGGTAGTGTTAGTGCTCTGCCCAATTTCCTTTACTGGGTTGGAATTTATTTCTCAGCAGCTGTGTGTATTGTTTGCCTTTCCAGAGGATTGCCCCCAGCCAGTAGGAGCCCCATTATCAGGGAAGCTACACCTGCCTTCTTCCCTTTTAGCTTGCAGCCATAACAGGGTCTAACCCAGCAATGTCATTACCCACAGGATCAGGATGAGGCTAGACTCCATCTGAGTATACATTCTTGCTCAGCTCCTTCCTCTGTCTTGCTTCCCCTACACCTCTTCTGAGAGCACACCCTCACTAAATCCCTGTCCTTAAATTCTTCTGCCCTTGAGGAACTTGACTTTGGACCTTAAGCCTCCCAGCCCTCTTTCCTGGACACATTGGAAAGAGCAGGGTCATCTCATTTAATACAAGAGATTAAGGACAAAGAAGACCTGGTGCACTCTTGGGCCATATTTGAATGAGGTTATATACGCAGGTGTGGCAGGCTGAGTCTCAGGTGTTAGAGTTGACATGTGCCCTCTCATCTGCTGCCCTTACAATGTTGTCAGCCAACAAGCATGTCTGAGTCTGTGGTCATTATGGGTGTATTGACCTTGTTCCCATAGACATCTTCTCATTGATTCCATCCCGAACTTTCCAAACTAGGGCCAAGTATGTGAGAAGACTTGTGAAAGACACCCTTTCCCAATCAAGTGAGTGATGGGAGCTGGTCTGGCCAGGGCTTGCTCCTCAGAAGTGTCCTTGTCTGCCCTCTTCTTTTGGCATTGGCACTCACCAGCTAGGCCCACTCAACTTGACAAAGGCTCCCTTGGTGACCACCTTACCTCAGGTGAACCCTCAGCAGGGAAAGAGTGGAGGAGGCAGGGCTGGGTGACTCAGGCATATAGTATGCATAGTTTAAAAGAGAGATGGAACATTTGGGATTTACAAAGGCAGTAAGAGGTCCTAAAGACAGATGATATAAGAACAACAGAAATCTGAGAAAAAAATCTGGGCAAGAACAATCTGGAATAAATTTTTCTTGGGCACATTTTCTTTTCAGAGACTCAGTTTCACCTCATGTCTTGTCTACCTGTTGTTAAGTGAGCCTCAGTGAGTGAAAACTCTTTGTCACCTCTTACCCTGTCCCCATTCATTTAGTTCCTCTTCTTAGATGGAAGCTTTCTTATAGTTTCATGAGTATCCTTCCAGTGATAAGATATTGCATGCATTTCTAATATGTGCATGTGGGGTGGGGGTATGCACGTACATGCCTACCTAAATGATAACATCTTTTATGTCCTATCCTCAATCTTGAACTTTTTCCCTTAATAGTATACCTTGGAGTTCATTCCATGTTAGTAAATGGGACCTCCCTATTGTCTTTAACAGTTGACTATTATTCCACAGTGTAGATACTTTAAAATTGTCTCCAATTCTTCTGCGTATTATTTCACGTATGTGTGAGTATACTTATGAGCTATAGGCCTACAATCAGAATTGATGGATCAAAAAATGGTGACATATAATGCCAGACTACCTTCCATGAAAGTGATGCCCATTACAGTCCCAGTAGCACTGTATGTGAGTGCTTGTTCAGCTACACCAGTGGTAGCCGAACTATGGCATCCTGCTTTTATAAATACAATTTTGTTGGAACACCACCATGCCCATTGTCTATGGCTGCTTTCAAACAGCAGAGTTGAGTAGATGTGACATAAAGCATATGATCCACAAAGCTGCAGATATTTACTATTTGGTCCTTTAGAGAAGAAGTTTGCTGACCTTTGCTCCATACACTGCCAATACAGGAGATCAAACTTTTTGATAGTTGTCAATCTAATGTAAGAAAAAAAGGTGTGTCATTAAGACTTGTATTTCTTGGGAATGCCTGGGTGAGTCAACTGGTCAAGTGTCTGATCCTTGATTTCAGCTCAGGTCATGATCTCAAGGTCATGGGATCAAGCCCTGTGTCAGGCTCTACACTCAGAGCAGAGTCTGCCTGAGATTCTGTTTCTCCCTCTGCCCTTTCCCCTGCTCATACACATGCTCTTTCTCTTGCTCTCAAATAAATAAATAAATAAATAAATAAATAAATAAATAAATAAAATATTTAAAAAAGACAAATTTTTATCTTTGTTTTATCTTTATCTTTAAAAAATAAATTTCTCAATTTATAAGTGAGATTGGAAATTTTTCTTCTTTTCTGCATTTTTTTCTCCCCAGTTTTCTCTTGAGGACGTTAGCTTTTCAGTGACATGAGTAGAAAATATAGTCTCCTGTTTGTTGCTTTTCTTTATGTTTTGATTTTGGTATTTATTTTTGGCATGCAGAAATATTTGATTTTTATGTAACTGAATACATCAATCTTTTCTTTTGTGGTTTTAGATTTTCTAACATAGTTATAAAGTCATACCCACTGTTCTTTTATTCTTTACCTTTAAATGTTTGTATATTTGATATATTTTGAATTTTATTGTAAGGTGTGATGTAGTGATGCACTATTATTGTATTGTTTTGTTTTCCTGGACTAATCAATAGCTTGAAGCCCATTTACTGAATAATTCATCTTGGGAAAATATATTGGAAGTGCTATATTTATTATGAATTAAATTCCATTTTTGGGGGCTCTATTTCAGCATATTTTATTTTATTAAACTGATCTTCACTATTTTAATGATTCTAGCTTTACAGTATGTTGTATTTTCTGAAGGAGCTGGTATCCCCTTATCCCTTTTCTTTTTTTAGAATGGATTTTCCTAGCTATCCTTCCTTTTTTTTTTTTTTTTTGTTTTTTTTTTGCTATCCTTCCTTTAAATTTTTTTTTCCATAGGATTGTTAGAATGAGCTTGTATAGTTTTTTTTTTTTTAAGCTTGTACAGTTTTAAGATTATTTGGGAGAGAGAGAGAAAGAGAGAGAAAGAGCGTCTGTGCTTGCCTGTGTATGGGGCAGAGGCAGAGAGAGAGGGAAAGAGAGAGAGAGAATCTCAAGCAAACTCCACATTGAGCATGGAGCTCAAGGCTTGGGAGCTGGACCCAGAGCTTGATATCAAGACCATGAGATTATGACCTGAGCCAAAACCAAGAGTCAGACACTAAACAGACTGAGGCACCTAGGCATCCCTAGCTTGTATAATTTCAAAACAGGCTTTGATGCTTCCTCTTTTTCTGAAGCCCCTGCCTGTGTCATGAGAACACACTTAAACCCTAGTCTGTTGGAGGACAAGAGACTAAGTATAACAATGCTGTATCACTCTAGACCACTAGCCCCCAGCTGACTTTACAGCTGACCACAGCATGGGAGTAAGCCCATCAGATTTTAACTAAACCTGTCTTGTGTTGGTAGAATTTCCCAGACAACCTATAGATTTGTTAGCAAAAGAAAATATTTATTGTTGTATGCCACTGAGATTTCATGGTAGTTGTTGACAGTAATACTGTGGTAATAACTGATAAAAGACCCAATGAGATCACCTAGGTTTTAGGGAGATCATACAAATACAGACAAAAAGGTGGCCTAAATTGGAAACTTAGGGCAAACCCTATTTAGAGGCTGAGCAGAGGAACTCAGAATGTGATCTTACCGGTGTTATCCTCTTACTTCTAAATAACAATACCTATATAACAATTTCTTATGCAGAATAAGTAACAACATTTAAAGCATATGGACAATAGCCTGCACAAATAAATCTGGAGAGTGACAAAATAGTTTCATTCATTTATTCATAAACATTTAATAAGTGTTACTTCATGCTAAGTTTTACATATTTCTTAAGATCTTATTTATTTATTCATGAGAAACAGAGAGAGAGGCAGAGACAGAGGCAGAGGGAGAAGTAGGCTCCCTGTGGGGTGCCTGATGCAGGACTATATCCCAGGACCCTGGGATCATAACCTGAACCAAAGGCAGATGCTCAACCACTGAGCTACCCAGGTGCCCCTTTGCTAAGTTATACTTTCTTTTATTTTTTAAGATCTTATTTATTTATGTGAGAGAGAAAGAGAGTGTGAGTGCAGGAACATGGGGGTGGGCAGAGGGAGAAGCAGACTACCCACTGAGCAGGAAGCCTGATGATGCGATGATGCAGAGCTGGATCCCAGGACTCTGAGATCACAAGCTGAGCTGAAGGCAGATGCTTACCTGGCTGAGCCACTCAGGTGCCCCTAAGTTATATTTTCAAAAATATAACTGTTTTACTATAAATAATATAGTCATGTCACTAAGGAGCTCACAGTCCAGTGAGACTGCTAAGGAGGAAGTGGGGCATTTGCAGAGAGAGGATTCATTTTTGTTTTTGTTTTGATATCAAGGATCCAATGACCTTTGATTATTAGCTATGGAGTAACTACATTTTTGATAAATCTTTACAGTAAAGGTATTACAGGGGATGACCTGTGGTGCCTTCATCACATCCTTTCAGGCTACTTTGAATTGTAGCTGCAGCTGTGGGCAACAGTTCCTTCAGCAAGCAGCATCAGCACCCTCTCGTGTGTTATTGATCTCTATCCCAGGACCTCCCACACTGAGAAATTCCAAGTGAAGCCCCAGCATGTAGGATTGCTGTGCTTGCTTAGGGTCAAATCTTAACCAGTGGGGAAGGCAGCGGGAGGATAATACCCCAGGTGTTTATGTCTTAGATGGACAGTCCTATGAAGCATTCTGAAGCTTCTCAGGAGGGCCTAGAGGAATCACTTCCACTTACATACTGTGGCAGCATTGATAATGCCTCCTCTGTGGGCGTTGCTGGCTCCTTCCTGTCTCATTCTCCCCACCGCTCACTCCCACTTCCTGGGGGCACCTCCCAAATAAACTGTCTGAATCCAAGTCTTTGTCTCAGGGTGTGCTTTTAGGCAAAGCCAAACTAAGGTACTATGAGTAAGAATTTCTGCAAGTCTTTTCTACCTCTGAAACAAATAAATCCAAGTATCAATTTTTGCCTTTGGAATATTCTTTTCATTTTGTTGGAAGCACCTACTGGATATCACTCCTAAGGCCAGCTATTGCCTCTCTTGGAAGTCCAAGATTTTACAACATTATATCTAATCATTGTGAGTGAAATCTTATTTAACATTTAACACACAGACACACATGTAAATTATTTACAATTTTGAGCCAATAATTTTTTGAATAACTTTTGGATACCAGGTACTATGCTTGGCACTGGAACTTCTTTCTTGTTTATGCAGCTTTGTGACAATATTCCATTACTTGTGCTGCTGGAGAGCTAGACATGTTCTTTGCAAGAAAGCATATCATGCCTCTGGAAAATATATGCTACTTTTTTGTGTGTGTTTTCAATCCTTGTAAAATTATTTTATTTCTTCACTTAGATATTTCTCTTACTCTTTATTATCATTACCACTTTCTTTTTTTTTAATTTCTGAATACATTTTCTTTACTTTGTCAGAGCTCATTCATGATCTGCTAATTATTGATGTGGGATACATAGTGTGTCTCTTAAAGATGAAGTAGAAAATTATCTTTTACATGTTCGTTAGCTGCTCAACTTTTTGTTGAGACGAACTATATTACAAAAGGGTTTTCATATGATTACCTAAGAATCAAATCTCTTTGGGTACAGTGCATGATTTACCCAAATTCTTACCTGTAACAAATTAGCCGAAATAATGTTGAGAGCCCTTGGGGTCACAGTGAGAACCTACTTTTCCTTTATTTTCTGATAACAAACTGTAAAAGTTTCAACAGCTTTGAGTGACACAAAGATAGTAGAAATCTCTGATGTTCCTCGATTATGTTTTTCTTCTACCTGGTGAATTCCCCAGGAATTTCACAGGAGCCATCTGTCCCCTCTCCAGGCTGTCACTGTCTTAGGATGCCACCTGACTGGCTCTTCCCAGAAGTGACTCATGTGTGGCAAGCCTCCTAATAACGAATAGCACTTGCATGTTTGGTTCTGTTCACTTATTTCTCATTAAGCCCCATTTTACAGATGGATAAAGTATAGAGAGGTCAATGGCTTGCTCAGTGTCACAGAGCTAGTCAGTGGTGAGCTGGGTTTTGAGTTCAGGTAGTCTGCCTCCAGAGCCCATAGTGTCTGGCAATGTACTGTATCTAATGGTGATTCTACACCCTAGAAGTCTTCCCTATTGTCAATTCTATTCTGCACTTTCAGTTAGCCCCCAGTGAAATTCTAGATAATCTATCTGTAACCTATGTGGATGCAATAATATTATTTTAATCTAGTCCAGGACCCTGGTGGTGGGAATTTCAGGCACCATGGTGGTCCAGTGGTTTATATATTTTAGGGGAAAAATAAGTTCTTTCAGTGTCTTTAAGTCTTAGCTGATCCTGGGCCACCTGCTTATGAAGTGTTCGGACTAGTGGAGGGGATTACACAAGAGGCCTAAGATTTTGACTGGCAAAGATGCTCAAATCCTTCAGTTGATCTGACATGACATCTATTAGTCATTAGCAGATCTGTGACTTATTTAGAAATCTAGCAGATAAAGAGAATTAGAGCATAAATATAATCTGTAGAACATTGAAAATTCCCTTATCTCTCACTGTGAACCTGTCTCTGATGTTCATGTTCAGAATTTCATGTCTAGAATTGTGCCTTTGTCCATGATGTTTTTGGGTCACTCAGAAACAGATACTCATGCCATTTGGCAAATGTGATGAGGTATGGGCACTAATTAGGCATGCCAATTTCCTACTAGTTCATTGGCTAAATAAATATTTATTGGACACCATCTGATGGAAGGTCTGGGGACACACAATGTAGCAAATAGATATAAGCTGGTCTGTGCTTGCATAGTTGTTGGCATCTGTTTTGCAGAATCTAATTCTACAAATTCTTCCTTGAGATTCTGAACTAGTTGAGAAATAGATGCAGAATAAGTTTAGGATAAAATATATCAGTCTTATTGCTGGTCAGTATGCACTGGGAAACATGGCTACATGTTGCTGCAATCTGGCTTCCTAATTTACTCACCTTCTTATCCAGTAAACACATGCTTTGCACACAGCTGCAGGCACATGCCCCACCAGAAAGCAGATATACTGCAAGTTGGCTGCTCCCAGACGGAAAATCTCTGAAAGGTTAAAAAGTGGTTTAATCTCATTGACAATCTGGGTCACTCCATTTCCTCTGGGAGAAGAGTCGGGGTGGGGGGGGCAGTTAAGAGGAAGGAAGGAATACCAATTTCCCAGTGCCTCCCAAAACCAGAAGTTCCCATTTTATTAGTCAATGTAAAAATACAGAGATGGGAAGAAAATGGTTTCTTTTAACCTATCCATGAAAACATAATTACTGGTATCTTTTACAACATAAGGTAGTATGCAATTATGTGATTATCCTTTGAAAGTCTGTCCTTACATTAACAACATCACCCAGAGTTCTTAGTGTTTTCACAGAGATAGCTATACAAATTTATAATTTTCTTTGGATTTTGTTTTGCTCTAACATCCTCTTTATCCTGCTAGATTTTTCAGCAAGTCAAAGCTCATTTTATAAAATTTCTGGAAAATGTGTTTGTTAATGTAGAGTTTTTTTTAGAGGAATGAGTTTCAAATGCATTGCTGTGGAAAAACATTCTCCAAAGAGAGTTTTGTGGAGTAACTCCCATGACAGCAATGAGTATTGCATACGTATGTGAAACAGAAACAGTAAGGAAAAGCAGAAAAGGTTGCCTTGCTGCAGGACTTTTCAGAGCCTTTAATGGACAACTGTGAATTGTGACGTTCTAAAGCGTGGATATAACAGGGAGCATTTCTCAAACTGATTTGTTCATGGAATGCTTCTGCAGAATTAAACTGCAAAATTAAACTAAAGAATTAATGTGCTGTGGAACATACTTTGGGAAATGTGGTAGTAGGAATTCAGAGATGGGCGATAAACACTCTGGGGTGAACAGTCAGTAAAGGCTTCATGTTGAATGTGGAACTTCACTAGGCATTGACAGATGGGAGAACCTAGCAACAGAGAAAGAAGTGGATACTCCACATGGGGAAACAATACTAGCTCAGCGTTACTGGAGGGAAAGTGAAAAATAAATCTTTCTAAAACAAAGGGGGTAAATATCACTGACTATAAGATTGGTGCTTTAAAAAATAATGTTTTGTTCATTACAAAAGTAATATGTAGAAATTTGAAAAACATAAAAAAGGAGAAGGAAGGAAATACATACACTATAGAAGTTCCTCCAAAAATTAAAAAAGAAACACCACATGATCTAGGAATTCCATTACTGGGCATTTACCCAAAGAAAACAAAAACACTATTTTGAAAAGATCTGTTTATTGCCGCATTATTTACAATAGCCAAGATATGGAAGCAGCCCAAGAGTTCATTGATAGAGGAATGGATAGAGAAGATGTGATATATGTGGGTGCCTGGGTGGCTCAGACTTTGGCTCGGGTCATGATCTGGGGTCCTGGAGTCAAGTCCTGTGTCAGGCTCCACGCAGGGAGCCTGCTTCTCCCTCTGCCTGTGTCTCTGCCTCTCTCTCTGTATCTTTCATGAATAAATAAATAAAATCTTAAAAAAAGATGTGAGATATGTAAATATATAAAAATATTTATAAACATATATACACAATGGAATATTACCCAGCCATAAAAAAGATGAAATCTGGCCATTTGTTACAACATGGATGTAAACCAGAAGGGTATTACGTTAAGCAAAAAAATCAGAGAAAGACAAATATTGTTTGATTTTGCTTACATATGAAGTCTAAAAAACAAAACAAAGGAAAAAACAAATAAGAGAAAGCAGAAACAGACCCATAAATACAGAGAACAAGCTAACAAGCTGATACTTACCAGGGATGAGGAGTGAGGATGTGGGGAAATGGGTAAAATAGGTGAAGGGCAGTGAGAGGTACAGACTTCCAGTCATGGAATGCCTAAGTCACAGGAATGAAAGGTACAGCATAGGGAATATAGTCAGTGGTATGATAATTGCATTTGTATGGTGGCGGTAGCTTGTAGTCAGCATAGCATAACATACAGAGTTGTTGAATCACTATGGTGTACACCTGAAACTAATGTAACTTTGTGTGCCAACTAAACTTCAATAAAATAGCTTTTAAAAAGAAGGGAAAACACATAAGATATAATTTCAGCACCTAAAAAAATATTTTTTGATATTTTTAGCAATTTAAGTTTCTTGAAATTTTGGCCATTTAAACAAATGAAAGAAAGGAACAGATACAGTAAAAGTGCATGCAGAGGAGATAGACCTTTTTTTTTTTTTTTAGATTTTGTTCATTCATTTGAGAAAGAGAGAGAATCCAATAGTGGGGGTTGAGGGGAGAGGCAGAGGGAGAGGGAAAAGCAGACTCTCTGCTGAGCAGGGAGCCCAACTCGGGGCTCCATCCCAGGACCCTGGGATCATGACCTGAGCCAAAGCCAGATGCTTAACCAACTGAGCCACCCAGGTGCTCCATGATAGACTTTGATGAGCCAAGTAGTAGTAGTGTTTGCTGGGACTTCTGCAGCCATGCAGGCCTCTATCCTCTGCTGAATGATGTTTGTATTCTTTAAATAGATCCCAAACAGTGGCTGCCTCTTGTATTTTCCTACCATTTCATTTCCCGTGTCTTATTAGGCTGCTTTCAGCCCCATTTCTATTGGATTTTGTTATGAGTTTGCCTCTTTCCTGGCCATGACTTGGGTCCATGTGGCTTTAGATGCTTGGAGAGGACTGTTCAGTTTGTTGGCATTCCAGAAAATATTTTCAGAAAAAAAGTAGGAACTCCTGGCCAAAGCCATGGTTTGCTGACTGCTGTCTGTGGAATGGAGCTCTCTCATCTGTTTTGGATTTTAATTACTTAGGGGTGATGGGTGCATTCAAATTACCTCCCTCTTCCATGAGCTCATCCTGGCAGTACAAAGCAAGCCATTCCAGAGAGATAATCACAGATAATTGTCATGGGAACCCGATGGCAACAAATGTGCTTCTGAGTGATTGGGCTTTGTACTGACTTGGAACCAGACCGTGTCCATTCATTGTGAATACCCCTGGCTCAGGTAGATGCAGTCACCACTGCTCTGGTGTTAATTTTGTCGTTCTTTTGGATTTGCATAAAAATGCACATAAATTAATAATACTTGGAGTGTTGACCAGCCTCCTCAATTTTTTTCTCTGTGTCTATGGTTAAGGGTGATAAAATATTCATGCTGTAATGTGAGTTCAGGTAATGGATACTGATAGTTTTTTTCTCTTTGCAGTATTTTGAAAATTTCAGAAATGATATATGTAGTACTTTGCCTCCAGAATTTTCATACTTAGATTCAGATGACATTTATTAAGCCCTCACTACACATTAAACTCTGTGCTAGATGTTTTATGTTTGCTTTCTCATTTAATTTTCACAAAATCTTTGTATCAAGTTGTTGTTTCCATTTGATTGATGAGGAAACAGAGGAGTTCAGTAAGTTGCTCAGAGCCAAAAGCCTGAGGTAGGTGGAGGGGAGACTGAAAATCAGGTCCTCTCAGGGTTTTCTCACACATCCCCCTGTGCAGCAGGCAATGATTAGAGGCTAGTCAAAGCTCACACAAAGTTTCCTAATTTCCCTTTTTGGATTTTTACAAAGAAAATTGATGCTTTTTTGGTGGTTTGTGTTGAGACCATGACGGAGTCACTAATATAAGTATTGAATGAATTTTTAGGGGAACACTCAGGGTTCAAGATTCCCAAGAAGAACCTCCTTCAGTCCCTCAGTGAGATTTCTTAGCTAACCAACATCATGGCATCCTTAAGAATTCTTCAAGGATTACTAAATGCTGAGACCTGCCTACTGTTTCACCTGTCCTTGAAGACATTTATCCTGGCTCCTCCTATTGAATCAAATCCAAACTCTTCCATCTAGAATTGAAGATCCTTTAAAACATGGTATATTTTTTTAACCCTATTTTGGGT
Source organism: Canis aureus (assembly GCF_053574225.1). Taxonomy (NCBI): domain Eukaryota; kingdom Metazoa; phylum Chordata; class Mammalia; order Carnivora; family Canidae; genus Canis; species Canis aureus. The sequence continues at coordinate 21,017,958 of NC_135636.1, read as the reverse complement.
CACTTTCCAGTGGTTGCTTTCCATTCAGAATAGGTGTAACTGCTATTTCCCCTGAGACCCTCCTCCCTACAGTTTCCCTTACTCAAGTGCCCAGTGTTCCTCTTTGCCTATCTGTATCCTCCCCATCCTTCCAAACCCAACCGAAGTCCTATTTGGTCTTGGAAACCTCCCCCAAAGATAGACCTTTTTCTGATACTTGGTTTTCCAGCAGTGCCTCTGGAGTTTGAGACCTTCCAGAAGCTGTGAAAGGGAGACACAGAGCTCCGCGCCCCCTCCCCCCCCGCGCTTCACACCAGCTACCCCTAGAGCAATCCTGCTTTTTTTTGTTTGATACACAGGAGTTCTTTCAAAAGAGCTTCCCATCCACCATTTTGATAGTGCTTGAGCATCAGGGGATGGTGTTTCTGATAGGGTTCCTTAGCATCAGGTATTGGATTGGGGTGCTGGCTCCTGTCAAAAACATTCTACAGGTGACTGATTTATAAAAATCAGAATGCTAATTTAGCTTGGGAAATACAGCCAACAGGACTGGAATACTTTAGTCAGCCCAGCTAGCCACTTGTTCCCTGAAAGCAAGCTAGTTACCTGGGAAGCCAAATTATCTGCTGGGTTTTTGGAGACCATGGAACAGAACCAAAAGTCATTTTATCCTAGCAGTGCTTCTGAGCCAAGGTAAATCCACACACTAAACCAGTGGTTCAGAATTTAGTATGTATCAGAATTGCCTTGATCTGGGTTTCATCTTCCCTAGAATTTCTCGTTGTGTGTGTGTAAGAATTTGCATTTCTTTTCTTAAATTTTATTTTAATTCCAGTATAGTTAATATACCGTTTACATTAGTTTCAGGTGTACAATACAGTGCTTCAGCACTTCCATCCAACAGCCACTGCTCATCATGACAGGTGCCCTCTTTCATCCCCATCACCTATTTTCCCCATCCCCCCACCCACCTCCATTTCTGGTAAGTGCCCAGAGGAGGCTGATGCTGCTGGTCTGGGGTCACACTTTGAGAACTATTATTTTCAGTTATTATAGGAGACAACAGTGCTGTATGTATAAAGCTAATGTCAGCTCTCCTCTGGCCTTCTTCGTGGGTCCTGCCAGTTTGGGATGACTTTTTTTCATGTGATCTAAGATTTACTAACTTGCAATTCTATTATTACCTTTCTCCAAACTTACCAGTGAGAGTCAACATAATCTCCTGACTTTGTTACAATGGCACCTCAGAGCTGCATCACTGAAATTACTCTCAGTCCATCCATTTTCTTACAAGTTTGGGCTTTCTCAAACCTTTTTGTCACATACCTTTAGACCATGTTTTATTCTCTGACATTCTCTCCACATGATTACATGTAGCCAGAGGGCTCAATCTCACACATTTCTTTGATTCTATTTTTCCACCCTACCCCATATATATGAACAACAGTGCTCTTCTTCTGCCTATTTTTGTCATGAGGTAATAAAGTGAAAGACACTTGGTTGTAATTTGCTACCAATAGAGATTTCCTGCCTGAAGCTCAATGAGAGCATGAGTCACAGTGTCATGGACACATGAAAATAAGCTGTGACCCATGTCCTGGGAGTAATTGGACCCAGGCTAATGAGGACCAAGTGGTTGGTGTGCACAGCCTAAGTACAATCATTGATGCTTTCTGCTTTTTCCCCATTATCTTTTGGGCTTCCTGGGGAGCTGGCTCAGATCCCCTAGGGAATCCAGGAAGCCTCAAACTATGGAATCCGTTATGGGAGTGGTATACTTAGGCGACCAGAACAGACACAGCTGGTGACTAGACTTGAAAATGAGATCAAGTACTCAAAACATTGGATAAGGTTTTTGTTTTTTAGTTTAATGATTTTGGAAGTCCTCCTTAAGTCTAGGATAAAATATTTATCATATACTCACCTGGCATGTGTTTTTTGAATGGCATTACTAGGACTTCAGTCTCAGTAGATATGCTAAGTCAGGTGATGAGGACCTCCAGATCCTCTCTTTCCCACTGGATGATCTTAGTTTAATAGATAATTGTTGCAGATTAGAGAGTGAAGGTTGGTAGGGGTCACAGCAGCCTTTTATTTAAGATGTTCCAGTGCACTGAAGTTTGTTCCAAGTCTGGGCAGTTATCTTGCTATGCTATCACTGCTTTATGTGATAAGAAACCAAGAGGCTCTTACTCTTTCTTCTTGTTTTGATCAATCTGGATAGTGCACCTTGCCTCCTCTTACTGTTTCTTTCTCCCCTTACTTCTTCTGTGCTCTTCTTCTCTCCCTTGCCTGTCATATAGCAGAAAAGACAGTCAAGTGAAGCCAGCTTGGCGGGTGAGGTAGGTACTAGAAAACCAGTCAAGATGGGGTAGGTTTGTATTGTGTTAAGTTAGCTTGGCTGGATCTACATTTTCCACAATTCTGTTCCTTGCATAGTTCTGGGTTAAAATAGCCACAAGAGACTTTTTATGAGAGGTGTAGGAAGCAGAATGAAGCAACAGCCATATTATTTTTATGTTTGAAAGGTGTGTATATGGCACAAGGCACTGTTGCAGCTCATGTATACCAGTAGTTATCCTTAGGCTCATCCTGATAGCTGGTCTGCTGCTCCTGCTGGATCCTTCTTCAGCTGTTCTACCTCCTGGGAGGTGGTGGGAGTCTAGTTTCATGATGAATGATCATCTCGTCTTGCAGGACACTCTGTCATTGAAGGTGGAGGCTTTGAGGAAATGGGAGAACAATCTGTTCTTGAAGCTCATCCTTGTAAGCTCCAGTTTGTCTTTGTTTTCTCCACTTGATGTCCACACTTCCCTTCTGTCTGCTGGCCCTGCCGACATTAGGTCTCAGCACCAAACACAGAAGGTAAAGCTTTATGTAGGCTGTTTAACCAACTCCCACCATTGTGTTATGTCAAATCCCTGTAATAAACCCTTTATTAGCCATCTCCTGGTAGTTCTGTTTCTTTGATCTAATCCTGGTTGATATATACCTCAAGTCATGATTCTTAGGCAGGGGGACCAAATGTAGGCTCTCTGGTCGTAATCAATTCACAAGGAATTTGGCCAATGGATTTTGAGATCACCAAGCACCCAGTGGTTATTGGTGGCAGCTCATTTAGGACACTCAAGTATGTGGTTCTGAATGAGCAGGTAGATAGAAGTAGTCGTTTCCACTGTGAGAGGCATTATACAAACCAATTCTGGGAGGAAGATTCCCAAATCCTGCTGAGCCAGTCTGAAAACTGGCCTTAAGACTCAGGAATTTTAGGGGATCCCTGGGTGACTCAGTGATTTAGTGCCTGCCTTCAGCCCAGGGTGTGATCCTGGAGTCCCAGGATCGAGTCCCACATCAGGCTCCCTGCAAGGAGCCTGCTTCTCTCTCTGCCTGTGTCTCTGCCTCTCTCTCTCTGTGTCTCTCATGAGTAAATAAATAAAATCCTTAAAAAACAAAAAGACTCAGGAATTTTAAAGCAATATAAGAATACACCGTCTTCACTAGATTGCTTCTTGGGTCCGTAAACCTCCCAAAGCAGGTACTGTCCATAAAGTTATTGAGTGTTTTTCTTTCTGTGCCCTTTCCTTCTCCTTTTTTTTTTTTTTTGTTGTTGTTGTTTTGTTGTTGTTGTTGATGTGAGGGGAGGTAGGCAGGAAGAGAAAAGGAGGAAACTTTTCTTGTTGCTTTTCTTCATTTTCTCCTTTACAATCTCATAGTTCATGGTGCCAAACCACAGGCATGTGGCCATCAGATGGTGATATTGTCTCAGTGTTAAGAAATTTGACAGCCTTGGAAAAAAGAATGCAACTCAATGTTTATGGAATTCTGTTTTGTACTTGGGCAGTGGCTTAGGATAGTGATATTTCTGACCTCCCTTAGTTCTCCTCTGTCTGCCTAGACTCAAGCTTCTAGCTCTTTCTAAAGAAGCCACCCAGAAAAGAAAATTTTATTTTAAAGCCAGTTTTTCTCCTGAATTCCATCTTTGGGGAGAAAAGTATTTTTTGAGCCATGGTTTAGGATTAAATTATATGTCTTTAGCCCAACTTTCATTATTCAGAAAAGCCCAATACAAAAAGCTCTTCAGATTTTTCTATTCTAAGGGGAAATTTGACTCTTCACAGAAGCTTCTTTTTAAATTTAGGCTATGACAAGTCACTACAAGTCATTGGCAATGGCATGAAGCAACATGATTGAAACCTATGGTTATATCATCCTTCATTGCTTTGTATCTTTCTTCTGAATTAGCATTTCTGGTTCTCTCTGTTTCTGGAACCCCCTTTGGCCTGGGGACCCTGCTGCCTTGGCTTTTTGTCATACCTTTTTGTATGGCTCAGTTAATCCTTAATTCATACTAAAGTGAGAAAGTTTGACCACCACTTCTCTTGGCAGGGAGGTTAGGGGGAGATGGGAGCTTCAATTTAAGAGTTTGATCTTTAAGAAGAACACTTCAGGTTTCACCTGAATGTTTGGGGAAATATTCTTTGGAGATTCAGTTCCTTTCTCCTACCACTAAAATCACTCACATTAGATAAATAATAGTGCCACTTATTACACAATCTCTTCTGCTGTTTTCCCTTAATTTTTCTGCTGCACAGATGAGTCTTAATGGCAGAAGTAAGAGAATCACCAACGTTCTGTTTGTGATAATCCTAGACATGGAGGCAGGGAGATAGGATAGCTTATATGAGTGGGCCATACATCCCAAATGTGCTTCACACTTTTTCTTTTCTCCATGCAGCAGTGTTAAATTTGCAAGCTCTTTGGAATTTCTCATATTAAGAATTAGAATCTATTTTCCTTCCCCTTGTATCTGGGTAGGCTTGTGAGTTTTTTGACCAAAAGAGTACAGCTGAAGTAATAATGTGTTACTTCTAAGGCATGATCACAAAAGGCCATAAAACTTCAATTTTAGTTGTCAGGAACATTATCTAGGAGCCCTGATACCCTAAGGCCACCATATTGTGAAAAAACCCAAACCACCTGGTGGATAGTATTATGGTATTATTTCAACTTCATCCAGGATGAAGCTATCCTTGCCTGTGTTGAATTTTGTTCTTATTAATTACTGTCTTATTGCCCAGTATAGATGTTATATATCTACTTGATAGGCTGAAAGAGAGAAAGAAATATGCATCATGCCCACTAATACCTTTCTTTCCAAGAGTAACCTAAATTCTGACTTCCTTCACCAAAGATTAGTTTTGCCTACTTTTGAACTGAATATAAATGGAGTCTTTCAGTGTATGCTTTTGTTTCTGGTGTTTTCTCTGCAACATAATATTTCTGAGATTTACCTATGGTATTGTGTATTTTAGTAGTGTATTATTCAGTATATAATTGAATTTTAAAGTGACCATGAGTTCAGAAATTAAATATAAGTTCCTTGAAAGCAGGGATCTTGCACTGTACTTTGTGGCTTACCCTCAGAGTTTAAAATAAATACTGGCTGAATAAATTAACATAGTATTTCTCTTTTAGTCTTTCTTTTTAACCTATCTCCATGTCAATAACGTAAAATAGAGCACATTTCTGCCTTCCTGCACCACCCAAGGTAGTAGCTTATTGAGCTGGTTTCTAAAAGATAATAGAAGTAGTTTCTAGCAGGTAAATACTTTTTTTAGTGACTAAATAGGAAGATTGCTGACTTCAGAATTGTTAATTTTTTAAACAATAGTAAAATAATCAGAATCATCTGGTTCTAAATAGGTCAAGCTACCATACTTTGATCTAAGTACAAATTATATTAATATTAAAACAATATTTGAATTCTGAAAGTCTGATTTTGAAAAATATCAGGTCTACCTTTATTTTATTAGACCTACTCCACAGGGAAAGCCTTTTTCTACTCTCTTATACTATTTTGTTTACTATTTAATGCTGTGTATGTATTTATATTTTTCCAGTTTTATTGAGACATAATTGCCATATAACATGTAGTAGTTTAAGGCATGCAATATAATGATTTGATATATGTATATATTGTGAGTTCCTTGAGTAAGTCTTTGACCATTTATTTTGCTGGCTACTCAATGACTTTTGGCCTATAGGTACATGCTTTCAAGTTCTAGGAAATTTTCTTGTATTTGATAAAATCTCTTTTTTTCTTTGCCTTTTCCTTCTAAAACTTCTATCGGTCTGAAATTGAACATAGTGGATATTAAGATTCATTCACAACATATATTTCACCCCATAAAGTGAGTCTCAACCAATCATAATAAACTTAACCTTTGTATAAGTCAATGTTTCAAAGATAAGCAGCCTAAACTAGTTTGGGATAATAATAAAGGAAGAGAAATTTCCACAATATTCTGGGAGAGATAAGACCGGCTCTCCCTGCGGCTTGCTATGAACAAAGAAAGTCTTCATTTTAGGTGCTGCTTGTAGCAACTTTATGGCACCAGAGGAACCAGACATGGGATCATGGTAGAACTGTGGGTAAGAGAATCAGGTTAAGAGAATCTGAGATCCTAATGACAAGGAAAAACTAGAGCTCACCCTGTCTCTCTTAAATAAAAATTGTCCTTATTTTTAATAGGGGTTTGAGATTGATTTTTCTTACTTGAAACCCAAGGCATCCTAACTATAATATATTGATATCCTCTATAAGTTTCTCAAAGTTTCATGGATTTTATAAAAATACAGATTCTGATTTAATAGATCTGGAATGGGGCCTGAGAATCTGTGTTTCTGGCAAGTTCCCAAGAAATGTCCATGCTTCTAGTCTGTAGGCCATACTTTGAGTACCAAGGTTAGATCTAGATGGATCTTATTTCCTTATATATTCTCTCATATCTTTTGATACTGTTTCATATCTTTGGCTTTAAAAAATTGTTTCCCGGGAGATTTCTTTGTTATAATATTTTTATTGTATTTCTTCAATTATCATTAAAAAGTTAAGCTATCTCTCTTGTTTTCAAATCATTTCTTTTTTATAACATCCATTCTTTCATAGATACACTTTTTCCCCATCCTTCTGAAGATATGAAGTATAGCGTTTTTGGATAGTTTTCTTTTATATCCTGTATTGTTTTGGGGTTTTTGTTTTGTTTTGTTTTCAGTTTATTTTTTAGAATCCCTCTTTCATACTAGATTTTTTCCTTTTCTGGTGACCCCTGAATGCCTAGTTATATTTAAATGAAACTCTAATGAAATAATTGGTAGCTTTGTCTGTAGGTAAAGAGTGGAGGCTGCTTTGTTGGCTAGTGGAATTCTCATTAAGGTGAGATAGATTTTCTAGCAGTGTATCCCCAAGTATCTCTATGTAAAGTATTTTTCAAGAAGTAGCTTCTCCAGATAAGAATTTCAGTCTTCTGTCCTGAGGCTGGAAGTAATGTTGGTGTAAACACTCACTGGTTTCTGTGAGCAGAGTGGAGGAAGGAGGCTAAGGGGCACACAACTTAGCACGTAGACATTTGCTTTCCTGCCCTTATATTCAAGCCCAGCTCCTCTCAGGCCTGTTTATCCAGAACATTACACTTTGCTTCTCTAGGGGTTATAGAAGGAAGGTAGATCCTTTAGCTGCCTTGAATGAAGGAGAGAATCGGGTACATGGGAAATGTCCCACTTTCTGTAAACAAATAACCCACGCCTCTTATGTTTGGATCTACATCTAAATCCAGACTTCCATGTCACCAAGTAGTATGCCTTTTAGGGTTTAGCAGGGACAAATTGGCTCACTTCTCCCTAGTATACCTTTCTGTAGGCATTTAGGCTGTGATTTACTTAGTCCTATGATGTCCATTATCACCTTTCATCTGTTTTCATATTTCAAGTCTTCATTTACTTAGTCAAACTTTGTAAACTTTGGAAACAAATGCATAAGGCAAAGTAGAGGAATGCTTATTCCTCTAGCATATAAAGGTAATAATGGGTTCCATCAAAGGATACTTAACAATAATTGAGCTATAGAAAGAAAATTTAGCTCTATTTCATTAATTATTAAAATAGATATCAACATTTTCAAATTTATGCCATTTGAACTTGAAACATTTCATAAAGCACAGTGTCTTCTAAGCATTTGAAGGAGAATGCTCAAATTATGAGGCTTGACACATTTGAGAATGAGAAGTTAACATAGCAGGGAGGAGGAATTGGAGGGTGGACAGGAAACCAGAATTCTGGATGCAGGACGTGAAGGGCAAGCTATGTCATCAAAAGAAATTTGGGTTCCATTTGTATAGGTACTTGATAGGTAGGTAATTGGAAAGTGATCATCTTGAATTTCTAAACAAGGAATCTATATGATCAGAAATGTTTTTAGATAGATATATTTGGCAGCAATATGGAGGAGAGATTGAAGGTAAAGATAGCAGCCAGATAGTTGTGATTATATTGATAAGATGTGAGAGTCTGAATGAAGTATTGATGGACAGAAAGAGACAAATTGAACAATATTTAAGGGGCTGAATTATTAGGAGTTGGAAATTGGGTGTGGAGACAAAGGAAAGTGGCAGAGGTATATATGCCTCTTATAATATTTCTTTGTTTCACTTCTGATTTCAGCTGCAATGATGTTAGATGATTTCTATGCCCTCTGGAAGTACAGGGAATACCCAGCCTGTGTCCTACTCTCAGCAGCCCTTAACTACTGGGAAATAGGTATTTGGAAAAATTCTATAGCCTCATATCCTTCAGTGGGAAAATCTGGAAGCTTATTCTACATGGTTCCTCAGAAATTCCCATGTGGAATTGAACTGCCCTTGCTCATAACAAGAACCCACTCAGTAACACTCTATACTGGCTCTTTCTCCTTCCTTGTCTCATGCTCCTTGATCTCTCACTCCTGCTTCCTAGGTTTACCTTCCAAATAGACTCTTGTACACATTTCATGGTTCCAGATTCTGCTTTTGGAGGGAGCTGGTTGAAGACAGGGAGGATTAAAGGATGACTAGAATGCATGGCTAGATGAATAGGGAGGTGAGGACCTACACAGAGAATGCTGGTAGTGGCAACTGAATTTGGTTCAGGATGTATTGAATTTGGGGAACCTATGGAATATTCAGCTGAAGAGGTATGGAGGGGAGAAGCAGGGTCCTTGTGAATCATCAGCATTAGGGTCGAGGAAGAGAATGAAACCACACAAGTAGAGAGATGGTTCAGGGAGATGTAAAATAAGGGAGGTAGACAAAACCTTGGAGAACACCAACATTTACAGGGGTGGACAAAGGTAAAAATTGTGTTGTGTTCATTGTATCTGACCTCTAGGGAGTGCCTGGCACATGGTAATACTCAGTAAACATTTGTCCAATAACTGAAGGAGACTGAGATGGAGTGAACATAAGTTTGGAGAACCAGGAAAACCAGGGCCATATTCAGGAGAGTATAGAATGGAGAAAATGTCAAATGTCATGGTAGTTTCACCTAGTACATTGGCTGAATTTTGTCACTGGGGGACTTTGCTGTCTTTACTGAGAGAAGCAGGAGGAGAAAGTTCAAAGAACAGATGTCGAAGGGCTATGGAATCAATGTGCCTTCATAGCGGGGATGGAGATTTTGGCCAGATTTGTTTTTTGATTGTGATTTTGAAACTAACATAAGCTGGTTGAAGAAATTTGGAAAGTATAGTAGAGTATAAAGTAGAAACTAATGATCAATCAAGATCCCTCCACTCTTCCATCCTTTCTTCCATGACAAACACTATTAACAGATTGGGGGTATTAGGGTGAACCACCTGAAAGATTCTGTAGGTCAAAACAGTTGAATATTGACAATTTCCAAAAGTTTGAGGTCTGTTTCTTTGCAGAGAGAGGACCACTCTTTTAAGAGGTGGAGAAGGAAGGAAGAATATATAGGAGTAAGTTGTGGGGGTCTGCATAATTTAGGCAAAGGTTTAAAGTTTTAAAATACAATAACTTTTTTTTTTTTTTTTTAGGATAAGAACATCATAAAAGGGGTGCCTGGGTGGCTCGGCAGTTGAGCGCCTGCCTTCGGCCCAAGGTGTGATCCTGGAGTCCCGGGATCGAGTCCTACATTGGGCTCCCTGAATGAAACCTGAGTCTCTCTCTGCCTATGTCTCTGCCTCTCTCTCTCTCTCTCTCTCTCTCTCTCTCTCTCTCTGTGTCTCTCATGAATAAATAAATAAAATCTTTTTTTAAAAAAGAACATCATAAAATATTTTGGTAAGCTAAGAAGTAGAAGGAAGGTTACAACAACTGATGGGAGTTGTTTACTGGGTTAGAAATATGAGAATTGCCTTCTACTTCTTGATGTGGTATGTGCTTTTCTCTAGTAGCAATGGGCAATTGGGGGCTGCTAGATAGGGACTGCAAGGTGGCAGCTCCCAGAAAAACAGGCCCGACTTCTTTGCTGTGGTTGCAGGGGCCAATGAGCTTTCCCATTCTGGGCCTTGTCCTGTACTTGAACCCAAACAGCTTGGGACAGAACATGCTGAAGTTCTTATCAGGGAATGGATCATAGTTCAGGCCACACTCTGGGCTGCTATGTAAACAGGCTGTTTGAAGTGATTGGAGCCTCAACCTCAAGGTAGGAAGCAAGATGCTCATGTTTATTTTTGGAGTGGAATTTTGTGGTCCAATCTGTAGAGAGTTTGCTTCATCATCCGGAAAACCATTGGAGCACTGGGATGCCAGAAGAGGATTCTGCTTCCAGATGTCCCTAGGGAGCCAACCAGGTTTCAGACATTAGAGCTCAGCCACTATAGATTTCCTGCAGCACAGAGGTAAGCAGAAGAAGGACACACAGAAGAATTATTAGTTCTTGTTTTATTTTATTTTATATTTTATTTTATTTATCCATGAGAGACACACACACACACACACACAGAGGCAGAGACACAGGCAGAGGGAGAAGCAGGCTCCATGCAGTAGCCTGATGAGGGACTCGATCTTGGGACTCCAGGATCATGTTCTGAGCTGAAGGCAGAGGCTCAACTGCTGAGCCACCCAGGCATCCCAATCTTGTTTTATTTTTAAAAATACAGGAGGACAATAGGGACTAATCAAGCCTTTAGTATAGTTAAACAAACAAACAAACAAAAAACCCCTAAACTCTAATTAGAAAGTCAGATGTCCTATTCACAAATGAGAAATGAAGTATTTTAAAACCAAAAACAATTATTATGAAGGAAAACCAAAATATCTCCAGTGAAAGGCCTTATGCTCTCTACTTATAATACATGGACCCTTTAGTCACTGACTTCTACCTCTTTCTTTTCAGAAGCTGGAAGCTGACAAGCAACTGAGATTTAGTGTGCTCTGGGTCCACAGGCTGCACCCTGGAAGGAATCCCCCCCCCCCCACAGCAGACAAAAAAATCATTATCTCAGGGGGATCAGTGACACTGGATCCTTTTGCCTTATATCTACCATAGGGCTATACCTTACGATGGAATCTTAAGGAGATCTCGTTGTTATTGTACTTAATTAAGACCCTTTGGTAGAAACCTTTTCATGAATTTGTTTGAAAGTAACTGGGGTTAGAGGGGCTTGAGTTGATTCTGTATTTTTTTTTAAGATTTTATTTATTTATTCATGAGAGACAGAGAGAGAGAGAGAGAGGCAGAGACACAGGCAGAGGGAGAAGCAGGCTCCCCGTGGAGATCCTGATGTGAGACTCGATTCCAGGACCCCAGTATTACGACCTGAGCCAAAGGCAGACACTCAACCACTGAGTCACCCAGGTGCCCCCAATTATGTATTTTTAATCAAGGTCAAGCCAAACTGCTTTACAGTGTCTTCTTCATTTCAGGCATCGGTTACCTCTCCTGTTTTGTCCCCTCCTCTCCCTGGAGTCTGTGGCTTAACTTGCAAACAGTAGCAACACAAGCTAATGTGGACCTGGCCGTACTGTATTACAGGCACTGGGCTAATGGCTCTATGTGCTGGATCCCCTTTTATCTTCAGCCACATTGTAAGCCAACATGATGATTATTCCCACCTCCCTCATGAGGACACCAAGTTTTAGAAAGGCTAAATGACTTGCTTAGGGCCACACAGTTTCAGAACCACTTTAAACAATGTGGTATCATTGCCAGGCTGCTCTTGCTAACACGATCAATTTCTGTATGAATAGAGGGAGTGGGGAGCACCTAGGCCAGTGTGTCTCATACATCCCATAGAAGGACAGTTCCATGAGAACTAGCAGTTTGCTGCTTCACTGACAGTCATTTCCAATAATTTGGAAGTTAACATCTCTAAAATCTTGTTAGAAATAGAAAGATAATGATGCTTAAGTTTGCAGGGAGAGCACTGTGAGTGGTCTAACTGCCTGAAATGATCAAATAAATAAAATAGTTTCTTACTGTTTCTATTACTGACTTGAGAATAAACAGTGGTGGTCTCAAAATTTGGGACTCCCTTCTCCCACATATCACCCTGGATACACTGGAAGGCAAAGACTAACGTAATGCCTATTCCTAGGAATTTATGTTTCCAATCACCTGATCACTTAAATTTAAAGCTGGTTCAGAAAAGAAAAAGAAAGGCAATTAACTTAGACCCCCAAATGGCAAATCTGACTCTTTCATTTATATTCAAGACCATTTCTCCACAGCTTCCTAACCAATATGTGTTTCAGGCAAGTCCAAACTGTCCTAATTCTAGGACATATATATATATTTTTTTCATTTAGGCTTTTTCTTACTCTGGAGCAGTGGTTTGGGTAGTAGACTGTGACCCAGATGCTATGTTCTAGCGTTGGTTCTGCTTCCATTGCTGTGTCACTTTAGGTGAGCGACTTAGTCTTTTTAGACTTCCCATTCCTGCTTGGATTAAACTGGATGTCTTTAATGGGGAGCCCATTGGACTCTGAGTGGATTCATAATATATACAGATTTTAAAAAAATTCCTGAAACTTCTTTGCAAGGGGGCACCTGGGTGGCTCAGTGGTTGAGTGTCTGCCTTTGCTCAGGTCATGATCCTGGGATCAAGTTCCACATAAGACTTCCCATGGGGAGCCTACTTCTCTCTCTGCCTCTCCCTTCTCCCCTGTTTCTCTCTCTGTGTGTCTCTTATGAATAAATAAAACCTAAAAAAAGTTCTATGTGAGATTGTAAATATAGTTTGGAAGCCAAGGAGTCAATATCTCTCCATGGATTTTCAAAGGCTACATGATCCCAAAGAAATTAGGAGCTTCTGACTTCAATGATCACAACAAGGCCTTCCTTGGCCAAGATTTTTCTAATGGCAGTTATTTTTTAGTGAGTTCTGTTTATAAGGTATGCATTTGTATTCTTTAGAGATTGCCACCGTCCCTTTGAGAATTGATTTCATAAACCAGAGAAACAGGTGTAATCCACTGTAGAGTCCACTTTTTGTACTGTCCTGAGTCCAGAGGGACAGATCATTTGACTGGAACATCCAGAGGCTCAGCCTAGGGAACTGGTTTTGAGAGGCATTGTCTATTTGCTTAGTGTTAGATGCACATTCCTGATCAATAAAAAGGTATTTTTGGAAGTGAGACACAAGTCAATCTTCAGGAATGACAAAACATCCAAAAGTCAAAGAGAATGGCTTAACAACATGAAAACCAACCAACTGAATTAAAACAAAACAAATGAACAACCAAGAATAATAGCTGATGTATATCTTTGATTCCTACACTATTGTTTGCTATTCTGTTTCTTCTGTTCCTTAACTGGTTTTCCAGTCAGTTCTTCCAATAGTCTACATCCACAACTATACGTAGATATGATGTATGAGCTTGGTGTAAAGAAACACTCAGCAATTGGAGTTGGGGCTCATGCATGTGATGTCTGTAATAACTGTAACAGGGAATCCTGGAGTAAGAGTTGGTGAAAAGGAAAAACTAGCTCAGTGGCTATGAGAACACATTGTTTCCAAAGAACCCTGCCCAGTAGCTTCAGAGTAATTTATCTACACCAAGGGGAAGAGAGGAGGCCTGGTGTTAAGCTAATGTGCCTGAGTTTTATCTACTTGATCTTTTAGGTCTGTCAGCTGGCAGCAACCACTACAGCTGATAAGGTGGGACTTATACTTGGGCTTATCTGTAGTCATGGAATCTACAGGAAGAAGTTCTGATCCATGACAATCCAGAAGTTAGACCTCAGAGATCCAGCAGATATAGTTGCAGATTTATGTTTTATCTGTTGCTAAGTTTATACCTGGGTTTTATAGGATGCTGAAGTATAAGTTTGCACTCTCCATTCAAGTAGACTCCACTCTTCATGCTGTATTTGCAAAGAACTTTTGTACCGTATTTGTTTGGGTGGCATGTGCTTAGTAAACATTTGCTGGAGTAAGAGTCCCTCACATCAAAAACGGTTAGTAGGTAAGCTTTAATCATTTCATGTTCTTGTGATGCCATTGATTCATTCAATACATAAACTATTCCAAGACATTGCTAAATGAATTGCTTCTTGGCTTTCTTAGTTCTTTATGTCTCTTTATGATCAACCCAATAATATCTACCATATTTTTATTTTCCCTAGTTGAAATACTTCAAGAAATGTCAGGCAATGATTTTTTTTTTTTTTTTTTTAGCTGTTAAGTATTTTATTGAAACGAGATGCCCTGCTGTACCGTCACCATCCAGCCACCTCCCTCACCTGCCAAAGTGTGGCTGGGTGCCTAGAAAGGCCCAACGATGTAGGTAAGTTCAGACCCAATAGTGTCAGACGTGGAAGACTCCAGACTGAGAAACTGGTTATCAAAGCAGGAACCCAGATGAGGAGAATCGTCAGTTGACAAATATTTAAGTGATAAAAGCATTTTAGGAAGGGAGATGAATGCATGACAAGAAGTTCTGAACAGAAGTGCCGGTGACCTCTCCTCCTTGGAGCCCCTCAAGCCTAATGGGCTTTGCTGACTAGTCTCCAGGGGCTCAAGTGGTCAACTGTGGTCACAGCCAAAGATGCCAGGGCAGATTGGCTGTGGTCCCTGCAGATGGCATCAGTGAGGACTCGTCCTGGTGCACAAGGTAGAAAATTCTAAGAGAAAGCCTCAAGACTTCAGGAAATGTCAGGCAATGATGTGTTCTATGTATTAGCCCACTTACCACAAGTTGTGCGTGTGTGTCTGTTTATGGTTGTATGATTCTGGTAAATGTGCAACAGGCGGAAAAAGCCTGTGGTTTTTCTTTTACAAACTAAAAAGGAGGTAGAAGATCTGTATGGTTGGAAGTAATGGTAAATTCTAGGAATTACGAAACTTGCATCTCTCTTTGCTTTGGAGTGAACTGTATTCTAAGCAAGGATTTTTTGACCAATGAATTTATCTGTTGATTAAAATATGCTGGGATGAATTTCTTGGCTACAGGAGGACTGGATCCAGTAGATGGAGAAAAATGGTCAATGTTAGGAGACTTCTGCTATCTCAAAATGACAACTCTCTAGCCTTTTCAATGGTGGTATATCATGAACACACATCGAAGGAAAATTGTAAGTGATTTAGTATCTGAACACATATGTTGCAATTTCTTGAGTTCGTGTAATCTCTAAGAAACGGGTTGAGAGCAGAAAGGATTAACTATGAAGATCCTCAATTATAGAAGGGATGACTGTCTCTTCACTTGTTCTTCTCTCCTTGGTGAGAATTCTAGTAAACAAGGCAGGGAGATTTTAGTAAACAAGTGGAGAGGGAAAAAGAAGTAATTGAAAATCTGTGAAGTAGATTTCAGGAACTATCAGAAACCGTTATTTTATTGGTGGAGATTTCTCTGATAAAATAATAATCTCTTAAAGACTTTTCATCCCTTTGTGAAATAACACTGTATGAAGTAATACTAATTGAAGTCCTTCCCCATGTGAGCAGATAGCTTATGACATTGACACACACACATACTTATGTAGGGAAAAAGATTTCCCTTACGTCGCCAAAATGTTGCTTTGATAAGTATCATATTTGGAACCCTAATTGTGTTCATTCTGTAGGAAACTGTTTTGGCCAGTGGTCATTCCACATAGACTTTAATGTATAAAGCCATAGTGGTTCCTTTCCTGGTAAGCTTATTATTGGAATATAAGATGCATACAGAATGATTACAAATCCTAAGCATGTATCTTCATAAATTTCCCCAAATATATTGAAAACAATACCCATTATCAAGACAAAAAGCACTGCTATGCCCCTGTTAGCCTTCCTTGTAACTTACCCAATTATTCTGACATTCCATCCACATGGATTAGTTTTTCCTCCTTTTGAACTTCATATAAATGGAAGCATACAGTACATATTATTTGTGTTTGGCTTCCTATCATGTTTATGAAATTCATCAATGATGTTACATGTGTCAATAGTTCATACTTTTCATTGCTTTGTACTATTCCATTGTATCAACACAACACAATTTATCCATTCTATTGATGGTAAATGTCTGAGTTGTTTCCAATTTGGGGCTATTAACATTCTTGTATATATCCTTTGTTAGACATAGTAACTCCTTTCTAGTGAGAAATGGAATTTTTGGATCAGAGAGTATGTACATTTCACCATTAATAAATAGGCAAAAGAGTGTCTCAAAGTGATCCTTCCAATTTATAATTCTTTCTACAGTGTTTGAAGGGTCCTGCTGTTCCATATTCTCATGAACACTGGGTAATTTTAGTTATGCTGGTGGTTGTTTAATAATATCTTTCTGTGATTTTAATTTGCACTTCTCTGATGCCTTACAAATCTTTGTATGGGTATTGGTCCTTTGGGTAGTCTCTTTTATAAAATGTCTGTTCAAGTCTATTACCCATTTTAGAAATGGTATTGACTCTCTTTTCCTTGTTGATTAAGAGTTCTTTATATATTATCGTGGAGTCCTTTCTCTCCATGAGTGTCTTTCCTTTTCCTGTTTAGCGTTACCTTTTGGTGATGCAAGTTCTTAATTTAAGTGAAGCCCAATTTATCAATATTTAACGTTACTACTTGAAGTTTTTGTGCCCATGCCAAGGGAATAAAGATATTCTCCTACTTGCTTCAAGAAACTTTATTGTTTTACTTTTCACATTTAGGTCTGTGATCTACATGATATTCAGTTGGGTAAATCCTCCAACTTTAGGATTTCTTTGGGATTTCTTTAGTTTTTCTTTAGGATTTCTTTGGGTATTCTTAGTCTTTTGCATTTTCATTTCCACTAGAGTATCAGTATGTCAATTTCCATTTAAAACCTGCTGGGAATTATTATTGGAATTGTACTGACTATAGTACAATCATTTGGAAAGAATTTATATCTTATGATACTAAATTTTCCAATCTGTGAACAGTGTCTGTCCTTCCCTTTTTATTTGGGCATTTAATTTCTTTCAGTAAAATATTATAGCTACCTAAGAGTCTGCATTATGTTTCCATGATTTATCAATGTTTAATATAAACCTTATATAAGTTATATGTAGTATAAATTCATAGTTTTACTACTTCCCAGAGCATTTATCACTTCCATGTTTTATATTGTGGTTTTCTTTTTTATGCCACATTTATTGGAATATACTTCACATGGAGTAAAATTCACCGTTTTTATATATACAGTTCTATGTGTTTGACAAAGATAACCATTTAACTACCCACAATCAAGATATAAAATATTGCCATAACCACAAATACCCAAAATTTTCCTGTGTTTCTTTATGATCAATATTCTCACCACAGCCCTTGGTAGCCAGTAATATAATTTTTATTTTTAATACTTTTTTAAAAAGATTTTATTTATTTGAGAGAGAGAGAGAGCGAGCACATGAGCAGGGGAAGCAGCAGAGGGAGAAGGAGAAGTAGACTCCCCACTGAGCAGGGAGCCTGATATGGGGCTTGATCCAAGGACCCCAAGATCATGACCTGAGCCAAAGGCAGATTTTAACTAACTGAGCCACCCAGGCACCCTGCTTTGAATACTTTTATGTATTTCAGAGCGTCTTCTAGATGGAACATACAGTTAAACAAATAGAGTGTCTTCTTTCACATGGTGTAATGCTTTTGAGATTTATGCATGTTGTTGCATGTATCAATAGTTCATTCTTTTTTATGACTGAGGAGTATTCCATTGTGTGGATCCATCACAATTTGTTTATCTATTCACTGATTGATGGACATTATTTAAAGTTTTTGATTATTATGAATAAAGCCACTATGAACATTCTGTAGAGGCTTTTGTATAGACATATGTTTTTATTTCTCTTGCAAAATACATATCTGATAAAGATCTTGTGACCAGAATAAAGTGCTTTCACCACTCAACAATAAGAAAACAAACAGCTCAATTTCAAAATGGAAAAATGTTTTGAAGAAACATATCTCAGAAAATACATGGATGGAAATAAACACATGAAAAGATATTCAATATTATTAGTCATTAAAAAAATATGAATTAAAACCTCAGTGAGATATTGCCTCATACTATTTGAATGGCTAAAATTAAAAAATAAAAATGACAAAACTAAATTCTTATGAGTACTATGAAGGAACTGGAACTCTTTTACATTGCTGGTGGGAAAGCAAATATACAACCAGTTTGTTTTTATTCATTTCAGTGAAATGATATCACAAGACATTATTGTTTTACACCTAATATTAATAATATTAACAAAAATAATATTAGTTATATTTAACCCATACCTTTACAATTTCCATTGCTTCTTAGTGGCCCCCAGTTTTTCTGTGTTTCTGAGATTCTTTTCCTTCTACTTAAACAACTATAATACTTCTCTTAGTGCAAGGCTGCTGGTGACAAATTCTCTTGTTTTAGTTGTCTAGAAATGTATCTATTTTGCCTTTACTTTTATAGGAGATTTTCTCTGCGTATATAAATTGAAGCTTGTAGTTTTCTCATAGCACTTCAAATAATTTCTTCCCCTGTCTTCTGGCTTCCATGGTTTCTGTTAAGAGGTTAGTCATAAATCCCATTGTTTATATGACTTTCTTGAATCCAGACTTCTGAGCTTTATGGGGGAAAAAAAAGGATTTTATTTTATTTTTTAAGATTTTATGTATTTATTCACAAGAGACACAGAGAAAGAGGCAGAGACATAGGCAGAGGGAGAAGCAGGCTCCCTGTGGGGAGCGGGACTCAATCCCAGGACCCCAGGATCATGGCCTGAGCAGAAGGCAGATGCTCAACCACTGAGCCACCCAGGCATCCCAAAAGGATTTTACTTAAACTTTAAATAATCTTCATGTTTTTTTTCTATAAGAAGGAAGAATATGTTCAACATGTGTTTGAAATTTATAAGAGAACATTTGGTGGGTTCTTTCATCCATGAATATCTGTCTAGCTTCCTAAGTACTTTAATCTTGCTTAGTTTCACAAAATCCTTGGAGATAAGGAGCAGCTGATTTTCTAAATGAGAAATATGTGGAGTGTAGTGCTTACCTGAAGTCCCCCAGGGAGAAGAGCTGGACAGCTAAAAGTAGAACCCTGTAAAGGAAACTTAGTTTTCAGGTGCTAAAGCTTTCTCTCTTCAAGAATACAATAACAACCAAGCCTCTCTTTCTGCAATGGGGTTAAAGAAATTACTCCTTCCTTTTAATGTATTTTGAAGTTCACATTTTAATGTATTTTGGAGAACCTAACAGACCTGGGTGAACTGTGGACAGGCTGCCTTTGTGAGCACACAAGGACCAGGAGAGAGGATACAAAGCCATTGACTAAATGATGCAGATGTTGACAACCTCTGTTCAATTTGTTCATATTCTGGAGTCCTGGCATTAATTATATTAGCTAACTTCAATGAATCAGTGGTTTTTTTTTGTTGTTCTAAGTTTTATTAAGGAAAAATATGAGAAGATGCTATAGAAACAGGAAGAAAGCAAATAAATCAAACTCAGCTTGGTTTGCTTAACAAAGGATGTTTTTTGTGGTGATGGCCCAGAATGTCCTATAAGCAAAATTGGGGACCCTTTACTCTGAATGTTCATTGTCCTATATATCTCTATAAAAATTTGATCATTTATGAGGTAAAATTAAATTTTTAGAAGTAAAAGACTCTTATTTCCTTGTCATTGGATGTGTTTAGTGGAGTGACAAGGAGAGATGAAATAATAGGATATTCTATGTGAGTTTTGTTTCACTGATCTCAGCCAACATTGTATACTCATCTCCACTTCTATGTCAGTTCTTTCTATTGGCACACTTGTGGGTAGCCATTCTTTTTTAAGTAGTACCTTGTATTAGATGAGGATCAGAACTCAATGTCAGCCAGAAACCCCCGTTGAAGAAGAACAAATGAAATCTTTGCCAAGTGCATGTACTCCTGGTACTGATTTCTGGACCCAACTTGTTTATTACAGTTGACCATCATTATTTCAAAGAGGTTCTTTTTGCTTTTTTTCTTTTTTAAAAGACCCCCCCCCGCCCCACCCCGCTCCGTTTGCTTTCGTTGTCAGCTGAAATTCTTGCTATCAGCTGCTTCAAAGAATGTGACTGTGGTACTTGGACCAGATCCACTTATAAGGAGTGGAGTCCTGTCAGTGTCTTAAATACTTCCTGATCTTCCTTGCAGCTTCACAGAGCTCATAGTTATTGCAAAGAGATAGGCTGGAAGGTACAATGCTTGTATATCAGAGAGGGATTTTGTTTCTAAAAAAGTAGCTTTCATAGGGGTTCAAAAAAGTACTTAGTTTGAACAGAACACCCCATTCGAAAATGAATTACTCACATAGAAGCATATATAATCTATACCTAAGATAGAGAAAAGCCTTTTAATAAAGAGTAAGATAGGTTTTATAGTTTTATGGTCATTAGGTTTTATAGATACAGTGATAGATTAGGCTATATTGGTGAGGAGTTTCAAATAATTTAAAGAATGTTTTAGTTTGTTATTAATCCTCATGGTGATCATAGTGAATCCCACACCCAGCACCTTATCCAGGGCTTCTGTCAATGGAAGGTGCCAGGTATACCTTTGAGATCAAGTTTAGCTCAGTTTTTGCAGGCTACATGGATCTGTCTTGGGCAATTAAAATACGCTAAATAGAGTTGGGAATATCCCAAGCAAACCAACTGAAGCAGGGATTGTTGTGGGTATGTGTGTGTTAGAAAGAGAAGTGTATTGCATGAATGCCAGAAGTAAGCTAAGCCTAGTTAGAAAAGGTAAAGAGAACAAAATGAGGTGTGTGATCCTTTAAAAGCATTCTTTTTTTGTTTTTTAAGATTTTATTTATTTGAGATAGAGTCAGAAAGAGAAAAAGAGAGAGAGAGAGAGAGCGCGCACGCACAAGCAGAGGGAGTAGTAAGCAGAAGGAGAGGGAGAAGCAGGCTCCTCACGGAGCAGGGGATTGATTCCAAGACTCTGGGATCATGACCTGAGCAGAAGGTAGATGCTTAACTGACCAAGCCACTCAGGCACCCTAAAAGCATTCTTCTGAAAAGATTACAGGGTTTGGAATCAGAGAGACCGGGTTGGAAATGACCCTTCCACATACAATGTGCAGGATTCTAGACAAGTTGTTTCACTTCTCTCTGAGTGCCAGAGCTTTGGTTTCAATATCATGGAACTATTTATAATGAAGAAGATGAAAGCAATAAAGAAGTACAGTAGATATAGGGAAGAGGAGGAAGGAAGAGATAAGAAAGATAAAAACTGGAAGGTAGAGGAGATGAGAAGAAAAGATTGTGACAATTAGGGACACCATCTGAAAAGCATGATGCCTGACATAGAGCACATACTTAATAAATTGACATTGCTGTTACTGTCCTGTTATTGTAACTTTGTTTCTATATGTAGATTGAAACACATAATTTGAGCTGGCACATGACTGCAACTATGGAATATTTTGGCACTAAACTATTAAACTATTTTTAAATTATTCTTGCGAGGTCAGGAGCATTTAAATGTTGACTTTTAAAGAGAAATTGCTTGGACTTCTTACCTGCATTTAAAATAATCCAAGGTGAACACCTAAATAAATAAATAAATAAATAAATAAATAAATAAATAAAACAAAAACAATAATTTTCTATAAGAACAAGAGAAAAATCACAGAAAATCAAAGTCAAGGTCCTCTTCAATCTCTACTTTGTGTGATTTTTTTTTTTTTACAAATATTTTCTGAATTCTTTGACATGATGGTAATCTTCTAGAGGTTATTTCATCCTCTGATTTTTAGACAATTTTCTTTAAATAGAAGATCCTTCCCTTGTTAAGATTTCTGTAATTCTAAATTGTGAAGGCATGGTATAATTAAGTTTAAAAGAGCATGTAAACAATTAGGAGGGAATTTGGCTTGTGTTTAAGAAAAAAAATCAGTGTATTATTGAGTAAAAGACATTCGTGAGGAAGAAAACAATTAAATAAGTGACTGAAGCGCCCTAGGGAAATATTAGCTTACAATGACTTCTTGTGCAGCCAGTTAAAGCAGGCGATTGATTCAGTGACAGGCTTTACAGGAAACATTAAAAAGCCCAGATGGCTCAAGTTTATGTTTACAGAGTAGCTGGGAAAGGCAGTTAAATCCTGCAAGTGCCACTCAGTTAACCAGAAGATTTTTAGTTCTGAGGACAAGAGCAATGTTGAAAAGGGGTTGAACAGAAAGGAAAAGAAGAAGAGCAAGGAGAAGAGGGCAAATAAGATGAAAAGATAATGAGGTTGAAAAGGATAGTGAGGAAGATGAAGAAGTAAAATGAATGTAGAAAAGAGAAAGAAGAAGGAAGATGAAAATGGGGTATAAAAAAGAATGAGGGAAAACAAGGCCTGTAAACACACTGGTGTTCTGGTAACTCATGTTTCTGTTTTATTTATTTATTTTTTTTGTGTGTGTGTTATAATAGAATTAGATGGTTTGGGGACAAAGGGAAAGGGCGTATTTTAAGCAGGTTCAGCTCTGGACTATTCTATTGGGTAAGGTAGCACCTGGTTCCGATGGTGAATTAGCCTCTGTATAATACAGCAGTGACTTTGATGATATATTTAGAATAGTTTCAGGATTCATCTGCAATGGGGTTTATATGGTTCTGTGACAAAAACATTAACATATTCCACCAAAAAAAAATGTGTCTATGAAGAGTGACATTAGATTATTTACATATTGGCTTCACTAGCCAATGGTTGGAGTAAAATTCATTCCCAGAGAATGAAGTGAATATTCATAAACTTTGAGGAGGTAGAAGAATAATTCTGCTGTTGACAAACCTAATTATAACATAAATTAGTTTAATCTTCTGACTTAAGAGCAAGGTTTCCCAACGGTAGCACTACTGACATTTAGACTGAATAATTCTTTCTTGTGAGAGATTGTCCTCTGCATTGTAGGATAAGTAGCATCCTTGTTCTCTATACACTAAATGCCAGTCACTCCCCTCCCCCTGAGTTGTGACCATCAAAAATGTCTTCAGACATTTCCAAATGTCCTCAGTGGGCAAAATCGCCCCCAGTGGAGAACTACTGCTCTAGAGGCATTGACTAAAGCTTACCAATTCACTACACCAAGAAAAAAAATAAGCTGGCTAGATTTAAATGAAGATATCATAGATCTGTGCACCCTTGTTTTAAGATTTTCACAAGTGTTATTTCTTTCTTATTCATATATGTTCCTGGGGAGAAAATTAAGAGAGATGATATTATACCTCTTTTCCCAAGGCAAGTGAGATACAGAGAAAAAGTAGGCTCCAAAGCACATAATGTCTTAGTTTGGATTCTCCCAGAAGACGACCCTGAGACAAGGATCTTATGCAAGTAGTTTATGTGGGTGATGCTCCCAGGAAACCTCAGTTGGGGAATCAAAAAAAGAAAAGAGGCAACCAATAAATTAATTCACTACCTCATTGAACTGAAGTTTAATCTGGCTGGGCAACTCTGAGGGCCAGGGTAAAACATGCACCTCAAAGTTATCCCATGGTGGGGGGGGGGCACGGGCAAGTATTTATATACTAATTCATGCCAGCAATTGATTAGGGACTGATTCTAGAATGAGGATGTGTTAGAGAGAATAATGGTCCCCTCCCCCAAAGATATCCACATCTTAATCTCTGGGATCTGTGAAGTTGTTACCATACATAGAAAGATTGACTTTGCAGAGGTGATTAAGTTGTGGGCCTCGACTTGGGGAGATAATCCTGGATTGTCTGGATAGGTCTTTATATAATCACAAGGGTCTTTATAAATGAAAGAAGGCGGAGGAGAATTAGAGTCAGAGAAGGTGATGTGACAGTGGGGTCAGTATTGGAGATACAATGTGGGAAGAACTCATCGGGTGCCAAGAGCCAAGGACTATGGAAGCCTCTAGAAGGTGCAGAAAGCAGGAAAATGAGTTCTTTCTCAGAGCCTCCAAAAAGCATTGGAGTCCTGCTAACACCTTGATTTTAGCCGAATGAGACCCATTTCAGACTTCTATCCTGCAGAATTATATGATATAAAGCATGCATTTGCTTAAGCCACTACCTTTGTGATAATTTATTATAGAAGCAATAGGAAACTTATAAATATTTTGATATCAGATGCCACTATAACAAATAAGTAGACGTGGCTTTGAAATTGAGCCACAGAAAGAGGCTGGGGGAGTTTTGAGTAGCATAATAGAATTTCTAATTTTTGACTCCTGGTTCAGTATCTATACTACTATACCATCAATATCAAAGGAAGCCTCATAATCACGAATCTAAGAATAAAAGCTTAATTTTTAAAATTACATTTTGGTTGTCCAGTGACAAAAACTTCTATATCTGATTGTTCAATGGAGAAATTAAATATGGAAACTAATTACAAAGATGTTAGAAGAACTGAAAATGCTGATAGAGGAAGTTGAAACAGCTCATAGGTTAGCAATGTCAGGAAGCTGCTGCCACCCATAGATGTACAGCCCCAAAGACAAGAAGGGGTGTCTTCAGAAGCCAAGGGTCACGCAACAGGAACTAGGATACCACCTGTACACCTCTATATATTTCTGAATATTTGCATCTAATAATTTGCCATTGATGACTCATTCTGCAGAAGGATAATAATGACATGGCTCATCTAAACATGTTAAGAATAGGTTATCATGTGATTACTATTTTTAGTAGTACCTCCTTATTTAGGTTGAAAAGTATTGGAAACATGGAAAGAATCACCCATTGTGGTTAAAATTTTTCTCCATCAACACACAGTGTACATGATTCTTATTCACTGATTCATCAATTCATTTATTGATAAGTTAATTAATAGAGCACCTCCTTTTGCTAGTTTTTGATGAGGCAATAAATGAAAACAATGAAGCCCTTAACCTTTATGAGGAAAGTGCAAAAGCCCTGAGTCAGGAGTATGCTTAGAGGATTCCAGGAAAAGCAAAAGATCTGTTGTATTCTGGGCTGGGGCATGTGGAAGGAGAGGGCACTGAAGATGCTGTAGGATCCTGTTACTCCTCTACTCAAAGCCTGCAGAATGATTTCTTTTCTTTTTTTTTTTTAATTTTAATTTTATTTTTTTAATTTATTTATGATAGTCACAGAGAGAGAGAGAGAGAGAGAGAGAGAGAAAGAGGCAGAGACATAGGCAGAGGGAGAAGCAGGCTCCATGCACCAGGAGCCTGACTTGGGATTTGATCCCGGGTCTCGAGGATCGCGCCCTGGGCCAAAGGCAGGTGCTAAACCACTGTGCCACCCAGGGATCCCTGCAGAATGATTTCTCAGAAGAATAACATCTCTAGAGGATGAATAGGGAGTGGGACGGTAAATAAAATCACTGGTGCCTGGTTTCTCTTAGTTGATTTTTGACTGTCTCAGGGTAAGGCACAGAGCATCTTTGCATTCTTAGAAGTCTGTTAGGCACTGTGAGTATTTGCTATTTCAGTTGAGCTTGTGAGCTGCTTCTTTTTTAAAAAAGACTTATTTATTTATTCATGAGAGACATACAGAGAGAGGCAGAGACATAGGCAGATGGAGAAGCAAGCTCCCTGTGGGGAGCCTGATGTGGGACTCGATCCCAAGACCCCAGGATCACAACGTGAGCCAAAGGCAGATGCTCAACCACTGAGCCACCCAGGTGCTCCGAGCTTGTGAGCATCTTTAAGGAAACTGACACCTGAGGTTGGCTCTCTGCCCATCCAAGACTAGTCGCTCACTTTAGTTACACTCACAGGGGCAGACAGATCTTGGAGGAAGACATCATGAGTAAGGCTTGTTTCTGTCAGCATCTGGGCAGGAAGCAGATGGCACCCTCAAATGGAGAATTGAGGAAAGTTTAATGATCAGACTACTTATAAAGTTACAGAAGATTGAGGAATACCAACAGAGGACATTGAAGTACTTGGGTCTATTAACATCAGGAAGTTGGTAATGGTAAGATAATCCCTAGACCTAAATGGGCAAGGGAAGGAGAAGTCACCAGCAGAGGAAGGGCCCCTAGCTGTAGCTGTGTTGTGGGAGAGGGGCCGCCCAATCAAAGGCATGACCTTTCTCAGGGGAATGCAGCCACTGCCTGCCTGTGGCATTTGACCATAAGCGTCTTTGCT
Source organism: Canis aureus (assembly GCF_053574225.1). Lineage (NCBI taxonomy): Eukaryota > Metazoa > Chordata > Mammalia > Carnivora > Canidae > Canis > Canis aureus. The sequence continues at coordinate 20,991,668 of NC_135636.1, read as the reverse complement.
GCAAGCATTTGCACTGCAAACATTTTTGCCGCAATTTTCACTGCATAACTAATTGACCATAAGGCAATTCTACCATAAAAGATAAAATTACCAAAACCAAAAGACAGTCATTCATGAAAAAGAACATCATGAAACATAAAAATTGAATAACAAAGTTAAAAAGACAATCGCAAAATATAAAATATTTGGGTACATTTAAAATATGTGTAGATTCAGGGCAATTCTGAACAAATAATTGATTTGATTTAATGGACTGTACTTAAGCACCTGTATTGAAAGTCTTTCATTCCTAGTAGTACACATTTTTTTTGCTTGTTGATTTGTCTCCTTGTTCAGCATCACACTTTTCCTTTTTTGCTAAAACTTCTTCCTTCACTAAGAGAGATGTCAGTTTCCAGATATTAGGATGCGTATTTGTAACTGAACTTTGTATTGCATTGTGAAAGCCCATCTGCCGTTGTTTGTTCTTGGCATATTGTCACACGTCTTTTGATAGACACCCCAAAGTTGTGTGTGAAATATGGGTTCAAAACTCTGTACCACTATATAGACTACTATGAGGGCTAAGATTTGTATATAGAAGTATTGCATCAATGGAGAAATGAAACTAAATTGTCAACCAGTTGATGAGGCAAATTGTCAAACCGGACTATCATCTGGTTATTATGTTTTTTAATCTTTTATGGCAGAATTGCCTTATAGCCAATTAGTTATGCAGCAGAAACATTTGCGGTGAAAATGCTTCTGACAAAGATGCTGACAGTGAAACTACCCAGAACCACCGCTGCCAACCTAACTCTCAAGTGAGGGAGCTGAGGGAAAATCCCTTGATTCCACTCTGTCCCTTCTCTCCTTCCCTCCTTCCATCTAGGCATCTCCGGCTTGTTCAGGGCTTCTCTTTGGCCAGGCCCAACTGGAAACTAGAGGGCAAAGGAGCCCAATGTTGCAGTTCATACAGGTCAGCTGCAGGGACACAGAACAGAGTGGAAAAGAGTTTACAATGGATTGAGAGGGGCAAAAGGAGAATGTCCAATTCATAATCATCTTGAGCAACGCTAACTTTATATTAACAATAATTCTTCCAACAGTCAAAATAATTTTGAATTTGTGATCTTTTAGAAACAATTCAGAGTTAAGGTGGGGGGAAAAGGAAAGATTTGCTATGCAATTAAATAGTATGAATAAAATTGCTCTGAGGTGGTATGTTGTCACTGAATCTTCCTGATGGGAAAACATGTTTCCAAAGCTTTTCCATGTAAATAATTGATTTGTGGTGTAAATAACTATTGTTGATTTTTAAAAATTGATTTAAAAAAATTTCAAACATGCCTCCAAAGGCCTAAGGCCTTTTGTGCCTGTCCAGAGATGACAATATTTCACCTTGCTTTAAAAGATATTCTTTGAACGCACTTTTTACTATCCATTTGGCTTCCCCAAATCCAATCTGACTAGCAGGGATTTTCTGTAGTCACATGTTTGTCTCTAGTATGTCCATTATGGACATGACAACAGCCATTACATAAGCAAACCATAGAGGGTCTGATTTCTCATTTGATCTTGTATATTATTTCTTTTCCTTTGTGTTAGCTCTTCTGCACCTGTGTTTGAGTTAACTCTTGGCTCTGAGGACATTTGGGGGTGATTAGAATATTTAAAAAGCAGCGAGTAAACAGATCTTATAATTAGTTGATTGCCTGTGTAGCCAGACAGAAGAGATTGTTGTATTGTTATAGGAGCTCAAAAGAAGCACCCCTTGAGAACCTAATAAACTTCTACCTTTTCATACCTGACCTGATCATTTGGCATCAGAGACCACGGGGTCATGCACAGGACAAAAAGCTTCCTCTAGAACCTTTGTTGGAAGTAATTTGTTTTGAATGGGCAAGTGTTAAGCTGGTGGATTTAGTCATTGAGAGGACTTGAGAAATGGATTGGACAGGATTGAGAAGGTGGCATTTTATTTTGTCTGTTGGAATTGAACTTCATGCTTCTACCAGCCAGAATAACAAGGAGGAGGAAGGATGAGAAGAGGAGAATAAAAGAAGGCTGTAGAGACGGCCAGAAATTCTAATATAGATGGAGTTAATGGTATAAACATTTCTGTTTATTCCTTGAGGCATTCCCATCACTGTCTTTAACTCTTTTTTGCCCTCGTTGGTTTTGGAACTTCCCTGTGTACTAACATCAGGCACTGTGATCACTTAATTTTCCTATCTCCTCCTAGACCAACTCCTCTAACAGAACTTTTTACCATGATGGAAATGCTCTATCTCTGCCCTGTGGCTCTTGAGTATTAGAAATGTGGCTCGTGTGACTGAGGGGCTGCAGTTTTAATTTTACCTAATTTTTGTTAATTTGAATTACACAGCCATATGGTCTAGCTGCTACCATATTGGACCTCAGAGTTCAAGACTATATGCTCTGTGAGGGTAGGGACTACACAGGTCATCCTTGTGTGCCTGAAGAGTAGTGGGCAATCAAGAAATATCTGTTGTATGGAGGAAAGAAGAAAGGGAGGGAGGAAGGATGGCACAATCTCACAAGAGGGAAAATGTGTGATCAGGAATTTGGAAAGATGGGCAATGCTGGGACTGAGTACCTCTTGGGCCAGAGAAGTTATTTTTTCTCTGTAACAATGGCTTATAAGTGCTCAGATCAGAGATTTGGAGGACAGAATCTCAGTTTAAACACTCATTAGCCATCTTTCTGCAGAGCCTGCATTCTATTTTTTCCCCAGGCTTTCACATGTGATATAGTTGAGTGCTTTTTGAGAAGCATTATCATCTAGAATTCTGAGGGGACTTGAGAAGTCACTCCCAGCAGTTTGGTGGCTTAGACAGGGTGTCCCATGAGAAGATCAAACACAAGGGATGTGGTGGTGGCTCTGCCCTTCATATACTGTGTGACATTAACCCCTTAATCTCCTTGCATGTCAGTTTTACCTTTGTAAGATTTTAGGGTTAAATGAGCTAATTAATAAGCTCCCTTTTAGTGCTGACCTTATAAAAATGTACCAGGATACTTGTTGACCTTTAAAAAAGTGGAGCCATTTAAAATAACTTTATTTATAAAGTGCATGTTCTTTAGTTATCCACTGGTCATTATGAAGGCTTTTCTAGTCTGATACAGCTTCAGGTTGGGGATTACTTGCAAACTAACAAATTAAGGAGGACTCAATGACTTGAAAAAAGAATTTGTGATTACTGAAACTTGAAGTAGCATTTCTTTTTTAAATGGCCGCTAAAACTATTTTAGAAGTATTGGCTTGACTGTGTAAATAAACACTGACTCATTTAAGTTATTGTAACTACTGGATTCAATATTTACAATGCTAAATTTAAAGGCATTCATTACTAATGTGTAGTCTCAAAAGCAGTATGAGTCATTTATCTCTTTGAAAAGACAAAATTTCACCTTTAGAAGATAAGAAAATCTCCTAATTAAATTTTCTAGTCAAATTGATACATGTTTAAACCTTAAAAGTAATATATGCACAATAAACAAAATTTGGGCAAGATAGAAAAGAGGAGGAAAGTTAATCAATTGTTTGACTTCACTTTTAGCAATTTGGTACACAGTATTTTGGTGTATTTCTTCTGTGCATGTTCCTGTTTATATATTATAATTTTAAGTATGCAGTATATACAATATGTATGTATTGCTCAGGTTTTTAATGAAAAATTATTAAATGTTTCAGACTTCCAGTAAAGTATAGAAAATAATCTAATGCACATCATGTATTCAGGTAAGTTTTGATGCGTTTGTTTTAGATTTCTTTCTTGTTTCAGATATTTTTGTTTTTAAATGATAAAATATTAAGAATATAGTGCCAAACTCAGCCTATACCTTCCTTCTTTTTCCTCCCTGAAATTGTTCTCTGCTTTCATCCATGCTTTCCTAATTTTTCTTACAAATGTCTGATTTCTTACAATGTCTGATTTCTTACAAATGTCTGATAGTATTATCTCATGTATTTAAAATGTGCATAAATGCTATCATATACAACTTGCATTCTTCATTCATTGCACAATTTTTGAAATATATCCATGTTGGTACATGTATACCTAGTTCATTTTAATTGTTATGTGGCATCCCATTTCTGAATAGTCTGCAGTTACTTATTTACCTGTGATATGGTAGTTGCTTCCATAATTTTTATGATTATAACAATTTTGTAACAAACACTCTTTACATATTTTTTTATGAATACATCTGAGAATTTTTTTAGACAGATATCTACATCAGTAGATTGTATGGTGGTAACAACTTCAACTGTACTAGGTATGGCTAATTACTATTCCGAGTAACTGAAGTAATTTATATCCCAGTCTAATTTTACCTTATTTTTGCCAACAGTGGTTACTTTCATACTTTTTAGGTTGGCTAATTTTATGGATATAAAGTAGTATCTCATCACTTAATTTCTGTGTCACTATTTCACTGATTTCTAAAGAGGTTGAAAAAATCCTCATATTTATACTGATCATTAGGATTTCTTCTTCTTTTCTGAATTCTTCCCTATATCCTTTGTACTTGGTTGTTTTTATTTACTTATTGATTTGAAGAGGTCTTTGGACCACTTCATTGAACTTTTATAAAAAATATATACTTAAATAATTTTATTTACCAAAATGGGCTTTATTCATGTTTAGTCACAATTTATTAACATGAGCATGGTGAAAATTTTATAAAATACTTAAGACTCTAGGGTGTTTTGAGAATCAGTATTTCATAGGTGTGAAATCTAAATTGTGAACAGCATCAGTTTTGTTTTGTTTTGTTTTTAAGAATGCAGAGAAGAGGGATGCCTGGGTGGCTCAGTGGTTAAGTGTCTGCCTTTGGCTCAGGGCATGATCCGGGAGCCCTGGGATCAAGTCCCACATAGGGCTCCCTATATGGAGCCTGCTTCTCCCTCTGCCTGTGTCTCTGACTCTCTCTGTGTGTCTCCCATGAATAAATAAATAAAATCTTAAAAAAAAAAAGAATGCAGAAAAGAACCTACATACCTTTTAGAGTCTTAGAAACAGTTCTATGGGTGGTTGTCAATAGCCACTCATGTCACCATTTTACCTGCCTAGAATTTTTTTTTCCCCTCCATCTGGAAATAGAGCTGATAATTAAAACAAAAGAAAACAACCCCAAAACATGTCCACTGATATTTTATCTTTAGCTTGGGATTCTCTTTGGGCCCACAGACTACAAAATCTAACTTCTAGAGATGTATAGAGGGTAGATAAATCTTATTTGAAAAACAAAATCATCTAAACAAAATCAAAATTAGTTTTGTAGTGTATAGAATTGTTGGATCAAAATGTTGTATACCTGAAATTAATATAACATTGTCAATTATATTTCAGCTAAAAATTTAGACAGTTTACAAAGATATGTTTGTGATTCATGTCCTTCCATATCTTCCAGATATTTGAAAATCAAAGCTTATTTACCTGTGGCTATAATTGTGAGTCCTTCTTGCTGTCTCTTCTCCCACTCTGTTCATGCCTGTTTTCCCTCTCATTATCCCACAGTAAACATTCTCTTGGTTGCTTCAGGAAGGTAGAACTGGGTGATGGACAGAAGCACTCCTATGCTGAGGCAAAGATGCCTGGAGTTCTTGGAATCATTCAGACCTGGAATAATTCTCAACTTGTCACTTTCTTTTTTTTTTTTTTTTTAATTTTTATTTATGATAGTCACACACAGAGAGAGAGAAAGAGAGGCAGAGACACAGGCAGAGGGAGAAGCAGGCTCCCGGGTCTCCAGGATCGCGCCCTGGGCCAAAGGCAGGCACCAAACCGCTGCGCCACCCAGGGATCCCAACTTGTCACTTTCTATCAAAATGGACTTGTTATTGACTTCCCAGGTCCTGTATCTCCACCTATGAAATGATGGTATGAAAATTATTATAATTCTCGAGCTCAAGATCAGGGTTTATGATAAGCCAGCTACCATATTAACTATGTAACATGGGGTGTCTCATTTAATTAAGACTCATAGAGCAATCAGTAAGGAGTAGGAAAAATATTGGACAGCAGTTAAGTAGTGGCAGCCATGAGGCAAGAGACTTGAAAATCAAAAAGGGTGCTGGACTGAGATAGGCAAACAACCCAGAAGAAATTTCATGATGGAAAGTGAAGTCAAACACTTTTGCAGAGGCAAAAGTGCCATTTTTGTAATCCTTAATGCACAGTCATAGTTCTGAGAAAGGTGTAGGGTACCAAGAGTTACTTATAGCTCAAATACCACCAGTGGTAGAATTGTGGTTTACTTGAAGGGGTTAAACTCTTATTAATGGGGAGAAAATGCTTTTCTGGAACTGGTCATTTTGTAATAATGGTGGGTAACAGATTTCATGCAGAAAGATTTCAACTGTTTTCAGCGTTCAAGGAGGGCATTGTTCATAGGGGCTGAGTGTTCCAAACAGTTTGGGGTTTAGTAACTTCAAGCATAAACACCTCTTTAAAAAATTTACCAATTGTATATGGGAGTTATTATAAAATATACATTTTATTACTCTGTCTTTTTAAGCAAAACATACTTATGTAATTTAATCTTTTCTTTCTGAATCAAGAGAATCATTATATATTTTAGTTTTTATATCATGTCATAATATAAAATGCTCTTGGGATCTATTAATATTTAAATGTCTGTGCTAGGCTGTTTGAATCCCATGTCTGCCTTTAAAGTTTTATTCTGTTTTCTCTCTTGCTTTTATTTATCTTGTGAAGTGCTGCCAAATACGTTACAAATATTTATAAAGTAAAAGTAATTAGGCTTTGCGTAAAGACCTAAGAACCTTTCCTTATTATTCAAACAACTTCACTCAAAATGTGTTGAGTGCCTAATATGTGACAGGCTCTGTGCTAAGTGCTCAGGATATAGAGATGAATAAATGTTGGTTTATTATAACTAGTGCATTATAAACTTTGCTGTGGCTAATAGGTCTGTAATTTCTTCTGTAAACTCCAAGACACCTGTTTTCATTACTTGCCAAACATTCTTTCTAAATTTCAGGTGCATTTGTACTACTTGAAGTTGGTAAATATGCAAGCTTCCAAGAGTTAATAAATTCCTCTTACATAGTAATGGTTATTTGCATATTAGGAGGAACAGAGAAAATGCTGAGAGGAGTTGTGGCTATGCAGGGTTTGAAAGAGTCTACCACACTTTCTATTGGCATGGTATTCAAATATTCCACATTTATGATAGAGATTTTTAGACAACACTGTTTCATTAAATTGAATTTTAAACTCCATCCTCTCTTCCAGAAAAAGACAATAGACAATATTACTAATGAATTAAAATAGGTAGGCAAACTCTGAAACAGAGGGAAAACAGATTGATCAGACTGAAGGGGTAGGCCCACTGTGCACCTCCTCTGGAGATAGGCAGCTGTGGTTACAAGTTTGACTTTTGAGAGTACATGGTTGTAGAACCAATTTATGTTTGGGAATTGAGTTTGTCTCCTTTTATGAAATTGGAGGTGACATTGTTTCTCTGTCAAAAAAAGTCTCAAAAGAGCCATGATTGATACTTACATCTCAGGTTTTTGTAAAGCTGCAGACATCTCTGCAAACAGGGCTGGGTTAAGCTCTTTGCTGGTTCAGAAGATATATTATTTTGCAGGGTAATAGTCCTTAGCTGCTAAATAAAGACTTATTTCTTGGTGTACAAATCTTGGGGAATTAAAGGGAGGAAAAGTTGAAATAATTAGCCAGAGAGACAGAAGTAAATAGAGTCTAAGACCACCAACTCTTTTAGATTTGCCCAGGATTTTTCCAGTTTTAATACTAAAATTCCTATGCTCCAAGAACATTATCAGTCCTGGTCAAATCAGGATGACTAGTAATCCTCCCCTCCCCCAACCTTATGATAAACCTGAAAACTAAAATGCTAAAGCATATGAGAATAACCAGCACCAAGAAAGATAGCCAACAAGGTCAATAATAAGAACACAAATTAACTCCTGATAAAATACAAAATGACTTCATAATAAATGTTTAAATAAAGTAACAAAAATTATGAAACAAAAACAGTAAGCTATGTATCAAGGCAGGTGGATGTGAAGAAAAAATCTGTTAGAAATCCTGGATGAAAGAAATGTATAGTCATTGAATATTAAAACACTAGCTGGTAATTCACAGCTAAAAGTAGAATTTGTGAATTGGATGATGTTACTGAGGAATCCACTTATCATGCTGCACAGATTGACTAAGTGAGTAAAACCTTGAAAGAGAAATAGTGTAATGGACTATGTGTGTGTGTATATATATATACACATATATACACACACACACACACACACACACATACCCTTTTTTTGTGTAAGGAGAGAAGAGTGTCAGTTGAAAGAAAATATTAAAATGGTGGTTGAAAGGAAAAATGTTTTTAATACCACAAGAAGGACATGAGTCTTTGGATTGAAGGAGAACGTCAAGTGCTAATCAGATTAAATGAAATTCAGAAAGATTAATTGAAGTGAAGTTGCAGAACATCAAGGATAAATTGAAAAATGTTAATGTTACCAAATAGAAATAAAAGATTACATACAATTGATGGCAATTAGATAGCAGACATCTCAGATTCAAAAATAGATACTTAAAAAACATGAAGTAGTATCATCAAAATGCAAAGGGAAAGAAGCTAGAATACTATATCAAACTAAACTGTCTTTGGAAATAGGTATTAAATGAACACGTTTTCAGATGTGCAAAGACCAATGGTATATTCACCACATTCCTTCATTAAAGTTACCACCTACAAATACTATACCAAGATAAACAATCATTTGAAAGTGAGTGTTAAATGAGTCCATTTCCAGATAGGCAAAAACTAAGAGAGTTTATGCATCACAATCCTTCAATTAGAAAAAACTATCTAGGAAGAAGTTTTTTTTTAATTTTAATTTTTTAAAGATATTTATTTCAGAGAGAAAGGGAGAGTTCATGCAAGCATGAGCAGGGGTGAGGGGCAGAGAGAGAGGGAGAAGTAGACTCCCTACTGAGCAAGGAGCCAGACTCAGGGCTTGATCTCAGGGTCCAGGTGCCTCTAGTAAGAAGTATTTTTTAAAAATGGCTGTGCATAAGGAAATTCATAAACTTTATTTGTAAATATTATTGACTTAAGTAGTCACTAATTTTTTAAAAGATGAAACTAAAATTCCAGATAAAGAAGTGGGAGGGGTGCCTGGGTGGCTCAGGAGGTTAAGCATCTGCCTTCGGCTCAGGTCTTGTTCTCAGGTCCTGGGATGGAGCCCCGAGTCCCAAGTTGGGACTGAATACTGATATAGTCTTATATTCTTTTTTCCATTGTTTCTTAATCTCCGATTGTCAAAAGAAATACATTTCTTACAAAATAGGTTTAAGGTCCATAGAGGTTGGGTTTTGAGATTTTGATGAGGAGAAAACAGTAGATCTGTGAAAAACTACTCAGGAAAAAGGAAGAGACCAAACAGGACAACATTTTCAAGAAATTGCCTTTGCATGGCAGTTTTGAACTCCATTGTTAAGCGGTTTCTGGCATGGGACATGATTTTTCTATATGATCTCCTGAATATTTGTAAGAAAAATTAGACACATTTTAAGAAGTCAAGGCAAACCTATTTGAATGCAGTAAGGCTTATTATTTTGTGCATTCATTCATTATGGATGGATTTAGGTACATATACACATATATACATGCATCTGTACATATATAATATACATACATTCATCAAATATACGTAATATACACACGTATACCTCTCTTTCCCTCTGTTTCTCCCTCCCCTTCTCTTTCTCTCTCTCTCCTAATAGTGCTATGTTGTCCTAACTTCTGTGGGAGATGAAAGAAGTAATATAAAATCCATGCTCTCAAGAGCTTATTTTAGGAGAGGAAACAATATATCAACATAACAGTATTTAAGAAAAATAATAATAACTGATGATGATATAATATAAGTTATGGCAAAGGCAGTATTTGATTCAGAGGCAAAATAGCAATGGAATCAAGAACAGTTTTAAAAATTATTGAGAAGAGGAAACCATGGAAATTAGAGATAATTGAGGAAGTTATGAAGGAAGAAAAGAAACTGCCAATGGGGGTATTGCTAAGAGTAAAAGTGCTGAGGCAGAAATGGCTTTGGTGTGCTTGGGAGAGGTGAATGGATGAATCTGGCTGCAGTAGTAGGTGTGGTGGAGAATATTATTAGAAAGGTAAGGTCAGAATGTCAAGATTCTTAAATGCTGGCAAACAAGTATCTTTGAAAGTAGCTTGAGCATAAATGTGACACAGTGTTTAATCAGCAACTGATCATTGAATGAACTAGTAAAGGAGTGTCTAGAAGCAAGATCAAATGCAAATCCTCTAAACAAGAGCTTGCAAGACTCTAACCTATATATATGCCACAGCATGCATGGAAGAAAAGAGACAAATGGAAAGAGTAGTTGACAAGTTACCAGGATGTGATGGCAAAAGAGAGTGGAGATAATCATAGATAACTTAGTAGAGGTTGCAAACCTGGGTGAGCTGATTTTAGCAAGGACAGATAATGAGTTTGACTTAGGAAACCACGATGCCCTTTTGCAAACATTAGTGGAGAATATTGTTTTATGTCCTTTTGCAAACATTAGTGGAGAATACTGTTTTGAAATTGAAGGTTACCCAGTTCCATTAAAACACCTCTTAAGGAGTTGTATGCCAAGCAAGTGTGCTTTGGGTATGCTGAGTCAGAATCTCAGGGTTTATAAACTGGTCCTTAGAAACCAGACATTTTGGGAAGCTTCACATTGCTTTAGAGTATTTTAATAGGGAGAAATTCAGTTATGGTTTAAATTTTTCTTCCAAAGCATCTCTCTCCAAAAGAACTTTTTGCAATGACAGAAATGTTCCTTATTTCTGTTGTTTACTATGGTCTCCACTAATCTCATGTGGTTTTACAAAATATTTTATTGTGGTAACATGTATTTATTGTGTTTAACATGAGATCTATTCTCTTAACAAATCTTTAAGTATACAATACGATATTGTTATTGATAAGTACAGTGTTGTACAGCAGATCTTTAGAATTTGCAAACTTTGCATGACTGTAACTTTGAGCCTATTGATTAGCAACATTCTGTTATAACCTTCCCTTAGATCCTGGAAACTACCATTCCAGTCTTCGATTTTTTGAGTTAGTTACCTTACATAAGTGGAATCATGCAGTATTTGTCCTTCTATGACTGGCTTATTTCACTTGACATAATATCCTCAACGTTCATCCATGTTGTCACATATTGTAGAATTTCATTTTGTAAAGGCTAAATAATATTCTATTATATGTGCATATTTTTAATCCCTTCATCTGCTGATTGACAGGTTGTTTCCATGTTTTGGCAGTTGTGAATAGTGCTGCAGTGAATGAACCTGGGAGTGCTAATATTGTTGATGATTTAATGCATATGACATCAAAAATACAGTCAACAAAAGCAAAAATATGCAACTGGAACTACATCAAACTAAAAAACTTCTGACAGCAAAGGAAATGATTTGCAGAATGAAAAGGCAATCTATGGGATGGGAGAAAATATTTGCACACCATTGTATCAGATAGGGATTATTTCCAAAATATATAAGAAACTCCTAGTACTCAATTGCAAAAAAAACCTAATGACTCAATTTAACAATAGGCAAAAGACTTGAATATAATATTTCTCCAAAGAAGACATACAAATGACCAAGAGGTATGTGAAAAGGTACACATCACTAATCATCAGGGAAATGCAAACCCAAACCACAATGAGATATAAACATATATCTGTTAGGATGGCTATTGTATAAACAAACAACAAGTATTGGTGAGAATGAGGAGAAGCTGGAACCCCTGTGTACTGTTAGTGGGAATGGTGTACCTATTATAGAAAATAGTATGGAGGTTCCTTTAAAAATTAAAAATAGAATTACCAAATGAGCCTGCAGTACTATTTCTGGGTATTTTCTCATGTAGCACCTTAGTGCAACTGAAGAACTGAATTCTAATTTCAATTAAAATACATAAATTTAAACTTACATTTAAATAGTCTCACATCACTAGTGGCTACCATATTGAACAATGCAATGCTAAAGGATCTCTAAGTCAGCATGTTGACAATATGTGGCTGTCTAATTAGTTTGGGGAAAATATTTGCTTTAGCAAATGTGATTGAAAGCTGAACTCTTAAATAAAAAATCATCCTTTGGGGGAAAATTTTCCATTCATTGAGTCAATATTTATTTATTGCCTGTTTTCTTCTAGAGTAAGTGTTAGCGACAAAGGTGGAAGCAGTCATGGTCCTGCCCTCCCTTGGCTCATGGTTCATGGCTTGCAGTGAGGGATGGAGTTGAAATAAAATCACACAATTGCAAACTGAGATGAGCACAATCAAATAGGATAAAACTTCTGCAAAAGATTTTAATGATGTTCTGAGTAAGATTAAGATGTGCTAAGGAGCTGGAAGAAAGGCTTTAGGACATACACAATATGTATTTGTCCCCAGGAAGTTTGTTTGTCTGTTTAGCTTATGCTAAACTGTGTTATGTGTGAACTCTTTCCTCAAAATCTGTGGCTTCACACTGTTTGAAGGTAACCACCTTTAGAGATATAGCTCTCTTCTTGTTCTCTTTCTCTCTCTTCTTATTAAAACATGGAATGTTCAAGTGATACATTGAATAACTGCTCCCAATTATTCACTGCTTCTCTGTTACAGAATTATATGCCCAAGCCCTTTGCCATGGGACATTGTAATATTTCTCTCTGGAGTAAGTGAAATACTGTTCCACCCCATTGGTACAGGACATGACTATGTGAGTTGTTTTTGCTAAAGGAATAGGAATCAATGTGATGTGAGCAGCAAGTGTAAATGTGCTTTCATTATTTGACTTTATGCCTTATACTTCTGTCATCCTCCTTGAAGATAATCTGTCCTATATAGTTGCTGGTTAACCACAAGACATAGACTTAAATCCAACTGGCAACCTAAGCTAAACACTGCCAATCAATGATGAAATTAGATCAGCACCAGCCATACTACAGAAATCAGAGTGAAACAAAAGAAATATTTTTTTTATAAGCCACGCAGCTTATTGAGTTATCATCATGCAGCATAGTTGCAGTTGAAGCCTGGCTAATATAGAAGGATGTTATTCTTACTGGTTGATCGGCTAATTATCTACCAAAATATTCTCAACCAGTCTTTGAATTTTTCATTTTTATTTTTTTCTGTTTTTAAAAGAATTCTAGGCATAGTGAACAGATGGGGAACTTAAGGCTGAGTGTGTTTGTGAGGGTTGGTTGAAGCATTGAAAGTCTCACACCAGTTTTGCTTAGGTGACTTTCATGGTTATTCTGATGTAATTATTGAAGGATCTGAGTATAATGACAAAGGGGCAGAACATAGGTGGCTTGTCTTTCCTACTCGTCCCCTTGCTGTCAGGGAAATGCAATAGCTAAGAGACTCCTGAAGAATATAGTAAGTAAGATGTGTGGGTGGGATGAGGAATGGCCCTTTAATATATTAAGACTTATGATAGAACTACATAGTCCAGACAGAACAGTATGGTACACAGATGAACCAGAAGAGAAAAAGAGAAGACGGTAGTAAAAAATTTATATAATTTTCTAAATATAACATAGATGGTGATGGGTATCAGTGGGAAAAGGATGAATTATTCAATGAATAATGCTGGGGTAATTGGTTAGCCATAAGGTAAAAGAAGATATAATTGTATTCTTACCTCACACCATTCACAATTTGCTTGTCTTATAGCCCCAAATGCTTCTGGAGGACTTTCTCCTGTCACAGTGACCACTGGAACAGTGGCAAATGTCATTAGTTTTATTCTTCAGGAGTGGAAGTTTCTCTAAATATTCATGGTGGAAAAGCCCTAAATAGAGAAACTTGTAGAAGTTACCAGTGGGTAGCAAGCTGATTCAGCAATTCAGAAGTTGGTTGAAAAATACATATACAAGTAAATATTTGATTCAATTCTCTGGTGATTCTAAGTAACATTTTAGAGGCCTAACACTTCTAAGTACATTTCCCTTCCTTTAAGGAAAAGTTAAGTGTTAATGCTGTAGCTGGTTTGCCAAGTGAAATCTGGCAAGTGTTACTAGTACATATGTAAACTGTAATTAAATTCTTAATGTAAAGCTATACAATTCACTGCTTTGAAAATAATACTCAGCTACAAAGCCACCCTACATTCTTTTACTAATAAGTGTTGAATGGAGTTGGAAGAGCACTGTTTTCTTACCTGGTTGATGAATTCAAGTGACAAGTTTTATGTTTTGTTGGAGGCTGACATCTTCTGAGAGGAAGTAAGAAATGTTAACCTAAGTTATAAGGCAGAACTCAGAAGCTCCTCTTGAATATAGAGTAAGCCATTTGTGGTGTGGAGAGGAGATAATTTCACAGAGATAGTGAAAACAGAGAGAGGGAGGTCACATCCCTGACCTTGGCAAATGTTGGACAAGCCCTGTCCTTCTGTGTTCTATCTAGCTAAGGTTAAGGGATTTAAATGAGTGAACTAGATAAGAGTTAAGTAATGGACAGAAGGTGCCTTGTTTTTTTCAGGAACTAAAAAGCATTCATACAAATAAAGTATATACTGCATATCATAAAAATTCTATGTAATTTTTCATATAAGCCTAGTAGACATGACACACAAAATAGATTTTCTCAGTTTATATATATATATATATATGTCTGAGACATATATATGATGTCTTTCTGCATCACATCTAGGGACAACCTGCAAAAGAATCATCTAGGGTGTTTGTTTATTGCATCTACATTTTAATGATAATCAGAAAACCTTTTCCTACAGGCAAGTTATAGGGGAATTCACCCATGCAAATTTCCAGAACTTGTTTGATTCCATTTTTTGTAGTAGATCTCTCATTTGGTATAGTAACTGTAGTTTATTCTTATGTATAGTGTGAGGTCAGTATTTGATTTTTTTTATCTTTTCCCAAGTGACAAACGAGTTATCCCAGAATCATTGTCCTTGTGACTTAAGATGCCATCTTCATCATGTATTAAAGTTCTATGGTTACTTTGATCTATTTATAGATTGTCTGTTCCATTCCATCATTCTTTTCCATTGCCCATAGTGCTTCTTTAAACACACACACACACACACACACACACACACACACACACACTGCCTCATTCAAGAATCTTTGTGACTCTAGGTCTAGAAATGTGCATTTGAGATAAGTTCCTCAGGTGATTTTCATGTGCACATGGTTGTTCCTTTCCAACTTCTTCAGGAATTTTAACAAACTTTTTTATCTTTCCAAGAAAATAGGTTGTTAACAGGTACAAAAGGACAGATTGTGGTATGGGGAGAATGGTGGTCCTCCCCCCCATTCCTGGTAGTTTATTTTCAGGCTTTGTCTAGAAAAATGTGCATCATTTACAACAAAATAGCCTGAGGTCTGGTACAAGATAGTAAGACTGCATGCAAATATTCCTGTCTTTCTCCAAACTTATTAAATTGGCAGTGAAATACTAAAGGAATAAATTCTTAAAGTTGCTGAAAGTAGATGAGGGGGATATAGGAAAACATAAATGAACCAAACTTTTGGATTAATTTCTGGAATACAGAAGACCATCTGATGTATAGTTGTCATCTATTGCTGCATAATAAACTGTCTCCAAATTAGGTAGCTTAAAACAATGATACACATTTATTATCTCACATATTTTCTGTGGGTCAGGAATTTGAGAGCAGTTTAGCTGGTTGTCTCTGGCTCAGGGTCGCTCTCATGAAGCTGTGGTCAAAATGTCAATTGGGAATTAATTGGGACTGGACGATCTGCCTCCAAGATGGCTCATTGATATGACTGGCAAGGTGGTTCTGGTTATTGGCAGGTCTCAGTTCCTCTCCAAAAGCTCAGGAAAAGAATCAATTTACTTGAAATCGTATCCTAGGAGTGATAATATTGATAAATAATGAAAACTGAGAGAGGAAGATGGAAAGCAGTGTAGCAGAAATAAAAATGTTGTTAAAAATAAATACAAAAAATAACTGGAAAGTAAATAGATAAACAAAATGTTATGTAACCATACAATGGAATATTATATACCATTGAAAAGGAATGGGCTGTTGACACATCCTATATTAAAGATGAACTTCAAAAACATTATGTGGAATGAAAGAAACCAGATACAGTCATCATGATATAGGACTCCACTTATATAAAATGTGCATAAAAAGCAAACTGATAGGGACAACAAGTAGATAAGAGGTTGTCTGAGGCTGAGATGCATGGAGGAAGAGGTATTAGTTATAAATGGGCACAAGTAGTCTTACTGGGGAGATGAAATATTCCAAAATCAACGTATGGTAAAGGTGGTACCATTCAGTAAAGTTGCTAAAAATCATGACATTGCACACGAAATGGGTGAATTTTATGACACATAAGATATATCTCAATAAAGTTGAAAACAAATATATTTAGGGGCACCTGGGTATCTCAGTCAGTTGACCATCCTACTCTTGTTTTCAGATCAGGTCATGATCTCAGGGTCCTGAGATTGAGCTCCACATTGGGCTCCATGCTCATCTGGAGTCTGCCTTTCCCTCTCTCTCTGCTCCTCCTTCTCCTCTCTCTGTCTCTCATAAATAAATTAAAAAGTCCAAAAAACGCCCTAAACAAATATATTTAATGTAAAAAATAACTGCAGTATAATACTTTTAGAGTACTATTCATATTAATAGTAGTATAGATAGAGTAAATACGAAATACTGACTGCTCTAAGAAGAGAGAATTTGAGTGATAGTGTGATTTGTGGCACTCTTTTTTTCAATAATTTTTTTATTTGAGTATTGTTGACACACAATGTTACATTAGTTTCAGGTGTACAACATGGTTATTTGACAAGATTATACATTATGCTATGTTCACCACAAATGTAGCTACCATCTGTCACCATACAACGCTATTAAAATATTATTGATTATATTCCTTATGCTCTGCCATTTATTCCCTTGGCTTACTCATTCCATAATGGGAAGCCTGTATCTCACATTCTTCTTCACCCATTTTGCTCATCCCCCAACTCTAATCCCTCTTGCAATTATCAGTTTGCTTTCTTTATTTATGGGTGTGATTCTACTTTTTGTTTATTAATTTATTTGTGTGGTTTTTTTAAGGTTTATTTGGGACACTCTTAAAACAGACTTTTAAAACATACTCCTTATTTTTTCTTGAAAAAATAAGTTTAAAATGTAATACATCTTCAGTGTGATAGTTTTAGAACATTAAGATATGTACACTGAAGGAGATAAAAATTACCATACTCTCCCTATCCAGAATAACCATTATTAACATTTAGTGTATATATTTCTAAGTTGTTTTTTCTATTTTAAAGCAGAGTTTAAATGTGTAGAAAATGTTGTCTTTATGAGGCTATGGGGAAGCTTTCATTTTATTTGGTGTCTTGAGGAAATAATTATGAATTATATAATTTTATGTATCAAAGTGTCAAATAAAAATGATGGTTGAATCTGAACTTTGAAAGAATGGGAAATGTGAACTCAGTAGAATATCATAGCAAGTTTATTGCACCTGGGTGGCTCAGTGGTTAAGCATCTGCCTTTGGCTCAGGGTGTGATCCCTAGGATTGAATCCTGCATCAGGCTGCCCACAAGGGCCTGCTTCTCCCTCTGCCTATGTCTCTGCCTCTCTCTGTGTCTCTCATAAGTAAATAAATAAAAATCTTAAAAAAAAGAATATCATAACAATTTTAATTGGTAAACATGAGTTGGATAATTTGATTTCCCTTCCAAATTGTAATACTAGGATGCACTTTAGAGTCTTTGATCCAATGCAGTCAGTTTATAAGATGGGAAAACTGAGGTCCCAAAAGCTTGTGAGCTTCCAAAGCTCCCATATCAATGACATCAAAGTGAGAACACACATCTCACTCCATGCCTGTGTTCTTAAGTTTGAATTGGTGTCACGTCCAGAGTTTTAGGAGATACATGAAGGCCAATCAATGGAGTTTCCTGCTATTCTTGCATATAGGCTGCTCCATTGCGGGAATGTCCAATATTTGAGATACTGCTGCTTACCTAAGGTAAAGTTAGACCTTCAAGATATGGGGTCACTTTAACTTATGGTATCTTTTCCTGTTGTTGTAGGTTGTCTTTTTGGGTGAACCAAGCTATCTTCCTTGCCTTTCTATGTTGGTCTCAATTTAGAATCAATGTAACTCTGATCAGATCAGTGAGAGCTGTTAATAAGCCTTAGAGGTCATGGAAATGACACAATAACTTTTCTTCATGGGTGAGATATCCTGAGATTGCTATTTGAGAAAATAATGATACTTGTCATATATTTCCTCTAAATAAATCTGGCTTTAATACCAAAAATCCCTGTTTTCTTCACTTCTGTTTATTTTCGGTCACTCAAACTGACGCTTGCTATCAATATCGCCTCACTGTAAGTGCAAACAGAAGTATTTAAAGAAAGCGGTATTGTTTTATTTTGGGGTTAGCAATTTTCCAGGGCTCACTGGCAGAAGTGCTTAGCTCTAAAGAATCACATGTGTTTGCTTTGTTCTAAATATAGGCTAAACAGAATGCAGTAGAGCCTGAAGGCTTCAGACCAAAGCATTTGGAATATTAAAAAAAAAAAAAAAATCTAAGAAGTAATATCTCCTGCCCAGAACTAAACAAATAAACAGGTTTCTACTAAATGCAGGAAACAAACTGATGGATATCAGATTTTCTTCTCAAATCTTTTGGTGGTTTTTTAAAACAGTATTTTCCTTAAGATGTAAAATCAAAGTCAGCCTCCAAAGGTACAGTAACTCATTGCTATACTGGTAAATGGCAAACAGTGTGTGGTCTTGCCGGACCATGGGGTAGGGCTGAAGGGTAATGGATGTGGCCACTTTGAAAAAGCACATCATTAGAATTTTTTTTCTTTGAACTTTGCCCTTTAGAATATCTTGTGTATGGATCTGGCATAATGCCAAAGAGCCTCTAATGCAGCAAGGCTTTTGCCTTTGGCTTATGTTGCCAGTGAGATGGGGAGGTACACATGTAACATGTGGTATTAATGTTATTAAGTTCTGTTTTACATTGTTTCTCAAACTGGAAAGTGTAGATACTTGTGGCCTCTGGACATATTTTCAGAGATATGCTAGTTCTTGATTGTATTGTTTTCTCAAATTTTAAGGATAAGAAAAATTAACATGAAGATCTTAAAGGTCCTTACAGGTGCTCTTTCTGTACTAGTCTGCTAGCCTTGCTGTATAAAGTCCCACAACTGGGTGGCTTAACCAACAGAAATTTATTATCTCCCCATTGTGGAGGCTGAAAGTCCAAGGTGAAGGTGCTGGCAGGGTTGGCGCCTTCTGAAAGGCTGAAAGAGAATTTGTTTTATGCCTCTTTCTAAGCTTCTGGTGGTTTTGCTGGCAATCTTTGACATTTTATTTTGCCTGCAGATGCCAAAGTTCTCTGCAACCATCTTCCTGTAGCATTCTCCTTATGTGCACGTCTGTCTCTTTCCCCAAATTTCTCCTTTAAAAAAAAAAAAAGTTTTATTTATTTATTCATGAGAGACACACAGAGAGAGGCCGAGACACAGGCAGAGGGAAGAAGCAGGCTCCTTGCAGAGAGCCTGGTGTGGACTTGATTGACAGACCTCTGGATTGTGCCTTGAGCCAAAGGCAGATGCTCAACTGCTGAGCCACCCAGGCATTCTCCAAATTTCTTACAAGCACACCAGTTATATCAAATTAGAGTTCACCCTAGTGACCTCATCTTAACCTGATCTTCTACAAAGACCCTATTTCCAAATATGATCACATTCATAGCTACTGAGGGTTAGAACTACATCTTTGAGGGGGGTGGCACAAGTCACAATTCACCATTTTGGGTGACAACATCTTCTAAATAACTTTTACCAGTTTAAATTAATAATTGGGATAAAGGAAAGTAATACTATTATAATTGTCCCATCCTCAAGGGGAAAATACAGAGATGACTTAATCTGCAATAATTAAGTCAATAATGCAATAATGTATTGGTGCCAAGAAAAAGGCAGACACTATCATATCAAATCACCCTACGGGAAAGAAGTTTGTGCAGAAGTTGTAATAAAGAACAGTAATGGGACATGGTAAAACAGACATAATGAGTCTATCCATATCATAAAAATTATGTATGAACCTCTTACAGTAGCAATTTATATGCATTTCTATGTTACATATGACTTAAGACACTGTTGAATATATGTATCCAGCAGCCTTATTTTGCCATAACTTTGTAAGAGAAAAAAGCCTATTTTTAAAAGGAAAAGTTAAAGATAAAATATTCAAGTTTACTTGTTAATAATCATAGTAATGATAATTACAGTTATCATTTATTAAAGGCCATCTTTATATCAGGCATTATATAAAATGCTAACCTTTCCCATCATCCACTTTAAATTATTATAATCCCCAGTTGGTAAATGAAAAATCTGCTGGGATTGGTACTTTACTCATTTCTATCTAAACTTAAAGTTTGTATTCTTTTCACTACATTTTTGCATTTGTCTGATTTCATTTAAGCCTTGTGCAAGATGAATATTTCTCAGTAAGCATACCCTAGACTTTGTCCTTGGATATCAGTAGTTCTTTTTCTCTTTAAATCATATTTCACCTCTCCTACACATATAAAATCAAAAGATCATGAATCATACAAAGTGATCTCTGGGTCCATGAGTCTAGGTGGAAATATAAACCTGATGTCTGGCTCCTGGATCAATATGGCCTGCAGGTCTTAATAGGGGCACTGTTCCCTGGGGGTTGGCCCCATCGAGAAGCCTGAAAGAGCAGTGGCTCACTCTAATGAGATTAAGTCACATAAGACTTCATGAATTTAACAAAACCCCAGCAATGTTGATATTGGCATCTTCCACCCTAGAAAAGAGGGATCAAGGGCAGTCTCTGGTCTCTAACCTGAAATTATTAGCTGGGAGTTTGTTTTCAGCTCTTTAGTGGAAAGTTGCATTTCCTTTCAAAGTTTGCAAGGTTCTCCACTGTGACAGTATTGTTCCTTGGGCACATGAATGAACTTCTATAATGAAGGGTGGCCTTGAGACTTATTGAGCTCAAATTGTCTCCTGGGAGACTTAAGATGAAATCTGACAGAAAAACTGGTCATTTTAGAAGAAGCTAATTTCTTTGAGGATTAGATACTTATTATTGTTTATTGAACCAATCAGTCTCTTCTTCTCTCATTCCAAACTTGTGCCATAAAAGATTTCAGACTTTAAGGCAGGTTAGATATAAATCCTGAATGAAATTGTAGTTAAGTGGTATAGCCAGCTTGTTTCCATTTGGGGATCGCCCCTGATTGAAAAATGGGCTTTGCAGTGTCATTTCAAAGATTTTGTTTCATTTCTTGCTTTGACGAGTAAGTGCAAAGATCAGAAATTGCATATGCAATACAGTATTTCAATTACACCACCTGGCAAATATACCAAAGCTGTTTCACATTGCTGTTGGTGGTGTCGAAGAACAAGCGTCTTGAAGGAAATAATTTATTGTAACTAAATAATTGTCTTATCCTATCAACATCCTCAGGATAGGAAATCTAGGAAGAAGGTTTGATCATGTCAAAAATATGCTTGCCTCAAATACAGGTTTCACACAGTATGTCTAAAGAATGGAATGTTGAATTGTAATTCTACCTTTTCTGCTTCCCTTCCTCCCTTGGCACACTCCTCTACCCCCTCCCCTGCTTGCTCCCTCTCCCTCTTCTAGTTTGCTTGTTATTTATTTTAGGATTGGATACAGGTACTTATTTTATTATAATTTGGTATTATCTTGGCTATTTTTAAAAAAATAGAATACCTTGTTGAGTTTGAAATTTCAAAGCCAGGGAAGCAATTGTTCCTTGGTTTTGTCTTTGAAAGTTCCTTTTGCTGGCTGTGTATAGGAGATCAAATACACATTTGACATTCAGGGGTAAATGCATTTCAACCCTTTACAAACCATAATGGGAGACTTGACTACACAATGAAAGCAGGTTTGACTGAAGATCTAACATCCCAATATGGCTTGATGAGTTTAAGTGAAGACAATGCAAGGTGTCATTTATTATTCTATGTATACTAATACAAAATGTATTTTTGCTGCTATGATGGTAGAGGTAGTTGAGGCCCGGAAAAAATCTTGTGATGTTGAGTATGTGTGAGCATGAGAGTGTGTGTGTGCACTAACACATGCATGAACTGTGATAAAGAGGAAGGGACTGTAGAGCTGCTTCTACGAGTAGTCATTGCTGATCTCAAAACAGAGTACAGACTCCCATCACTTTCCCTGTGCCCACCATGACTCACTGAGGAATGGATTCAACTGTTGAGTAACAGTGGAGTTTTTGCTGGATGCAGCAAGGTGCTGAAGGTTTGGACTTGCACAAGAGGGACTCTCTTGGCTCTCTCCTCTGCCGTGGATGCCGGAGGCAAGATTTGCAAGGGGTTCACCTGCATTGAGGATATCCACAGTGCTCTGGCTGGTTTGATCTTCCCTATCTAGTTCCAAATTATTACCAACATGGGGTGGATGAGGAATATCCTTGCATCTTTGACAAAGGCCTTTATATTCCACAGGCTGCGCAGATTGAATAAGCATTAGAAGCAGCAGTGCAGAGGTTGAATTCAGAAGCCAAGGAAAGGAGAGCCCTTAGTTGAGTCCAGAAAAAATAATGAAGACTAGACACCCGATAGGCAACTTCAATCACATTCTGGTAGAGTGAGGGAGAGCGGAGGGAGGAATCCAAAGGCCTGAATGGATATTTACTCCAAAGGGACCAATTTTTATTTATTTATTTATTTATTTATTTATTTATTTATTTATTTATTTTTATAAATTTATTTTTTATTGGTGTTCAATTTGCCAACATACAGAATAACACCCAGTGCTCATCCCGTCAAGTGCCCACCTCAGTGCCTGCCACCCAGTCACCCCCACCCCCCGCCCTCCTCCCCTTCCACACCCCTAGTTCATTTCCCAGGGTTCAGAGTCTTCCATGTTCTGTCTCCTGTTCTGATATTTCCCACTTATTTTTTCTCCTTTCCCCTTTATTCCCTTTCACTATTTTTTATATTCCCCAAATGAATGAGACCCTATAATGTTTGTCCTTCTCTGACTTATTTCGCTCAGCATAATACCCTCCAGGTCCATCCACATCGAAGCAAATGGTGGGTATTTGTCGTTTCTAATGGCTGAGGAATATTCCATTGTATACATAGACCACAGCTTCTTTATCCATTCATCTTTCGATGGACACCGAGGCTCCTTTCACAGTTTGGCTATTGTGGACATTGCTGCTATAAACATCGGAGTGCAGGTGTCCCGGCGTTTCACTGCACCTGTGTCTTTGGGGTAAATCCCCAGCAGTGCAATTGCTGGGTCGTAGGGCAGATCTATTTTTAACTCTTTGAGGAACCTCCACATGGTTTTCTAGAGTGGCTGCACCAGTTCACATTCCCACCAACAGTGCAAGAGGGTTCCCTTTTCTCCGCATCCTCTCCAACATTTGTGGTTTCCTGCCTTGTTAATTTTCCCCATTCTCACTGGTGTGAGGTGGTATCTCATTGTGGTTTTGATTTGTATTTCCCTGATGGCAAGTGATGCGGAGCATTTTCTCATGTGCGTGTTGGCCATGTCTATGTCTTCCTCTGTGAGGAAGGCTCTAGGCTTCTCTGTGAGATTTCTCTTCATGTCTTTTGCTCATTTCATGATTGGATTGTTTGTTTCTTTGCTGTTGAGTTTAAGAAGTTCTTTATAGATCTTGGAAACTAGCCCTTTATCTGATACGTCGTTTGCAAATATCTTCTCCCATTCTGTAGGTTGTCTTTGAGTTTTGTTGACTGTATCCTTTGCTGTGCAAAAGCTTCTTATCTTGATGAAGTCCCAATAGTTCATTCTTGCTTTTGTTTCTTTTGCCTTCGTGGATGTATCTTGCAAGAAGTTACTGTGGCCGAGTTCAAAAAGGGTGTTGCCTGTGTTCTCCTCTAGGATTTTGATGGAATCTTGTCTCACATTTAGATCTTTCATCCATTTTGAGTTTATCTTTGTGTATGGTGAAAGAGAGTGGTCTAGTTTCATTCTTCTGCATGTGGATGTCCAATTTTCCCAGCACCATTTATTGAAGACTGTCTTTCTTCCTTTGTTGAATATTAGTTGACCATAAAGTTGAGGGTCCACTTCTGGGTTCTCTATTCTGTTCCACTGATCTGTGTGTCTGTTTTTGTGCCAGTACCACACTGTCTTGATGACCACAGCTTTGTAGTACAACCTGAAATCTGGTTTTGTGATGCCCCCAGCTATGGTTTTCTTTTTTAAAATTCCCCTGGCTATTCAGGGTCTTTTATCATTACACACAAATCTTAAAATAATTTGTTCTAATTCTCTGAAGAAAGTCCATGGTATTTTGATAGGGATTGCATTAGATGTGTAAATTGCCCTGGGTAACATTGACATTTTCACAATATTAATTCTTCCAATCCATGAGCATGGAATATTTTTCCATCTCTTTGTGTCTTCCTCAATTTCAAAGGGACCAATTTTTAAATTGGAAGTAATGAAGCTTCCTTATTTTGGCAAAATCAATATTTCACCTTGACTAGTTTCCTAGAACCACAAACTGGGTGGCTTAAAACAACAGAATTTTATCCACAGTTCTGGAGGCTGGAAGTCTGTGTTCAAGGTATCAGCAGGGCCAGGCTCTCCCTCTGAAGGCTCTAGGCAGGCATCCTTCCTTGGATTTTCCAAGCTTCTGGTGGTTACCAGCAATCCTTGGCATTCCTTGGCTAGTGGATGCATCACTCCAATCTCTGCCTCCATAGTCAAGTGGCACTCCCCTGTGTGTTTTTGTTTTTGTTTTTTCTTTTTCAAGCACACCAGCCATTGAATTGGGTTTCATCCTAATCCAGTATGAATTCAGATTAATTTTTTTACCCGAGTCTTCTTTACTGGAAATATCTACAAGCTTCAGTATGGAAAGGCAATATTACCTATTCATGAATTTCAAAAGAGGAGGCAGGTGACTTATCTATGGGAGACCATATATTCATAATTATACTGGCACATGAAAAGTTCAACAGTTTGAGAGCATTTTTAGATATGTTTAACGGGTACTTATTAAACATAATGAAGACACATACAACGGAAGAGTGTAGGCATAAGGTTGTGTGTGCATTCATTGCTTCGTGTGAAGAATTCTTTGAAGAGGTATGCCTTCGAGATAATTTGTTTCTGGAACATCTTTCATTTATACCTACACACTTTTAAGTTTTAAAAGAGAACTTTATATGGATTTAGTCCATTCTTTGTATGTCAAGAATAGGTAACTTCCTACCATTAGGCAAGTTAGTCAGATATGTAATTTAGAATAAGATCAGTAGACAGTACAAAGTAACAGCAACAACAACAAAACCCAAGGACTGCAATCTTGAACTCAAATTAATTTGACTACATCTGCAAATATTGTATTTCTAAATAGGGTCACTTTATGAGATTCTATGTAGACATGAATTTTAGACCACTTATAATTGGTAATGAGGGCTCATGAGTGAATAGAATTTATAGAGGAATAGAGAATGTTAAAACCTTTTATATGTGAATTGCAACTGTAAATTTAGGACCTTGGAGACATGCATAGGTATCCCAACCTTTGCATAACATAAATATCTACCTCCAGGAAAATTATATGCAGTGTTGGTGTTATATAGACTACTGGAGAATGAAAGTCACCCTAAAGAGAATGATGGACTTGGAAGTCAACATAGCTTGGGTCTAAATATATTCTTTTTGACAAGTTAGTGAACTTCTTCAAGCCTCAGTCTTCTCATCTGTAAAATGGCAATTAAAAATGGCTAATAGGGCAGTTTCAGACAGTAAACCATAGCTCTGTTCAGCAGCTACTTGAGGCTTGGTGCATGATAGTTTGGTGATGGCTTTTTTTTTTTTTAATAAATTTTTTTAATTTTTTTTTTTTTTATTTATGATGGTCACACTGAGAGAGAGAGAGAGAGAGGCAGAGACACAGGCAGAGAGAGAAGCAGGCTCCATGCGCCGGGAGCCCGACGTGGGATTCGATCCCGGGTCTCCAGGATCGCGCCGTGGGCCAAAGGCAGGCGCCAAACCGCTGCGCCACCCAGGGATCCCCAGTTTGGTGATGGCTTTAAGTAAATATTCACCCTAGTTCCTTCCTTAACTCATACGCCTTAGGATATTCCACTAGTCATCCTTTCCTCTTGAATTACATTCACAGTTTTATGCAGTAGTCAGTTTTAACTTGAACTTTTTCTTTCCTGTGATAAGTTAATAAAAATTAAGTAAATATTTAGGAAATTAGGTTGATAATGGAGACTGTAGGTATATAGTAAACATCCTTTCCCATTTTCTAGTCTGTGATAAAATAGATACAGCAAATAGTTATTAGTACTGGTTCTGCTTTGCTTTCTGGCATTCTTCTGGATGACTTTGGAATCCAGAGAAAATCTATAGGTTGAAGAGCAGAGAGACAGGAGAAGAAATAAATGAGAATTTAGAAACACGATTAGTTAGAACTTTAAACAAAGATATTTTATCAAACACCAACAATTTTTTTCACTTGTAAAATGTTCCCAGGCACCTTGTTGTGCCATTTATCAAATTGCATCTAATAGCCTTTTTTTCTAGTCTCTCTTCTCTATTGGATTCTAGTCTTCGTCCTTTCCACAGCTAAATGGCTGTTATGGGTAGGCGTGGTGGAATACAGTAGGGATTCAAAAATGCTTAAAACAGATTCAGATTTGCTAGTGTGCAGGGATATGCTTAAAGGCCTCTGTAGGAACCTTATGCTCAAAGCTCATGAATCCAGTTTGAAGAGACCCAGCACATTCCCACTGTCCACTGCAAATTATGTAAATATTGTCATCTCAGAAAAGCCAAGGTCTCTGCTAACAGGCCAATTTAAGAATTTCCAAGGGCTTACATGGCACTTTCTTTGTATCTTTGTATCTTTTTTCTTTTTTTAAAGTAGGCTCCATGCCCAACATGGGGCTTGAACTCACGTTCCACAGATCAAGAGTTGCATGCTCTACTGACTGAGCCAGCTAGGTGCCCCTCTTTGTATCTTTTGTAGAAACTTGTAATTCTATCTTGCCTTAGTTATTAATTGTGAGTTCTGTGTCCCCTACTGCATAGAAAAGAACACTTTGTTTCTGTGGAGTGGAAAAGGTCTCCCAAATTCAATAAAGATGATAGTGTCTAACTTTGTGTACTTTGCAGCTTTCAAATAGAAGAACCATATTAATATTTCTTTCTGACCACAATCCTACCTGAATCTTATAAATGCTCATAAATATGGAGAGTATCCTGAAGAAGGTAAGGAACCCAACCAGTGCTGCTTAACTAATAAAGGGGCAGGCACAGACTGGAGTTTTAAACCTTTTTGCTTCCAGCTTCAATGATCTTTCTTTCCACCATGTATGTTGCCCAAATTTTCTTGTGGACAGCTGTATTTTTTTTTTAAGGTTTATTTATGTATTTGAGAAAGGCAGAGGGAGGGAATCTTCAAGCAGACTCTCTGCTGAGTGGGGAGCCTGATGTGGACTCAACCCCCCCACTTGTAAAATCAAGACCTGAGCCCAGGGCAGCCGGGGTGGCTCAGCGGTTTAGCGCCGCTGTCAGTCCAGGGTGTAATCCTGGAGACCCAGGATTGAGTCCCATGTTGGGCTCTTTGCATGGAGCCTGCTTCTCCCTCTGCCTGTGTCTCTGCCTCTCTTTCTCTGTGTCTCGCATGAATAAATAAATAAAATCTTAAAAAAAAAAAAAAAAAAGACCTGAGCCGAAACCAAGAGTCAGTTGGTCAACCAACTGAGCCACCCAGGCTCCCCCTCAACATTATTTTAAAAATCATAAAGCATATGCCTATTTGGCAAATTCAAATGACTTAGAAATATACACATTAAAAAGACCTCTTCTTTGCTAGATTTCTACCTTTCCCATCACCATTTTTTTTTTTTAGTTTAGCAATGCTATTTTATGCCAACATCATTACAACATACAAGATATTTCAGTATACCGTGAACAATTAACACAGTGATTTCACAACTACACTACTTACTCCCATCACCATTCTTGTACAAACCCAGATAGCCAGTACTAATAGTTTGGTATATATCCCTTTTTATATTTTATCTTATAAACCCCTTTATGTTTTCAGAAATATATGCACACAGAAGGTTTTTTATGAGCACATATTATATTTTCATATTATCTTTTTTCCATCAATTTGTCTTTTATACTTTCAAACTTTTTGGACTTTATTTCAAGTCAATATAGGCAGATATTTTTTATTTTTCTGTTAATAGTTGAATTACACCTAATTAAATAATATGTATTTTACTTTTATTTATTTTATACATTTCTTATTTTGAGCATGACTCTTCTGCATGTATATGTGTTCAGCACATGTACTTTTCCCCGTCATCCTTTTTGAGATGTGAGGAAAATTATAATGTATTTTTAGTCATCTTTGTGGAAGCCAAAAGATCAAATCTACTCTTAAAGGAAAATTTTAGATGCAAAGCTTTCGGGATGGTAACATGAATTACTCTGGCTTTGCAGAAGTACTTTTTAAATTAATATATATACTTCAACATTAAGAAGACTGGACTATAAGCAATATGTACACAAGCTAATTTTATCTTTAGCCCATTTTCTTAATTCCAAGTGTCCTGGTACATAAGGATCATAGAAAGAACTTTGGTTTTAGGCTATTTCAAGGATAATAATTCTTTCCATTTAAGAGAATGGAATTTTTGATAATTTACTGATCTTTATCTAGAAATTATAGATGGACTACAAATCAGTTTAAATCATATTGCCATAATTTGCTTCTGATAATTCAATAATGGAAAATCAAACATTAATTGCAAAAGTTTTCAAATAGCATAGTATGAGATTAAGTCTCATACTAGAAGATATTACAAAGAATACCAAACATGTACAAATGTTTGATATTAATTATGGTAGAAGCATAGCATAAACAAAGAGAAGTTTATAAGAAACTTGGAATAATAATATAGGTATAAATATATATCAGGGTACTTTTGATGATTTGGACTAATTTCATTTTGTTGTATTCATGTGCATTTGTATATTTACAGGAACATTTTTCTCATTAAAATCATCCAAAATTGAATTGAAATTCATTGCTGCTTTAATATTAGATAGAAATAGCTTCAAGCTAGTGATTTTTATTTTCACCATTTTGGGACCTCCTTTTAGGAAGAGAGAAGCAAGTTTATGTCTCTAGGATATCATTAATTCACACCCTTACTGCACATTAGAATCCCCTAGGGAGTTTTTAAGACAACCTCGCACCAGCCAGCTCCAGCCCTGCTCCAGCCCTGCTCAGTGGGTCAAAGAAGCTAGTTGTGAGTTAAAGCTAAAGAACTACAGCTAACAGTGGAATGTCCTGGGATTTTAAACTACCGATGTCTGGATCCCACTCCTGGAGCTGTTCTAATTGGTCCGGAGTGTGATCTGGGCATTGGAGTTCTTGAATGCTCCATTGGAGTTCTTGAATGCTCCCTAGCATACCAGATATTTTTGTTAAGATATTTAGAAAAGATTTTTAAAACATATAACTTGAGAGTTTACTACAGTAAAAAAAAACAAAAAACAAACAAAAAAAAACACCTTGAAGGTAGACTTAGGTTCAAGTAGAGATCCTATAGTTAGTAGTTGTGAAACATGGGTAGTTAATCTATCTCTAGGTACTTCAGTTTTTCTCATCTGTAAAATAATTTAGTAAACATCTACTTAGGACCTACTATATACTATGGATTACATGGTCTAGTTCATAAGAGTCTCCTCAAACCCCTGCAAGGTAAGTACTATTATTATACACAATTCATGCAGATGCAACATCACCTAGGAACTGGTTTGAGAAGTAAATGCTCGGGCTACACTCCAAACCAATTAAATAAAAGAAGCCCCTAAAATAAGTTTTCCTGAAGCACTTTAGATGATTCTGTTATATCTTCAAGTTTAAGAACCTACTATACTACACTATACTGTGATAGTCTCTGCCTTGTAATGGTGTTGGAAGGATTAAGAAAATAACTTCATACTTAGTACTATGTCAAACTCATAAGTGATCAACAGCTATTAGTTATTAGTCTCATTATAGATTATGCCCTCATCACCATATCTCCCTTTGCAAAGATGTAACCAAGCTGTCTCTTCTTTAGTTTGACAGTTAAAAACCAAAACAACAAAACCCACATATGACTGTCATGGATTTAACTCACAATCTTTCTATTTCAAATTTTGGCCATATTTCACTTGCTTCCCTGACTATAGCTGCAATGTTGGAATTAGAACTTTGAGCTTCAGTGTTGTTGAAGTTGAAGCAAGAGAGGGAAGGAGCAGGGAGAGGGGCAGCAGGAGACAGACAAGCAGACTCCCCGCAATATGGGGCTGGATCCCAGACTCTGGGATCATGACCTGAGCCAAACACAGATGCTCAACTAACTGACCCACCCAGGCACCCCACTGATGACAGTTTGGTAAAAATATTAAACATTTTATAACTCCTCCCAGATTATGGTATTGCTATCTCCCGTCTCCTCCATGCAATGTCACATGCCACATCACCTTGGGTAGATGGACATTTGGAATTCTTCACTAAACTTTGACCAGCACTCTGCAATAAAATCCTATTTGATTCTTTAACTGTAGAGGGGTCAGTGTCATCCCCCCTGCTGAAATTGCCAAGGTGACACTAATAATTTGTGATATGAATGCTAATGGGAACTCTCTGTCAGGTAATCCCTATTTTTTTTTCTCAGCCTTCTGCTGAGAGAAATACCTTTTATGTGGGAATCATTAAAACCACTGGAGGTAAACATTCAGCCTATTTAGCATTTATAATAAAGCTAGTCAAAATATGTGTATGTGGCTTTGTTCATCATAAAAAAAGAAGTTACACAAAGGTAGTAACCATGGCTATAGGCTTACATTTTGAACCCTCATTTTCCTAATGGATTGTATTCTTTAAAAATTCCACTATAAATTTAATTGTAGGTGTTTTCAGACTACTCTTCTCAAAGTGCTACTGGAAGTCTCAGGGATTAAAGAAGAAAGGGAAGTGGACCAAGAAAACCCAACTAGCTTTTGGGAGATCCTTGATATATTGTGTCCCCGTATGATAACACATTTCTTCTCACTTTATAATATGCAGTTTCTCCCTCTGAATTAAGCCCGTTAATTTTCATTGTTATTGCTCAAATCTATGATACACAAGTATCTTTAATAACAGTATCCTGCAGAAGAATGGGGTTTATAGTTGTCTTCCATTGTTATTTGTCCAAGAGGCTTAGGGCCGCGATGTTGATGTGGCTTACTGGGTAGAGTGGATGGGAATGGGGTTTTTAGAGACAGGAAAGATGTGAAAGAATGACCTGGTGGAAAGGAAGGAGCCCAGACAGCCGAAGCATTCCATTTTGGATCAGGTTCTCTAGAGCTTGAGATGGGGATTCTTATATAAGTGATTTGCTGAAGGGAGCTCAGAGGAGAAATTGGTAAAGAAGTGAAGAAAATAGGAGAGGGCAAGAGAAGGAACCAAAGAAAACTGTGAGTTCAATTAAAGACTCCTGTCAGCCTGAGCCTATGGAGAGCTCTAGAACATGAATGGCACCTCACAGTTTTCCTGCTTTGGAGCAAGGGGATTGGGCATTTGTAGTCCTACATTAGTCCATCATTGGCTATAAGCTACCTCTGGGAGTACGGAGTCATAACCTCCTAGGCATCCCTGGGGAGATTTCTTTCTCGGCTAAGACCAGTTCTTTGGAGAAGGGATAATCTGTGAATCACTAGCAGCCAATACTCACAATACAGGGGTAACAGAGTTCTGAGTGCAATACCAGTGGCATCTATTACCCATTGTGTCTAAAGTCTGGTGCTGGTACAGGTTGGCGGCTTCTGATGGATAAATGGATTCCAACGGGTCCATAACATAGTGGATATCCCTGAAGAGGAGAGGATCACAGAAATAAAAAGATCAAGTTTGAACAATACTTAGGGGCCTTGGTGAGTTACTAGTGGGGCCAGACACAAAAGGGCTGTGTGAGTTCCTAGAACATGAACTCAAAATAGAGGATGAATTTTTTTCAATGGACTCTGAAAAGCAGGATGCGATAATTTATCATCAGAATAATATTGCTCTGAGTGTCCAGGTAGGGGGAACCGATTAAAGGGACACATCACTATGATAGTGTGTTCTGAATCACCCTGCATGGCAGGTAACTTAATTCTGAGCTCCACTGGAAGGAGATACTGAATTTACTTGCTATGCAACAGTGTTCACTTTTCTCCTTCCAGTATGTCCATTATTTTAATATCTTATATCTCTATAAGCCCTTAATCTCTCTAGGGATATTTTTAAATTCAGAACAGTCACTAATTTTCCAACAACTCCTACATCTGGGTAAATACTCCTCAGAGTACAGATATTCACATAGATAATACCTTTGTGGGGAATGACACATATATGATAGACTAAGGACATTAATCGCCACTTGTGACAAAATGAAAATAATCAACAGTTGTATGGACAAAGGCTGAGATTGTACTCTGTTGTGAGGAATATTTTACATTAACCTTTAGTGCCTTACTCTGGAAGTGTTTCCC
The DNA here is from genome assembly GCF_053574225.1 of Canis aureus. NCBI lineage: Eukaryota > Metazoa > Chordata > Mammalia > Carnivora > Canidae > Canis > Canis aureus. Next base: position 20,958,978 of record NC_135636.1, on the reverse strand, counting down.
AGGGAGGATTTCACAATGGGGTTACTGTGCCAGTCTTATAGCAATGATCTGGATTCAGATCCGAATTTCAGAATTTATTAACTGTCTGACTTCTGGGTCTCAGTTTCCCTCCTGCATAAGATGGTAACGATACTACTGCCCTGGTAATATTGATATGTACTTTAATGTTTATAGCTTGTAGGCATGGATGACCTTAATCAAGGTGGACTACCTCAATTTTTAAATTGACAATGATGTTTCTTTACTACAACTACAACTCAAAGTTTGGGTCCCTGGTAGAGCCCCTGGATGAGGCACTAAGAGTAAATTTCTTATTAGCAATTGTGGAGAAACTTACAAGATTTGTAAGCCTATCTCTCTAAAATAAATGTTTTTTGAGGAGAGAATTGTTTAAAATTCATGGTAACAATGTTGCCATAAACACTAATTTTAGGTATAAACATCATTCTTGTTGAACAGCTACTCAGTTCTGGGATGAGGTGCATTCTAGGTATGAAGTATGTGATTTGATGAATGTGGCAACACAGAAGCTTGGCTTCTGTTAGAATTTGGGTCAAAAGAAATAAAATTTATTTTTTTCTTAGTTCATTTGGGCTGCTAAAACAAATAACCACAGACTGGGTGTCTTATAAACTCCAGGAATTTATTGCTCCCAGTTCTGGAGTTTGGGAAGTCCAACAGCAAGGCGCCAGCATGGTCGTATTTTGGTAAGGGCTCTCCTCTTGGTTCATAGCTGATACCTTTCAACTATGTCCTAACATGGCAGAAGGGGCTAGAGATCTCTTTGGAGCCTTTTTTATAAGGCACTAAATCTATCAAGAGGGCATCTACTCTCCTGGCTTAAGGATGTCCCAAAGGGACACACCCTAATACCATTATCTTTGGGGATTGGAATTTCAACATATGAATTTTGGAGTTGGGGGACACATTCAGAACATAGCAATTCTGTATACAGTTTTCTCCCATCATCACTCATAAAGGAGAATTTCATGGTTGAATGATCTCTTCCATCTCTATGTCCTCTATGATATCCTTACCTTATGACTAGATGCCTTTGTCTCAACTGCTTGCAATGAGAAGCTTCGTATAACTTAGATAGTTTGGGGGTGATTTAATATTACCAAAGTTTTTATTTTGAACAAAAGTCTGTCTTATCATGTCTTCTACAATTACTTATTATCCTTCCCTATGAAGCCAGCTGAAACAAGTTTAATCTTTCACTCCTGTCACTAAGCCTTAAGTATTTGAAGATAGCTTGTCCCAGGGTCTCTTTTCATTTGACTAAAATCCCAAAGCTTCCCTTACTGTTCTTCATTACTCTTATGGTGACTGACTATGGACATGCTTATGTTTATTTTTAAAGAACTAAACTCCATACCCAACATATGAACAGGATGGAATGGGGTAGGGCCCAAGGGGATGTGACAAGTCCTCTGTTTCGGACATACTCTTTTTTTTTTTTTTTTAATTTATTTATGATAGTCACAGAGAGAGAGAGAGAGAGAGAGAGGCAGATACACAGGCAGAGGGAGATGCAGGCTCCATGCACCGGGAGCCCGACGTGGGACTCGATCCCGGGTCTCCAGGATCACGCCCTGGGCCAAAGGCAGGCGCTAAACTGCTGTGCCACCCAGGGATCCCCCTCGGACATACTCTTTTGACTTTGGCAGTCACACCATTGCTTCACTTATAATGAGTTTATAGTCATCTATGATCTCGAAGTCTTTTTCACCTCTGCTACTACTAATACATGTAACTTATATTTGCTTTTTTGGACTTGTTGTAGGACTAAACATTGTACAGATGATATTTCACCTTCTTAGATTCGATCCAACTCTCTAGTTTGTTGGTGGCATATTTTTTTTCTTGTAACCAATCTGATTTACTACTAGTATTAGTTGGAACAGTGGTATTTGTATCATGGATCAGTGGATAACTAGTCTTGGCTACAGAAGATCAGAGAATAATGTTACACTGCCAATTAGTTGATAAGTCATTTACTAGTTTGGGAACCATGCTTCCATGTACACATACATTGTTCACATTATATATATGGTTTTAATGTCTCCATCTGAGACTAATATGAAAGTCATAAGATTATTTCAAAATACATATAAGAAAAATAAACAATATCCCAAAGATGTGGTTTATTTACATGCTATGTGAAGAGTTCAGTCAATAATGTGACCTATGAGCCCACTGATTGTTGAGATCTTCACAGAAGTAGTGGAATTTGAGCCAGGCAGGTCTAGAAGTTTGCCTAGAGTTGGCTGAGACAGAAGGGGAGCATGTATCTGAGAGGGTATGAAATTCAGATTGATGAGGTAGGAATGGCAGGGTCACATTAGGTAATGGTATAGAGATGAACTTCCAGGAAGTATATAGGAGAGTTTATACTCTCCTATATAGTATGATGAGGTCAGGAATGTAGATCAGTGTACCTTGCTGATTCCTGGTGTCCTTAGAGCTGGTGTCCTTAATTGGAGCAATTGTTCTTTGGCCAGACTAATCCTTCCATGTTTACAAGTGAAAAGACTGAAAGTTCCTGTGTACTAGCTATCTCCACATTTGTCTTCATCAGTTTCATTTGCACTAAGAGTCCATCACATATATATGAATTTTGCAAGCAGTTGTACCTCCTAGCATACTGTTTGGAAAATATCTGGTTTTCTCTTTATAATAAGATGATCTTAAGATTTCTTTTGGGAGGCATGCTTATTTCTCATCAAATATGGTTCTTTCATTGTTCTTCTAACATGGCCCACCTGGTTATTGGCTTTTTGGGGGACACTTTGAAGTTCACACGTTTTAATACCCTTTAAACATACATTTAAGCATATAGTTTATTTTGAAGGAGTAAACTGATACTCACTTTTCTTGTCCTGTCTTTTGTGGCCTGTGTGGCAAAAACATCTGCTCTGACAATGAAAGGAATCATAAGCTAGTAACTCCTCATTAAGTTACTAGTGCAATAATGTAATCCTCTTGGCATCCATCTCCATGGATGATGGTGATGGCAGTGATCCTTCAGCTTCTCTGTGTATTGTTTCCTCACTCCTTCCTAGCAGAGTCTCAGTGAAAGGTGGTTTCCCTTGGACTTGTATTTTACTAATGATATATTTCATAAGGGGAGGGGAGGAAAACAAAGGGCATCAATGATCACAAACATCTACATCTGGCAGAGGATTGAAAGGAAAACCGATCACAGCTGCCTTTGACAGTTAATGTTATTAAAATATTCAACGTGGAATTTCTATTTTAAATAAGAAACACTTGAAAGAAATGGTCAGGATTAACAGAAGCTTAAATTGAAACCATGTTGGTTTGTAGGTAATAGAATGCTACAGTCAAACACTGCCTTTAATATAAAAGCATTCTTTACCCCCACATTATCCATGTGGCCCTGTTTGTGCCACTGGAATTTGATTAGGTTTGGCTTTTTCAGGAAACCAGGAGGTAAGAAGAACCTATTTAATCTTCTGTTAAGTGGTTCATTCCCTGCCCAAGCCTTTGGGTAACTCGGTTTATTAAAACGTTCTGGAGTTCAGGTGGGCTAACTCAGTGCTACACCATCCATATGCCTGCCTTTTGGCTGGTGCTACAGTCTAACATCTGATTGGCCCAAAACTGGGAGTAATAGAGCCAGTATACAATGGGGGACCTTGTTAAGAGCCCAGACAACGGGTATCAGTTCATTGTTTGGCTCAAGGTTGTTAGCTGAAGCTCAGAATGTTCCCATCTGGCAATCCCCTCAGTCTGCATTTGTCCTGTCAACTTGCTGTAACTTAACTACTAAAACAGAGTTGCTGGTTCTAATTCTCCTAATGTACCTAGAAGCCTCTATTCCACTCACAGATAAAAGTAGCATGTGTCATTTTAGTAGGAGACCTTACACTGACTTACAGCTCTTTTGTCCTCTACTCCACATGGGTCTTTGTCAGTCAACTCAGGGGAAAAAACATATATATGATACATATATATCATATATATTTTATATAAATATAAAAATATTCCACCCAGGATATTTCCAGGAAGTATTCTGCTGCCTTACCACTATCAGGAATTCCAGAAAGTTATTAGAGGAGATAGACACTCAAGAAGCAAAAATCTACTAAAACATTCTTAAAAGAGAACACCTTCAAAAATAAATCAGAACTCCTTAGTTATTGTTAATCTTGCCAGAAAAAAAAAAAAAGTAAAGATCCCACAAAACTGTTATTCCCTAAATGTTTCTTTTGTGTGCAGCTCAGTGGCTAGGCTATAGTGTTTTGCCTGTTTCTTCTGAGATTCTATTCACTGGCATCACTGCCTAGCAAGTACCCCATATCCATTGTCAATGTTTATTCCGTTAATAAATGCTTGAGGAGATAAATGAAATTGAGTTCAAGTCATTATTATTATTATACCTAGGCTACTTCAGTAGCACACACAATTCCATCAGACTAGTCTTCAAATTTTATCCTTTGATTGTTTTATTCATTATTCAAAAACTTTTAGTCCTATCAAAATGTAGGATAATTTCAAAACTTCTTAGTCTCTTAGTGTTTAAGTCTATATAAAATACCAGCTCAGTCTATCCTCTTGCCTTATCTCCTATGAAGTCCCCAAATATTATTTCCCAGCCAAAGTTTCCCTTGGTCTTTCTGAACATGAATTGTTTAGCAGCCTTGTATTCATATTCTGTCCTGCCCAGAGCTCTCTGACCAGGAAAATCCTGATTCTTCAAGAGCTGTCTGGAGACCATTATTCTTCATGAAGCCTTCTTTGGTATGTCCAATTAGAACAAATAAGGACGTTCTCTTGCCAGGTGTGTGGAAAGCCTACTAATAGCATCCCCATGAGAGAAATCCCATGTCATGCCAATCCTTTTCTCTTAGTACCTTGTTGGAATCAAATTGTTGGGTTGGAAGGTCACATCTGATTCTTTTCTGTAACCACATTAATGCCCTCAAAATAAAAACTGAAACTGTCCTGTGATTGATTTCTTGCTGACCTGTGTGCCCTGGATTTTTTTCTCTGTACATCATTTGGTCAAGCCAGCATGGCATTATTTTGGTTAAGCCAGCATGGCATTATTCTGCCAAACTTTTCCCACTTCCAGGAAACAGAAGAGTGTGAAGTATATCTTTTTCCTGTTCACTGAGCACTTGTCTCTGTGGCAGGAACTGGTCCTAACAGGTGAGGATGAAAACCAAGCCCTGAACGGCAAAACATATCACTCTTGTCTATGCTGGCAGTGAATGCTCCCTTTGATTCAATTTGATGGGGATCTCTATTCAGCTGACCCCAATAGTTTTCAAAATGTGGTCTCCAGAAGAATAATATCAGCCTCACCTGGGACCTGTTTGAGATGCAAATTTCCATTGCAGATCTACTGAATCAGAAATGCTGGCCCCTGAAGCGATTTTGATGTCTGCTAAAATTTGAGAATTATGAATTTCATGAAGGCTAGCAGTCTCCATATTAATTCCTAATTCAGTTTTTGTTAATTAGAATAGGCAGCTCCTGTGTATATGTGTGTGGGTTGGGGAGGCAGAAAGGATATGAGAAATCTCTGTACCTTCCTCTTAATTGTGCTATGCACTCAAATTTGATCTAAAAAAAGAAAGTCTTAAAAATCATTGTAGTCAAATTTAAAATTGTGGAATTTTATAAGATGATTCTAAAATTTATTCAGAAAGGCAAAGAGTCAAGAATATATAATATACTCTTCAAGGAAAAAAGGTACCAAGGCTCAGAGTAATGGAAATTAAAGCAGTGAGATTTGGTGCAGGGATAGACACACATAACCAAATAGACCAAGAATAGTCTTCTCCAACAGACCTAAACTTATATGGATATTTGAAATGTGGCAAAGATAGTACTACATGCCAGTAGTGAAATGATAGATTTTTAAATAAATTGTGCTAGGAAAACTGGATATCTATATTGGCCAACAGAAAGAAAAATATTCCAACTTTGCACCATTCACAAAAATAAATTCCAGTTGAGTGGACTGAATATCCAAATATGAAAGGCAAGGCAATAGTGCTTTCAGGTCATAAGTGGAAAATATATTTATTACTACCAGTTAAGGATAGGTTTTTTCAAGATGAGATAAAATTACACTTATTAAGTAGGATTTTGTGTAACAAATATGTAAATTTTAGCTGCCAGGAGATAAATGAGTTTATTTCTTTTTTTGAAACAATGAAGGGATGGTGTTTGGATCAGCAAGAGAGCTTTCTATTACACACTTATCCATAGAATAAACTGAAGTTGTACTTCTTTCTTCCACAAGTGGCTTTCCAAGGATACTTTGGATGTGGCCACTGGAAAGAAAAGAGTCCATATAGCATGTTTCTATGGATCAAGCTGAGGAAGGCATGCATCACTTCCATTCATATCACACTGGAGAGAACTTAGTCACGTGACTCACTTAATGGCAAGGGAATCTGGGACATTGTAGTCCAGGCCTGCTCCCAGGAAGAAGAATAGAGAGGCAGACAGCCAGTCCATACTTATTGTAGAACATATCACATACCTATATTAAAATGACCAAAAGAAAAAAAAATGACCAAAAGATAAAGAGAACAAAAGTGTAGCCAGTATGTGGGAGAAGTTGTATATACAATATAAATAACATACCCACAATATATTAAGGACACTGAGAAATCAGTAAAAAAGAGATAATTAGAAAAGTTTGATTAGAAAGGCTTGATTAGGCACTTAATGAAAAAGGAAATCCAAAAAGAAGCCTCATAATTAAAATCATGAATTATGACTAGATTGTGTATAATACACACACCTATATCAGAAAATATGAGATGTGCTAAAAAATTGGGGCAATGAGAACTCTTCTACAGTGTTGGCAGGAGTTGGAATTTTTATAACCACTTTGGAAAATAGTTTGGCGTCATCTAATGTAGTCATTAGATGGACATACTATTTAGCCATTCTATTGCTAGGCACAGCTGCTAGAGAAACTTTTGCACGTTTACCCCAGAAGACGATATGAATGTTCACAGTAGCATTGTTCATGTTGTAATGGCCACCAGAGAAAAACATCCCAAATGTCCATTCATAGTAAAACAAATCAACTTTGACTAGTGATTCATTGGAATACTTTAGAACATGAAAATGAATGAATTATAGCTACTTATAACAGGATGGATAAGCCTTTCAAACATAATGAGTAAAGAAGAAGAAATATAGCATAATTCAGGGGAATAAAGCCTATAATATCTTCAAAGAAAATAAGTTTGACTCAGGAATTTTGTACTCATTTATACACATTTTGAGTATAAAACATGGAGAAATGGCTTTGAATATGCAAATTTTATCATTTTATCATTACGAAGAACCCTGGCCATTGAAAATTTTGTAATACAGCTTTCCATGACACACTGGACTAGGGGTACCTCAAGTAGCTAGTTAGTTCTTTCTTTCTTAATTTTGGGTTACTTCTGTGCAAAAATTTTAAAAAAGTAGAAGTTCATGCCTTGTTGTTAGCTTTTAGAGCCCAATTTCTCATGTCAAGAAATTTAGGTGCTTCCAACTGAGATGATGCAATGTTGTAATGGCAGTTCCGTCAGAACATGAATATATGTAACAGGTATAAGATTTTCTGATTGTTGGTGCTTAATTTCTTAATTTTGGTCCTGATAGTCTCTTTTACAGGCTTCCTTCAAAAAGATTGGTAATTCTAATAATTTCTGGTGACTAGAGAGGTCTTCTGGGGGCATTAAATGTCCAAAAATTTGGATCCTGACATACCAGAATTTTCCTTTAAAGTTGAGAATAGCATAATCACCAAGTCACTTGATCTTCTTTGTTTCAAGAAAACTTTAATTGTGGTCCTCATTCCTGTTCGTGTGCTTTTTTTCCTACAGAATTAGAATGTGCCTGATGTTCGTTAATCTGGATGGCATCTGGTTTGTGTACAAAGAGCAGAAGTAATGATGAACTAGTTTACGCTCAGGGATTTAAGGAATGGTGGTCCAGGAAAATCAGCATGAGCTAAATTTAATATTCCAAAATGGCAGAGATCCACCTCAGGAAGCCAGCCTCTGTCAACACATCCAAAAGGCATGTGCAAATCTAAAACTAGGAGGTGAAATTCAGAGCAAAGTGGAAGCCAAAAAGCCAAGAACAGAGCTGAGCATAAAGTGAAGGAGGGCCCAAGTGACACTATAAATAGAGTTTGTACTTTTGAAAGCAGCCAGGTGGAGTCAGGATCGTTGATGTTATCATAAAGCTACAGGTCAGAGAACGCTTCCAGGAAAGTGATCTTGGTGGGATAGAATTATTCTGAGAATAGCAGAAAGCTATTGCAAAAATCTAGCCTAGTGATGATGGTTCCTTGAAATGGAGACCTGAGGGTCTCAATGGGGAGAAGTGGTTTGACTTTAGCTGTAGTCTGAGGGAACAGAAGGTAGGATTGACTGATGTGTATGAGAGATAAATCAAGGAAGTCTTCTTTAGCTAAGATGGGAAAGACTGTGGCAAGAGTATATAAAGTGTGAGAGTAGAAGTTAGGAGTTTGGTTTTGGATGCAAATTTAAGATGTTTGAGAGACATCCTAAGGGAGATGGTTTTCTAAGCAGGAGGCTCAACAAACAATAGCTGTGGTGGCTGTTACTTTTCATCATCTTGACATTCATTGACATAAATCCCTGTAAGTTGGACCCTGCTAACATCTGTCTCAGATGACAGAAGCCTTGCTCACCAAGAGCCACTCACATTTCTCTTTCCATAAAGACACCCTAATACGCATTCTATTTGGTTCCCATTCCCTACTGTTTCCTTTACTTGTCATCATGTGACATCTGAACTTAAACAAAGGCTGGATTAGGAAGCTCAAAGAACTTTCACCCCCATTACCGATTCTGTGGGCCCATTCATTCACTAAACATATGTTTACAAAGCACCTACTCTGAGTATCAAAATCAGGCTTCCATTGCTCATGGCAGTGACCTCAAGAATGCCCCTTACATCTGTGTGTCCTTCTTCCCTGTTTCACTCTCCTAATTTCCTCACTCATGTTTAGGGGATCTTATCTCAGGCTGTGTTTTTGAAGGAACATAGACTGTGTTCATGCAATAGTCAATGATGAACTAGAATGAACTACTGAAAACATAATGGACGTGCTCCTCACCGGGACATGTGGGGACAGGGTAGAGCATTGTCTGCAGGAAGAGGGGAGGCCCTGGCAGGGATGGACAGCACTGGGTATTATTAGGCAGGCTCCTCTGCTGGCCTGACACATTATTTTCTGATTTCAGAATATAAAGGTGTGTTTGGGCGGTAGCATCCTTGCACTTTGGCAGATGCTGGATAGGGGCCCGGAGTTCCGGGCCAGCAGCTCCTATAGCTGCCCCAGGGCCTTAAGCCTCTGGGAGGTGCAAGATGTGCAGCCTGCGGAAATCACTCCCTGGTCTGGCCTCAGCACTTCCACCCTTGCGGGTTTTGGCGCAGGCCTTTTGCTTGCACCTGGCTGGGCCCCTGAGGAGCTGCTGATGCACCATGACTCTGAGTTGGGGGCAAGGCGTCCAGGAGGAATCGGGATTTGGCCAATGGGAAGTGAGCCAGACTCTTGAAGGCAGAGTCTAGTACAGAGAGCCTCTGGCACCTGGGGCACCCAAGTGTTTCTCACCCCAGGACTCCCTGCAGGTGCCCATACATCTCCCGAGACCCTCGAGACCTGGCTTCTCTGGGAAGAGTGGTCTGCACAGGTGCGCCTGGGGCCTGCTACAGCCATTCTCTGAGGCTTCCAGACTTTTGGCTTATCCTAGCCCTGGGCTGGCAGTCCCTCATGGTATTCAAAGAGAAGAACAGTTCCTGGTGGGAGGGCTTTGGGTGAAGGGACCAATTTCCCCATCTCAGGGTGTTGGCATGACGCTGGCTGAGTGAGCAGTGGGCTGAGGCTGTGCTTTAGGGGAAGGAAGGCTGGAGGAACCAGCAGTGATGGTATTCTGGGACAGATTCAAGACACCTCAACGCTGCTGGGAGGAATACCAGGAGGATGTGGGTGAGTGCCTGGGTCTTTTTGTGAGTATATGTTGTATTTATTTCTTTTCTTTTATTTTCTTCTTTCTTTCTTCTTTCTTTCTTTCTTTCTTTCTTCTTCTTCTTTTTCTTTCTTCTTTCTTTCTTTCTTTCTTTCTTTCTTTCTTTCTTTCTTCTTTTTCTTTCTTCTCTCTCTCTTTTGTTTTTTTTCTTATAAATCATGCTTCTAGAAGTGCACTAAATTGACTTAGCCCTAGTTCCTGTATGAGAGTGTTTAGGTTGGGTAGTCCAAGTGCTTTAGGACCAGCTATAGCCTGTGTTCTGGGAGTAAAGGCCACGTTTTCTCTTGCATCAGTATTGTGCTGAGAAGACCATTTCTTTCAGTGGGGAAGGTGCCCAGGTCTATTTGTGAGAATGTCTATTGTGTTACACAGTTTCATGGTCCAGAGGGAGAGATCCTCAAACTTTTGTCTTTGGATGTTGCTGTTTGTCTGTGAAATGTGTACACAGTACAGACAGTGGACACCGAATTTCAGTAGGTCTTTCTCTCAGGTGTCAGGGTGGAGGCCCACCCATCCCCTGTTGGTCCTAGATCTGTGTGCGCCCAGATGATTGCAGAGCAGGTGCCCTGCCCCTTTAGTTATCAGAGGCAGTATGCATATGAGGTGTCACATCATCTTTATTTTCTTCCCTTTCCCTACCTTACTTTCCACCTCCAGCTGTGTTTCCTAAGATTACCTCCCAATTAATTTACTTGTGCTTGAATCCTTTCCTCATATCCTCTTGCATCGTTGCTTTAGGAAATCTAATCTCAGACAGTCATGAATAAATGCCCAAGTATTCATTCTCAAATAGTACTTATTGACTGGAAGTCATAGTTACTGCCTTGATGATAGTGCCAATGTTTTCCCTACATTAAACATTCCATAAGTATACTTTTTATTTAATTTTATCCTTTGCAGGGAAAAGGTACAGTAATGTGTTGTGTATGTTGTTTAATGATTGCAGTAAGGAATCACTACCTGTTTGTTAATTCCAGCATTCAAGTAAATTTTTTGATATATATATATATATATATTTTTTTTTTGGAAGATATTTTCTATGTAGTCCTAAGCTCTTGCTGACCAGGAGGGATGATGGAGAATGTCTTGGGTTGCACCTCTGCCATGAAAGGGAAATAGAATGCATCATTAGAGTCAGAATATTGCAGAACCTCTGTAAACAAAGAGAAAGGTCCTAAGCAAAGGGAAAACAGGAAGTGATATGAGAAGGAACTTGTTTACCATGATTCCAACCACACTGGAATTTATTTTTATCAGAGTGAAACCATGGGTAAGTCAACATAGTTGGACAAAGCCTCCAGAGTGTGAGAAACTAGATTCCCAACCAGGAATGTATGAATCAAAGGAATTTGAATACATTTCGATCTTTCCAGAAGTTACTAAATGTTCCTCAGAAGACTCTGTGTTCCCTTTACTCTTCTTTTTGAAATTCAAAATATTTTTTCTTGGGGAATGTCATGTATCAAAAAGAGTTTCTAAGAACAATGATTTAAACTTCAGAGCTAATTTTCTGTAAGGTTACCCCTGTTTTATCATTAGCATGACGAACACCAGTGATATAAATGATCCCCATTATTTTGTCTCCTCTTATTAACTTATTAGCAGAGAGGGAACTGGGCTTTTGAGCCAGGCTCTTATGTCCTTAATGATTAGAGATGGGGCTAAAAACTCAACATTCACAGTGGCCAGTGGTCCACAGGGAAGACACAGGAGTATGTGTTTTGAGGGGTCTTGTAGCAGTATGGGATCAGTGAAAATAAGGTTTCTGATTTTTTAGGAGAAATCAGAAATCTAGAATTTCATGTGAAATTTCCTCATATTGCAATATTTTAAAAGCGCTTTGTGAGGAGGTGGGGAAGAATTTCCATCTCGGAGCTCGATTAGACATTTTGGTCACTATTTTCCAACCTCTATTTTAGAGATTCAAGGCCACTTTGATATTCTAATAAAAGAAAGGAATCCTTTGTAATGAAAGCACCATCAGAGATCCTCTGTTGACTCCATATGCCATAGCCTTGCTATATAAAGGGTGGTCTCAGGCCAGCTGTATCAGCATTGCCTTGGAGCTCCTTGGAGACCCAGATTCCCAGGCCCCACCCAGAGCCACTGAATCAGAACTTGCTTTATAAAAAGATCCCCACGTGATTCCTATGCACATTGAATTTTGAGAAGCATTGCTTGAGTTTGCCTCCTGAGGAAAAAGAAAATCAGATTCTAAATGCAGCAGCTATGATTTAAGTGTACTTATATGGAGAGGAAAAAGAATATTCCAGAAGTCATCGACTTCTGGCTAGTAACAGCTAGCAAAAATTTTTAAAGTGGCCTATTGATAAAGAAGTATATACTCTCTGTTTTAGCTGAGGAATGCAATTGTTTAAGACAGACCGTTTCACTATTTTTCCAACCAAAATCTATGTATTTTTGGTAGTGATAGGTTTTTTAAAAATTGGGTTATTTAGTCAATAACATATATTAAAAAGTTATTATGTGCACGTAACTGTTCTGAGAACTATATAAAGGGATGGATTAAAGCATAGTTTCTACCCTCAAAGTGTTTACAGTCGCAAAGACAAAATATGGCAAGGGCGACCACAGAGGCATAAAGAGAGTGGAAATTCAGTATGAAGAGGCAGAGTTGCCGAATGCCCAATAATTCATTTGTGTCAAGATCATTCAACACAATATTTTACTCACATTTTTGAGTGCTTATTTGCTTAACATCTGTCTACACTTCTGCATTGAAAGCGCCATGCTTGCAGGGCCAAATATTTATTGAATGATACTCCTCTTGCTTCCACATTTACATAAGCTGTCTGCTTGAGGAAGGAGAATATAAAAAAAAATACTATAGGAAACAACATGCTTGAGTCATTTCCCATAACTTTTAGAATCTTTCTCTAGAGAGAATATACATGAGGTAAAACTAACTGAATTTTTAAAACTGTTTTATCGAGATATAATAATACACCTACTGTGCAGTTCACTCATTTAAAGTATACACTTTAATGACTTAGCATATTTAGTTATGGATGTATTATCACAATCAATTTAAAATTTTTTCATCACCCCCAAAAGAAATCCTGTACCTCTTAGCTTTCATACACTGCCTCACTCCACAACTCCTTTATCCTTTGACCCCAGCCAATTAGTATATGTCCTTTGTGACTGGCTGTTTTCATTTAGCTCAATGTTTTAAAATTTCACTAAATTTTATTTTAATTCTGTATTTCTTTGAACCAAGAAAAGAAACTTAGACTAAGGAAAATGTTAAAATGCTATTAGAAGTATAAATGACCTCTAAAGCTGGAGCTACATCAAGTTTTTGTTTATAAACTTAGAAACACATATCTTCTTTTTCTCTTTCATTGGTCTTGAACCAAGTTTTTATTAGATGTTTGGTGGAGCCTTATGTGAGAACTGGCTGGTTCTAGGAAAAATTGTGGAATGAATGAAGTTTACTTTCCTTGCCTCTTCTTTTTACTTTTTATTCTTTTCCTCTTAGTGCCCAATATTCTTGTGGTACATCTTTATTCTCCATTCTGATAATGAAAGGGAAAATATTTTAACTTTGTCAAATAATATTTTCACTTCAATGGAATCATTCAATTTCCCATCTAAGGGATAACCTAATGGCATATACTTTTGGAAGATGGGGAAAGGGGCACCTACTTTTGGGTAAGGTCAATTTCATAGACGTTTGTTAAGAGCTTACCATATCCCAGGTGTTGGGCAGTTGCTATATGAGAAAGGGCAAGTAACTTGCCCAAAGACAGCTATAAGGTGGTGAGAGCAGAATTTGAATGCAATTTTTTCATGATTTGAGAACCTCAGTTTTTAGTTATTGTGGTATACTGGCAATCCCCAATGTTCCTAAGTCATCTGTAGTCTGTAGCCTACAACCATTCCATTTATTCTCTCCTAAAACAGACACAGGACATAGCATTTGGCATTCTGTATTTTGGATCTTTAGAGCAAATATTATTGATTCTGTCAGTTTTAGTTCCTACTGGTTACTTAAAAATATGAAAGTTGATTTTGCGTTCTACAACTTGACTGAATTTATTATTCTAACAGATTTTAGGTGGTGGTGGTATTAGATTTTTCTATATATTAGATCATGTCCTCTGCAAACAACCAAATTTCTTCCTTTCTGATTAGATGCCTTTTATTTCTTATTCTTGCCTGAATGCTGTGGCTGAGACTTCCAGTGCTATGTTGAATATAAGTGGTGAGAGTGGACACACCTGTCTGTTTCTGACCTAAAGGAAAAATTTTCAGATTTTCACCATTGATTATCATGTTAGCTGTGGGCTTGTCTTTATTATGTTGAGGTACATTCCTTCTATAACTAATTTGTTGAGATTTCTTTTTTTATAAAATAAGGATATTGGATTTTGTCAAATGCATTTTCTATATCTACTGAAATGATCTTGTGATTTTTATACTTCATTCTGTTAATGTGATATATCACATTTATTGTTTTGTGCATATTGAGCCTTCCTTGCATCCTAGGAATAAATTCTACTTGATCATGGTGTATGATTCTTTTGATGTGTTGTTGAATACAGCTTGCCAGTATTCTGTTGAGGATCTTTGCACCTATTAGGTTCATCAAAGATATTGGCTTGTAGTTTTCTTGTTGTGTCTTTGTCCAGTTTTGATAAAGGAAGGGGTAATTTGGTATTAATTCTTCTTTAAATGTTTGGTAGAATTCACCAGTGAAACCATCTAATAAACAAATGTAGTTGCAGGATACAAAATCAACATACAAAATCAGTTGCATTTCTATGCAGTAACAATGAATCATCCAAAACAAATTAAGAAAAAATTCTAATTTATAGTAACAAAAATTACTTAGGAATAGATTTAACCAAGGGAATAAAAGATCTGTACTCTGCAAATGATGGAAGATTGGTAGACGAAATTGAAGGAGGCACAAATAAAAGATATTCCGTGTGCTTTAACTGGAAAAACTAATATTGTTAAAATGTCCATGCTACTCAGTGAAATCCTATCAAAATTCCAATGCATTTTTCACAAATAGAAAAAGAATCCTAAAATTCTGTGGAACTAAATAGCCAGCACAATCTTGAGCAAGAAGAGCAAAGCTGGAGGTATCATACCACCTGATTTCAAAACATACTACAAAATTACAGTAATTGAAACAGTATGGTAGTGGCATAAAAACAGACATACAGACTAATAAAACAGAATAGAGGATCCAGAAATAAATCCACACATTACCATTCAACTGACCTTTCACAGAGGTGGTCAGAACACACAAAGGGGATGTGATAGTCTCTTCAATAAATGGTGTTGGGAATACTGGACTTCCACATGCAGAAGAATGAAACTGGATTCTTACCTCACACCATATACAAAATTAACTCAAAATGTATTTTTTTTAACTCAAAATGTATTAAAGGGTTAAAACCAGAAACTGTAAAAACTACTAGAAATAAAAAAAAAACAAGGAAAAATCTCCTTGACATTGGTCTGGGCAATGATTTCTTGAATATGACTCGGAAAAGTATAGGAAGCAGAAGTAAAAATAGACAAATGAGATTGCATCAAACTAAAAAGCTTCAGCACAATAAAGAAAACAATCAACAGAGTGAAGAAACAGCCACAGAATGGTAGAAAATATTTGTAAATAGTACATCTGATAATAGCCAAAATATATAAGGAACTCAACTCTATAGCAAGAAACCAAATAACCCAATTAAAAAGTTGGCCATGGAGGCGCACCTGGGTGGCTCAGTGGCTGAGCATTTGCCTTTGGCTCAGGTTGTGATCCCAGGGTCCTGGGATCCAGTCCTGCATCAGGCTCCCTGTGGGAAGTCTGCTTCTCCCTCTGCCTGTGTCTCTGCCTCTCTCTCTGTTTCTCTCATGAATAAATAAATAAAATCTTAAAAAAAAAAAGGCCATGGACCTGTACAGATATTTCTCAAAGACATACACATAGCCACCAGATATATGAAAAAATACTCAACATTGCTAATTTTTAGGGAAATACTATGTGCTGGAGTAGAATTTAGGTGAACCATTCTGCCAAAGGATGCCAAGACTGAAACAACTTCCTTAGCAATGGCTAAGAGGGGCTGAGAAGGGCTCAGATGCATATAGAGAGGGGAACTGAAGGCTTGTGATGCAAAAATAATTATGATGCCTAACAAGGAGCATCACTCCATTTATCTGTAGTCAGGGTAATGAAACTCCAAGTTTGGCATTTTCTAGTGGAGTATCCATTTACAGAAGCTTTCACGTTATTTAATCAGTCAGTATCTACCATATATACCTAATATATATATACTCAGTGGTCACATCAGACAGACTATCTGGGCATTTTTAAATTGCTATGAATATGAGGATTGAAACATAAGTCCTTTAAAAGTTATATGAAATGCTTTTTTAGGACCAAAAATAAAGGCAAATAAAGTGAAATATTTTAAGTGGTTAAAATTGAATTACAAGACCTGAATGATCATTAATCGCAATGGCTTTCATGCATTTTTAGAATCAGAACACAGTTCTCAAAAGAAATTTTATAAGGAAGCCTAATATTTTAAAATTGAGATGATTAAAGCAGCCATGGCTGAGATAGGGGTGGGAACATAACCTTCTACCACGTTCTCCCTTTTCTTTTCACCTTCTTTTCTCATGCACCCACTCCCTTTACTTATTTCAGTACAGCCCTGATGGACATCATATAAGCCTTTGTAGTGACTTGCAGAGCAGTTTGGGAATGATTGTTCTAGCTCAGTCCTTTTGTTGAACAAGTTAGCACTCAGCATTTTCTTTCTTTACAGAATAGGTTGAACTTACTATGATCCTCTAGAAAATTGGCTCAGGTTCTAGGCCACTGTGGATGACCTGCATCCTGTAATTTACTTGAGCTGATGTTAATGACCCCCTACCTGTACATGTATCTATATTGCTGCATCTATTCCATAGTTTACAGTTTCCTGGATAATATGCAGGCACAGCTGGATACCTCTTTTTGATAGAGAGGAGAGGTTCTAATTCATGTTTTCATTCAATTTTTCAACAAACACTAAGTATGTACTATGTAAACAAACAAAAGAACCAAACATTTAAAACACCAAGAGAGGGATCCCTGGGTGGCGCAGCGGTTTAGCGCCTGCCTTTGGCCCAGGGCTCGATCCTGGAGACCCGGGATCAAATCCCACGTCGGGCTCCCAGTGCATGGAGCCTGCTTCTCCCTCTGCCTGTGTCTCTGTCTCTCTCTCTCTCTCTCTCTCTGTGTGACTATCATAAAATAAATAAATAAATAAATAAATAAATAAATAAATAAATAAAAAAAATAAATTTTAAAAAATAAAAATAAAACACCAAGAGATTATAAGGGAAAGGAGGGGAACTGAGTGGAAAAAATTAGAGGGAGACAAACCACGAGAGACTCCTAATTCTGGGAAACAAAGGATTGAGGAAGGGGAGGTGGATGGGTGGATGGGGTAACTGCATGATGGGCAATGAGGGGGGAACTTGATGGGATGAGCACTGGGTGTTATATGTTGGCAGATTGAGTTTAAATAAAGTAAAAAATAAATAAATAAAAATTTAAAAAATGAAAAAGCTGAAAAAAAAAAATAACCCACCACCATGGAGCTGAATGAAGAACAAGATTTGGCCTCTTCATTCAAGGTCTTAAAGGAAAAGGGACAAGATAGCCTTGTAAACAACTTCCTAGAATGCAAGGGAGAATGGAGTACTATAACTCTCTCAGAAAGAAACTGTTAGTATTGCTGAAAATAGAAGGAACAATCTGGAAGAAGATTAAATCAGCAATTAGGGCACTTTTGGGAGCCAACTTAGATGTGGGTGACAGGGCCATTACCCATGGCCAGCAGAATGTCCAGGGAATGGGCAATAACTGATTATTCTGTGGTTAAACACGGTGAAGTCTCAAGAGATCTCATCAAGAGGTGGATTGATAAAGAGGTCATTATATGGGGCTCCAAGCAGGCAAAATATCTGCTCACATCAGGGAGAGGTAGCAATATTTCTCTGAGAGCTCTCCACAGAAATGATTTTGGCTCCAGGTCTCTGTGTTATGAGCAAAACAGGAAAATCCAGCATAGGCTTCAAGGTAGGGGCCTAAGATGATGGCTTGATTGTAGGAACAAAACAGAAGATCTAATTGTTAAACTTCAAGCAGCAAATTTTATCTGAAGTTCAATTCCAGGAGTTTATAGAGTATCTTAAATTCCCATGAAGGACAGGACTCGCTTCAGCCTTATCAGCCTCAGGGAGGAGGAAAGGTGAGGCCTGGCAGGGTCATTATAATGAGCTTCTTTTCTTATTTCTAGTTCCCTGTCTATTAGCTCCTATATTCACTGTCTGGCAAGTAAGTTGTACTTTTGGATTAAGTTCTACTTTTGAATCTTATCTGGATTCTCTTTGCTCAGGTTTCCAAATTGCTCTGGGTGACATCTGCTTGTCACCAGTAAAACCAAAAGGACAGCAGGGTAGATTGCCTTGCACAGGGCAGACAGGTAATTATAGTTTTAATTTTGTTTTGTTTTTGGAAGGATCCAGGTGTCCAACCTCTTTATCTCACAAAAGAACCTTAATATATGTAGGAGTGTTGGCAGACAAGATGGCCCAGTGGGCAGTCTGCCCATCAGATGTGTTAGCCTTCTGTTACTGAAATAGTACTTCCCATGGAAGCATCACACATCAAGAATTCTCTGCTGGTCCAAAGCCCCAACAGCTTCCAAGGTAGAAGCACATTTAGAGACATAGAGACTTCTAAGTAAGCCAAGAGATACATTTCACTCTGGAGATTCAGATCTCAACACTGCTTAACCATGTGTACATAAATTATTCCTCTGAAAAGTCCTTCTTTTTGTGAAATGAAATAATTTGGAGCTCGAACCTATTGGCTAGTTGATGGTTATGTCTCTGACATGCAAGAATTGACTGCTTTGGAAATTGTGCACAATAGAATATAAGCTGAATTTTCTAGAATCTGGGATTGTCTTCCATTTCAAAGCCTTCTGTTTTGTTGCCTGTGTGCTCAGAGTGAAGTCAGAGGTGTTAAAAGCAAAGCTTAATCAAAAGTGCAGTAGGCTAAGACTTGGGTATAGGTTGAGCAGCAGCCCCAGGAGACTGTATCGGGGCGGTTTCACCAGGACTTGGAAGTACTAGTGGGTCCAAGAAAATTGATGATCAATGAAAATCAGAGACATCTGGCAAGAGGATAAATTTGAGACTTAGAAGGTAGATAGAGCTCAGAATAAGGACATGTGGTAGGACTACACTACTTTGCATAGGGACTGAATGGAATGTGTGGGTAGAACTATAATCCCTAGAAGCACTGGAGGATGGGAAAAGACGGGAGAAACCAGTCAACTCTGACACTCAGATATAGGGTCCAGAGAAAGTGCGGTTTACTACAATTAGGGAATATAATGGGAAGTGGTTGAACAGAAAGGAATAAAGCTCAGTGATTGGAACCGATTGCAATTAGGGACCCTAGAATCTCAATATAATTCCATCCTTTAAATCCCAGGGTAGTGGCATTTCAGCTATCTTCTGAGTAACCAGGCATATGGTAGGTACTATGGGAAGGGGGGTTGGAGGGGGAGGAACTTAGTTTGTTTTTGTTTTTTATGGGCAAGAAGGAAGTGCTAAAAAAAAAAAAAAGACTTCTTGAACTTGGAGGATGCAGCTAGATCCAATCATGGATTCTTGTACAACAGCCTTGATTCTTGGGTTCTAGCAAGTATGTCTATTTTCAGGGCATTGGAAACAGAATGGCTCAGATCTGTTGTCATGAGAAGTTGTAGGATTATGAGAATTGGCACAGGATTGCAACACTGGGGAGACTGGAAAACCTGGAGAAATTGGGGACAAAACAAGGCAAAGTCTTCATGTTTCTATGGAAACAGATCTTTGAAGGCTTCCTTGATTCTAGCAGTCTCTGCCTGTTGGGCATCTAGCATACATCCTTGCATTTGTTGGGTATTTTGTTACATTAGTACATATGTTTACCTAACGTCTGCTCAGCCAGAGGATATAGCCTTTGATAGTGAGGACAGGGAACAGATAGAATTTTGTAAAGAGTTTGTCCTAGAAGCTGAAACTAGATTACATCTAGGGCTGTGATCCATTCTGGCAAGATACCAATGTTCTCAGGCATTCTACTCAACTTTATTCAATTTGATTCCATTCCGTTCTGTTCCACGTCATTCCAATTTATTTAGTTTCAGTTCAGGGCTACAGCTGTGCTAGTGGAGTAGTCCAAAGATGAATAGACAAACTATTGACTCACAGGGAGTTCCATATAGTATGTTTAATGATGGACTAATCTTGTGAACTGCCCTTCAAAAAAAGCTCTGTTGTATCCTCTCATGGAGAGTCATATTATCCTCTGAAAATGTGGTGAAAGTTTATAATAAATAAACTAGTTTAATTTTGTTTAGCCTGAGTTTCCCAAAGATTTTTGGTCACAGAAAAGTTGTTATTGTTGTTAAACTAGTTATTAATAGCCCATTGAATTATTTTAAGGGAACCACAGGATTATCACACATGATGCCTTGTTGGATAATCTAGGGCTGGCCCCAAAGTTTAAGTGTCCAGGTAGTCCCCAAAAGTAAGCACTTTTAGTACAAGCTGGGGTCTCTGGGGGTTTATGAATATTGAAATGCTGGGGCTTGATCATGTAAGTGGGGTTTGGCTCCAGGACTTACTCAAGTTGTCATTAAGGTCTGGGTAGGAAAGCTGTTGTTTAGCTTTAAATTTGAAGGATTACCAGTTGAGTAGTGTAATGATTCTCATTTTCTTTTTTTGGATCAGGGAATATATATTAGAAGACATTCACATGACAATACATGCCCATGGTTATACTCAAAGGTTTACATGAATCCCACTCAGGAACCTGGCTCCTATGTGCTGGGCAAAATCCTCTGTCATTGAGTGTTAGAAGACAGTGGAGCACGCACAAGTTTGTCTTCAATTTTGCTATGTCTAGATTGGAAACATAAACAAAGGGGTTGCCTTTGTTCGATTCCCTAGTTGGAATCTGGTTATTTTGATGCCCAGTGTGTTGTCAAAGTCAGCACTGAGAGGCTGCTTCTGAATTTACTGGGCAAAATGCTTCAGATAAATATGCAGTGACGAGGAAGGTGACAGAGGAACTTAAAGCAGCAAGTGCATGCAGGTGGTTTGGTGGGAGGGCAGCAGGTAGATCCAATGGTAGGGTGAGGCAGGGAGAATCAGAGAGCAGAGCACTGAAGCTCGTTTTTCATGGCCAGCAGTAGGGGCTACCAGGAAGCCTGTTCTCATGAGAAGGACCTGGTGATGAGGTGATGAGGAACAAGTGGTGAGGAATAACATTCCAGCTTGCAATTCCAGTTCTAGGAAGGGACTAGACAGAGAGCTGAGCTGGGATCCTGACCCCAGCACCACTGGAATTCAAACAGGGTGGGTGCTTGCAGAACAAGTAGAAACCAAGTAGCAGACTAACAATACTGCAGAACTAAATCCTCTTGTACTCAAAAAAATCTGAAGACCGGTATTTGGCCCAGGTACTAATGGAGGGGCTCAAACTTTGGAACAGGTCTCATGAGTACAGCTGAGAAATTTGCAGAGAATCATCAGTTTACACTAAGTGCTCAGTTGTTACCTCTTTGATTAATATTAGCACCATAAAGACACAATTAGAATTAAATAACTGTACTCAAATGAATTTCTGATTCCGCTGATATCCTCCCATAAAAATTCCAGTATTTCCAAGAACAAGTTAAATAGAAGCACCAGAAAATGTCAAACAGTATCAGTTTTATAGTGTGATGTGATATTGTTTGTGGTATTTTTCATGTTTCTAAATGCATTATAACATCTTGTCTATTATTCTATTATTTCATTCTTATTAAGTTTTTTAAAAAAATCCAGTTATTTCCTAATTACAGAAAAATTTTTTAAAAAGATTTATTTATTTATTTTAGATAAAGAGTGCATGTGTGCTGGTGGAGGGAGGGGCAGAGGGAGAGAACCTTCAGGTAGACTCCCCACTGATTGTGGAGCCTAACTCAGGCCTCGATTCTCTGACCCATGGGATCATGAACTGGGCCAAAACCAAGAGTCGGATGTCTAACCAACCTAGCCACCCAGGTGCCCCTAGAAAATTTTTTCTTAAAGCTTCTGGTGTGATCTTTCCTTTCTCATAAACAAAATATACTTAACGTTATTATTCTATCTTGTGTTTCTACTTCCCTTCCTTTCTTTATGTTTTTCTTTTTTCTTGAATGTTTATTCTTCTGAAGAGGGCCTCTAACAATGTTTTATTTAAGCTATTTGGCATTCATGCATTACAGGATTCTTGTACCCAAATAAAAATTGTATTTTTAAACAAAGTTATGTAAGATTTTTCTTCTTTTCTATGAGGTACATGGGGTGGGTATTCTATCCATTTTAGGTATAAAGAATATGAGGGATAGAGGCAAAGACTTGTTTGAGTAGTTTGTATAGGAATCAAGATTGGAATGCAGTTCAATGGTCTTTTTTCCCATAGTTCTCTGCTATATACGAAAGTTGGGATGCCCTTGGAGGGTTTTAAAAAATCTCAACATCACAGAGTCAGCCCCACACCCAGAGATTCTCCAGTGTGAACCTTGAATCAAATTTGGGTAACTGATATTTTATTTTGTGTGCTCAGGGTTGAGAAACTCCTCCCCAAAGCCTATCCCATTGACTTGGCTTCATTATCACAGCTGGGTAGCACATTGTCAAATTCACCTTCTTGAGAGCACAGAACCAGCTTGGCCATGCAGATAAGAATGATCCCAGAAGATAAAGTTTAAAATTGGTCTTGTGAGAAGCAGATGTTAACTGTCACCTGCCAAGGAAACAGGAGGACCCTGACACTCTTTGATATATTTGGAGGTGACAAAAAAAATGACACTTTAAGTCTGTAGCTCTTCTAGGAAATATATCTGAATACCAGCATGAGATAGAGGCCTTCAGCCTGTTCCAGATTGAGATTATGAGTACCTACTGTCACTCCTTATGTAGTAGTTTAATGAACCTTGTTACAAAGTAAACATTGACACTGTCTGAACTAGCTTTATTACTTTATTACACAAATTGGAAATAAAGTAGGTCAAAGTCTGGTTAATGCACATGGTTACTTGAGTGGTATGTGTATACCATATATTTTTTGTAGGTATTCTGTTCATTTTATGAGAAAGATGGTATCAAGCTTCTATCTTTCACTTGGGTATTTTCCTTGGGCAAAGACTGCAATCCTTGTATTTGATTTTCAGTACGATAGGGAATCTATAACCACCCATTTCTTCTTTGTTATAGCTATGCATTTTTAATTTAATTTTTTCCCAGCTTTTTGAGATACCATTTACATATAACATTGTGTAAGTTAAAATTTTTTTTAAAATTTTTATGATAGTCACACACAGAGAGAGAGAGAGAGAGAGAGAGAGAGGCAGAGACACAGGCAGAGGGAGAAGCAGGCTCCATGCACCGGGAGCCCGACGTGGGATTCAATCCCGGGTCTCCAGGATCGCGCCCTGGGCCAAAGGCAGGCGCTAAACTGCTGCGCCACCCAGGGTTCCCCATTGTGTAAGTTTAAAGTATACAATACAATGATTTTTATGTACTGTTATATGATTATCGTCATAAGATTGTTAACAGTGGTCACCTCACACAGTTACAATTTTTATTTCTTGTGATGAGAGGTTTTAAGATCTTCTCTTTAGTCAACTTTCAAATATATAAAACAGTATTAATAAGTATAGTCATCCTATTGTATATTACATGTCCAGGACTTAGAGACAAGGAATGCATGAGGACCCTAATGTCCTCCACACAAAATATGAAGCAATTGTAAGGAATTTGAGAAATTGTCTTCTCAGGTAAGAGGAGGGCACCTTCAGGATTTTGCTGTGTTTTACCCTGGGGAGAACCAACAGAATAGTTAGTGTGTAATGCTACAGTGACTGGGCCAAGGATACAGCTCAGAGGTTAACTGGCTGTCTCAGACTTTCCTAAAAGTAGATTCTGAGACAAGAACATGGGTCCAAATATTTATTTAGGAGGTAATGCCAGAAAGGATGGTGTGGAAGTTGGGGAATAAGACATGAAAGTTAATAAAGGGCTTGTTCATGAATGGATTATTAGGCTGGGCAATGGAGTTCACTCCTGCTGGGGACCCTCTCAGTTGCACAACTAAGGGGCAAAAAAGTTATTTGTAACTTCCAAGTCTCATTCCTTTTTGTACTGCCCGGCCAAGAGGTGCTTGTGCTATCCAATGTAGGAGAACTGTGGTAGCTTCAGGTGCTTTCTGGGTGGGCAGAAAGCACCTGCTCAGGATATCATTGTCCTCAAGGCATAGAATCTAATCCTAGATGTGCCTCTGATGTGCCAGGCTGACTATTGATCTACTATGCACACTGCAGAGTTGAGGATGGTGGGATATCCAACTTGACTGAATATTTGTACAGTGTTGATGACTTTCATTGCTAATAAATGATTTTGGCACTAGAAAAATTTTGACATGTTAATTAAAAAGAAAACAACCCGAGCTTATTTAATCCTTTCAAGTTGATTTGCATGTTTGGGAGGCTGTAGTATTTGTTGTGTGTGAGTGCATGTGTGCTTGCCTACTTGAAAGTATGCATAAGTCTTAGTTATTAAAGGAGGACTAGTTGTACATGTCAGTGCATATATGATATAAAATGCCATGCTTATTTGTGAACATGTGAACTTAAGAGGAAATGGCAAAATGTCTTGATTAGAAAATTGCCCTTTTACCCAACGTGATATGTGTAATATGAAATATTTCTTTGAAATGGATCCGAGGTCAGTAGCAGCTAGATGGAAACCATGTGCTTTTCTTGGGCCTTTTCAAAAACTCTTTCTAATGGAGTGGTCTGCATGTTAAAATTAGGAACAGAAAGGCTGACCACACCAAAGGCCTCCTCACATTGTAGAAATTTGACGCCCTTGGTAATGGTCACAAGGAATGAAAGCCAGTGTAGACAGCCATGTTCAAGTAAACTTCTCTCTCCCACATGATCCAGTGGAAGGTCAGCCAACCCAGCAGAGCATAATGTTGAAGGTGACAGCCCTATGAATCAGAGTGGGCACCTTAGAAAGCCGTTTGTGTCAATACTGGGGATTAAAAAAAAATGCAGGTGGAGAATAAGAATGAATCAACCATCAAATCCACTCTTTCAAATGACCAATAGACAAAAAAATGGACTCATCATTTTTCACCATTTGTCATCAAATTCTTCCTGGTTTGGTGGGTTAACAGCCTAATTACTTTTAAACTGTGTTAATATAAAGGCTATACATAGTTTTCTTGCCATTTAGTTGCATTCTCAGCAGGTTAGGGGAGATTAAGGCTTGAAGAAAAACATAATTCCAATAGCCCGTATTGTATGAATGTATTAAAATGTGTGTGGCGTCTTTGTCATTTTAAGCTTTTCTATCTCTCTGTCCTGTGTTCCTTCCCATATGTATATAAAATAAACATATATACAGAAAGTAGACATTTTAAATATATATACACTGTATCACTCAAGATCCAGTTGACAAAGCAGAAGCCATGCAAGTAATTTTCACAGAAGTCTTAATTACAGGATTTATTAAACAGATATCAAAAGACTAGAATTTGCTAAAGAACGAACTGATATTGTTAGCAGTTACTACCTCGTAGGCTACAGGAAGAAAGAGAAAAACCTGGGTTTCTGAGAAGCTTGAAGTAGAGACCCTGAAAAGCTGAATCTAAGGGAATGCAGTGAGAGTTCTTGGAGTGTGGGGCATCAATAAACACTGTGCATAACTACAGAATTGGAGGCTGGACTCAAAAGCCAGTAACAGGTGGAGAAGCAAGCCTAACTGTGTGTGCTTATTGGAATAGCAAGCCAACAATGGAAAGAGTCAAGACTTTCTCCCTCTTCCTATCTTGCAGTCTCTCTCTCTAGTGTCCCTTACTGCTCAGTCTAGCAGAGAATAACACAGAAGTATAGTTTGCATAGTCCCAGCCCTGACATCCAAATGAATGTTGAGAAGGTGGGCTTGGGGATGAAGCACAGTAGCTTAATAATACATGTGTATGCATTGATTGAACCATGTGGAATTACTGATGATCAACTAACATATATTTTTTAAAAAGATTATTAGAGTGTGTGGGAGGTAGGAGGGAGGTTGCAGGGAGAGAGAATTTCAAGCAGACTCTGTGCTGAGCCCGCGGCCCCATGTGGGGCTCGATCCCATGACCCTGATATCATAACCTGAGCTGAAACTGAGAATTGGATGCTTAACTGACTGTACCACCCAGATACCTCAACTAAAATATTTTTTGTCTACAAAAACGGCAATTTCGTATGGTTCAAACAAGCATAGGTATGTAAATGATCTATTGTATGTAAATATGTTCTGTGTGTTCATACTTTCACACCTTATAAATGTATATATATATATACACATAAAGATATTTAAGGTAGAAGGAGCCATCTCTACACTTAATTATGTCAGAGGAAGCTGGTGCCATTCTCTGAATAAGATTATATATATGTGTATCTCAGCCTGTCAATTGGGTTATATTTATCCTGGCCTTTATGATGAATATACCGATATATTTTTTGCACAATACCTTTTACCACTGTAGTGTTTTCCCATCGTGGATATGTCATTTGGTTCATCATCCTGCTGCCTTTGTTGTGACTTGGTGAGCCTTTCAAGGGTCCCCAGTGAACATGTTCTAGAAGTGAAGCTTGACTTAAAAGTTTCCTCCATGTCTAGATTAGTAGAGGAAACATAGTTGTTTCAAGAAGTTCCTTTAAGGATTTGAAGCCCTCCCAATTGCTGCTGCTATGTGGCTGTCATGATGTTTTAGTGTAGAGTTGCTGTCTCTTAGAAAGGCCGTTGTTTATCTTTGTTTGGTTACCTGTGTGCATTTTTGGGTTGGGCTCTCCTAGTCTAAAAGGAGAAAGGTATGTTTGAGTTTTCTTTATAGGGAGTGATTCAGAGGCCGTTGAGTAAGTTACCAGTAAAGGCACATGGTGTGCTCGTTACAGGCCATGTGAAGACTCCTTGAGTGCCTGTCAATGGCTATTGTGCTTCTCCTGAGGGCCATTGTGTGAATTCCTATTTTGTTTACTTGTTTCCCATCACTCTACTTATTAGAATGTAAGAGAGGTGAGTGAACCTGCAGAAAGAGGCAGCTCTTAATCTAAAAGATTGCTGAAGTATTTGTGTAGCTCCAATGTGCAGCTCATTTCAGGGAATCCCGCAGAGAGCTTTCCCAATGTGGGCATTTTCTTTTGTACAACTCACTGTCCTTTCCTTGGCTCTTGGAGCCTTAAGTCCCCTCTTTCCTTTGACAAGCCAATGCCACAATTTCAAAGTGATTCAGCTGGTGTCCCAGCAATGCCTTCTAATTCTACTTCTTTCACAATAGCAGGGAGCAGAGGAAACTGACAAATGGGCTATTTTTGAACGAGAAGTTGGCCCAACTGTCAGGAGTAATAGCAGCCGAGTAATGTTTGTGGGATAGCTTGCTCATGAAAGATGACTTTATAATTGCCTTCCAGATCCCCAGGATAAGAGTGTATGTTGAAATCGGCATAACCCTCTCAGGCTTTCAGACTCTGACCTTCAGAGGCCCAGCGGACGTGCCAGCAGCATATGCACTTGGCTGTTCATATGACCATCATCTCCACCGTTTACTCAGATGTGTTCTGGGCATTTTGTTTACCCCTCAGCTTGTCTGTTTGTGCCCTCTAAGAGATCAAATGGCACCTATTAACATGTGGTGGCCTCTTTCCAGAGGGACTTGGTACTGCCTTTACTGCTTATAAAATCCTTTTGTGTTTGATCCTCTTGGCACTTTCCTTTCTTTCTTCCCATCTGTCAGTGGGCTTTTGTACCCCGTGGGTCAGCATATCAACACTTCAGTCTTCCGTCCCTGAATACAGCTCCTGTTTCTGATGTCCTTTCACTGGGGAAGCCTGTTGGAACAATTTACACAAGGCAAGTAGGAGAGCCCAAGTAAAAGAAGAAAACAAAAAACAAAACAAAACAAAAAAAACAAAACAAAAAACAAAAAAACAAAGCCCACTCAAAAACCACTGCATTCAATTCAGTGTCATTTAATTGGTACCCTGATAAGGCTCCTGCTGAAATGGTATTCTTTCCTGGATCGTAGTAGGTTCACATTCCTATCTTAGGAATGAGTGCTTGCTGTAGAATTGAACTTCTTTGGTACAAAGCAAAGATGAATTCTAGAAATCCATTCTTTGCTGCAAAGATGGAATATTCTAAATAAAATGATGGTGCTCTGTCTCATTTGCTTCTTCTGTTAAACATGTGAATTTTGTGGGATGTGTCTAACACTGGGGCAAAATACACTGAAGGAAATAGATTCTTAGCTTTTCCTGATAATTCTCAAACCCTTTCACTATCCCTATGTAATTAACTTACTTGTTCTCAATCAGATAGTTACTAAAGGGGACCTGGGGTGAGGTGTGCATTGACTCTAGTCAGCAGGCAGGATGGCAAGCGATTTATGTGAGTGGCCTTCTGATGAAAAGATGAGCATGTTTCTATCTGTAAACTGGAACATTCCTTAGCTTAGCAGTAAAAATAATGGGACAGGGTTTATGTGTCTTGCAGTTTTCAAACTTCCATCTTAACATTAGGACGGTTAAAATAAATGACATTAAAACTGAGACTTAGTAGTTCAGCACCAGTGGAATGTGAGAATGTTAGAGAGCCTCACAGTGCATTCTGTGAGCCCTCTGCATCAGAATCACCTGGAATGTTTCACAGATATGCAATTTCCAAGGCCCACCTAAGACTGCTGATTCAAAATACTAAGGCCCTTGGGGTCCATACATTTCATAAGCATTTCCAATTATTCTAACTCACACCAAAGTTTGAAAATCACTCTTCTAGAAGGCCAAATGATAATTCTAAGTGGGATCAGCAAAAGTAAAAAAATTCCCTCTGCCTTGAATATAGTGTTTTAATTATGCCAGGAAGTATAACCATGTTTATCTGTGAAAATAATTTATTTGGAGGAATCTAATGAAAAGATTTAGTTTTGGGAGTTTTTTTTCCCCCAAAACTAGTTTGACAAGACTACTTGACCATATTCTCTTTTATGTGTTCTTTACTTTTATCTCCATGCAATTCTGTTCGTTTAGTATTTTAAGCACAACACCAAGAGTAGAATAATCATCTCCTCTTTATTATCCACAGGGCTATGTCAATGGAGATATTAAAATAGCTAAACATTAATCGGCAAACCCATATTTTAACCCTAGCTATGAAGCATTAATTTCTCCAAAGCATTAATCTAGGAAGCCTTAGTGAGGGGATCTTGTGATTGGAGAATGAATTCTTATAAAATAGCTCGCACTCAGATTGTAGCTGAAGAAAATGTGTATGTAGCCTGTCAATTTTTTTTCTCCCCATTTAAATGAAAGTACAACATGAAAATCAATTTGATGAAGACTTAACTAAAAAGTCTGGTTAATTGAGGCTTTATCATACATTGTTCTGAATCAAAACTAAATTATAAGTGTCTGGTGTAAAGGAGACAGCTGCTTTTATCACAGACGTATTATCCTGCCACTCTGGCTGTCCTCACATCTCATGTTGGTGAAACACCACAGAAAGTAAAACAGGCTCCCAGAACAGAGTTATTTCCATAGCCTCCTACACAGTATTCCCTTTGGAGCAAGCAATTTGTCTGCACTCAACTTTTCCCTGTTGGTTTTCTGAATCAGACAGGCTTTCCCCAAACCCCTAAAGCTATTAATCCTGTTAATCTTTGTCCTTCACAAGTGAATCTTTTGTGATGCTTGTTACTGGACTTGGGTTGCTGTCTTTTTCACCTTTTCATTCTTCTTCTTCTTCTTCTTTTTTTTTTTTTTTTTTAAATGAACAATAAGAGCAAACAGCTTGAGATAAAAGGGGGAGTGAGGAATGATGACCTCTGATTGGTCAGTCATGATGACACAGTTTATGGGTTTGGAGGATTCCGTTGTCAAGAGCAACAGGGCAGGATCACCTCTGTAAGGAAATAATGTGATCACATGGCAAAGAGGTAAGGATGAGAGAAACCACAAGGTTTCTGCTGCTGAACAATGACCAAGTTCACTGGTGTTCTCAGGTGCATGGGAGAGAATAGGCCCTCATTGTTAAGGCAGCATCAGCACCTGTCTTTGTTTCTGTTTCCCTTGCTGCAGCATTAACACTATCTTGTCAGTCTGGAGACAGGTTGGCATAGGACATAACCACTGATGGATAGTTAGTCAGTGTACCATACAGCTTGTCCTTATTGATACATATCTTTGCACACTCCTGAATTAGGTATATAAGTAACTAAAATATTTACGAATCACTGTGTTTTATAATGTCCAGTTTAACTCTTCCGCTGACTAGTTATTTGTCTTAAGATCATGCTATGCTGAGAACTAAAGGCTCAACACCTAAAACTTGGCAAGTTATGAACACTGGTTTTTAAAATATTTATTTTCCTCCTAATTCCAGGTGAAATTTTCTTTTTTTAATCTTCTTTTTTTTTTTAAGCGAAGTAATATACATTGTGTACCTACAATCTAATATACAGTCAAATAACTACCATCTAGAGTAAGATGTAGAACATTTCTGGTAGTCCCAAAGCTTTCATCTACCCCTTCCCAGTCAATACCCATCTCCACTCCAAGAAACACTATTCTAACTTCTATTCCCAGAGATAAATTTTGCCTATTCTTGAACTTTACAAAGATGAAATGATACAGAATTTATGCCTTTGGGTCTGGTTTCTTCTACTTATGTCTATGAGATTCAGCCTCGTTGTTGCATTCTTCTTCATAGTTGTTTAATGTTTTGTTATGTGATATACTACAATTTATTCATTCTGTTGCTGCTGGATACTGGGTTGTTTTCAGTTTGGAGTTTCAATGAGAATTCTTATACAAGTCTTTTTGTTTATATACAAAGAATCATTGAATATACCCAGAAGATAAGAAGTGCTGAATTATATATAGGTTGGGTGCCAATGTTTAGCTCGAGGAGATATTGTCTGATAGTTTAATATTCTTTTAAGTTATTAATGTAAATTCAATTTATTTATTTTCTTAAAGATTTATTTATTTATTCATGAGAGACACAGACTGAGAGAGAGAGACAGAGACACAGGCAGAGGGAGAAGCAGGCTCCTTGCAGGGAGCCCAATGTGGGACTCGATCCTGGATCCCAGGATCACGACCTGATCCGAAGGCAGGCGCCCAACCACCCAGGCATCCCGTGTAAATTCAATTTAGAGCCACCCAGGCATCCCGTGTAAATTCAATTTAGACAGTAGAAATGATAGGCTTAAAATATTAAGATTAGCCACAATATTAGACTAGATTGAAAATATCACTCTGGGTCAGTATTCCTAATCTCAAAGATTATGGTTAGCAAATTAGGTAATGATTGAATGCCATTTTTTATATATAGTTGTCCATCTGATTTAAAGAAAAATAACTGTAAAGGAGATAAAACTTGCTTATGAATCAGAATCAGCTGCATATCTTTTGGCTTAATTATTTCCATGCATTTAAAGCTAGGCAAAGGCATGAAATATCATTACCCTCAGAAATTGCAGGTTGAAACCCTACTCAGGATCATGCAACTCTCCATCTTTCAAGGTAAAGAAAATGAGGGTGAGACAAATTTATTTGGGATAAGAGGAATTTTGAAAACAGAAGCCTTTTTCCAACTTGGAAACAAGTACCATATTTCTGTGAAATTCACAGACCCTGCCCCCAAATAAGAAGAGTACAAAACTGGGTGTTGGAACACATTTAAAAAAAAAAAAAGCAGAAGGGTGCTCTTTAATTTTTTTGAGAAGTAATTACATGTCTCTTATCCCAAGAAAGAAATCTTGACTTCTCTTATAAATGAAACATTCTATTTCATCAGGAATAGCTTTTAAAAATCCACAAAATCAATAGACTAATATCTGTTGACTTGATGTGAAAACCTTGACCGTGTATCTCTTTTTATGTTAGAGATCATTGAAGATACAGGAATGAAGACAGTGCCTGTCTGGAGGAGTTGTCAGTTTAGCCCAGAGGAGGAAAGAAACTCATGAAATCATTATAGAGTTAGTTTTAACTATGCAGGGTTGATCACAAGAGCAACAAGTATCCTGAGAAAGGGGTGATTGATGTGGGCTAGTAGTAAGAAGTCATGTTTAAGGCCAGTATTGAAGGATACAGGGGAATCTCTGTGAAGGGAAAGAAGGGAAGTCTCTTTAGAAGAATCCTGTGGAGAAAGAGGAAGTAGAATAATCCTTGAGTAAAAGCATAGGAGAGGAAATTCAAGAATTTAAAAGAGGGGATAATTTTCCCATTTCAGGTTCTTTTTAAAGTGGTGTGGCTTTAGAGCAGTGAGTATATTGTAGTGATTCACAACTTTTATTATTGTGTATAACCTGAGAAATGTGGATTCCCAGACCATAACCTAGGACTGTGTTGTATTTGTCATCTATTGCTGTGTAAAAAACCGCCCCAAATCCAAAGGCACACAATGATCATTTATTCACACACTCAGAGTTATGCAAGTTTGGCTCACATATGCTCCATGTATGTCCATTATGAGACCCAGACCAACAAAAATACACTGGGGGCATATTCTTCTCATGACAGAGGTTGGAAGATCTCACAGTGGATTCCTCTGGTGGCATATGCTGGAAACTTCCACTCACATTCCCCTGGTCAAAAAAGATAACATGGCCAAGCCCAGTATGAATGGTACAGGGAAATAAAATCTGCTTTTAGTGGGAAGACCTGCCAACTCACATGGGAGAAGAGATGGATGCAGGAAGGGGTGACAAATTAGGAATAATTCAAAGAACCACAGATATTAAAATATTATATATAATCCTCAGAAAAACCTCATGGAGTTGACTTTATTATTATTCTAACTTACAGGTAATGAAATGGAGGCATGGAAAGGCCAGGAGACTTACCCAAGATAATCCTTGTTAATAAGTGACCAAGATACAGTTCTAAATGTATTTAAAGCTTAATATAACCTCAGTAACACAAAATGTTTAATTAAGTCCCTAGAAGAGGCTCTGGATAGTAGTATTTTGCATTTCACTTGAGCCATACTCTCAAGATCTCTTCATTACTTATACCTCAAACCTCTATTCCTCAAGGTGGCTGTTTTCAGTCTCTTGCCTGGATCCCTATATATACACAAAACTTTTTTTTTTTTTAAGATTTTATTTATTTATTAATGAGGGACAGAGAGAGACAGAGAAAGAGAGAGAGAGAGAGAGAGAGGCAGAGACACAGGCAGAGGGAGAAGCAGGCTCCATGCAGGGATCCCGATGTGGGACTCAGTCCCAGATCTCCAGGATCAGGGCCTGGGCTGAAGGCGGTGCTAAACCGCTGAGCCACCTGGGTGGCCCACACACAAAACTTTTGATCTCAGAAAGAACTCTGGCCAGATCTGGCCTTCTATCCTTTCTTTGTCTTTTCCTCTCCATTATGGATATCAGTTAGCCCAAGAAGTTCTCTGGTATTGTAGAACATTTAAAATAATTGAAAATAGCTTAGATGTAACCAATCATTGCCTTATAATGAGATATTAAGCCAGTCATTAAGAAGATATGTTTCATTGTTCCTACAGTAACTTGCTTCTCACCAAGAACATCTGATGTTTGTTTTTCCACACTTTATAGGATATTAATGAAAAGTTGAACTCACTTTGCTAAGTGCTGATGGTTTGACCCTCACTCTGCTCACCTGAGAGCCCCATTTAATCTCATTTCTTTGCCTTTGCCTCCTCCATCTCTCACTTCTAGTGATAAATCGTTTGTACAGCCTGAATCTCTGGATCCTAAATTTTCCCAAATACGGAAACATTCTTTGGCAACTATCAGGGCCAAAACCAAGAAAATTCACTGCTACCCCTTGCCTACATATTCCCGATTCCAGAGGTTAATAACTCACTGACCCAAGATGAGTTGGGATGTCTCAAAAGGCATTGTTGTGTGTGTTTGGTATTTTATGGTGATGTAGATTGCTTGGGCCTCAGAGTTTAAAGATGATTGTGTACTAGTTTAGAAACTGCCTGATGATATTTCCTGACACACAGCTCATTGAGGAGGGCATCAAAGCAGATAATGCTCAGCAGTGCCTTGCCCTTTGGATGGATGGGTCAGCCTTGAAAATGGCACTTTAAAGAGTGTTTGAAGGACCACTTGGCCTTTCTCTGCCCTCTGGGAGGTGCTCCTGAATATGGGCAGAGGCGCCTGACCTTCTCAAGGGCCCATTGTCCTCATCTACTCTCTGTCTTCTTCTTTCACCATTATTACCCATTTCAGTTTTAGTAGACTTTAGTATTTGTCTATTACCATTTACATTTGTACGTATGGGATATCTGGTCCACCAACCATTAGTATAGCAAGCGACATTAAAAAATGTGAAACTAATAAAATATTTTGGAACTTAACCAGAGGCAAGAATGGATGGGGGACATGAAATATAAATTTGAAGTAAATTATAATTTTTGTTTATAATTACCTTTTTATAACATTCAAAATTTATCATTTTTAATTAAAAAGGCTTTTAACTGAAGTATGTCTCATTAAGTATATCTTGTTATTAGACACTTTTAATTTCTTAAATGTAATGCACCTTTGTTTAATACATAGTTTTCTCAGTTGGTTATTTCCTTTTTCTTATGTTTTAATGAAGCAGCAGTATATCTGTAGCCATAGCCATAGTTATGTCTGTGTCTATATTTGCATTAGATTACTTTTTAAATTTTATTATTTTTTATTTTTTTAAAGATTTTATTTGGGATCCCTGGGTGGTGCAGCGGTTTGGCACCTGCCTTTGACCCAGGGCGCGATCCTGGAGACCCGGGATCGAATCCCAGGTCGGGCTCCTGGTGCATGGAGCCTGCTTCTCCCTCTGCCTGTGTCTCTGCCTCTCTCTCTCTCTCACTGTGTGCCTATCATAAATAAATAAAAATAAAAAAATAAAGATTTTATTTATCTATTCATGAGAGGCACAGAGAGAGAGAGAGAGAGAGAGAGAGAGAGAGAGGCAGAGACACAGGCAGAGGGAGAAGCAGGCTCCACGCAGGGAACCCGACATGGGACTCCATCCCAGGTCTCCAGGATCATGCCCTGGGCTGAAGGCGGTGCTAAACTGCTGAGCCACCAGGGCTGCCCAGGATTACTTTTTTAAAATGGAAATGCTTGTTCATTTATTAGCCCTATCATACAAACTCCTCTTTTGAATAATTAATTTTTTAGGTGAGTTGTTTTTGTCTTGGAGAATTCTTTAGCAATCAACTGCAAGATGAGCTAGTCTTAGCTTTTGGAAATGCTTGCATGCTGTTCTAGCTTATTGTAGACAGCAAGAATACTCTAGCCAATTTCCCCAAAGCCTAACCTCTCAGGAATGATAACTTTGCATTTGTTTCAAAATGAAGAGAGGTAACTTTTCCCTACATTAAGTTTACAAAGATGTTGCTACTTTTTTTGGTGTTAGCCTTGTCACTCAAATTAACAAAAGAACTTCTGCAGGGATTTTTGATATTTGCATAATAAGGAAATTCTTTCTTAAAGTTACATAAATTCTACAAATTTTGAGGGTCCTTCACAACAGAGGTAAACAGGCAACCATTAAAACATTTATAAAATGATTATCTACATTGTGTAGTATATACATATATCTAATCATGTGTGTACCTGGAACTACTGTAATATTATATATCAATTATATCTCAATAAAAATATATTTTAAAACCAAAACTGAAAGACATTTTTTTAAAAGATTTTATTTATTTATTCATGAGAGACACAGAGAGAGAGAGAGAGAGAGAGAGGCAGAGACATAGGCAGAGGGAGAAGCAGGCTCCATGCAGGGGGCCCGATGTGGGACTGGATCCCAGGATTCCAGGACCACGCCCTGAGCTGAAGGCAGGCACCAAACCGCTGAGCCACCCAGAGATCCCCTGAAAGACATCTTAAGTGATTCTTTGAACCACTCTTAATTTGGTAGGCTCCAAATATTCATGGTAATAAAATATCTGCATACATTTCAATCATTGTTTTAAAATTGCATACCTGTTACTCATAGAAAAATTGAGATCAATTTTGTTAGTAAACTTTCCCCAGCTCTCATTGCCAGGAGGAATCACTACTCTGAAAACAGAAGATTCTCTACTGTTGTTTTATGAAAGTTCCTTTGACTTCAGATTTAAAAATCATGATCTTTTTATAGTTCCGGTCTTTTGTGGGAACCAGCCTGTCCTGCTTCAGCTGTGACCAGATAGAAAGGCAGACCAGGCATGAGAGGGTGAAAAAGGGAGATGCTGGTACCATTGGCTCTTGTTTTAACTGATGACATTGCTTTTACTGCTTCTCAGGCTTTCTATGCTTTCCTGATGGTGGCAAGGGTCAGGTCATTCCTAGGAATCTGTATTCGGGACTTAGGACAACCACACACTCCCCACAGGCTCTCCACTGCCTTCTGAATTAGGAAAAACTTCAGCACAAATATCAGAAAGAACTGCCCTGCTCTGAAGGGAAATCTGAAAGCAACTCTGAGAGTCAAATTCGAAATGTCATCTCCTACCTTTAAGACTTTGGTGACCTTTTCATCCTTCAGGAGTCTCCTGCTCTATTCTTTAGTTCATTCAACAAGATTACTGAAATTTTCCAGCCACCAAATAAATGCAAATAAAAACTAAAATGACCAAAATATAAAACAATGACAACGTCAAGTGGCACTAAGATGTGAAGCTACTAGAATTCTGATACATTTTTGTTACAAATGCCTTGTTTTGTTACGTTTCATTTGTGCATGTATATGTACTTACTTTTTAATTTACACTTATTCAGAATAAAATAATTTCAATTTTTCTTATTATATCCCTTCCCATCTACTTCCAATTATATTTATGGTTTTGTAAGTAAATCCCCTCAAATCTACCCATTACTAAAGAGTACAAGTTAGTTTCTGGTGTATTTTTAATAGGTGAAAGCCTCCCTCTTTGAGTATAGGCTTCTAAAAACTTAATTTTCAAAGGCAGTAGAGAGTTTTGTTGGGATTTGTGATGTCCCTTTTGTCAAAGCAATTTTGTCAGCTTCATTTTCCCTAAGCTGTTTCCAGGTGTACCTTTTAGAAACTCAAGAGTGATCTCTTAGCATTTTCTCCTTCATTTGTCAGGAGACATGATGGTCTTTAGGACTAGTGAGGGCTGTGGAGGAATATGCAAAGATATGGAAGGTCTCTTGAATGTTTTCAGCTTGATAATATGGATATATGTGGGCAGTGTCTACACAGGCTTGTCACCATGAGATGTCAGGTATAGTCCTGTGATTTGTTTTAGCCAATTATAGGAGCAGAAGTGATTACATATTACCTTTAGGGACAACTTTAAGAGCCAGCACATAATTCACCATACTCTCTTTCCATTTGCTGTGGTGACCAGTAATATTCAAATAGAAGCTCTTTTGTCAGCCTGTTTCCCAGCATGAGGGCAGTGCTGAACATAGCCCCCAGCTGACCCATGATGGCCATGTAGCATGAACAATAAATTAAACCTTTGATGTTTTAGGCCACTGAGTTTTCTTTGTTTTTGTTACTGCAGCATAACCTAGCTCATCCTGAACTTTTCAGATGGGTCCAATAATTGGTCCCTGAAAGACCAATTTTATTAACATACTCCAAACAACAGGGCTTCATACATCAGAGAGCACAGTCATTCCCAGGAGACAAAAAGGCCTGGAAAGACACCTGATGATTCAGAATCCTGAGGCACAGAGGAAAAAACATCCTTCCTTGCCCTGACATTCTTTGCCAAACTCCCGAGCCCAAGCGAAGCATGGCTCAGTGATTCACAGTGTGAGTAAGGTCACAGAGAATCAATAAACCATTGCATTTCATATCAGTAGTCCAACAGTCTTTCCAGTTGTCCATGGATAAAGGCTTTGAAGGGTTCAGTGGAGTTTTCTGGTAAATCATAGTTTATTCTACTTTAGACTTGAGACTGTCTAGTGCTTCTCACTGCCCATGATAAGGAATGAAACTAATGCACTGTGAAAGTAATTGTTTAAATGATAGGTACAGATACTCTTATTATATATACTTGTGGCCCTGGTCAGTTCTCTCTGGGTCTTCTACTCTGATTTGTTATTTTTAAAATTGGGAGTCTAAAGTCTAGAGAAGTGACCAAGTCACAGCTATACACAAATAAATGTCAGAGTCTGATCTGGAATCCAAGATCTGGAATCCAAGACCCATTAGAGGATCCTTGACACACACTAGACTGTGTGTCTGCTTGGAACCAGAACAGAAGGGAAGGGTGGGTCATTCTTTTTCTTGGTTCATAAAACTCCTGCAAGTGATCTCTGGATGGACTATGAAGGCTTTTTACACTAGTGCCTGGTTGGGACCCCTAACTAAGAGAAGCTAGATAGTTTGGGGATTGGGGAGTGAAGGTAGAAAAGGGAAAGCCATTGACTTTACAACTCAGACTTTATCAGTTGTAGAATAAAAGAGTTATCTCAGCCACTGCTGGTTATCACTGGGGAAACCATGCTGGAATGAGAACAAGGTGAGGTCAGGAGCCTTCCAACTGATTACAAGCATGAGTTCAGCTCTCAGGTCTTAAGAGAACTGCTGTAAATGATGAGTGGCTCACAGTCATTGACTTGGATAAAAAGAAAATTGGCTGGCTTCCCCTTTGCTTATCAGTGAGCTTGTGTATTAGAAGCTGGCTGAAAGGGGAGTGGGGGGCAGGGAATAGATGAGGAGAGTTGCAGAAAACATCCCTAAAGGAGATGGTACCAGGTGATCCAATGCCCCTGAGGGTTTCTTTTTCATGCCTCCAAAATGTTTGGCCTCTCACTAGAAATCTAGTTTCTTTCTTTTCCTATTTTTGCTCAGATAGTAGGATGACAAAGTGTGGAAGTCATCAGAAGTAGAATGGGTGAAATGGTGTGGTGCCCATGATCTTTTATCCCAGCCAAACAGTTTTTGGCTGAAACTTGCCTGACTTGGGTGCAGATTACATCTTTGTATATATGCCTGTATGTCTGTGTATTTACTTTTTAGTTTACTTTAATTCAGAATAAAATAATCCCAATGGTTGCTTTGTCTTATTTATATTGCTTTGCTTCTCATTTACTTCCATTTATATCTGTGGTTCAGCAAGTAAAAACCAAAATGTACACTCTCTATTAAATGATGAAAGCAAACCCAGTCAGTGTTTGGTATAAACCTTGTATGTTCTTATTACTGGATTGCCTTTACTTGCTGAACTCGAATCCCTCCCACAAAAATCTAATGCTGGGAGATGTTTTATGGCATTTGAACACCACAGAAGTGCTGAAAGCAATAGATGAAAACAGAGAACTTCCCAAGCAGTGAGAGGCTGCCTGGTTTCCCACATAGCCCCTCTGTCACACTTATCTCTGGAAGGCTTTGTAATAACATCTGTCACTTTAACCACAAACATCCTTCAGTCAAGAAGTCCGACTTTTCCCAAGGAAGGTGATTCTCTGGGGTGTGCCAACCTGGTCTGGTGACCTATTTCAGAACCTTGAGCCTTCTAAATGAAGTTTGCAACCTCAGATTTGCTTACTAAGGGTTAGATTGAGACTAAAAGAACAGAATTGCTCAGTATAATAAAATAGAAGGAATCTTTATAGTTTTCATAGGCAGTACAATAGAGAAAGGAGGAAGGGCTTATGAAATGAGGGAAAGGTAGGGTAATTAGAGGGGATTGGAGCCCCAAGGACAGACAGTGGCCAATTCCTGATGTGAGTGTGGTTTAGGTGTTTTTGAAAACACTGCTGGCTTATACTAATGGTAAGATGTTTTCTATTAAGTGTTTTCCTCTCTCCTACCATTATCCTCACTCTTTTTTTTTTTTTATCCTCACTCTTTAATACAATTCTACTATCTAAATCTACCTTATCCTTAATACCATATTGAAAAAATTGATTAATGGAATGGAGGAAGTGAAGGCCAGCCAGGGGCTATGGGATGAGAGAGTTCAATAATACATCAGAGGAAGAACATTGGAACAAAAGATGATTAGGAGAAAGATAATCCACATCACTTCCTCCCCTTTCCACACCCCCATAGAGGACTCTCCAAATATATGGAAGGTAAGGGTATTAATACTGTTTTATATATTTGAAAGTTTATATATTTGAAAGTTGACTAAAGAGAAGATCTTAAAACCTCTCATCACAAGAAATAAAAATTAGAACTGTGTGAGGTGACCACTGTTAACAATCTTATGACAATAACCATATAACACTACATAAAAATCATTGTATTGTATACTTTAAACTTACACAATGGGGAACCCTGGGTGGCGCAGCAGTTTAGCGCCTGCCTTTGGCCCAGGGCGCGATCAGGCCCTGGGCTGAAGGCGATGCTAAACTGCTGAGCCACCCGGGCTGCCCTGGACATCCTTTTTAAATGTGACTCCTGCTATCTGGCAAAGTTAGAGGATATCTGGGAGGTGATATCTGCTTTATTTTCGTGCTGATCCATCACTTTCTTCATTTTTAAAGGTACAGTAGAATGCACACATATAGCATAACAGAAAATAAACCTATTTGCTATGCCTGCAAACAGTTCATCTAATAGACTTATTTTTGGTAATTCAGTTACCCTCTATGGGATATTCCGTGAAACTCCAATATAGGTTTGGATCTTGTGGGCTTCTGGCTTCTAAATATCTTATTTGCATGTTGTTTGTTAGACAGTTTGAGAACCAAACCTAGTGAGGCTTTTGAACAACCTGTTTCACCTTTGGAGTTTATGGATGAATAATAAAAATGTCTGAGCTCATTAATCCCAGCTGAAGAACCCTGGCTTATGCTTCCAATTGTTTGAGACCCCACAAATCATTCACAGAAACTCAAATCATTTAGGGAGGTATTCTAGAGATGCAGGTTTGGAGAACTGGGAGCCAGGGGCAGCTAGTATAATCATTAAGGATGTTGGCTGTGTAGTGAAAAATATTTTGGTTTGAGTCCTGGTTATTAATTGTGTTCATCACGTTGCTTCATTTCTTAAGTGTCAGTTTCTTCATCTGTAAAGGGGCTAAATAAAGCCCAGGCTGGTCTTCAGAATGTAATGAAATGCATTTGGTACAGATCCTGGCCTATAGGATGCCCTTAACAATGGTAGCTGTTATTTATTATTGATAATGTAGTTGTTTATATCACCCTTAGGATTATTACCAAGTCAAGGTGAGAAAATTTAGGCCAATGGTGCCTTGACCCAGGGCACATGGTTAATTAGCTAGAGCCAGATCTGACATTTGATATTCCAGGGGTGAATCCAGCTTTCATTCAATTACTTTGTGAAATTTCTCACAGCTCTTGCCAAGCTGTGGTTCACTTCTGCCTTACACACTTGTATGCATACCTGGGAGAAGATGATGCAGACAGACGTGGCCAAATGGGTCTGTGGAGCAGTGGTTGAATGGGGACATGCTGTGTCGGTGAGCTCATCATGGAGTCTTTCTTTCTGCCTTTTCTATTCTGCCCTTCCCGTCGAAACCAAACACTCTCACCTGGAAACTATGCATCGTCCTTGA
Organism: Canis aureus; assembly: GCF_053574225.1. NCBI lineage: Eukaryota > Metazoa > Chordata > Mammalia > Carnivora > Canidae > Canis > Canis aureus. The sequence goes on along the minus strand of NC_135636.1, from coordinate 20,917,291 downwards.
ACACGATGCTCCACCACCCTTCCAACCCTACCTATGGCTGGAACAGCTGTTTACCTTCCTCACACCTCTATTTAGCATTTTTTTAATTAAGGAGAACAGTGTGATGTAGTGGAAAAAACAGTGAGATTAGAACTGAGAAATGTAGTTTCTAGTTCTGGTATAGACACTCTTCAACATTTTTCTTAAAAAAGGGGACTAGATGAATAAATCTTCCTTGAACTTCTGACTCTATGAAAAGAAGAGAAAATATGCTAAGTATACAATATAAATCTATTTAAATTGCTGTTTTATGTTTTATTGTTTTACAAAAATGGAGAAAAAGTCAGTATAGTGAATTTTTGAAACAAATGGAAACTTTATATTGGAAAAAAACTTTAAATTCAATTAAATATCTAATTTTTGGCTAACCTTTAAAACAAAATAGGCATAAGTGGTTTTTTTTTTTTTTGGTGGATTTTGTGTAGCAAGTAAATAATTTCTTGCATAAAATGAAGATGACAGGCTAGCTTCTTAGGCTAGATGTTCTCAACTTTGGCAATGTTGACATTTGGGGACAGATAATTCTCTGTTATGGATGCTGTCTTTTTTTTTTTTTTTTAAGATTTTATTCATTTATTCATGAGAGACAGAGAGAGAGGCAGAGGGAGAAGCAGGCTCCATGCAGGGAGCCCAACGTGGGACTCGATCCCGGGTCTCCAGGATCACACCCTGGGCTGAAGGCAGGCGCTAAACCGCTGAGCCACCCAGAGATCCCCTGGATGCTGTCTTATATATTGTAGACTATCTGGTGGCATTCCTTCCCTCTACCCACTAGACAATGGTTGTCCAACTCCCTTATCCCTAATTGTGTCAACCAAAAATGTCTCTAGAAATTGCCAAATATCCTTTGGGAAGTAGGGGGAGAAAAATATAGCCCTTGGCTGAGAACTACTACTTGAGGCATCTGTGTATGCTAATATGAATGGAATGCTTTTCTCTGCTCCAAATCAATGTATTTTTTCAGTTGTATTACTTAGGATAGGATAGACGGGGTTGCAGTAACAAAATCTGCATGCCATCAGCCTAATAGAAGAAATTTTTATTGTTCCAAGGCACCTCTCCTCTATCTAGTGATTGAATGGCACAGGCTGCTTCCGTTTGGGTTCTATTATCACAACACAGGCCTCCATGATTGTGAAGACATAGTAAGAAAACACAGAATTCATACTAGGTCTTCTATACTTTGGCCCAGAAGAGATACAGCTCTCTTATATCCACAGACCATGATGAGACCTGGTCACATGGCTCTTCTCAACTACAAGGGGGCTGGAGAATATCAGGGAGCATATGGAGAATTCGGTGAACATTACTATATCTACTACACCAAATCTTTACATCTTGGAGAGTTGGCTGCATAGGATGGAAGCCTAGAGGCAGTTTTCCATTTATCTGTCATCTTTTACCTTGAGAGTCCACTAGTAACTGGAACAGAAAATGTTCTCAAGTTCTTCTGTGTGCATTACTCTTTCTTAAATAGGTATTAATGCAAATCATCATGGTGATATTTTAGTTGCTTAAAAATACTTTACTTAAAGTCCCACTGAACCTCTCATCCCTCCTCCCTCCCTTTTTTTTCAGAGAAAAGTCTCTAGAGAAGCCCAGAATATAAAGCAATTAAATGTTAAGGTGAAGAGGTCAGAGTGGGGATGGTTTCTTACCCTCCCAAGCCTCCCAAATCACAATGCCTAGTGAGATCACTGAGCACATTTTGCAAACCTGTGACCTGCAGCATTTTAAACCATTAGTTCAGAATGAATGTATGCTGTCCAATGTGGTTCTGATAGCTTTTCCAACAGCTGCTTGAAAAAAGGCAATGGGAGGATATACATGTGCATCCTTCCCTATAGGTTAGGGGAGATCTAATTTCACCCTGAGTCCCTATTAGCAAAATTGTTGGAATCTCAACTGCCTCTGGCAGTTACTTGTGGCTGACAAGACTAAGGAACAGGTTACCAGTGATCCAGACAGCAAACGTACTCTTGCTGACATTCTTCATGTCCCAAGCCTCACCCCATCCGTTGCCATCTCCTCTGCACTATGTGCTTTTACTATCCTCAGAAACATTTCTGTCTCTCAAGACAAGTTGCTCAAATTGGCATTGTCCCCTCCCCAGGCCTCAGCATACTAATGAACTCCCCCAGAGACTCAGAATATCCCTCTACTTCTGGAGGGATCAAGGCAGGTGCTCCAAGACCATATGGAAGTTCCCCAACTCTCCAGGATAGATTTGCTTCTACCTTCTTGACCTGGCTCCATCATTAATCCTTAACTCTTCTACTTAACTGGATACTGAATATTCTAGGTTAACTCTGTCTTTATGACCTTTTCCTTTTGGGGGGACATTAGTAATAATGTCATTTGGCATATCATTTAGTTTAAAAAATACCAAGCCACTTGTTTGCTGTTGAAAATAGGTAGTTTCTTTAAACTGATATAAAGTTAAAGCATCTTAGAGAAAAAAGAATTTGTGCATCTGTGTTGGGGTAGCACATTATAAATGTTTAAGAGTACACATTTCTGGTACTGCTTTGGTTCAGTGCAGTGATCTTGTATAAGCTCCTTGAACTTGAACATATTACTCAAGTCCGCTGCCTCCATTTTCTCATCTGTAAGATGAGAATGATAATAGTACCTTATTAGGTTATAATAATAATTCTTAAAATGGCTACTATTTGTAGGGGTGCCTGGCTGGCTCAGTTGTGACTCTTGATTTCGGGGTCTTTAGTTTGAGCCTCAATTTGGACATGGGCCTACTCAAAAAAAAAAAAAGGCTACTAATAGTAAACCATTTAAATAGAATGCTAAGCGTATAGCATATGCTGCACTGAGTTGTTACATAAATAAATTGATAAATATATTGATGTCCCCATTACAGCTTAACACTGCTATACATAAGAAATCTGCTAGGGGTGCCTGGGTGGCTCAGTTGGTTAAGTATCTGCCTTCAGGTCCGGTCAGTGTTCTGGGATTGATCCCTATGGCTGGCTCCCTGCTCAGCGGGGACCCTGCTTCTCCCTATCCTTCTGCTGTTCCTCCTACTTGTGTTCTCTGGCTCTTCCCGCCCCCCTCCCATCAAATAAATAAATAAAACCTTTAAAAAGAATAATAATAAAAAAAGAAATCTGCTATACCTTGGAAAATCTTCAACAAAAGGCCCAGTTATGATTCTAGACAAATAGCAGAGACCAGCCAGAAAATCCTGCTCTAACAGGTTAACTACTAGAGAATATACAGGATAGTTTGCCAACCCTAACATTTAAAAGGTAAATTTGCTAGTTGGTATTGTGTGTGTGTGTGTGTGTGTGTGTGTGTGAGGAAGAGCTTTTCCTTATTCAGAATGAAGGAGTTTGACAATCACTATTTCATGAGATTCATCAGTGGATGCTTAAAAATGTCAAAGTTTGGTGAGAAAGAGGACATTTACATAGTCTCAAATTATTTCCCCAGAGTTTACATATTAATTACAAAAGGAAGCATAGTAACTCTTCAGTGGCAAAACCTAGTAGACACTATGGTAACTAAGTTACCAAAATTGACATCATTAGCAATGAAACAGACGAACATTAGCTATGTCTTGATGGGATCTAACGAGAAGAACATATCGTGTATAGTATTCTTGCCAAATTTTCATAAACTGATGTCATCCTAGGAAATATCTGATCAACTCAAACTAAGAGATAAGCTATAAAATGACAGTCATCCACTCATCCAAGATGTTGATATCACGTAGACAAAGCCTGAAGAACTCTATTTAGTGTCTTAAAGGAGATTCAAATGAAGTGACAACTAAATGCCATAAGTAATTCTGAACTGATTCTGTATTGGGGGCAGCAGGGGAATGGCGATTGTGAAAACGGACATTAATATGTTAGTTGGTGAAATTTGAATATGGATTGTGAATTATATAATATTATATCAGTGTTAATGACCTAATTTTAATAATTACACAGTGGTTATGTAAGAGCATGTCTTTGTTCTTAGGAACACTGAAGTGTTTATGGGTAAAGATGTATGACGTCTGCAACTCACTGTCAAATGGTTCAGAAAAAAAAATCTGTGTTCATGTGTATATGTGTGTGTGTTGAGAGAATTATAAAAGAACTGTAGCAAAATATTAATAATGCTGTGTTTTAGGAAAATATATATGGAAAATCTTGGTACTGTTTTTGCAGTTTTTCTATAAATTTTAAATCATTTTTAATAAAGGTTTAAAAAAAGGAAAGCATTATGGAAAGATATATTCCTCCCCCCCAAACAAAAAACAAAAAACAGTGCATTTGTTACCTGACTCTTAAGGCTACTATGAACCTGGAAATTTAGTAGATGCCCAGGAACTACTCCTAACAGTCAAAACCTGTGAAAAAATTACTAAGGATAAATGGTTCTCTGCTTTGGGTTTAGAATCTAAAAAAAGAAAGCCTTTTAAGTAATCTCTTGGATACCAGTGTTACCTGATGAAAACTTTTCTGATGCAGTTTTTTTCTTGATGATTTAAAAAATCTTTATGGAAAAAAAAAAAAATCTTTATGGGATTTTGCTCCATGCATGAAGGTGGTATGAGGCCCCTCTGGTGGTGGCAATGAATGCGTATCATGCCAGATAATTATAGCTAAGGTATAATAATGATGTATACAAGAACTTATTCTTTTTAAACAATTTTTTAAATTTAAATTCAATTAGTCAACATATAGTAGTACATCATTAGTTTCAGGTATGATTTTCAGTAATTCATCAGTTGTGTATGACACCCAG